>NC_091459.1:8136937-8746103 GCF_027789765.1 Dendropsophus ebraccatus | reverse complement strand
AACAGTGGCAGCACAGACCATCTAAGGATTGACCGGGCAGCCCCTCCCACTGCTTCATGTGGCCCCTCCCACTCTTCCCTGCTCGTATCTGTGCGTGTAATAGCACTGACAGCAAGCGGGGAATGAGGGGAAAGCAAGCGCTGACCTGACAGGTCCCCCAGGCATCACTGGCTCCCCTTGACTACAAAGCCTAGCTGGGGTCTGGTCATTTGACAGTGTCCCTGACCCAAGGTTTAGTAAATGCTATAATTTTATATATATATATATATATATATATATATATATATATATATATATATATATATATACCACTGGTAGCTTTAGCTGTCTTTGTGTATGATGAAATACAGGTCTGTTGGGAGAACTGGATGAGCTCACAAGCTGAGCCCACACTATCTGCAATGTGTCCCATATGCAACATTGGCCAACGTCTCCTGCAATGACTAAGAACGGAGAGAACACAAATCCTGGTCATTTAACCCCTTAGATTCCAGGATAAATAGCAACATGTGATCAAAATAGTTTAAGAAAGGAAGTGGTCTCCCTCTGTTACCCCACAGGACGCTATAGCATGTTACTGATGGATTGTCACGGCAGCTGGAGGCCCCTGTGTAACCCGAAGCCCAATACTGTAGGATACCTGTCTGTAAAATAATGATAACCAATAATGTGTTGTAGTATATAATACTAGAAATCATATAGTATAGTATAGTATAGAGTATAGGGGTACTCTGGCGAAAATGTTTTTCTTATAAATCAACTGGTTTCAGAAAGTTATATACATTGATAATAATTTACTTTTATTTAAAAATCCAGTCTTGCAGTACTTATCAGCTGCTGTATGTCCTACAGGAAGTGGTGTATTCTTTCCAGTCTGACACAGTGCTCTCTGCTGCCACCTCTGTCCATGTCAGGAACTGTCCAGAGCAGCAGCAAATCCCCATAGAAAACCTCTCCTGCTCTGGACAGTTCCTGACATGGACAGAGGTGGCAGCAGAGAGCACTGTGTCAGACTGGAGAGAATACACCACTTCCTGCAGGACATTCAGCAGCTGATAACTACTGAAAGACTTGAGATTTTTAAATCGAAGTAAAATACAAATCTATATAACTTTTTAAAACCAGCTGATTTGAACCAGCTGCTGTATGTCCTGCAGGAAGTGGTGTATTCTTTCCAGTCTGACACAGTGCTCTCTGCTGCCACCTCTGTCCATGTCAGGAACTGTCCAGAGCAGGAGAGGTTTTCTATGGGGATTTGCTGCTGCTCTGGACAGTTCCTGACATGGACAGAGGTGGCAGCAGAGAGCACTGTGTCAGACTGAAGAGAATACACCACTTCCTGCAGGACATACAGCAGCTGATAAATATAGGAATACTTGACATTTTTAAATAGAAGTAAATTACAAATCTATATAACTTTCTGAAACCAGTTGATTTGAAAGAAAAACTAGTACCCCCTTTAGGTAGCCATTTGTATGAAGCAACTACTCTATATTATGTCCCTATTATGTCTGAGTTTTGATTTACTTATATTTGTATTGTAGTGCACACCAGTAATTGATGGAAAACTCTCCAGAACCTCCACATACAATAAATACATTAATACATATGGAGACTATTTGTAGAACAAATGACTTTTTTTTTCACACTCCAGCAATCCCAGCACGGTTTCCACCATCATCATCGACAATAAGAGCGGCATGAAGAGTTCCCATCAGTCTGAGTCATCTCACACCGGGTAGGAGTAAGAGATTGTATTACCGTTACATATCTATTTAATGTACAGCACTTCCATTATACATGGTTGCACTGGTTTAAAAGGTCTGATTGATCAAGAAGACATTGGAATTGAATTATCCTGAGATTTTATTCTTTGTACTCTATATGACCTTTCTGTGGCATTTGTAGAACAAAATAAAAAAAAAAAGTCTGCAGTAAAGAACTGCTAAAAAACAGCAGCAAAAATTCTCAGCGTTCAGTCCTGCAAATGACCTTCTGTGAAAGCGGAGATGGACTGTGACTGGATGCCGGTCACTTCCCTGTCACATAGCAGACCATGTTAAAGGGGTTCTGTGCTAAGAGTACAGTGGTATCTTGGTTTAAGAGGAACTTGAGGAACACTGCTGCTATAATGTGCCTGCACTCACACTCAGCTATACACACTGCTGCTATAATGTGCCTGCACTCACACTCAGCTATACACACTGCTGCAGATAATGTGCCTGCACTCACACTCAGCTATACACACTGCTGCTACAATTTGCCTGCACTCACACTCAGCTATACACACTGCTGCTATACACGTCATTCTGTTGTACAACACTACTACATTATGGGGATCTGCAGCTCCATCCTGTATCTACAAACTGCTGCTGTGTTATCAGGGTTATGCAGTTACTATACATTATATACCACATGCTGATTGCTATACTGTACAGTAACTTATATATCACATATCCAGCTGCTGTGTTATCAGGGTTATACAGTTACTATACATTATATTCCACATGCTGATTGCTATACTGTACAGTAACTTATATATCACATATCCAGCTGCTGTGTTATCAGGGTTATACAGTTACTATACATTATACTCCACATGCTGATTGCTATACTGTACAGTAACTTATATATCACATATCCAGCTGCTGCAGTGTTATCAGGGTTATACAGTTACTATACATTATATACCACATGCTGATTGCTATACTGTACAGTAACTTATATATCACATATCCAGCTGCTGTGTTATCAGGGTTATACAGTTACTATACATTATATACCACATGCTGCTATACTGTACAGTAACTTATATATCACATATCCAGCTGCTGTGTTATCAGGGTTATACAGTTACTATACATTATATTCCACATGCTGATTGCTATACTGTACAGTAACTTATATATCACATATCCAGCTGCTGTGTTATCAGGGTTATACAGTTACTATACATTATACTCCACATGCTGATTGCTATACTGTACAGTAACTTATATATCACATATCCAGCTGCTGCAGTGTTATCAGGGTTATACAGTTACTATACATTATATACCACATGCTGATTGCTATACTGTACAGTAACTTATATATCACATATCCAGCTGCTGTGTTATCAGGGTTATACAGTTACTATACATTATACTCCACATGCTGATTGCTATACTGTACAGTAACTTATATATCACATATCCAGCTGCTGCAGTGTTATCAGGGTTATACAGTTACTATACATTATATACCACATGCTGATTGCTATACTGTACAGTAACTTATATATCACATATCCAGCTGCTGTGTTATCAGGGTTATACAGTTACTATACATTATACTCCACATGCTGATTGCTATACTGTACAGTAACTTATATATCACATATCCAGCTGCTGTGTTATCAGGGTTATGCAGTTACTATACATTATACACCACATGCTGCTATACTGTACAGTAACTTATATATCACATATCCAGCTGCTGTGTTATCAGGGTTATACAGTTACTATACATTATACACCACATGCTGCTATACTGTACAGTAACTTATATATCACATATCCAGCTGCTGTGTTATCAGGGTTATGCAGTTACTATACATTATACACCACATGCTGCTATACTGTACAGTAACTTATATATCACATATCCAGCTGCTGTGTTATCAGGGTTATACAGTTACTATACATTATACACCACATGCTGCTATACTGTACAGTAACTTATATATCACATATCCAGCTGCTGTGTTATCAGGGTTATACAGTTACTATACATTATACACCACATGCTGCTATACTGTACAGTAACTTATATATCACATATCCAGCTGCTGTGTTATCAGGGTTATACAGTTACTATACATTATACTCCACATGCTGCTATACTGTACAGTAACTTATATATCACATATCCAGCTGCTGTGTTATCAGGGTTATACAGTTACTATACATTATATACCACATGCTGATATACTGTACAGTAACTTATATATCACATATCCAGCTGCTGCTGTGTTATCAGGGTTATACAGTTACTATACATTATACTCCACATGCTGATTGCTATACTGTACAGTAACTTATATCACAGATTCTGCTGTTTCTAAATTTTTGTTTCATTTGATAAAACATTATTTTTGGGGTGTGTGGAACCAATTGTCTGCATTTCAATGAATTTCTATGGGAAAATTTCCTTTGCTTAAAGAGTGGATTTGGATTACAAGTACGGTCCCGGAACGAATTATGCTTGTAATCCAAGGCACTGCTGCTGTATGAATGCTGTATGCTTGTTCCTTTTACTAGGGAATTAAAACTTTGGCAGATATCCATAAAAAAGGTGTTCTTTATCCATTTGCCGATATTGTCTCCAAGTATGGTGTCTCCAATACCGATGTGTACAAGCACTTCCAATGGAAACAATAGGGAAGATTTATCAAACATGCTGTAAAGTGAAACTGGCTCAGTTGCCCCTAGCAACCAATCAGATTCCACCTTTCATTCCTCACAGACTCTTTGGAAAATGAAAGGTGGAATCTGATTGGTTGCTAGGGGCAACTGGGCCAGTCTCACTTTACACCATGTTTAATAAATCTTCCCATTGTCTAAAGGGAATGGGACTGACTAGTGACCCTCCCAAATCCTCGTATAGGAGGGCTTTCTTTGACCCTACTTTTCTTTTCATGGGTCTGGCTAACACTTAAGTCTCTATTACATGAAGCAGTTATCGTCCATATTCGGACCATAATTGTCTTGTGTAATAGAAGACAACGATCGGCACAATGTTCGCTGATCGTGGTCCTTCAACATGTTGAAAACTTATCGATCTGCTGCCATTGCTTGTAATAGGAGCTATCTTTTATGGGCTGCCCGGAAGATCCAGCAATCACCCAGTCAGCCTCCCTGCAGCCCCACCCCCACCACTTCAGCTCTTACCCACTCGAGGAGCGAGCGAGTGCTGGCCTGACAGGTTGGCGCTGGCCTGCTCCTCTGAATCACCCCGCGTAATAGGGGCTTTACTTAGCCTGGCAGCATAACGACACAAACCTTCCCTTTATGGCTTAATGGGGAAAAAAAAATTACAAAGGGTTATTTAAAAGGAACAATGGTGGTTTATGTTCAGTTCTGTTTCCTCTATTTCTCATTGCATTGGACATCTGGAGTCTTCAAGGAAATTGGTTTACACGTGATACCTACCCAATGGCCTCTCCAACATGCTGGAGGTGCAGTGAGGAAGTTGGAAATCTAATGTATATCTGGTTCATAAATGGTTAATATGGTGGACCATAAGGTGGGAACAACTATCGAGATATCATCACAAAAAGCAGAAAGAACTGCTCTGATTAGTTAGTGAGCCCTCCTCCTACGTCAGGATCATCATGTCCGTCTCCAATGCAGATTGACGTCTTAAAAGGGGCAGATTAACTTTACCATAGGCCCCGGGTTGTTCAGTATGGGGCCTATTCCACTGAGTAATTATAATCGGCCGAATCGGCCATCGGCTGATCATTTATTTAGGCCCAAACCTAAAATCACCGGTCACGACTGCGCATCGCTACGTGGAATAACGATGCGCATCGGGCGACCGACAATTTGAGAAGCAGCAGCATACATTACCTAGCAGGGCTTCTCCTATGCTCCGTCTTCCTCTCCGGGTCCCGCGGCACAGCATCAGCTTTGTTGCGGCCTGATTGAGCTGTGAGATCACTCAGCCAATCACAGGCGTGACCGCCACGGCCAGTGATTGGCTGAGTGGTGTGACAGCTCAGTCAGGCCGTTCCAGACTTGATGCTGCGCCGTGGGACCCCAGGTAGGAAGACGGAGCGTAGGAGAAGCCCTGCTAGGTAATGTATGCTGCAAGGACATCGGTAAACAATCATCGGGCCGTAGTATAGGCCCAGTAAACGCGCTCCGATCTGGCAGATCGGCGCTCGTTTACACTGTTGATCGGGTCCGTGGAATAGAGCCCTAAGCCTGGGCCCCCGATCCCATTGTAACTATGGCAGCACTAGCTGATTTGTGCAACATTGCGGTATAAAAGCCGCAATTTTTTGCAAATCATCGCAGAGCTGTACACAGGAGACAATACACTACTGAAAGTAAAAATCTTTTTGGGTGGCCATGGGCCCCCCAGGAGCTCAGGGCCCCAGGCTACTGCCCGAAACTGACCTATTATAATGTGCTACTGCAAACAGTTGGGTGGTGGGGTCATTATGTTCGCTGTCTAGGGGGCATTATATTTCTATCGTTGTAGCTTTTTCTCATACTTTATTAAGTATCGAATTTGTATCGAGTATAGAAATAAAAAATCTAGTATCGGTATCGACCTCAAAATTCTGGTATCGCAACATCACTACTACAGGTATATAGCAGTAGGTTTGTATGTACAAACCTGTTGTTAGTTTCACTTTAAAGGGGTATTCCCCCCCCTCCAAAAAAAAATAAAAACAACAAAAAAAAAACCTTGGATAGGGTAAAAGTAAGAGGTAAGCCAGGTAAGCACTCTTCATACTCGGCTCTTTCCAGCAGCTCTATTTATTCCTATGGAACCACCAGAGAGAGACGAGTACAGCGCTCTTCTGGCTTACTCGGCTCTTTCCGGAAACTCTGTAGGAATGAATAGAGCCGTCACATGCCGTATCCACAACTCTATACATACCACAGAAGCTGGGAGGCAATATGGAGATCATCAGGGGGTTACAAAGGTCATAACCCCCTGTCATTATACACCCTTTAGAGTGATAATACACCCTTTAGAGGGGCAGATAGATCCACACAACATAGCTGTTGTACACAGATGCTCCTGCAAGAGGGAACAAAGCTATTGTGATTGCTGGAGCAGTTGGCAGAGACGGCCGAACTAATCGGAGAATCTGTTGTGTAATTGAAGACGAGGGGGGGGTTTTCGGCATCGGGCCCTTATTAATGTCACTGAAATAGATGGCGCAGTAAAAAGAGATTATTGAAGCACTTGCAGCTGCGGAGAAGGTGAGCGCTATATTCATTCCATTCCACGCTACGTCAGGGAACCATAAATAATGACTTATTATCTATTCACAATCCCACATGGCAAGCCTTGCGAATTAGCAGAACATGTGATGGCAAGACAGTAACGGACCCTTAGTTATCGGGAAAAAGAGGAAGGGCTTGATTCGTCCGATTATCGCTCCGTGGAATAGAGACAACGATCGGCCGATGATCGTGTCATCGTCTGATCGTTTATTTAGGTTCAAACCTAAAATCATCGGGCACCGACCGCGCATCAATGCGTGGAATAGCGATGTGCGGCGGGCAACCGACAATTTCACAAGCACCATACTCTACCTAAACATGTTGCAGGTCTTCTCCTGCGCTCCTTCTTCCTCCCGTTCCCGCGCGCAGCAGCAGCTTCGGTGCAGCCTGTCTGCACCGTAACTGCTGCTGCACGGGACCGGTAGGAAGAAGAAGCGCAGGAGAAGACTTGCAACATGCTTAGGTAAGTATGGTAAGTATGGTGTTTAAACAAGGGCTGCAAGGACATCGGTAATGATGTCCCTGCACCCCTTGCTAAACAATTATCGGGCCGAGGAATAGGCCCAGTAAACGAGCGCCGATCTAGCAGAAAATTTGCAGCGAAATCCACTGTGAATACTTGCCCATTCACTTCAATGGGCTGACATATTGGCAGCGGGATGACAATTATGTGTGAACCCACCCTTAGGGCCCTATTCCACCGGACGATTATCGTTCGCATAATCGTTAACGATTAACAATCTCAAACGACCGCTATTGTGAAAGACCTGAAAACGTTCACTCATTTCCATGGAACGATAATCGTTACTTATGATGTATTTGCGATCGTTTTTTCTCCGCTATTGAGTTCGTATCTACTGCGAACGACGAAACGACGTCTTATTCAATGCGAACGTTTTGCGAACAAGCAACGATAAAAATTGGTCCAGGTCTTATAAAGCGATCAACGATTTCTCGTTCGGTCGTTAATCGTTTACTGCATTTCAACCGAACGATTATCGTTTAGATTCGAACGATTTAACGATAATCTGAACGATAATCGTCCGGTGGAATAGGGCCCTTACTCTTTTTCCCGACACTCTTTTTCTGTGGATACGCTGTGTGTGAATCTACCCTAACACAAAGATAATTAAAGGGGTTATCCGGCATGGGAAAAGTTTTTATATATTGCTGCAGGTTTATAAATAAATAATAATAATCAATCAATAATCAATAAAGCATCTAAGCTTACCTCTATGCGCTCCCCAGTTTTCTATGGGTCTCTGGATTCCCCCACAAAAAATCCCGCCTTCACTTTCAAGACGGACTCGTCTCAGCCAATCACTGGCCATGGCGCTGTCTCGTCTCAGTCAGTGATTGGCCAAGTGCTCTGTCCGTCTCAGACCGTTATTTTTGCATAGTTGTAAAGTTCACGACAGGAACTTACACCCTCTTGTATATTGTAAGCTAGATGCAGTCCATTACTGTAGATCCACAAACTCAGTTCATAGTAATATACATGCAGCACTGTGTTAGTTAAAGGGGTACTCGCTCGAAAATCTTTATCTTCAAAATCATCTGGTTTCAGAAACTTATATAGATTTGTATTTCACTTCTATTTAAAAATCTCAAGTCTTCCAGTATTTATCAGCTGCTGTATGTCGTGCAGGAAGTGGGGTATTCTTTCCAGTCTGACAAACTGCTGCCACCTCTGTCCATGTCAGGAACTGTCCAGAGCAGGAGAGGTTTTCTATGAGGATTTGCTGCTGCTCTGGACAGTTCCTGACATGGACAGAGGTGGCAGCAGAGAGCACTGTGTCAGACTGGAAAGAATACACCACTTCCTGCAGGACATACAGCAGCTGATAAGTATAGAAGAATGTGAGTTTTTTAAAAAAATAGAAGTAAATTATCTATATAACTTTTTGAAACCAGTTGATTAGAAAGAAAAAGATTGGTTTTGTTTTATTTGTTTTTGCATTTTCTACTAGTTATCTAGACTGCACTAAAGATAAGCTGTATTTATATAACAATTAAATTATTGCTCTATTGTGAAAATGATTTCCACATATTACAAGGTTTTACTTAAACATCCAAATGAAACAAAGGAAGAAATTGTTTTATATGACTTGTTGTGTCACTTTCTGTCATTCTGTAATACAATATATAATTCTATTTCCACATGTCTCGCTGGTATAGGAAATCATATGTTGTGACACAGATTGCTGTTCATTGGCACGAATACAGAAACACTGTCATATATTTTAAATTTAATTTTTACCTGCTGTGTTACAACACTTGAATTAAAAATGAAAAATATATATATTTAAAGGGGTATGCCAGCAAGAATATTTTTCTTTTACATCAACCGGTTTCAGAAAGTTATATAGATTTGTACGTTACTCCTGCTTCAAAATCTCAAGTCTTTCAGTACTTATCAGCTGCTGTATGTCCCGCAGGAAATGGTGTTTTTTTTTCAGTCTGACACAGTGCTCTCTGCTGCCACCTCTGTCCATGTCAGGAACTGTCCAGAGCAGGAGAGGTTTTCTATGGGGATTTGCTGCTGCTCTGGACAGTTCCCGTCTTGAACAAAGGTGGCAGCAGAAAGCACTTTCTGCAGTACATACACCACTTACTGCAGGACATACAGCAGCTGATAAGTACTGAAAGGCTGGAGATTTTTAAATAGAAGTAAATTACAGATCTTTATAACTTTCTTAAATCGGTTGATTTGAAAGAAAAAGATTTTTGCCAGAGTACCCCTTTAATTGTCACCTGCACTTTGCCTTAAAGTTATGCTGTCACAAGTGATTACACCAACAGCGGCTGCTGCGAATTGCACAGTTACCTTTGTTAGGTTGGTGTGGGTCTTTGTTTAGCTAAAAAAAAACAAAAAACGATTTGAACGGGGCTACCAGGACAACAGAGTCACCAAGGCGGAGCTTAAAGTGTATTTGTTATGAAAATTACCTTTTGACATGTCAGAGTGAACACTCAGACACAGACCAATCAGAGGAATGGGCGGGTAGAACACTGCTCTACTGTGCGATCCTATCCCTGCTCTGTGTTAGTGTGAAGAGATCTGCCCCATAGACTTCAATTATGCAGCCATCACATAACACATGGGATCTAATTGAGCACGACTTTTCCCCGCTCTTTCCCCCAATTGGTTGTTGTGTTAATGCTCAGACCCGGACCAATCACCTGATAGTAAGACCTAGCAAAGTTTTTGTTTGGGAGCATGCCCGCCAAACAGAACACCAGCTGAAATTCTTTTTAGCCCGCCACCGTTGTCCCCTATCTTCACGTCCATTGCAGAGCAGCTGCATGTAATACATGAAAACCGTCACTTGTAAATGTGTAGGCAAGGCATCAAAAGTCCCGCCGCCTGCCGCCATCCCCGTTGTCCCCTACAACCAGATGTAAAGCTGCACACGGCTTGTTGTTATCCCGTTGCCTGCTGCCATAACATACGCTGTCCCTGCTGTGCTGTACAAATGTGGTGTGGTGAGGTCCCCCTGGTGGCGGGAAGCCGACATACCATACACTGTCCCTGCTGTGCTTTACGAATGTGCTGTGGTGAGCTCCTCCTGGTGGCCGGAAGCCGCCACAAGGTACACTGTCCCTGCTGTGCTGTATGAGTGTGCTTTGGTGAGCTCTGCCTGGTGGCTGGAAGCCGCCATACCGTACACTGTCCCTGCTGTGCTGTACAAGTGTGCTGTGGTGAGCTCCCCCTGGTGCCTGGAAGCTGCCATACCATACACTGTCCCTGCTGTGCTGTGGTGAGCTCCCCCTGGTGGCCGGAAGCCGCCATACCATACACTGTCCCTGCTGTGCTGTACAAATGTGCTGTGTTGAGCACATTAATGGGCCAATATTACGGTTGTATGTATAAAACCTAAAAGGAACATTCAATAACATGTGCAGTTCCTAGTTGTTCAGCATTGTTTAGTGTTGATGCTCTTCCTTTGTGGCCGCCCCTTCTCCTCTTTTCTCTATATACATGATGTTGTCAGGTAACATGTCCTCAGTATTACACGGATTTGTCATCCACAACTGTGATCAGCCGGTAATTATATTATGCACGGCTGGAGATTTCTGCTTTAATAAATGAAATTAAATTACTGAACCAACTTCCCCAATCTGGTGATATCTGCTTCTCAGACTTATTAAGAGCTTTTCAATTATATCACGAGAACCTTGTGTGGATGGTTTCTTCAGGTTTCCCTCATTTGTTGATTAATTACTGATAGTAGAAATCCAGACGGCTATTACACTGCAATTCTAATGTGTTTTTGTAGAACTCTAATTAAAAAAAAAAAATCAAAAATTTGGATTAACCATATATGTTGTGGTTTTACCCCAATGAGTAATAAATAATTTTAAAAAGTGAGGTACTCACAACCTAAACGCTCAAGTCTGACAGCAAGTGTGGGAATAGTACAACTAGTACACAAGTGCCATAAATAATTACATATATAATAAATAATTCAGTATGTGCCAAATAATAACCCCTCCATCTTTGTAAAAATGACAGCAGTACTGTGATTTCCCTTGGAGGTATTCAGACCAGTTCTTCTGTAAGGCTGGGTTCACACTACGGAATTCTCGCGGATAAACTCAGCGGAATTCTGTCGGCTGTCCGGAATTCCGCGGAGCTTATCCGCGAAAATTCCGTAGTGTGAACCCACCCTAAGGGCCCTATTACACGGGACGATTATCGTGCGAAAAATCGTTACATCGTTTGAATTTAAACGATAATTGTTCTGTGTAATTGCAGGCAACGATCGAAAAATCGTTCGTATGTTGTTTGTCGTTGATTTAGATCTGAACCTTAGATTATCGTTAACCTTTTGCTGTAATTCCACGTTCGTTCGCTGAAGTTCCACATTTTTTCACTAATCGTTCAGTGTAATTGCACATTGTTCATTGTTTTTCTGGGATCAGAAGGAATAAACGATCATAGTAATAATCGTAATAATGATCATGGTAACGATCGTAACTAACGATTATCGTTCTATGTAATATGGTGAACGATTTCAGGTTATGGTGCGTTTACACGTAACGATTATCGTGCAAATTTGCGCGATAACGGTCGAATTCGAACGATAATCGTACGTGTAAACACAGCGAACGATCGAACGACGCACGATAAATCGTACATTTTGATCTTTCATCAGGTCATCAAATCGTCGTTCATCGTACACAAAAAATTTGGAAATCGTTCCGTGTGAACAGTCGTTCGCCGATTTAACCAATGTGTGAGATAGGCTTAAACGATCGCAAAACAATCGCAGTGCGAATATTCGTACAATATATCGTACCATCTAAACGCTGATCGTTATAAAAAAAAAATCGTAAATCCGACATCGCTAATCGTACGATCGGGCCAATAATCGTTACGTGTAAACGCAGCATTAACGATAAACAATCTCGTTTGTGATCGTTAATTGTTAGTCGTTAATTGTTAAAAATCGCTCAGTGTAATAGGACCCTAAGGCTGGGTTCACACTACACTTTGTTCATCTGTTTTTTGTTTCCATCCGTTTTTGCAAAAAAAACAAAAAAAAAACATTAAAAAAACAGATGCATTTTTGTGCATTCTTTTTGATCTGTTTTTCAATGGACTTCTATTATAAAACAAGGATGAAAACACATCCATTTTTTTAGCGTACACAAATGTGGTGGATCACGCTTTTGTGTAAGTTAAAAAATATGCATTTTGGTCCGTTTTTTTTTTTTTTTTTATGGAAGTCAGTGGAAAACTAATCAAAATGGATGCACAAAAATGCATCTGTTTTTTCATCCGTTTTTTTTTTTTTTTTTTTGCAAAAACGGATGGGAAAAAAAAAAATTAAAAAAAACGTAGTGTGAACCCAGCCTGTGGAATTTCCCACATGGCTTTTTGTTGCAATTCTTAATTCAGTTTTTGATTTAAAGTAACTCTGTACCCCACCCCCACCCCCAAACCGCTTGTACCTCTATCTCAGGGTAGCATAAACTAGTGACAGAGAAGCTGAACAGAATGATGTATCACTTCCATTGTTCTGTGTGGCTGATCCAGAGATCTCCTCCTGAATAACATGGACAATAAGTAGTCCTCTCCATTATGTGCATGAGCCCAGTAGTCCTGGATATTCATGAGAAGGGAGCATAACAACATGCAACTACCTGTCAATCTCCATGGCTGAAGTCTTCTGTCCTCGGCTCTGGTTCCCGGTCCCTGATTGAGCATGCCTGACATGTCACGACCCTGGTCACTGTTCAGACCAAGAAGAGGCTGAGGGACCTGGAACTGGAGGACAGCGGACCCCTATGCTGCTGCCAGCTCCTCCCAGCTCTTAAGAAAAAAAAGGCAGCGCCCAGACTTCTCCTTTAAAGAGACTCTGTCAGTAGATTGGCGCTGTCCTATCTCAGGGTAGCATAAACTAGTGACAGAGAAGCTGAGCAGAATGATATATCACTTACATTGTTCAGTGCAGCTGATCCAGAGATCTCCTCCTGAATAACATGAACAATAAGTAGTCCTCTCCATTATGTGCATGAGCCCAGTAGTCCTGGATATTCACGGGAAGCAGAAAACTCTGCCCACCAGCTGCTGATTGGCAGTTATCTATTCATGCTGTGTATAGGCAGTCAACTGTCAATCAGAAGCTGGAGGGCGGGGGGAGGGGTGTGGCAAGAACCCTATTCTCCCGCATATTAGGAGAACAGCTGAACACAAAGATGTAAGTAAAACACCGATCCATACAGCATTTCTGTCACTAGTTTATGCTACCTTTAACTTCTTGTTACTAGATACAACAGAACTGTAAAGAAAACAACATTTCCTGCAGGACATACAGCAGCTGATAATTATGGGATGACTTGAGATTTTTAAATAGAAGTAAATTACAAATCTGTATAACTTCCTGAAACCAGTTGGTTTGAAAGAAAAAGGTTTTCACCAGAGTACCCCTTTAAATCTTAGTAACATGTTTTAAAAGAAGGACTGCATCCAATATATACCGAAAAGGATTTTCAAAGAGATGGATTGTAAGTGTTACTTAATGACTTCCTTTAATTACCGTTAAGATTTAATTTTGAGAAAACTAAAAACGCTAACGCAAATGAATGTCAGAAAATCCGTCATTGTGTTTTATCTTTATTTGAATAATAACCCTGAAGTTTTTTTTTTCTTTTGTGTTTGTTTGTTTTTTTAACATAAATTAAAGAATCACTTTTATATATTTATATTTACAAATACAGGACTTTAAATATTTGCTGACATTATATACATACATTACACAGAAATACATTTTACAAACATTTTCATATGGCAGCCTGTTGTCTGACAAGACGGTGGCGTATTCTACATTCTCATTTATCACTATATACTATACACAGAGTAAGATACAATTGCCTATAAATCATCTACTGTTAAGTCATTGTGCTTGGATAAAAGTGTCTCCAATATATATATATTTTTTGTCTCCAATAATTATGAGAGAAGATGCACTAGACTACAAATATGTTAACGCGAATGTACCATCGCTGCTGTTTTTTTGTTGTTACCGTAAAGTGCCACTGTCGGGTTTTGTTTTTTAGTCCAGGCAATTTTAAGAAACTTTGTAATTGGGTTTATTAGGCAAATATGCCATTATCTGCATTCAAAAAGTCTTTCCCCAGGTCCCCCCCCCCCCCCCCTCCTCTCTCTCATTCACTGCTCATTATCAGGAAATCTCGACTCTTTTACATCAGTCGGGCCCTGTGTAACCTATGGAGAGGGAGGAGGGAGATTAGTCGCCAGCAGAGAGAAGAGAACAAAGGATTACACGAGTGGGAGCTGTGTGAAAGCTGGTATTTAGAGGTCAGAGAGGTCAGTGCTGACTCCAGAGGAGATAGCCTGGTGATGTAGCTGTAAATTAACTCTTTGTTGTCCTGTTTTGGTGCCTCATCTCCCTCCACCCCTTTCCTCTCCATAGAGAACAGTGAAGACAGGGAGAAGAGCTTCAAACTGCTTTTTCATGATAAAAATGCATTTTTCAGCTAATAAACCCAATTACAAACTTTCTTAAAATTGCCTGTACTATTGATTTCTGCAAAAACAATTTAAACGACAGTGACACTTTAAAGGAGAAGTCTGGCGATTTCTAAAAGCCGGCACACTGCAGGCGGAGGGGGCAAATTACAAGTAACAACTTTCCTCTCCCTGTGCCCATGGTGAGTGTCTGGAGTGGCCAAGGGACCCCCACTGGGCTTTGTGATCTCTGACGTGTCCATGACCTTGCTAATGGAGTGGCCGCTTAGCCATTCAGTGACTGGGGTGGGAAACTTCTCTAGTCACTGATTGGCTGAGCCGCCAGTCCATAAGCCGGGGCAGGCCTTTTCCCCCGAGTCATGATGTCATCACAACTTGGGGGAAAATGACTTCTGGTGGGGGTCCTGGGGCCGGTCCCACTGCTCACCGGGGGCACGAGGAGAGGTAAGTTAGTACTTGTTATCAATTTCCCCCCTTCCCCTGTAGGCTACCGGCTTTTTGAAATCGATGGACTTCTTCATTAATGGATCGATACCAGTGTTTGTTTTTTTTGAAACGCAGCCCGGTTCCTTAGAATCAATGGAGCCGCATCACAGAGGGGAAGGGATATCGCCACTGTGGGGAGCCTGCAAAGAGTTGAGACGGTGCATGGCAAAAGAACAGCGCCGTGCGCCAGCTTCAGGTGGTGTTTCAGGAAAAGGACCATGCCACTGGCATCCCTGTGCCAGCGCCGATCGAGTAAAGAAGTCTGGCAAAAAATTGTATTAAAGTATTGTAGTGCTCCCCAAAAGTTATGCAGATTACCAATATATACTTATTACGGGAAATGCTCATAAAGGGCTTTTTTCCCTGCACTTACTACTGCATCAAGGCATCACTTCCTGAATAACATGGTGATGTCACTTCCTGGATAACATGGTGATGTCACTTCCTGGATAACATGGTGATGTCACTTCCTGGATAAAAATGGTGATGTCACTTCCTGGGTAACATGGTGATGTCACTGCCTGGATAACATGGTGATGTCACTTCCTAGATAACATGGTAATGTCACTTCCTGGATAACATGGGGATGTCACTTCCTGGATAACATGGTGATGTCACTTCCTGGATAACATGGTGATGTCACTTCCTGGATAACATGGGGATGTCACTTCCTGGGTAACATAGTAATGTCACTTCCTGGATAACATGGTGATGTCACTTCCTGAATAAAATGGTGATGTCACTTCCTGGGTAACATGGTGATGTCACTTCTTGGATATCATGGTGATACCACGACCCGACTCCCAGAGCTGTGCAGGCTGGGGCTGCTGGCGAGGATGATGGCAGAGGGATGCTCAGTGTCTCTCCAGTGCCCTGTGTCCCTCAGTGCCCCCCTGCCATCATCCTCTCCAGCAGCGACAGCCCACACAGCTCTGGGAGTCAGGTCGTGACATCACCATGTTATCCAGGAAGTGACATCACCATGTTACCCAGGAAGTGACATCACCATGTTATCCAGGAAGTGACATCACCATGTTACCCAGGAAGTGACATCACCATTTTTATCCAGGAAGTGACATCACCATGTTATCCAGGAAGTGACATCACCATGTTATCCAGGAAGTGACATCACCATGTTATCCAGGAAGTGACATCATCATGTTATCCAGGAAGTAAGGCCTTGATGCAGTAGTAAGTGCAGGGAAAAAGCCCTTTATGAGCATTTCCCGTAATAAGTGTATATTGGTGATTTGTATAACTTTTGGGGGCAGTACAATACTTCAGTAAAAATTTTCGCCGGACTCTTTTAAGGTAAAAAAAAATACATAGCGATCTACCTGATGGTTCATTCACTTTAAGTAGTAAATCAGGAGCGTGACACTGGCCAATACAACTGTTTGACTTAATTTTCTCGCAGATTCCATAGAATCCTGTCTGGCCCTGCCGGTTTTGTACATTTTTTATGTGACATGTGACACCGTTTACAACTAGTGATTGGAAATACTGTAAGTGGTTTTCAAACACCTCATCTTACTGTAAGTGCACATCCAAACATTTCTCACTGGTGTACATAATCACAGAGGGGTCGTCATCCACAGACATGTTCTTTATGTGTCTCTCATTGACTCCCTGGGGAAAGGGACAGTCAGAATTCTCACCTCTAATTAATGAGCTCATTGGCAGCATTCCCTTAGTAACACACATCTCTTAGTGGCAGAAGTGGGTCACCTTCCTATAGACGGCCGTAGGTTTAAAATTTACAGATAAACTCCAGTGGAAATAATTGGAAATCGGGCTTGGAAAATTTTAGCACAGGCTTTTATATCTTATTTTAGTGCGTTCCCACGAGAAACCATTTCTATTAAAATTTCATAAACCTTTCAGATCCTCGGCAGCGCTCAGTCGGAGAACGACAGGACAAATGAAGTTTGTCTAAAGGGGTTTTTAAATGTTGTTGTTTTTTTTTTTTTAAATAATGACCAGGCTGAATAAGTAAAATAAATAAATAAAATGATACTCACCTGCCTAGATCCTTAAGCTGTTGGATACCCCCACGCCCACCACTTACTTGTGAAATCTTGACAGATTGGAAATGCCAATTACTGTGAGTGGAAGAATAATTTCTTGTGTCAAGAGGGGACGAACTGTGAGCAGTGAGGACTGGTCTATGTTAGAACAGCAGTGGTGGTGGGAATCACAGTAGGTGAGTACTGCTTTTTTTTTTTTTTTTTTCACTTTCAGCTGAGCCAGACCATGATTAAAGTAAAAAAAATTAAAAATCACCAGACAACCCTGTTAAAGTAACTCTGTACCCACAATCTGTCCCTCCCAAACCACTTGTACCTTCGGATAGCTGCTTTAATTTCAAGATCTGTCGTGGGGTCCGTTTGGCAGGTGATGCAGTTATTGTCCTAAAAAACAACTTTTAAACTTGCAGCCCTGAGTCAAACTAGTGTGGCCTACAGTACCCATGCCCTAGGATTGCACCACCCCTCGGTCCCTCCTCCCCACCCTCTTCATTATAAGAAATGCCCCTAGAACATTTTCTCCTGTCTGAACATTGCACAGGTGCCTTAACGATCCAGCCCATGTGCCAGGCTGACACAGGTGAGGAATAGTAGAAAATCCTAATGAGGAGGGCGAGGAGGAGGGACAGAGAGGCTGTGCCAGCCTAATGCACAGATACTCTAGGCCACGGCCGTTGGGCACAGTGCTGCAAGTTTAAAAGTTGTTTTTTAGGACAATAACTGCATCACCTGCCGAACGGACCCCAGGACAGATCTTGGATTAAAAGCAGCTATCCGAAGGTACAAGTGGTTTGGGGGGTCAGATTGTGGGTACAGAGTCGCTTTAAGTAAGCAAACATAGCATAAGGGGCTGAGGCTGATGCTTTCTTGCTGGTGTAGAAAAATACGTTGTAAAAATAATAGTTACCCGTTGTAACAATGTAGAAATGTGACTGCAGTATGAGGTATAGAGGGAGCACAAAGCATTCATGATGGCGGACTTTTCCGGTAAGCTGGATTTTGATCACTGCATTCTCTAGTTAACGTAAACACGAGCATCACGCAGTACTCTAAACTTACAGCTACAGTATACTCAATGCAATACACGAATACTAAATCACATGAATATGTTGCACTAAAGGGGTTGTTCACCAACTTTTTTTTTCTTTCAAATCAACTAGTGCCAGAAAGTGCTAGATATTTGTAACTTACTTCTATTTTTTAAAAAAATCTCAAGTCTTCCAGTACTTATCAGCTGCTGTATGTTCTGCAGGAAGTGATGTATACTTTCCAGTCTGGAGAGCAGGAGAGGTTTTCTATAGAGATTTGCTGCTGCTCTGGACAGTTCCTGACATGGACAGAGGTAGCAGCAGAGAGCACTGTGTCAGACTGGAGAGAATACACCACTTCCTGCAGGACATACAGCAGCTGAGAAGTACTGGAAGACTTGAAATTTTTTATTAGAAGTAAATTACAAATCTTTTTTTTTTTTTTTTGGCTGAACTACCCCTTTAAGTCTGTACCGGCCCCACTAAAGTTATTGTCTGCGTGAGAGACTGCAATGAACAGATGACTAACTCGTCTGGCTTTTGCTTGTTGAATGTTTAGCCCAGCATTTTCTACTGACATATAAAAGTGAGAACGAGCGCGGCACTAAGAGGGTGCAGAAAATCAGTACGAAAAAGTAGGTGATAGATTTGGTATATTTTACCCAGTTATTCCTATATACTGTATAACATCACCCATCAGGTATACGTTGCCTTGTTATATACTCCTAGGACTATTAGAGGTGATTTGCTCCGGGCTGGTGTCACACAGACTATATTAGACTGGCCTAAGTGCCTGAGGTCATGTGTAGTTTTTTTTTACTTTTTTTTTAATTTGCTGCCTGGTTCCAATGGAGAAAGTTTGAAATTCAGGAAATCCCATTGAGCTAGATCACAGATACAGGATATATCACTGTCCACCAATCACGGCAGTGGTTCAAGAGAAAGACGACTGATTTTTGGCCACGTTTTCACACTCCACGTACATGTCAAATTCATCAACATCGGAAAACGGGAGTCCGTTTCCTGGCACGTGTTCACACACTGTACTCCGCGTGGTGACTCTGGTAACACTAGGGGATGATCTCCGAGAGCCTAACCTCTTCTTCCTCCCGTGACACATGACTTCCTTGAACATCTCCCGGAAACGCGTTGACAGTAGGTTGTACAGGATGGGGTTCACGGCCGAGCTGAGATAGAATAACACGCCGGAGATGATATGGATGAAGCCAAACATTTGCTGCATTTCCCCCGACCAGTCACCAATGAAGCTCCACATCAGCCGATCCGTATGGAAGGGAGCCCAGCAAATTCCGAACACTACCACAAGGATGACTGCGGGGACAAGAAGGAGAGTATATGAAAATATTCAGCTCATATATACATGCATTTCAGTTCTATTTACGTTAGGCCATTATACATTCATGTTAAAGGGGTACTCCAGCGGGAGGAAAAAAAAATATTTTAAATCAAAGATTTGTAATTTACTTCTATTAAAAAAATATCCAGTCTTCCAGTACTTATCAGCTGCTGTATGTCTTGCAGGAAGTGATGTATTCTCTTCAGTCTGACACAGCGCTCTCTGCTGCCACCTCTGTCCATGTCAGGAACTGTCCAGAGCAGCAGCAAATCTCCATAGAAAACCTCTCCTGCTCTTGACAGTTCCTGACATGGACAGAGGTGGCAGCAGAGAGCGCTGTGTCAGACTGAAGAGAATACACCACTTCCTGCAGGACATATATGATATTACATCAAAACACCATGGGGGAGATTTATCAAACTGATGTAAAGTGACACTGGCTCAGTCGCCCCTAGCAACCAATCAGATTCCACCTTTCATTCCTCACACTTTTTTAAAAATGAAAGGTGGAATCTGATTGTTTGCCGGGGGAAACTGGGCCAGTTTCATTTTACACCATGTTTGATAAATCTAAATCAACGTCTTTACATAGCACAACAATCTTTGGTTTGGTATTTTCCAATATATTACTCAGGGAATACAACAAGCTTTTTTTATTTATTTATTTTAGAGTTAAAATAGCGGCCGTTCTTGTCAGCCTGGCCGTAATTTCATGGAAATCAATGCAATGCCACATGCCTCACCAACAAACGCAGTTATTCGCCGCAGCCCTTCAAAAAAATGATCATGTTAATTAATAACGGGTGTTGTTTATGAACAGTGGCCGTTATTAATTGTCCATGCACGCACGGACTGCGTTTTTTCGTCCGTCTATGCATCATGCTAATTGATTTCTATGCACAGTGGGAATGGGCCGCATGGAAAATGACGTTTCTTCGGCTGTCATACTGGACCAAGCCAGAGTTTTCATGTTCCGATGGCCGTCAGAGCTCTAACAGCGGCCGTTGTTATACATTGTGTGAACATAGTCTTATATCGGATAATGAAGGGTTAGTATTCGGTTGCTTCCCAGGAACCAGGGCCGGACCAAAGGGTAGGCAGGGGTAGGTGATGGCCTAGGGCGCCATGTGGTGGTGAATTACAGGGGGCGCTATTCTATCCACCACATAGAAGCTTCCATAAGATTGAACCCGGTAGCAGGGTTTTTGGTATAAAAGCAAAAAGTAGAGGAGTCACAACACCACTTAGGGCCCTATTCCACAGGAACGATAATCGGCCGAATCGGCCCCATTTGGCCCGATTCGGCCGATTATCGCTCGGTGGAATAGAGAGGCCAGACCTAAAATCATTGTTCCCCCACCGCGCATCGCTACGGTGGAATAGCGGTGCACGGCGGGCGACCGACAATTTGAGAAGCAGCAGCATACATTACCTGTCAGGTCTTCTCCTTCGCTCTGTCTTCCTCCCTGGGTCCCACGCGCTCTAGCTTCAGAATGGCCTGTCAGCTGACAGAGCGCTTAGCCAATCACAGGCTGGGACCGCTGCGGCCTGTGATTGGCTGAGTGGCCTGTCAGCTGACAGGCCATTCTGAAGCTAGAGCGCATGGGACCCAGGGAGGAAGACATAGCGGAGGAGAAGACCTGCTGTATGCTGCAAGGGCTGCAAGGACATCGGTAACAATGTCCCTGCAGCCCTCGCTCAACGATCATCGGGCTGACACTGCAGCACAAGCCTACACAGCGTCATCATCAGGAAGGCCCCCTGCAGAGCTGTCTCCACTGCCTGACTATGCCTGTCCTTATCTGAGGTCCTGACCCTGCACAGCCAGGATGTCTGACAGTGAGGAGACCAGTATCAAGGAGGTTAGTGTAAAACTGAGCATGTGTATGTGCATGTATGTATGTATGAGTGAGTGAGTGAGGGTGCATGTATGTATGTATGTATGAGTGGGGGTGCATGTATGTATGTATGAAAGAATGAGTGAGTGTGTGAGGGTGCATGTATGTATGAAAGAATGAGTGAGTGTGTGAGGGTGCATGTATGTATGTATGTATGAGTGAGGTTGCATGTATGTATGAGTGAGGGTGCATGTATGTATGAGAGAGTGAGGGTGCATGTATTTATGTATGTATGAGTAAGTGAGTGAGTGAGTGAGGGTGCATGTATGTATGAGTGAGTGAGGGTGCATGTATGTATGTATGTATGAGAGAGTGAGTGTGCATGTATGTATGTAAGTATGTATGTATGTATGAGTGAGGGTGCATGTATGTAAGTATGTATTTATGTATGTATGTATGTATGAGAGAGTGAGGGTGTATGTATGAGTGAGTGAGGGTGCATGTATGTATGTGTGAGTGAGGGTGCATGTATGTATGTGTGAGTGAGCGTGAGGTTGTATGTATGTGTGAGTGAGGGTGCATGTAAGTGAGGGTGTATGTATGTGTGAGTCAGGGTGCATGTATGTATGTATGAGGGTGCATGCATGTATGTGAGTGAGGGTGCATGTATGTATGTGTGTGTGTGAGTGAGGGTGCATGTATGTATGTGTGTGTGTGAGTGAGGATGCATGTATGTATGTATGTATGAGGGTGCATGCATGTATGTGAGTGAGGGTGCATGTATGTATGTGTGTGAGTGAGGGTGCATGTATGTATGTGTGTGTGTGAGTGAGGATGCATGTATGTATGTATGTATGTGTGAGGGTGCATGCATGCATGTACGTGAGGGTGTATGTATGTGAGAGTCAGGGTGCATGTATGTATGTATGTATGAGGGTGCATGCATGTATGTGAGTGAGGGTGCATGTATGTATGTGTGAGTGAGCGTGAGGTTGTATGTATGTGTGAGTGAGGGTGTATGTATGTGTGAGTCAGGGTGCATGTATGTATGTATGAGGATGCATGTATGTGAGTGAGGGTGCATGTATGTGTGTGTGTGAGTGAGGGTGCATGTATGTGTGTGAGTGAGGATGCATGTATGTATGTATGTATGAGGGTGCATGCATGTATGTGAGTGAGGGTGCATGTATGTATGTGTGTGTGTGAGTGAGGGTGCATGTATGTATGTGTGTGTGTGAGTCAGGGTGCATGTATGTATGTATGTATGAGGGTGCATGCATGTATGTGAGTGAGGGTGCATGTATGTATGTAATTAATATTTTGGGATGGGGGCGCGATTTGCCTTCCTTGCATAGGGCACCAGATCTCCTTGTCCCGGCCCTGCCAAGAACGTACAGTTATTGTTTCAAATAGTAAAATCTGTGAGAGAATAAACCTTTTTGCGTCTAATTCTCAATCTTCCTAGAGATGTTTTAATTATCGGAACGCAGCAAATATAAAAAGACACATTGTCTGCTGAAAGATCCCGGCCCTTCTGTGAAAAGATAAATATTATTTCCCTCCCGCCTGTTGTGTTTGCAGGATTGTGCTCCATGCGCGGTTATAACATTTCTCACGGTTATCGCAGGTCGTAAAACCCTATAAAAAAAAATCCTGCAGCCCTGTGGGACGAAGGGTTAATGCCCTCCTCAGGTGTTTGTCCTAGGTTTATTGCTGGGGTATATGACAAAACCCCTCCGCACAAAGCAAACTTCCTAATAAAGGCATAATCTGACTAAAAAGACACCTACGGTTAAAAGGAGAGAAGAGCCACGAGCTGTCAGCATGAGAGAAGCCAGAGCCCCATCCAGCTGGATACAGACATCACCTGGACATGCTGCAGGGTCACACAATCCCTGGAAGTTCCTATCAATCAGAGACAGTGACAGCACGCTGCTTTCCAGATGACAAGCTGTCAGGAGGAGAGGAGGCCTCTGCAAACTAATAGAGATCGGCATCTATAAACAGGCAGAATGTATAGAAGGCCTTCAAGGGTTTCTCCATCAGCCCCAGAATTCCTGGAATACCTCCTCGCTTGCTCCATTTATAAAGGATAACAACAGAGAGGCTTCAGTTGCTGGTACCTTTTAGTGACTCTAAAACAAGGATGAAAAGAAGCAACTTAGGGCTCTTCAGGCAGGTTAGCACCTTAGTCAGAGAGTCACATACAGAATACGCAGAAGGACGTTGGAATATTGTAGTAAATTAAACTAAAATCACTAATTCTCCTTGTTGAAGGTTGGGGGTCCAATATGACCACTAACACCAGTCCTACAGGCTGTGAAGCCCAGGGAATGGAGCTAACACCAGTCCCATTGGTTATGAAGCCTGGGGAATAGAGCTAACACCAGTCCCATTGGTTATGAAGCCCGGGGAATAGAACTAAAACCAGTCCTACAGGCTGTGAAGCCCGGGGAATAGAACTAAAACCAGTCCTACAGGCTGTGAAGCCCGGGGAATAGAACTAAAACCAGTCCCATTGGTTATGAAGCCCGGGGAATGGAGCTAACACCAGTAACACAGGCTGTGAAGCCCGGGGAATAAAACTAACACCAGTCCCATTGGTTATGAAGCCCGGGGAATAAAACTAACACCAGTCCCACAGGCTGTGAAGCCTGGGGAATGGAGCTAACACCAGTCCCATTGGTTATGAAGCCCGGGGAATAGAGCTAACACCAGTCCCATTGGTTATGAAGCCCGGGGAATAGAGCTAACACTAGTCCCACAGGCTGTGAAGCCCGGGGAATAAAGCCCATTTAGGGACCTGACTAAAACTTTGCTTTTATTCAGTCAATTAAAAAAGTTCTTGTTTGAGAAATGTAACCAAAAAAGTTAAAAACACACACTCCAGTACTCCCAAATGCACCAAAAATTGGTAATATATTAGTTGTTATCACTGATTGAGATAGATATATATATATAGTATAACAGGATCACATAAAGTAGCAGTTTAAAAGAAAAAAACCCTAGCCACTTAAACATGTTTCACTGCAAGCTGCACTTTTCACTGTATGCATCGTTTTCTATGCGGCTGCATGGAATCCCGGCCGGAGTGTATACAGAGAGTACACACTCCAGCCAGGATTCCATAGGACACAATTGTGGTGTGTGCTCGGCCGGTCACTTGTTAGATGGTACGGTGTGACGGTGGAATATAGCTCAGACGGATGGTAGGTTGTCGTGGTGCCAGTGCTGACTCAGCACACAGGTATGGAGGAACACCTGCTTTTAGATTTTGAGGCTGGCTATACCCTTCCCCAATGGTCGGTGACCTGCTGGGTTGTGATGGGTCCCTTGGGCGCTTATCATGGTGGTCCGGAGTGGAGTTATGACCCACCATGACTGTCGGTACCGCCACCCACAGAAAGGGGAAATGACCCAAGGACAGTGTGACCTGTGTGTAGGTGCTGATGCAATAATTACTGAGCCCATGTAGAATAAATAAACTTCCCTTTTACTTGAGGATCTTCTGTGATACAAGTAAGCAGTATGATACAATCTGGAGTTGACTAGATCCGTACCAAGAACTGTGAGGTGGAAGCGGAACAGCAATGCTTGGTTGCGTGGTTACAAGTGTTGAGAGAGTTGAGAACAGTGGAGAAGAGTAGGTTGTGAATGTTCAGAGTAGTGCAGAGGAGTCTGTCTCGAGAGTCCCAACTCAATTTAGTACTGTACTCTGCCGGAACTTTAGAAGAAGTAGAAGAAGAATACTTGAGAATACTTGAAAGAAGAAGAATACCTGTGCCCGTGTTTCGACCTTTGTTGTCGCTGTACCACCTGTTGCCCTACAGTGTTGGGTGACCAGTCCTACTAGGGTGACACAAGCCCCAGTCCTAGTTACCTGAGTTAAGCAAAGTGTCCGAGGATGTCCCTATGTCACCTGTGTTGCAAGATAGAGTACGTAGGCTCTTGGCTGCTTTGCTCTATCTGGATCAGTTCCTCTGCTATAGGATACCGTCCTGCACTATGTTTAAGTTGTTCACGGCATGGTTAGGGGTGATCCCTGACTTGTTCTCTCTGTTAGGTGTTTAGCACTGCATAGTTAGAATAAGAGTTGCTTCAAAGAGTCTCTGTGTCTCCCATACATCTGTCTACTTCCACACTCTAGACTAGACTACAATGGACTTGGTAGGGGGACCTGGCAGAGCCAGGACCCAGCTGGACTACAGCAGGGACCATCTTCTCTTGCGTCCTCTCTCTACCGAAACTTAGATAAGACTGACTAAGTGTGTAACTACACTTCCTTTCCCCATGTGAGAACTTCCTACACAGTGTGTAACAGCTCATGTGAGTGGTGGAGAAAAGAGTGCAAAGAGAAAGAAAGATAGAGATAGGCAGAAGGAAAGAGCAGCTCTCATTGGTGGTGCAGATCCTGAACAAAACATTAACCCTTGATTCACTACAGCTGTGCAATGTACAAACATAGATATACACAATAGTGACATCTAGTGGCGAAACTTATACATGATTTCATTACCACTTAAACTTGAGTTACAGGCTTTTGCGAGGGGTGTTCAAAGCAGCAACACCCATGGTGGGACACCGCAAAATGTTATTTTAATTTTCAATAAATAGCGGCCGGATGTTATTTATTGAAAATAGACTTTGTGTGAGCATAGCCCTAAAATGTACCTCAACGGCACTTTGAACAACAGTAATTTTTCCTAATCACCATTTTAAATTTGGTGTTGGAATAGCTTTCTGAGTGCCCATCCTCCTCCCTCCGCACCACATATAATTCTGCATTAGGATACAGAGCTCCCCCCTCTCTATCTCTATAGCACTTAATGCTATGGAGATGGATGTGTAAGCTCCTAATGCACAGTTCCACGCAGCCGGCAGTGGGTAGAATAAGCTCTCGGGAAGCTACCAAGTTCAAAAACCAAGTGATTTAGAAAAATTACTATCATGTACAGTCGTTTTTTGAGTTGTTCGCTTTAAACAATTTCTTTTCTTTTTCTTTTTTTTTTTTTTGAGGCGTCCTGAGATGATAAACAGATCACTGGGTTTTCAGATCTCCTGTAATCTGAATGTGGAAACAAACATTTCTAAGTCAGACACCTTCTTTATGGCTGGATTTACACATAGTATTTTGGTCAGTATTAAAGGGATACTTCAGTGATTTTTTTTATTCTTTCAAACCAACTGGCATCAAAAAGTTATATTAATTTTTAATTTACTTCTATTTAAACATCTTAACTCTTCCAGTACTTATCAGCTGCTTTATGTTCTGCAGGAAGGGGTGGATTCTTTCCAGTCTGACACAATGCTCTCTGCTGCCACCTCTGTCTTTGTCAGGAACTGTCCGCATCTGTAGCAAATCCCCATAGAAACCTCTCCTGCTCTGGACAGTTCCTATCACAGACAGAGGAGGCACTGTGTCAGATTTAAAATAATACACCACTTCCTGCAGGACATACAACATCTGATAAGTAATGGAATATTTAAAATTTTTTAAATAGAATTAAATTACAAACCTATATAAATTTCTGAAACCGGTTGATTTGAAAGCATCCTTTTAAGTCCTTATTTTGGGTAGTTATAATAGCCAAAACTAGTAGCAAGCCCGAAACTTTTGACTAAAAATACTGAGCAAAATGAGGGCCAAATACTAACCAAAATACAATGTGTAAACTGAGCCTAAGTTTAAAGGGAATCTGTCACTAGGTTTATTCCACCTTAAATGAGGGCAGCATAAACTAGTGACAGAAATGCTGAACAGATCGGTGTATTACTTACATCATTCTGTCATCCGTTCTCCTAATATGCAGGAGAATAGGACTCTTGCCACACCCCTCCTCCCGCCCTCCAGCTGCTGATTGACAGGTGACTCCCTATACACAGCATGGCTAGATAACAGCCAATCAGCAGCTGGTGGGCGGAGTTTTCTACTTCTAATGAATATCCAAGTCTACAGGGCTGCAGCATAGTGGTCCGCTGTCCTTGGCTCCAATTCCCAGTCCCGGTCCTGGTCAGGCATGTTCAGTCAGGAACTGGGAACCAGAGCTAAGGAAAGAATGTGACATTGTGAAGGTGACCATAAAGGTGATGTTACTTTGGATAAAAAACATTGTAATCCTTAAAATGGCTTCAGCCTTGTATCTGCTTCTGGAAGAAGGAGAGGAATGCTGGCAGCACGCCTATGAGCACAGCACCTTGAACCTACATCGCAGCCACAATACAGACACAAGAAAGAGACATTGTTATATAAACAATATATGGTAAACAACAGGTTGTGCCAGCCTGACTGCTATGGATTGACCTATCAGAGTGGGATATGTATGTGTCTTGTGACTTGAAATCCCGCTTGTATTGAAAGTTTATATATTTCCTGTGAAAGCAAATAAAGTTGAGTGCGCACTCCTGACTCAGCTGAGAGAGGAGGTTATACCGCCTGGTGTCATGTCCTTGTCGCTGCATGATTTCATTACCACTTAAACTTGAGTTACAGGCTTTTGCGAGGGGTGTTCAAAGCAGCAACACCCATGGTGGGACACCGCAAAATGTTATTTTAATTTTCAATAAATAGCGGCCGGATGTTATTTATTGAAAATAGACTTTGTGTGAGCATAGCCCTAAAATGTACCTCAACGGCACTGTGCACAACAGTAATTTTTCCTAATCACCATTTTAAATTTGGTGTTGGAATAGCTTTCTGAGTGCCCATCCTCCTCCCTCCGCACCACATATAATTCTGCATTAGGATACAGAGCTCCCCCCTCTCTATCTCTATAGCACTTAATGCTATGGAGATGGATGTGTAAGCTCCTAATGCACAGTTCCACGCAGCCGGCAGTGGGTAGAATAAGCTCTCGGGAAGCTACCAAGTTCAAAAACCAAGTGATTTAGAAAAATTACTATCATGTACAGTCGTTTTTTGAGTTGTTCGCTTTAAACAATTTCTTTTCTTTTTCTTTTTTTTTTTTGAGGCGTCCCGAGATGATAAACAGATCACTGGGTTTTCAGATCTCCTGTAATCTGAATGTGGAAACAAATATTTCTAAGTCAGACACCTTCTTTGTGGCTGGATTTACACATAGTATTTTGGTCAGTATTAAAGGGATACTTCAGTGATTTTTTTTATTCTTTCAAACCAACTGGCATCAAAAAGTTATATTAATTTTTAATTTACTTCTATTTAAACATCTTAACTCTTCCAGTACTTATCAGCTGCTTTATGTTCTGCAGGAAGGGGTGGATTCTTTCCAGTCTGACACAATGCTCTCTGCTGCCACCTCTGTCTTTGTCAGGAACTGTCCGCATCTGTAGCAAATCCCCATAGAAACCTCTCCTGCTCTGGACAGTTCCTATCACAGACAGAGGAGGCACTGTGTCAGATTGAAAATAATACACCACTTCCTGCAGGACATACAACATCTGATAAGTAATGGAATATTTAAATTTTTTTAAATAGAATTAAATTACAAACCTATATAAATTTCTGAAACCGGTTGATTTGAAAGCATCCTTTTAAGTCCTTATTTTGGGTAGTTGGGTAGCCTAAGTTTAAAGGGAATCTGTCACTAGGTTTATTCCACCTTAAATGAGGGCAGCATAAACTAGTGACAGAAATGCTGAACAGATCGGTGTATTACTTACATCATTCTGTCATCCGTTCTCCTAATATGCAGGAGAATAGGACTCTTGCCACACCCCTCCTCCCGCCCTCCAGCTGCTGATTGACAGGTGACTCCCTATACACAGCATGGCTAGATAACAGCCAATCAGCAGCTGGTGGGCGGAGTTTTCTACTTCTAATGAATATCCAAGTCTACTGGGCTGCAGCATAGGGGTCCGCTGTCCTCGGCTCCAATTCCCGGTCCCGGTCCTGGTCAGGCATGTTCAGTCAGGAACTGGGAACCAGAGCTAAGGAAAGAATGTGACATTGTGAAGGTGACCATAAAGGTGATGTTACTTTGAATAAAAAACATTGTAATCCTTAAAATGGCTTCAGCCTTGTATCTGCTTCTGGAAGAAGGAGAGGAATGCTGGCAGCACGCCTATGAGCACAGCACCTTGAACCTACATCGCAGCCACAATACAGACGCAAGAAAGAGACATTGTTATATAAACAATATATGGTAAACAACAGGTTGTGCCAGCCTGACTGCTATGGATTGACCTATCAGAGTGGGATATGTATGTGTCTTGTGACTTGAAATCCCGCTTGTATTGAAAGTTTATATATTTCCTGTGAAAGCAAATAAAGTTGAGTGCGCACTCCTGACTCCGCTGAGAGAGGAGGTTATACCGCCTGGTGTCATGTCCTCGTCGCTAGCGCTTAGCTCACTTAATTTGGACAGGGATAGTCATGTGGGAATAAGGCAGGTAAAAAGCAAATCTCGCCTTATCAGCATGGGTGCTGAAACGAGAACGCCTATTCACATTTTTAGCATCTTGATAAAGATTCATATAGGAATATACACAAGTATCTGCAAGGGAAATGTCTTACACATCAAGCGCATCGAATAAGATTTACAGCAAATTCTCTGGGGTATGGATTTCTCAGCATAAAGACACGGCTGGCTATAAGATAGAAGATTCCATGTACATGCTGCAGATCAGATGCAACAGGATGCAAGCCCATTGATATATTGACGCCTCCATTAGCAAAGTCAGATCTGCCCTGAAATTACTTGCTGTAACTCAGGAACCATTCATTAGCAGATGGATTTTCCGTGTAGACGCATTAGAAATCTAAGTGCACAAACCGTATGTCAGACAATGTGTTCGTGAAGCATTGCTCAGTATAGGGCGGTGTAATGCAGCATGTTGTATCCCATAGATCTCTTACCACTTTATAGCCCAGTATAGGGCGGTGTAATGCAGCACGTTGTATCCCATAGATCTCTTACCACTTTATGGCTCAGTATAGGGCGGTGTAATGCAGCACGTTGTATCCCATAGATCTCTTACCACTTTATGGCTCAGTATAGGGCGGTGTAATGCAGCATGTTGTATCCCATAGATCTCTTACCACTTTATAGCCCAGTATAGGGCGGTGTAATGCAGCACGTTGTATCCCATAGATCTCTTACCACTTTATGGCTCAGTATAGGGCGGTGTAATGCAGCATGTTGTATCCCATAGATCTCTTACCACTTTATGGCTCAGTATAGGGCGGTGTAATGCAGCACGTTGTATCCCATAGATCTCTTACCACTTTATGGCTCAGTATAGGGCGGTGTAATGCAGCATGTTGTATCCCATAGATATCTTACCACTTTATTGCTCAGTATAGGGCGGTGTAATGCAGCATGTTGTATCCCATAGATCTCTTACCACTTTATGGCTCAGTATAGGGCGGTGTAATGCAGCATGTTGTATCCCATAGATCTCTTACCACTTTATAGCCCAGTATAGGGCGGTGTAATGCAGCACGTTGTATCCCATAGATCTCTTACCACTTTATGGCTCAGTATAGGGCGGTGTAATGCAGCATGTTGTATCCCATAGATCTCTTACCACTTTATGGCTCAGTATAGGGCGGTGTAATGCAGCACGTTGTATCCCATAGATCTCTTACCACTTTATGGCTCAGTATAGGGCGGTGTAATGCAGCATGTTGTATCCCATAGATCTCTTACCACATTATAGCTCAGTATAGGGCGGTGTAATGCAGCATGTTGTATCCCATAGATCTCTTACCACTTTATGGCTCAGTATAGGGCGGTGTAATGCAGCACGTTGTATCCCATAGATCTCTTACCACTTTATGGCTCAGTATAGGGCGGTGTAATGCAGCACGTTGTATCCCATAGATCTCTTACCACTTTATAGCTCAGTATAGGGCGGTGTAATGCAGCACGTTGTATCCCATAGATCTCTTACCACTTTATAGCTCAGTATAGGGCGGTGTAATGCAGCTCATCATATGCAGCCCCGACCTTCCTCATACATCTCTTAACACTTTACTGCTCAGCTTTTACACCATAGATATTAAAGGGGTTATTTAGCGCTACAAAAACATGGCCACTTTCTTCAAGAGACAGCACCGCTCTTGTCTCCAGCTTGGGCGGGGGTTTGCTGCTCAGTTCCATTGAAGTGAATGGAGATTAATTGCAAATTGCAAACTGTAGACAAGAGACGTGCTGTCTCTGAAAGAAAGTGGCCATGTTTTTGTAGCACTGGATAACCCCTTTAAATGCTTCCATGCTGTGAGCTCCATATATATAATATGTGTAACAAACCTCCATAAACCTCCGGAGACCAAAAACATCAAAGTCATCTATAAGCCTAATGATTTCATGTCAGCAAATGGTACATAAAGAGAATCAACTGACTAAATATACTACAAATGCAAATATCACATAATACCATTAAAAAAAAGAATTTATGCATATTACTGTGTATTATGGAGCAGCATGATTCATGCTGTTAGGGAATGATACCTACTTAAAGGGGTTGTTCATTAAAAAAAATGTTCTCTTTCAAATCAACTGGTGCCAGAAAGTGCCAGAGATTTGTAATTTACTTCTATTAAAAAATCTTAAATCTGCCAGTACTTATCAGCTGCTGTATGTCCTGCATGAAGTGATGTATTCTTTTCAGTCTAGAGAGCAGGAGAGGTTTTCTGGTTCAATGTTTTTATTAGTTTTTTTAAGAACATATTACAAAAGAGAAAATCTATAAGCACTGACTTTAGTGCCAACAGTAAACATGTTTGTACAACAAGCTAACATATGGGTTAACAAAGACTATAGAAACAACAGTAATAACATGGGGATTTGCTGCTGCTCTGGACAGTTCCTGACATGGACAGCGGTTGTATCAGAGAGCAGTGTGTCACACTGGAGAGAATACACCACTTCCTGCAGGGCATACAGCAGCTGATAAGCACTGGAAGGCTTAGGATTTTTACAAATAAATTATTTACAAATCTGTATAACTTTCTGACAGCAGTTGATTTGAGAACTATTTGTTTTTTTCAGAGTACCCACTTTAATTTTGCATCATCCTCCTGCCAGAATCACTGCAGCTGTAGAGCAAAATGTTGACCATTACTAGCTGGAGAGATCGTGAAAATAGATACAGTATATCTATATCTATCTCCTATCTATCTATCTATCTATCTATCTCTCTATCTATCTATCTATCTATCTATCTATCTATCTATCTCCTATCTATCTCCTATCTATCTATCTATCTATCTATCTATCTATCTATCTATCTATCTATCTATATCATATATCTCCCTATCTATCTATCTATCTATCTATCTATCTATCTATCTATCTATCTATCTATCTCCTATCTATCTGTCTATCTATCTCCTATCTATCTATCTATCTATCTATCTATCTATCTATCTATCTATCTATCTATCCATCCATCCATCCATCTATCTATCTATCTATCTCCTATCTATCTATCTATCTATCTATCTATCTATCTATCTATCTATCTATCCATCCATCCATCTATCTATCTATCTATCTATCTATCTATCTATCTATCTATCTCCTATCTATCTATCTATCTATCTATCTATCTATCTATCTATCTCTCTATCTCCTATCTATCTCCTATCTATCTATCTATCTCCTATCTATCTATCTATCTATCTATCTATCTATCTATCTATCTATCTATTATCTATCTATCTATCTATCTATCTATCTATCTATCTATCTATTATCTATCTCTCTATCTCCTATCTATCTCCTATCTATCTATCTATCTATCTATCTATCTATTATCTATCTATCTATCTATCTATCTATCTATCTATCTATCTATCTATTAATTCAATTCAATTCAATTCAATTCAATTCAATTCAAAAAAGCTTTATTGGCAGGTCCAAAATAAACATTTAGCATTGCCAAAGCAACAGAGTATAATAGATGGAGTGTGGGGGAGAGGGGGGGGGTCATGTGGGGAGCAGGGTGTATATGGGCTAAGGGGCAGGATTGGGGGATAATAGGGCGTATAACAGTCCATGGTATCTCATAATCCTCTCAGCCGGTGGCAGGTGGAGACATACTGGGCCGCTACTTCCATGGTGGTCTCCTCTTCCCCCAGCAGAATGTGGAGTTTCCTCTCCTCATCTATGGAGGTGAAGTCCGGGATGATGGTGGAGAGTCTCTGGAAGTAGGTGACCCTGGTGGATGAGTATTTGCTGCAGTGTAGCAAGAAGTGGGCCTCATCCTCCAGGTCTCCCTGCTCACAGTGCCGGCACATTATCTATCTATTATCTATCTATCTATCTATCTATCTATCTATCTATCTATCTATCTATCTATCTATTATCTATCTATCTATCTATCTATCTATCATCTATCTATCTATCTATCTATCATCTATCTGTCATCTATCTATCTATCTTCTATCTATCTATCTATCTATCTCCTATCTATCTATCTATCTATCGATCATCTATCTATTATCTATCTATTATCTATCTATCTATCTCCTATCTATCTATCTCCTATCTATCTATCTATCTATCTATCTATCTATCTATCTCCTATCTATCTATCATCTATCTATCTATCTATCTATCTATCTATCTATCTATCTTCTATCTATCTATCTATCTATCTCCTACCTATCTCCTATCTATCTATCTCCTATCTATCTATCTATCTCCTATCTATCTATCTATCTATCTATCTCCTATCTATCTATCATCTATCTATCTATCTATCTATCTATCTATCTATCTATCTATCTCCTATCTATCTATCTATCTATCTATCTATCTATCTATCTCCTATCTATCTATCTATCTATCTATCTATCTATCTATCTCCTATCTATCTATCTATCTATCTATCTATCTATCTATCTATCTATCTATCTCCTATCTATCTATCTCCTATCTATCTATCTATCTATCTATCTTCTTTCTATCTATTTATCTATCTATCTCCTATCTATCTATCTATCTATCTATCTATCTATCTATCTATCTCCTATCTATCTATCTATCTATCTATCTATCTATCTATCTATCTATGCCCCTTTAAACAGAAACTTGTTGATTGGACTTTTACCTGGAGACTAGACAATGTTTCTACAGTAAGTACAACAAGTACATCATGTCTCCTACCTTGGAGAAGTGGCGACACGTGTAATGAGATCACCTTTTTCAGTGAAACGGATAGTCATAAAAAATATATTTAGGATCTCTAAATAAAAGACATGTTATGCTGCATTGATACCCCGGACAGCTGGATGTCAGCCGTTCCAGATTATTATTATTATTTAACAGATGGTTCTAATGTTCTCATACTGTCTAGCCTCAAATACAGAAGTCAGAAAATCACATTATTGGTCTACAAAAATATACTATAATGTCTGGTTGATAAAATAGGCATCCGTATTCTTTATACATGGAACTAGCAGCAGAGCTGATATTGGTATAAAGGGGTAGTTCAGTAAAAAAAACAAAAACTTTTGAATCAATTGGTGACAGAAAAATGCCAGAGATTTGTAATTTACTTGTAATCTCAAGTCTTCCAATACTTATCAGCTGCTGCATGTCCTGCAGGAAGTGGTGTATTCTCTCCAGTCTGATGCAGTGCTCTCTGCTGCCACCTCTGTCCATGTCAGGAACTGTCCAGAGCAATAACAAATCCCCATAGAAACCTCTTCTGCTCTGGACAGTTCCTGACATGGACAGATGTGGCAGCAGAGAGCACTGTGTCAGACTGGAGTGAATACAGCACTTCCTGCAGGACATGCAGCAGCTGATAAGAACTTAGCATATGCTGTTACCATTTTCCAGTCTGGGGGAAAAATGCAGAATATTCCCATCAAATCAATGACCTGTGTATGCCTTGCTCTTGCTTCTATTCTCTATTGGTCTTCAGAGTGATAGAAAAATAATCTAAATTTGAAGACATAGGACACAGTCATGGCTCGGTCCGCTTTTAATTAAAAACTCCTGGGCTATCCATTACTGCTTTAATGACCTTTGTGCCTTTAGCATTGATGTCCTATGTTTTCTGTCATTAATCCTTTATATGAACTGAACAGTATGTATTGATTTAATAGCGTGCTTCACTAGATGACTTTGCTGAACCCTGTTTACTTTGATGTATCCCAGACACTTTACTTACCCTTCACGATTGTAGGAAAAAATATTCACAGTAATTCAAAATATAGACAGAGGAGCACTGCCCTGCTTCATGTACAATCTGTACTGTTACTGCCCTGCTTCATGTACAATCTGTACTGTTACTGCCCTGCTTCATGTACAATCTGTACTGTTACTGCCCTGCTTCATGTACAATCTGTACTGTTACTGCCCTGCTTCATGTACAATCTGTACTGTTACTGCCCTGCTTCATGTACAATCTGTATCATTACTGCCCTGCTTCATGTACAATCTGTATCATTACTGCCCTGCTTCATGTACAATCTGTACTGTTACTGCCCTGCTTCATGTACAATCTGTACTGTTACTGCCCTGCTTCATGTACAATCTGTACTGTTGAGTATAAACCAATATAGTGGGCTCTCTAAAAGTGGGTGATATGTTGCTAAAATGGTATTATGTTACTAAGATGGTAATTGTACACCTGAATAGCTTAATCATAACATTTAATGCTCAAATTCATATACAGTAACGATCTAAATGCATAGAAAAATTAATAAAATACATATCTAATAAAAAGAGTCAGCATGGAAAATAGAATAAAAAACACAAAATAAAAGAGTATGTATAAAAAGAGCCTGGTGATGTAAACCGCGCCGGGCCCAGCGCAGACACCTCACTTTAATAGTTTTGGCAGTGATCCCGAATCTCGATGTTTGACATGGGCTCGTATCGCTGCTGAGCCGTAATGCTTATGCTTTAGAAGGATAGTCTCTCCTTTCAGATTTATACTCATAGGAGGAAAAATAGAATAGAAGTCAAGTAAATGGTGGTGGAATATCCACCTCTCACCCTGGCGGTGGTAACTCCCACGGTCAGATGCGGTGTTGTGGCGGTAGTCCGTGCCTCGGTCTATACGGCCAACATGAGAGCTGAGCAGTCGCGGTCTAGTGCAGCATAGTATGCTATCTTGCGCTGCTGTGGCGTCCGCGTGTATGAGAGCGCGCTCTTTCAAACTGCCGCTGAGTTAGATGCCAGGGAGATACGGCTCCGGTTTGGGATCTGCACTCAAAACATTGATTTATTTGAAAAGGCTCTGTTATCCTTGATTCTTGAACGCGTTTCAGGAGATCTACTTGCTCCTTTCCTCAGCAAAGAATTCTGGATAACTCTGAGTCCGCGAGAATTCCGTAGTGTGAACCCGCCCTTACTGCCCTGCTTCATGTACAATCTGTACTGTTCCTGCCCTGCTTCATGTACAATCTGCACTGTTACTGCCCTGCTTCATGTACAATCTGTACCGTTACTGCCCTGCTTCATGTACAATCTGTACTGTTACTGCCCTGCTTCATGTACAATCTGTACTGTTACTGCCCTGCTTCATGTACAATCTGCACTGTTACTGCCCTGCTTCATGTACAATCTGCACTGTTACTGGCTGCCGTGCTTCATGTACAATCTGTACTGTTCCTGCCCTGCTTCATGTACAATCTGTACTATTACTGCCTTGCTTCATGTACAATCTGTACTATTACTGCCCTGCTTCATGTACAATCTGTACTGTTACTGCCCTGCTTCATGTACAATCTGTACTGTTACTGCCCTGCTTCATGTACAATCTGTACTGTTACTGCCCTCCCAATTTAAGGCAACTCTGATCCTTCCTAACACCACCATGACGTAGCCTGACGTCATGATAGGTTGACGGATTAAGGCAGTGTGACATGGTGATCTTTGACCCTGATGTGCTTCATAGAGCCTAGGTCACTATTTATCCATAAATGTATTTGCAACCCCTCTTCTCTTTTTATCAGATGAGACTGAATTATATAACATATAACTGTACATTTCCCAGCCATTTTCTTCTATACTCGATGTATACATTGAAATCTGATGACACCTGAGATGATTAGAGACAATGTAAGTTCCCTAATAAATGTCACCTAAAAACCCAGCAGGCAGCGCAGCATCAGCTACGTTACTAAGATATACAACACACTGGTTCTGATGACATCCACCCCAAGTTCTGCAGGAATTAAAGGAGAAGTCCGGCGGATTATAGAATCTTTCAGCTGGCAGGGGCAAGAGGGTATTTGAAAATGAGTAGGAACTTAACTCTCTCCCCGTGCCCACAGTGAGTGGCGGGACCAGCCTAGGGACCCCTGCTGGAAGGCATTTTCCCCTCCCCCCCTTCTTAGGTTATAATACTTCTCTTCTCAAATGGTGAGTCCTCCCTGGACCGTGCCGCTGCTATTAGCTGTCAGGAACCGGCTAATCGACTATTTAAATGCCATAGTCAAAAGTTACGGCGGCATTTATATGGCTTGTAAAAGCCATCCCTGGTGGTCCGGTGGTGGGATTGTGGGAAGGAATTATTCATTCTACATTATAGCTACTAAAAGTGAATAAGGTCACGCTGCTATGTTGCTGCATTCTGGATGGATTTCTGCGGGTCACAATGCTACTATTCACTTTCAGTAGCTGCAAAGCAGTGTGATTCAGTAAGTGAGATTCAGTAGGTGTGATTCAGGCAGTGAGATTCAGTAGAAGTGATTCAGGCAGTGAGATTCAGTAGAAGTGATTCAGGCAGTGAGATTCAGGCAGTGAAATTCAGTAGGTGTGATTCAGGCAGTGAGATTCAGTAGAAGTGATTCAGGCAGTGAGATTCAGTAGGTGTGATTCAGGCAGTGAGATTCAGTAGGTGTGATTCAGGCAGTGAGATTCAAGCAGTGAGATTCAGTAGGTGTGATTTAATAAGTGTGATTTATGCTGCGTTTACACGGAGCGATAATTCACCCGATCGTACGATTAACGATTTTGAAGTAACGATTTCTTTTTATAACCATCAGCGTTTAGATGGAACGATATATCGTACAGAAAATTCGTTTTGCGCACATAGGAAAAATCGGTGAACGACTGTATACACAGAACGATCTGCGAATTTTTTTGCGAACAACGATTTTAGAACATGTTGTAAGATCAAAATGAACGATTTCTCGCTCGTCGCTTGATCGTTCGCTGAGTTTACACGTACGATTATCGTTCGAATTCGATCGTTATCGTGGAAATTCACACGATAATCGCTCCGTGTAAACGCAGCATTAGTAAGTGTGATTAATTGTGCGTTTACACAGGCAGATTTATCTGACAGATGTTTGAAGCCAAAACCAGGAACAGACTATAAACAGGAATCAGGTCATAAAGGAAAGACTGAGATTTCTCCTCTTTTCAAAACCATTCCTGGCTTTGGCTTCCAAAATCTGTCAGATAAATCTGCCTGTGTAAATGCACCATAAGGCTATGTTCACACTACGTATGAGACCGGCCGTTCCGTGACTCCGGCCGGGTCACGGAACGGCCGGTCTCTGGCCGGATCATCTCGGCCGGTACTTAAGTAACGGCCGGATGATCTTTCCGTCCGCAGAGCTCTGATGCGGGCGCATCAGCGTGAACACTTTAATATACTCCATAGTCAGCACTGACAGGGTTTTCTGCGGCCGCTATTCATTGAATAGAACGGACATGTCAGTTTCTCGTAGTGCCGCTAGTAATCCCGGCCGGAGTGTATACTATGTCTAAACACTCCGGCCGGGATTCCATAGGCGGCAATGTTGCAGTCGGCAATAACGGACGTAGTTTCACGAAAATATACGTAGTGTGAACATAGCCTTACAATGTTCACACAAAGTATATTTTCGTAAAACCACAGCCGTTGTACAACGAAAATATACGCGCCATTGCTGCCTATGGAATCCCGGCCGGAGCGTATACACTTAGGCCGGGATCCCTAGCAGCACTGCAAACACCTGCATTGTCAGTTTTCTGCGGCCGCTATTCATTGAATAGTGGCCACAGAAAACCCTGTCAGTGCACACGGTGGAGTGAGCAGCTCCATAGTGTGCTGTGGGGAGTTCTGGTGCGGGGGCGCGCACGGATGAGCCTGCATCAGAACTAAGCGGCGCTAAAGATGATCCGGCCGGTACTGCAGTACCGTCCGGGATGATCTTTTTAGAGACTGGCTGTTCCGTGACCCGGCCGGGTCACGGAACGGCCAGTCTCTTAGAGAATGTGAACATAGCCTTACACTGTAATACATCCTCTATTACCGTTATATAACTGTAATCCAACAGTCAGACATTTCTGCTTTACAGTCGTCTTTTTCATTGACCTTCTCTATGGGAAACCTCTACATAATAATAATAAGGTGCTGGCTCTCTCCATCCAAAGACAATAACAGGAATCATCTGCGGACGGGTTCACTTCATATTCATGTATCTGCACATTTATTGGATGTCTGACGGCTCTTACAGATAATGACTACTTCAGATGGAAACAATGGATGCGATGGCTGTAATAGGCAATGAAGATGATGGGAGATGTTACTGTGACTGCATTGAGCCCTCATCTATAAGGATATTAGATGAATGCTACTTGGTGTATACTCACAGATTAGTATCTAATACCTGACAATAAAAACCTGAGTGATCACAATAAAAATATTTCTAGGAATCATACAAAAATCCAATAATTCCTACATCAATCATCCTTACTATTAGGCTATGTAAAATAATACGAAGATACAGTCATAGTACAAAATAAAACAATGTGTGAAAAAACGGACGTATTTTGCAAAAGCAGGTGGTAAAAAACGAGCATGTTAATTATTTTCACTGTCGCAATAAATTAATTCTATGCTGTGTGCACTGCCGGCCAATCTCCCATTGTCGTCAATGGAGCAAATTATTATATTGAAAACAAAAAAAAAACAACACAAAATTATAGCCATATTTTGCTTTTATTTTGCTGTGCGTAATCACAGGCTTGGGCTATGTTCACACTATGTAAAAACAACCCCCATTTTTCATAATAACAGCCATTGTTATGCGATACGGCCATTGGGGGAGATTTATCAAACATGGTGTATAGTGAAACTGGCTCAGTCGCCCCTAGCAACCAATCAGATTCCACCTTTCATTTTCCAAAGAGTCTGTGAGGAATGAAAGGTGGAATCTGATTGGTTGCTAGGGGCAACAGAGCCAGTTTCACTTTACACCATGTTTGATAAATTTTTTTGGGGGTGGCGTTTCTTTCTCCGTTCTGGAATTTTTAGGCTCTGTGGCAGTTTTTCTGAAACTCAGCATGCTGAGAGGGTGGCGGTTTTTGTTTTGTTTTTTGGCAAACTGTGGCATTTTTTCTCCCATAAACTTCAATGGGATTGTTCTGGTTGTCTCAAAAACACCATTGCTGTGCCTGTCCAGCAGCTAGGTCGTGTGATGACAGAGGGAAAAAAAAAGTTCAGCACACAAAAACAACTACTAAAAAAAAAGATCATTCACACATAAAAAGTAAATAACGCAAATGCATGAAAAAAAAAAAAACGCAATGGCAGTTTTTTTTGAAGGCCTGAAAAACATACTTTTATACTACAAAATCTTTTGTTTATAGTCGGTCAGATGGGTCCCTGCCATGCTTTGCAGGTTTTTCTTCTTCCTAGTAATACATCAATAACCCCTCCATTGGTTTTCATATTTCACCTCACATACTTGCGTGTACAGTAACGTCAGCGATCACAATCTCAATTCCGCTTCGTTCGCAGAGAGTGACTATGGAAATTGTATTTTCGAATTTATAGTCAAGTTATGATAGATCGGGGCCCAGACATGGTCCTTTCTCCTCAATAGTCAGTCTCACACTCTGATAGAGTTCCTGATTTATGCTCTGAGGATCTATGGACCATTATTTCAGGTTGTGGCGGTATTATGATACATATATACCCACAATCACTCCTTTGGCGGCTGTTGATGCGTATCACATATATTGCAGCTAGACAAGTGGCAGGTGTATGGAAACTAACTAAAACAAAAATAGCGAAAATAGCCAATAGCAGCCAATCACAGAGCAGCTTTCATCAGGGCTTTTAGAAAATAGAAAGCTGTATTGTGATTGGACAGTTTCGGAAATCGCTCTAATTCCATTTTACTAATTAAAGGAGAAGTCTGGCCAGGAAGTAAAAAATCATTTAGGCAGGGGGTGGGGAGAAAATAAATTCATCTGTCCTGATGCCTGCGCAGCGCCGCGTCCCATTCCTGGACCCAGCCGTCTGTCTTCCGAACTCCCCTCCAGCTACGTCATGACCCAGCTGATGGATGCCCCGCTCAGCCAGTCAGTGACTGGGGCGGGACACCGCTGCAGGCACTGATTGGCTAAGCGGGCTAAATCCCACCAGTCTGTGATGTGGAACCCGAGTCGTGACGTACCCGGGAGAAGATGACAGCCAGCGGGGTCCGGGAGCACTCTGATGGGGCACAGCGTGGGCTCGGGGACTGGTAAGCATAGTGGGGGAGATTTATCAAACATGGTGTAAAGTGAAACTGGCTCAGTTGCCCCTAGCAACCAATCAGATTCCACCCTTCATTTTCCAAACAGTCTGTGAGGAATGAAAGGTGGAATCTGATTGGTTGCTAGGGGCGACTGAGCCAGTTTCACTTTACACCATGTTTGATAAATCTCCACCAGTGTTTTTTTGTTTTTTTTTTACACAACCCCCTGCCCGTAATGATTTTTTACCCGCCCCCCAAGGGACTTCTACGTTAACTAAATTTTGTTTGTCTGCACTTGCTGAGCAGCAGGCTTGTTTTGGCCCTTATTCTAGCGTTATTTATAGTTGTGGTGCACAGGTGGGCCGTAGTTTTTTCTGTACCCCTCTTTCGTAGTGGTAAGTTTTGTGCCAAATTTGGCGAAAACCATGCGTTGTACAATATAGTAAATTAATACAGTTTCACATAACTGTACCTGCCATTCCCCCTCTTTGGAGAAAAAACAAACAACTACTTGGAGAGGTCATTAAAGGGGTTGTCCAGAGAAAATCTTTTTCTTTCAAATCAACTGGTGTCAGAAAGTTATATGGATTTGTGATTTACTTCTATTAAAAAATTTCAAGTCTTCCTATACTTTTTAGCTGCTGTATGTCCTGCAGGAAGTGTTGTTTTATTTTCAGTCTGACACAGTGCTCTCTGCTGACATCTCTGGCCGAGACAGAAACTCTGTCTCGGTTTTCTATGAAACCCCACAGAAAACCTCTCCTGTCTCCTGCAGGACATATAGTAGCTAATAAGTATTGGAAGACTTTAGATTTTTTTTAATAGAAGTAAATTACAAATCTATATAACTTTCTGACACCAGTTTATTTGAAAGAAAAAGATTTTCGCTGGATAACCCCTTTAACCCCCTTTATGGGCAACATGGTGGCTCAGTGGCTAGCACTGTAGCCTTGCAGCGCTGGAATCAGTTGGCGCTATACAAATACAAGAAAATAAATAAATGATCAAAGGTCACTGATGTCCAGGTCACAATGAATCAGCGCTCTACTAAGAGCAATTTAGAACAAAAAAAGGAAAAAAGTGACTAGGCTACATAAGGAAATTGCACACTCAAAGTCATATTAAAATTAATGCACAAACATCAAAGGAAAGTTAAAAACAATTAAAAAAGGGACCAGAAAACAGCCACCATAGAACCCCATGTACCCCTAACATACCAGGTAGGTTAATAATAACCCAACACAAAGGATCTTGCTAATGTAATGATATAAATTCACCAAGCACAAGACATACAGTAAATAATATAAGTAAATAAATACTATAACATATAATACAAAAAAAAAAACAAGCGCTCCATTTCCAAAACAGCGTGACATTCGCCCCCGTGAACACACCGGGAAAGGTAACTCTACCAGACCAGCCGTCAACTATTACCGGCAACGACGCCAAATGCAAAAATCCAAATCCAAAAAGAAACAAAGTTTAGCAAAAGCCCTTTTCTATATCAGTGCTGCCTTTCCATCGGCTTTGGAGTGGGATGTACATATATTAGTTAATGTGCATGCAGATCAGACTGTCGGTGCCAATATTTGGAATACTCGTCAGGGATCTTTTGCTACTAGACTTGTAAATCTTGAAATTGTCTTGGCAAAAACTTGCAGTGCTACAAATCAATGAATTGAATAAATGCTAATATAAAGGCCAGAGGATAAAGACAGGTGTAACAAAAACCAATTACCTGAAGAAATGGAGCGTGTCTGCTTAAAAATGAAAAATAGTCATATACTCATGGCCGAGCGTTATCTATGTATGTGGAGTCTATGAGGATTGCCAGATAATGTGGAGCGTACAGGCTACTTGTCTGACAACTCAGCTCTGTACAATATCTCGCAAAAGAGGCGTCTAAATATAAAGCATTTTAGGCATGATTCTGAAATCCTACTCACCGATACTGTTTAAAGTGTTTTTTGCAGAAATCAATAGTACAAGCGATTTTTTGCCGAAAAATGCATTTTTATCATGAAAAAGCAGTTTGAAGCTCTCCCCCCTGTCTTCATGGTTCTCTAATGGAAAGAGGAGGGGTGGAGGGAGATGAGGCACCAAAACAGGACAACAAAGAGTTAATTTACAGCTACATCACCGGGCTATCTCCTCTGAAGTCAGCACTGACCTCTCTGACCTCTGAATACCTGCTTTCACACAGCTCCCACTGCATAATCCTTTGTTGTCTGCTCTCTGCTGGCAACTAATCTCCCTCCTCTCCATAGCACAGACAGGGCCCGTCTGATGTAAAAGAGTGGAGATTTCCTGATAATGAGCAATGAAGGAGAGAGAGGAGGGGGGGACGGGACCTGGGGAAAGTCTTTTTGAATGCAGATAATGGCATATTTGCCTAATAAACCCAATTACAAAGTTTCTTAAAATCACCTATACTATTGATTTCTGGGGGGGGGGGGGGGGGGAAGGGGGGCGCGACAGTGACACTTTAAGGTCTCTAACAAAGTTTTTAAGCCCAGCTTCACATTGCCTTAAAATCTTAAAACAAAATCCTCTAAATAATGACAGATACTATTCGTTGTGACTACACTCATTGACCTGCTTATACAGGATTATCCAGTCTTCAGATTTCCCTGCTGCATGTCAATGCTTTTGGAGTGTTTACTTGTGTGCTCTTAGAATATTATTACCAATTATCATTTCAATAAAAACACGGTTACTCAAAAAATGTCAGGTCAAAAATTCCTAGCTAAAAATCTGATTTTTCAAATATTATTCTGGGTTTTTTTTCCCCAGGAACCTTTTTATGGATTTTGGAGCCTTCAACTATCAACATCAACTATAGTGACTCTCAGAATACAATGTCAGGCATCATAAATTCTGTTTTCTGTATGAACCCTGTTCTCTGCATTACTGATAGAACACTCATGCTACGGCTCATTTTAAGGTTATTGAAGATAACTAGCTGTGACCTGCGAGCACAACTTTGACAATTTACCGTATGTTCAGCTGAATTTCCTGAGGGCCCACCCTATTCTTTGTAAGCCCACTTTAACCCATTAAGTATGAGGCCAATTTTTGCATATGCATCTTTTAAGAGACATAACTTTTTAATTCTTCCATCTAAAGAGCTATTTGAGGGTTATATTCCCTGGTTCATTTATAGGGAATGTTCACACTGAGGAATAGGCGAGGAATTAAAGGGGTACTCCGGGCTGGGGGTGTTTTTAGTGTATGGCTGTGGAGGAGGAGGATGAAGACAATGACGTCTACTTACCTCCCCGGTTCCAGCGCCGGCTCCCGGATTGCGCAGCTTTGGTCTGCGGCGCCCGGCCGCTTTCTGGTCTGTGATGCAAGCTTGAGACGTGATGTTTCCAGCCCACACAGACATTCAGCGGCAGAAAGCTAAAATTGGACTCCCCTCCTCCAGGCTGTGCTGCCCTGCTCTGTGGTGAGTCTGTGCATAAGTTGGCAGACATAGAGGAGCATGTGACCATGCCCCGCCCTCCAGTGTCCACCCCTGAGCCTGTATTTGCCAATGGAGAATACTGAGGGCGGAGCATAGTCAAATGCTCCTCTGTGTCGGCCATTTTATGGACAGACTCACCACAAAGCAGGACAGCACAGCCTGCAGGAGGGGAGCCTGATTTTGGTTCTATGAAGTACACAGGGAGTCAACCCCTTTAAATGCTGCTGTCAGCTGTGACAGTGTCATTTAAACAGTTAGTATCAGGTGATATAAATTGCTCCATGCTGGCTATTAGCACTGGCTGTCTGCTGCTGAATCCAGTGGGTAGTCAATAGATATGGCGCAGGCCTGGCTGCCAAGCATAGACAGCATAATTGAGCATAGACACTATAGTGCAGAGCAGCACGTCCTCGGAAGTTGGCAGAATGATGACAGCAGTGAATAGCGGAAGACAGCGTGCGGCCTCAGGATCTAGCAGCTGCGGCGGAGCGTGACACGTAGGTATACAGCACTGTTGTGTACCCCACAACCCCGGCAGAGGAATAGTTCTGTAATAACACCTTTAATTTAAGGATCAGAACACATCCGTTTTTTTACCGTACAGAAAAAAGTGTTTTTGTACTTAAAAAAAAACAAAAAACAGTCGTGTTTTAATCTATTTTAAAAGTTTAATCTGACATTTTAATAATCTGGTGTTTGTAGTAACGGTTTTAATTTTGTCAGTAAAACAGACGCTAAGTAATATCAACTGAAGTCCTTACCAGATAAGATTTAATGACAAAAACAAGACACATATTTCACGATTTTATACTTCTCCCTAATGAATTTTCTGATGCCTCGTTGTGACTTCATCATCTTCTATTACAGCTGATTCATGAGCCGTGTTTTACGCTCAATAGAAAAGTTCCTAATTACTTCTATGTTCCTCTTCCATCAGACTGACGATACACATGGTCACATGACCTCAGTATTATACGTGTGCACGTCCATCTGCCTCCAGGAATAGTGCTCGTTCTCTCTAAAACTCGCTCCCCACAGGGAAATAAGACTCAACACAATAAAATATGTATCCAGTATTCCTGTATGTCTGCTGAGGACAACCACCGCCTAATGCTTCTATTATTCATACTCACTGAAATAGTCTTGGACTTTCTGCTGTGTCAGTTGCACAATAAATGGCACCTGGTTCGAATAAACCGCTGTGTAATTCTGAGAAATTATTCTGGTTTTACACACAGCAGTCTATCCATAGATTTGTATTTATTCTGCCCCCTTTTTTTTTGGTCTAGCACTCCTCCCCCACCCAGGTGGTTTATATATATATATATATATATATATATATATATATATGTGTAGAGGGTCTCTGCCTGGCTACCTACAGTCTCTTGGCAGCATTGGGGCTGCTGGGTGGTGGTGGTGGTCGCCACCTGGAGCTGCACTGTTTTTTAGTTAGGGACCCACACGTATCAGGAACTTTGACATGGTGTGCGGGCTTAGGCACTTTGATCAAATGTGAGTTAGGGTCCCATTACACAGAGTGATACCTTGGTTGAGTCTCTGCACTGACAGGCCGCTCAGCCAATCACTGGCCGAGACAGAACCTTAGCCAGTGATTGGCTGAGCGGCCTGTCAGTGCACAGACCGGAACAGAAGGCGGAGCTGCAGCTGCAGAGATTGGGGAAGGCCCGAGGACACCGGGGAACGTGGTACGGCACGTACATACTTCATTATTTTATACTATGCAAGGGCTGCACGGACATCGCTAACAATATATACATATATGAAGTCCTTGCTGCCCAATAGTTGGCCCATGTAATTGCTCAGTAACAATTGATCGGCGCTCGTTCAATAGGACCCTAACTCCTGATGTTAGTAGTATATAGTGCTGAGAAGCAGAGCGATCAGTCATAAGTATATGGATGTGCGACCATGTCTGTTTTTTCTCCAGCAAACTATTCTTAGATACAAAAGATTGATAGACACATTTATCAGCATCACAATGTATATGTTTTTGCCTCCACGACTGAAAGGTTATTTACTAGAGATGAGCGAACCGGGAGCATGCTGGAGTCGATCCGAACCCGATCGTTCGGCATTTGATTAGCGGGGGCTGCTGAACTTGGATAAAGCTCTAAGGTTGTCTGGAAAACATGGATACAGCCAATGACTATATCCATGATTTCCACATAGCCTTAGGGCTTTATCCAAGTTCAGCAGCCCCAGCTAATCAAATGCCGAAAGTTCGGGTTCGGATGGACTCCAGCTGCTCCAGGTTCGCTCCTCTCTATTATTTACTTATTCTTCTACCACAACATAATTCAAGTACAAAAGAAATAAGCCATAACTTACACAGCATCTTAGTCACTTGCCTTCTTCGGCTCTTCTCTTGCTGAAGTCTAACATTTTGGTAGCTATCTCCATCTCCTCCAGACTTCGCTTCTAAAACTTGCAGCATCTTCTCCTTCTTAAGTTGAAGGCCGATGAGCAGGTACAGAATACTGATAGTTCCCATCGGCAAGAAGAAAAAAAATATGGTGGTAATCTGAATAATGAGGTTGTAAATCCATTTGGGTTTTACCAAAACGCAGATGGTAGTGCCGGGTATTACTCCGAGACCAGGCACTTTCAGGTCATAGATCCCCATCAGGCAGGTGTTTGGAATAGAGCACATAATAGACAAAATCCATACAGAGATGATGACTCTCTTAGCGTGATTACGAGTTACTACGTATTTGGCCCGAAGAGGATGGACCACTGCAATGTATCTCTCCACGCTCAGCGCAGTTACATTCAAAATTGAGGCAAAGCAAACGGTCTCGAATAAGAGAGTCTTGAAGGCGCATCCACCTCTTCCAAAAATAAAGGGGTAATTACTCCAGAGCTCGTAAAGTTCAAAAGGCATCCCCAACAAGAGGACCAGCAAATCCGAAATGGCCAAACTCAAGAGGTAATAATTTGTAGGAGTCCTCATGATCTTGTGTTTGATAATGACTATGCAGGTTAAAGTATTCCCCACCGCACCAATTACGAAGATGAGAAGGTATATCACACAAATGGGGGTGAAGTAAGCCGACTGACGCGGGCCCAGGTACTTGAAAAGAAGTTGTTCTATTGTCAGGTTACAATCCTCAGGGTTTATATCACAGAGCTCCATGCTGTGGTTTATTGTACTTTGATTAGAGGTTTCAATTTGGTGAAGACTGCGAGGAATATCCTTGTGATGCTGTGATAGTCCCAGGGTGGAGAAGTTGCCCAAGGTGTAAGTCATTTCTCACTGTATGATGGCCAAAGCTATGGAAATAATAATAATAATAATAATAATAATAATAATAATAATAAAAAGAAAAAAACATTAAAAAGATTGGGGGGGGGGGAGTACTGCAAAAAGGATAGATAAATAGATAGATAGGAGATAGATAGATAGATAGATAGATAGATAGATAGATAGATAGATAGGACATAGATAGATAGATAGATAGATAGATAGATAGATAGAAAGATAGATAGGAGATAGATAGATAGATAGATAGATAGATAGATAGGAGATAGATAGATAGATAGATAGATAGATAGATAGATAGATAGATAGGAGATAGATAGATAGGAGATAGATAGATAGATAGATAGGAGATAGATAGATAGGAGATAGATAGATAGATAGATAGATAGATAGATAGATAGAAGATAGATAGATAGATAGATAGATAGATAGATAGATAGATAGATAGAAAGATAGATAGGAGATAGATAGATAGATAGATAGATAGATAGATAGGAGATAGATAGATAGATAGATAGATAGATAGATAGATAGGAGATAGATAGATAGATAGATAGATAGATAGATAGAAAGATAGATAGGAGATAGATAGATAGATAGATAGATAGATAGATAGATAGATAGGAGATAGATAGATAGGAGATAGATAGATAGATAGATAGATAGATAGATAGATAGATAGGAGATAGATAGATAGATAGATAGGAGATAGATAGATAGATAGATAGATAGATAGGACATAGATAGATAGGACATAGATAGATAGAGAGATAGATAGATAGATAGATAGATAGATAGGAGATAGATAGATAGATAGATAGATAGATAGGAGATAGATAGATAGATAGATAGATAGATAGATAGATAGGAGATAGATAGATAGATAGATAGAAAGATAGATAGGAGATAGATAGATAGATAGATAGATAGATAGATAGGAGATAGATAGATAGATAGATAGGAGATAGATAGATAGGAGATAGATAGATAGATAGATAGATAGGAGATAGATAGATAGATAGATAGATAGATAGGAGATAGATAGATAGATAGATAGATAGATAGATAGATAGGACATAGATAGATAGGACATAGATAGATAGAGAGATAGATAGATAGATAGATAGATAGATAGATAGATAGATAGATAGGAGATAGATAGATAGATAGATAGATAGGAGATAGATAGATAGATAGATAGATAGATAGATAGATAGATAGATAGATAGGACATAGATAGATAGGACATAGATAGATAGAGAGATAGATAGATAGATAGATAGATAGATAAATAGATAGGAGATAGATAGATAGATAGATAGATAGATAGGAGATAGATAGATAGATAGATAGATAGATAGGAGATAGATAGATAGATAGATAGATAGGAGATAGATAGATAGATAGATAGATAGATAAATAGATAGGAGATAGATAGATAGATAGATAGGACATAGATAGATAGGACATAGATAGATAGAGAGATAGATAGATAGATAGATAGATAGATAGATAGATAGATAGATAGATAAATAGATAGGAGATAGATAGATAGATAGATAGGACATAGATAGATAGGACATAGATAGATAGAGAGATAGATAGATAGATAGATAGATAGATAGATAGATAGATAGATAGGAGATAGATAGATAGATAGATAGATAGGAGATAGATAGATAGATAGATAGATAGATAGATAGATAGGAGATAGATAGATAGATAGATAGATAGATAGATAGATAGATAGGAGATAGATAGATAGATAGATAGATAGATAGATAGGAGATAGATAGATAGATAGATAGATAGATAGATAGATAGGAGATAGATAGATAGATAGATAGATAGATAGATAGATAGATAGGACATAGATAGATAGGACATAGATAGATAGATAGAGAGATAGATAGATAGATAGATAGATAGATAGATAGATAGATAGATAGATAAATAGATAGATAGATATATAGGAGATAGATAGATAGATAGATAAATAAATAGATAGATAGATAGATATATAGGAGATAGATAGATAGATAGATAGATAGATAGGAGATAGATAGATAGATAGATAGATACAGGCTCGGACTGGGCCACCGGGGGGCCGGGGGATCCCCCGGTGGGCCCTCCCCCCCTTAAAGGGCCCAGAGCTAGAGGTGGGCCTCATGTTCAGGATCTCCCTATAATCGGTAGATTTAGGGGCCCTCTGCTGCCTTCCACACTGCTCTAATGATGAAAGAATGGCAACAGGGCCCCTTCTTTCACACAACTACTGTAAACTCATGGGTCCCCCTCCCCCTGTACTGTAAGTGGAACGGTCCGGTCCTGATCAGCTTCGGGAGTGTCTCTCTTCCTGCCTGTCAGGAGCCCTCATCTGTGGCAGCAGGGACATGCAGAAAGCTGCACAGAGAAGCAGCAGCAGGGCCCCCTCCATCCCCCTGCAGTCATGTCTCCCCCTCCTGCTGCTGTGTGTGGAGTCGGTGCCGGGAAGAAGGGGGAGAGGCTGCAGCCTGCACGGAAGAGGAGACAGTGAAGATGGAGACTAATGGACCCCTGGAGCTTCCTGTATAAATGGTCAGTGTGTGTGTGTATATAAGTCAGTGTGTGTATATAAGTCAGTGTGTGTATATAAGTCAGTGTGTGTGTGTGTATATAAGTCAGTGTGTGTGAGTGTATATAAGTCAGTGTGTGTGAGGGTATATAAGTCAGTGTGTGTGAGGGTATATAAGTCAGTGTGTGTGAGTATATATAAGTCAGTGTGTGTATATAAGTCAGTGTGTGTATATAAGTCAGTGTGTGTGAGGGTATATATAAGTCAGTGTGTGTGAGGGTATATAAGTCAGTGTGTGTGAGGGTATATAAGTCAGTGTGTGTGAGGGTATATAAGTCAGTGTGTGTGTGAGGGTATATAAGTCAGTGTGTGTGAGGGTATATAAGTCAGTGTGTGTGAGTGTATATAAGTCAGTGTGTGTGAGGGTATATAAGTCAGTGTGTGTGAGTGTATATAAGTCAGTGTGTGTATATAAGTCAGTGTGTGTATATAAGTCAGTTTTTGTGAGGGTATATAAGTCAGTGTGTGTGAGGGTATATAAGTCAGTGTGTGTGAGGGTATATAAGTCAGTGTGTGAGTGTATATAAGTCAGTGTGTGTGAGTATATATAAGTCAGTGTGTGTGTGAGTGTATATAAGTCAGTGTGTGTGAGTGTATATAAGTCAGTGTGTGTGAGGGTATATAAGTCAGTGTGTGTGAGTGTATATAAGTCAGTGTGTGTGAGTGTATATAAGTCAGTGTGTGTATATAAGTCAGTGTGTGTATATAAGTCAGTGTGTGTGTGTATATAAGTCAGTGTGTGTGAGGGTATATATAAGTCAGTGTGTGTGAGGGTATATATAAGTCAGTGTGTGTGAGGGTATATAAGTCAGTGTGTGTGAGGGTATATAAGTCAGTGTGTGTGAGTGTATATAAGTCAGTGTGTGTGAGGGTATATAAGTCAGTGTGTGTGTGAGGGTATATAAGTCAGTGTGTGTGAGTTAGGGCTGGGCAATTAATCGAATTAATTTGATTAATTCGCCTAGATTTTAAGAATCGATTTCAATCTCTTTGAAAATCGTAAATTCGATTTTCAAAGAAAAGAAAAAAATACCCTCTGACCTGCAGGGAGGAGCAGTGGCCCTCTGGGCAAGCTGCTCCTCCTGCAGGTCAGAGTGGGACCGCACGCCAGCACCCAGAGGACCAACGCCGCCCACCTATTAGTGATCCCCGCAGCCCGCCCGATGCGTCAGTGTGTCCGCTATCCTCCCCTCCCCCGGAGCGTAAGTGTGCCCCGCAGTCTGCCCGGAGTATCAATGACATCCCCCCACGGCACGGCTTGACAGAGCCCCCCCCCCCAGCTGCCCGGAGTGTGAGTGCGCACCGATACACCCGCCCGGCACAGCGTCTCAGTGCGCCCCCCTCCTGTTCCCATCTGGAGTGCCAGTGCAAGTCCCCGTCCCGTTCCCGCCCTCAGCACGGCCTGGCGTCCAGTATTATTAGGGTCCCAGCATACAGTGTGTTATAGCTGTGCCCCCTCCCCATAGTCATATCTGTCCACAGTCTGTGCCCACTCCTACTACCACTCCCAATCCTGCCCTACTACGACCCCCAATACTGCTCCCACTACCATTGCTACTATTACCCCCACTCCTGATACTACTACTACTCCCCTTATCTACTACTACACAATCTTCTATGCTTCTGTTACTACATCCCTTATCCACTATGCCTCTACTACTACACCCATCATAATTATCAGCAAAATAAATAAATAAAAAATCGAGATTTAAATCGAGAAAAAAATCAAAAAAAAATCAAGATTTTATTTTTTGCCCATATCGCCCAGCCCTAGTGTGAGTGTTTGTACATGTATATCATGTGTCTGTTCATGTGAGTGTTATCTCTCTTTATGTGTGTGTGTGTGTAATCTGATTGTGTCTGTATGTTGGTCTTGGTGTGTTTGCATGTTTGTGTCTGTGTTATGTGCCTGTCTGTGTGTGTGCACATCTATTATGTATACAGTGTATATTATGTAGTGTGTAGTTCTATAGATGTTTAGAGACATATACAGAGAGAGAGACAGAAATAGTAGACTCTCTACAAGTTTTCTATAGATTTTATTTAAAATGTATGCAGTATGAGGCTGGGTTCACACTACGTAAGTTTCCGGCCGTAGCGCGTTCCGTGAATAAGCGGCCAGAAACTTACGTAGTTTGCATACAATGTGAAGTATACGATCTACAGCTGCACAGTTCACACTACGTACGAACTTACGCCCGGATCGTATGCGGCGCCGTAAAAAATGAACCAGACCATTATTTCGGGACGGAAATGCCGTAACTTACGCCCGTAGCGTAACATGCGGTCCCGTACGGAGTGGTGATTTCTTCATTTTTCAAGCTTTTTGTGCCGATCCAAAAGGTTCTGTGGGGTGTCCGGGGCTAGGCGAAGATTTCCAAGTAAAAGACCGCTGTCAGATCGCTACGAAGAGTGCTCAGGAAGCGTAAGTACACTACGGGCGTAAGTTTGCGTTCCGTACGTATCCGGCCGCAACTTGCGTAAAGTCCCGGAAAATATGCGGCCGGACATATACGTAGTGTGAACATAGCCTGAATGTGGACCGTACATATAAGCTTTGGGCTGCGTTCACAATACGTATATTTCAGTCAGTATATGTATATTTCAGTCAGTATTGCAACCAAAACCAGGAGTGGATAAAAAACACAGAAAGGCTATGATCACACAATGTTGAAATTGAGTGGATGGCCTCCATATAATGGCAAATATTTGCTGTTATTTTAGAACAATGGCTGTTATATTGAAATAATGGCCGTTATTTACTGTTAGGCCCCGTTCCCACTGGGGAAAGGTAGAGGAATTCCACAACGGAATTGTCCGCCGCGGAATGCCGTTAGCCTCCCGCTCATAATGGGAGTCTATGGGAGGCGCGCGCTCCTGCCCTGTCCGTGCTGAAGAATGAACATGTTCATTCTTCAGCGCGTACAGAGCAGGAGCGAGCGCCTCCCATAGACTCCCATTATGAGCGGGAGGCTAACGGCATTCCGCGGCGGACAATTCCGTCGCGGAATTCCGCTACCTTTCCTCAGTGGGAACGGGGCCTTATATGGCAGCCACCCACTCAATTTCACCATTGTGTGAACAGATCCTTTCTGTGTTTTTAATTCACTCCTGGTTTTGGTTGCAATACTGAGTGAAATATACGTAGTGTGAACCCAGCCTAAAGGGGTACTCCGGGCCAGCTGTTTAATCCGTGTACGGCCGGGGAGGGGGGGGGGGAAATAGAAGGCTCCGGTAACTTACCCCCCTGATTCCAGCGCTGGCTCCCGGATCGCGCCACCCTGTTCTCCCGTCCCTCGGCCGCTTCCTGGTGAGATCTTCGGCATGAGACTTGACGTCTCAAGGCAGCTCAGCCATTCAGCGGTCATAGCTGGCAGCTATGACAGAAACCTACAGAAACGATTGTGATTGACAGTGGGCTATGTCGCTGGTCACATACACTGCTGAATGCAATGTTGCTGTACTAAGGTTAAAGGTTTGGCGATGGTTATGTATATGTATGTAGGGTGGGCCCCTAGGATCAATTTCCCTGGTGGGCCCAAGGTACCCCAGTCCGACACTGGATAGATAGATAGATAGATAGGAGATAGATAGATAGATAGATAGATAGATAGATAGGAGATAGATAGATAGATAGATAGATAGATAGATAGATAGATAGGAGATAGATAGATAGATAGATAGATAGATAGATAGATAGATAGATAGATAGATAGATAGATAGGAGATAGATAGATAGATAGATAGGAGATAGATAGATAGATAGATAGATAGATAGATAGATAGATAGATAGATAGAGAGAACATAGTAATCCACAAACAAACTGTAATCTTATTTTAGTAAGAGAAAGTTCCTCTCACCTGCTTCAATCCTGTAGAACAGTTGTCGGATTTTACGCTCTGATGTAATAAGGTACAATCCTACTGGTCTTCTGAAGTCTTGCTAAGTGGTGGCTGAGAAGATGGCGGTGCACATGCAGAATGCTATAAAGAAAGAAAACATGTTCTAAACAACAAACAGAAAATACATTATTCTGGACACTAGGTTGACTATGGCTTTGTCATATACAGTGGTACATCGGTTTGAGGGTAACTTGGATTGGGAGCGTTTTGCAAGAAGAGCTCACAGTTTTTCAGAATTATGACTTGGTGTAAGAGCATTGCTTTGGTGTAAGAGCTCCCTGTACTGGGTGGGAGCAGGAGTGGGGGAGGGGTATGGTCTGCATAGCGGGGTCTACAGCCCTGTACTCTGACCCAGGAAGTCTCCCTCACCTTCCAAATCATGGCAGATCCAATTCAGGCTTGGGCTTACATCAGGGGACAGGACTGTGGAGGTAATCTCTTCATAGCTGTAACCCCTCTCTCCCCAGACAGAGAATGCTGCATGTATGTGCCCACATCTGCCCTGCTCATTCCTTCATGCTCCCTGCAGTCTCTGTCAGCCCTTGTGTTTCCCATCGTATCCATTCCTGCTATACTGTGCCTGCACTCACACTCAGCTATACACACTGCTGCTATAATGTGCCTGCACTTACACTCAGCCATTCACACTTCTGTATTCACACTTTGTCCTCCTGCACAACTCTGTGATTCTCACTTTCTGATTGGTCCACACTGACACCCCCCCTTCCCCACTGCTGTCATGTGACCACACAGACCTCTGACCGCAGCCCTGCTTCTCTATTCTAGCCTGCATTATGGGGATCTGCAGTTCCATCCTGTATCCACAAACTGCTGCTGTATTTGTCAGCTTTATGGCCTTGCTATACATTATACACCACGTGCTGATTTCTAGATTGTACAGTAACTTATAATATCACATATTCAGCTGTTTCACATTGTTTGTTTCATTTGTTTTATGTTTTATTCAGAATAAAAAATTATTATTTTTGGGGTGTGGAACCAATTTTTTGTATTTCAATGATTTCTTATGGGAAAACTTGCTTTGATTTAAGGGTGATTTGAATTACAAGCGCCGCCACGGAACAAATTATGCTCGTAATCCAAGGCTCCACTGTACTTATTATTCCCATGGTAGCACTTTCAATTATAAATGACAAATTCTTATTTATCAAGAGATTAGCACAGTGGTCCCTCAAGCTACAATATTAATTGGTTCCAGGACAATTTAATGTTGAAAATATTGTATCCTGAGACCAAAACTCTATGGAAAACTGGTACTTGGTTCTAAATAGACATGAACGAGTATACTATTCTCTCCAGTATGAGGGTGCTCGAAAGTATTCAATATTCTAACGAGTGTACAGTACTTGTGTAAAATGCTGTGCCCTCTATAGTAATAATGTCTCATGCAGTGCCCTCCATATATTTATATTTCTCCTGCTCTGCCCCATTGTAATAATGTTTACTGCTCTGCCCCCATAGTAATAATGTCTCCTGCTGTGTCCCCATAGTAATAATGTCTCCTGCTGTGCCCCCATAGTAATAATGTCTTCTGCTGTGCCCCCATAGTAATAATGTCTTCTGCTGTGCCCCTATAGTAATTATGTCTTCTGCTGTGCCCCCATAGAAATAATATCTCCTGCTGTGCCTCGCATAGTAATAATGTCTCCTGCTCTGCCCCATATTAATAATGTCTCCTGCTATGCCCCCATAGCAATAATGCCCCCTTCTGTGCCCGCCATAGTAGTAATGCTGTTTGATGTGCCCCTATACTTATATTGTCTCCTGCTGTGCCCCCATAGTAACAATGCTCCCTTCTGTGCCCCCCATAGTAGTAATGCTGCCTGCTGTGCCCCTATACTAATAATGTCTCCTGCTGTGCTCCATGTAGTAATTTCCGCCATGTATTTCATCACTAATCTGGAAGAGCGGCTGGTGACAGGTACACTGCAAGGTCTGGCAGGGCGCTCTATGTTCCCCTTGCATAGTTGGCAGCACCTCCTCAGCAACCCCCGCAGACAGGGCCAGCAGTACCCACTGCATGGTGACCGGGTCCCACAGGAAGCCGCCGAAGCCCAGGCACTGCAGTATACTACCTGCCTCCTCCTACTGGACCATCACAGTGCCCCACTAAGGGAACAGACAGGACCAGTACGGGAGGAAAAAGTACATTCTTTTTTTTTTTTTGTAGTAAAATATTCTGCAGCGGGGTTAAAAAAACATTCAGGGCAAGCCTTTTTTCCTTTGGGGCTTGGGACATTTAAAACAAATGCTAAGATAATTAAAAAAAACCACACACACACAAATGTCTGAAAATACTATTACAGCACATTTGGAGTTAGGCATAACAATTAGCCTTGTATTGGGGAGGGCCGGATGACATTGTACAATAGCCACATGCAATAATGCAGCTTCAATATACTACAATGGATTATGTTTTGAATTTTAGTCTTGAGCTATGTTTATCCGGAGAAGTCCGGATATTTTTCAAATCCGAGGCCCGGCAGTGGCAGAGGGGAATTTGATCAGAAGTAGGAAATTACCTCTCCCCGTGCCCGCATAGAGCCTGCTGGGCTCCGGGATCTTGGTGCTGCACATGTCATGACCGGGCTGATGGACTGGCCGCTCAGCCAGTCAGTGACTGGGGCAGGACACTGCTCCAGTCACTGATTGGCTGAGTGGTCAGTCCATCAGCCGGGACAAGCATTTTCGCCCAAGTCGGTGGGGGTCCTGAGGCCGGTCCTGCCACTCACTGCAGGTACGGGGAGAGGTAACTTGCTACTCATTATCTAATGCCCCTCTGTTCCTGCCGGATTTTAAAAATATCCAGACTTCTCCTTTAATAGATTTCAACGCAATGCATTGAAGCCTATAAAATGACGGACGTCCAATCCACATAATGTATTAAATGATGGACCTTGCCTGCATGGACGTCAGAATAATGATCACGATAATTATTTTCGGACGTTTATTGCAAACACCTGACGTTATATTTTAGTTGGTCACACACAGTTTTTCTTTTTTTCACCGTCCTTTCACCGTTTTTTACTATTAAATTCAATGGACTTTTCAATTAAAGACAAATGGCGATCAGTCCACCTGACCTAGAATAATGGAACGATTGCCGTCATCCCCAAATCGCGAAATGATGGACGTCATTTTTTCTTTTCAAAACGGAGAGGAAAAAACGTAGTGGGAACATAGCCATGAAATGTTATATCCTCACAGTCCATGGCTCTATATTCTATCCTATATATCTGGTTTTGGGTTTCATCCACCATTGATCAGCTACATGCACGCAGGCTCATCTTTGAGACTCTTTATAATTTAGAGTAAACTTGTTTTGCAGTTGAAAACCGTATCTCATCCATTTTCTTGCTCAGATGTATCAGCCGCTAATGCACTATTATTCCGCAACAGGTAGAGATCCAAAAATTCAGAGCAACTTCATAAATATTGATTTTTTTCCCAAGCCTTTTCTTGCCGTAGGGCCGGTTCCATAAATATCGATTTCCACGAAGCCCCGGATCACCTTTGGGTATTCACTGACTCTCACGGAAAACACATTTGTTAGCCGAGATATTAACAACCCTTTTCTCATAACCAAAAGATTTCTTAAACAAATTGCTGTCCTCGGATTGATCTGAACCGGACCCACATGGAACGTTTCATAGCTTTTCAATGAGATATTTTCCTGCTATGACTGATGGACTCATAATGAAGCCGTTTCGCTCGGACAATTTTTAAATTCATGACAAAATTTAGTTTCTTTTTTCTGAGTTCCATATTGAAGTGGCATTCTTTGACTAAGGCCGAGTTCACATTAAATTTTTTTTCATCCGTTCTTGTAAAAAAGCGGATGTAAAAATGATACATTTTGATCCGTTTTTCCATCGACTGAAAGTAAAAAAAAATGGATATGTTTTGATCCTTTTTTTATAATGGCAGTCAATGGAAAAATCGTTTTTTTATCCGTTTTTGTCAAAAATAGATAAAAAAAAAAATGTAGTGTGAACCCTGTCTTAATATGGCAATGATTAAAAAACCTTATGGTGCGTTTACACGGAACGATTATCGCAATAACGATTTTTCTAACGATTATTCAAACGATTTTTCTAACGATTTATTCGTCTAAATGCTAATCGTTATAAAAACCAAATTGTTGCTTCAAAATCGTTAAACAAACAATTGGGCGAATTATCGCTCCGTGTAAACGTAACATTAGACTCTAACTTACTTCAGTATAATCTGACAAATATGAGAACCCAGAACAATTTAAGGCTATGTTCATGCTATGTAAAACAATGGCCGTTGTCTGACTGACATATCGGCCACAGGAACATTGTTTTATTTCTATTTGAATTGGGGGCACATTTGAGTGTGTCTCCAATCCAAATTACCATAAGACTGTGTATTGTACGGCCATTAGAACGGTCATACATTGTGTGCAAAGAGCGAGAACAAGGCCGTTGCAAATAATTAGAAAGTCAATTATTTTTACGGCCGTAGCGGACAACAGCCATTATTCCATCCAGCATATAAACAACATCCACTGTTTGCACAGAGTTAAGTGCAGTGCATTATTTTATGGCAAGAACGGATGCTGTTTTAATAGCCAACAACGGCCGTTCTTGTCATAAAAAATACACTGTGTGAACATTTGATTTGATTCTTTGATTATAATTTGATTCTATTATATCCTGTATTTTTTTCTTTAATTCAAACGTTCTTTTTTCTTTCATGACAAGTTACTATACAGGATTTCCAAGGATAAAAATGTATCATGGTTAATAGATTAAAAACTTTATGATTAGCAACCCTGAGCCAGAGGAAGACAATCATCCACCAGTCTGCCATCAATATGGTCAACATGTCACTACAGTGGTCTATACAGTATACAGAAACAGTAAAATGTATACGATAAACGCAGTGTGAACCCGGCCTAACAGCAGCTAACGCTTGGTTTATTGTACAGTGATCCCTCAAGTTAGGGTGGTATTACACGGAAAGATTATCGTTAGAAAATTCGTCAAACCGTTTGGACTTGAATGATAATCGTTTAGTGTAATAGCAGACAACGATTAAACGACCACCGTTGGCCGTTTAAATGAATTTGGACCTATTTTAATCGTTGCATGTAATAAGACGTCATTCGGTCGTTCGCAGTAGCTACAACAGGACGAATGCAATAACGATCATAAGTAATGATCATCGTTCCGTGTAATTGGGTGTACGATTTCAGGTCGTTCGCCATAGCGGTCGTTTGAGTTTGTTTACCGTTAATCGTTGATCATCGACAAATCGCGTTGTGTAATAACTTACAATGGCCTCAAGATACAATATTTTCAACATACAATAATCCTTTCTGGACCATCGTAACTTGAGACCTGACGCAACATACAAAGCTATGGACAGTCAGGATCTGCAGCACATGTAAATAACTGGAAGATTAACCAAAGAAACTGGCCATTTTACTGGTAAATCCCCAGTATTCCTGATATACCTGCACTGGTTTACTGTCTTGTAATCAGGGCCGATTCTGGGGTCTCTGCCGCCTGAGGCAAACCTCAGACAGCCGCCCCGAGTGATGGCCAGCATCGCCCCTCTCCCCCAGCCAGCCGCTCACCTGTCCCACACTGCAGCCAGCCCGCGCTCTCTGCTGTCTCCACATCCCGTCAGGTCCCGCGACGTCACCCTGCAGCTGTCTCGGACCTCCAGGCTGTGGTGAGTGGGGTGATCGGGTCGTGCGGGGCGGCCCTGTGCAACCCGATCACCCCAGCGTGTCCCCCACCGACCCCGGGCACTCACCACAGCCTGGAGGTCCGTGACAGCTGCAGGGTGACGTCGCAGGACCTGACGGGATGTGGAGAGCGCGGGCAACTGGACAGGTGAGCAGCCGCTGTCATTTTTGTTAAGTGATACTGCCATAATGCCGCCCCCATGCCGGACCACAAAATCTGCCGCCTGAGGCGGAAGGCTCATTCCGCCTCATGGCAGAAGCGGGCCTGCTAGTAAGGATTCTCTGAGTACAGTGTGATACTACATGTCCTGTGCTGCTCTCTACCTGGGACAGTTTTCCATAGAATTCTGGTCTCAACATACAATGGTCGTCCTGGAACCAATTAATATTGTATGTTGATGGACCACTGTATATATATATATATATATATATATATATATATATATATATATATACTCACCACTTATAAATCACTCATTCTCCATCATGAAGCATATGAAGTATCATTACCAGTCTGTTAGTCCACTTTGACTTGTCAACCAAAACTGCAGAAGGTTCTTTATACTTGTACAATATTACAACTATTTACATCTATTCCTTCAGTGTTTCACACATGTTTGTCACTTGTACTTTAAAGTGACTCTGTACCCACAATCTGACCCCCCCCCCCCCCCCAAACCACTTGTACCATCAGATAGCTGCTTTTAATTCAAGATCTGTCCTGGGGTCCATTCGGCAGGTGATGCAGTTATTGTCCTAAAAAAATACTTTTAAACTCGCAGCCCTGTGCCCAACGGGAGTATCTGTGCCCTAACTTTGCACCACCCCTCCGTCCCTCCTCCCCACCCTCTTCATCATTAGGAATGCCACTGGAACATTTTCTCCTGTCTGAACACAGGTGTCTTAACGATCCAGCCCATGTGCTGGGCTGACACAGGTGATGAATAGGAGGCAATCTGCCTGGAGCATTCCTAATGATGAGGAGAGTGGGGAGGAGGGACAGAGAGGTTGTGCCAGCCTAATGCATACACAATCTAGACCAAGGCTGTTGGACACAGGGCTGCCAGTTTAAAAGTTGTTTTTTTAGGACAATAACTGCATCACCTCCTGAACGGACCCCAGGACAGATCTTGGGTTAAAAGCAGCTATCTGATGGTACAAGTGTGTGGGGGTGGGGGTTCACATTGTGGGTACGGAGTCGCTTTAAATCCCTTTCTTACTTGGAATTAAAACCACTGAGAGTTAAGGTGGAGCAGATGATTTGCACTCATAGATCGGAACCACGGAAATCCCAAACCTGCAATTACTGTTTATTGAAGGAGGAATCGTAACAGTATAATTATGACATGAACATCAGTTTGCAGCGTTCATTTACAACCCACTCTCCAGAGCTTAGCTTTCCTGGGCTCCATTCATTGTGTGTTTCTTATGGGAATCGAGAAGAGCTTTTTGCTTAGAAAACCCTGGTATATGCAATGTAGAGAGAATTTATTATACTATATAATAATAAAAATAATAATAATAATAATAATAATAATTGGAATAATAATAATTATAATTATTATTATTATTCCAAAGTCTTCTTCCGACATGCATAAGTTGCTAAAGTTTGAGCAAGCCTCATTTCGCAAAGAATTTTTTAATTTCTTTTTCAATTTTCGACTTACTTATGCCAAAATGGGAATAAATTATAACTAAAATCAAAGTGAGCAATGAGGTAGCTATGTTTAAAGATTTTGGGGGGATTTTTTGGATTTTCTTATATTGTTGATTGCAAACTTATAATTATTTGGCAGACTTTCTTTGGTTTTATGTTTAAAGGGAATGTGTCATCAGAAAATGACTTCTTATATAAACCAAAAAAAAATTTAAAATCTGTCAAAAAAAACATTGTTTTAACAAACAGATTTAAAAAAAAAAAATGTGGTCAGATTTTTTCTAATTTTCCATTTTTCTATCTATATTATAAAATAATCCTGATTTCTTGCAGTTTTCATTCTCGCCACTGTTGCTAAAACTAAGCTGAGACTTCCTGTTGTGTCTGTGGTGATAAGAGGAGGCTGCTGTAAAGTGATCTGTACAGCATTGCAGCGTCATGTAACACCAGTAGACAGAGGAGACAACAGCAGCTCCCTGTGGAATGACCTCTTCACAGGTAACAGAGCGCGCTCAGTAATGTTTTACATTGATCTCAACTGGACAGAGGCTGTATATTGTCCTCTATGTCCATGAGTCTTGCTGTAAAGCATATCACTAAATGCTGTTAAGAACAGCCCAGGAAAGATGTCTGCCCCCATAACAATGAGCAAAAAGTTAACTAAATAAAAATTACAGTCCGAAAATAGAAAGAGATTACAATAAAAAAAACAAGTTTTAATATTAGTAGAAGAAAATTTAGGTGACACATTCCCTTTAAATTCTCACAGACAGCCAAATGTAATATAAGAGGTATATCTGTTAGTACCTTTCACACATCTTTCTCCAACAAACTCCAGTTTAAAAGTACCATGTGAGACATCGGCCCCAGCGTTGTTGTGTCTTTATACATACAGTAATACTAATGGAGTGACTCACGTCTAGGTAAATAGAATAAGTAGAGAAGTTTTTCATTGGTTTCTATTGCGCCTATCTCTCCCCTGTAATGTACATGGTCGCCGTCCTCCTTCCTAATGCACACCGCTATCACGCCGCTTCCTGGACTAAATAAGCTAGTATCTCTCCTGTCTGCAATGTACACAGAAAGGTCTCCAATCCAGTCATTATCCTTTGTGTAACAAGAAGGTGACATGAGTGTTCTTACTAGAACAAACAGCAATTATTCTAGTATTTTCTTCATACTGTAGATAGTAGATTTCTTGTGGAAAATTAGAGACTTACCCAATTGCAACCAAACCCAGTTAAACTATCTGAAGGTCGGTTTGTCCTGCCAGAATACAGGGACTCTTGTGTGGTTTGGCTTGGATACGTCAGAGATAGTAAGTTACTTACAGCAGGGATATTTAAAGGGGTACTCTGGTGAAAATCTTTTTCTTTCAAATCAACTGGTTTCAGAAAGTTATATAGATTTGTAATTTACTTCTATTTAAAGATCTCAAGTCTTCCAATACTTATCAGCTGCTGTATGTGTGGTGTGCCCCCGAGGATCGGTCACTTGCTAGGTGGTGAAGTGTGACGCCACTCTGGTGGTGGTTGGCCGAGATACAGCCGGACCTTAAGATGTTACTTTGTGATGCCAGTGCCGGTTGGGCACACAGGTGTGAGGGCACGCCTGCTATTAGTTTATAAGGCCCGGTGTACCTTGTTCCCCAGTGGACAGTGTCCTGCCGGGCTGCTACGGGGTCCCTTGGGTTAGTGTAGTCACGGGTGGCCGGAGTGGTGTAATGACCCTCCCGGACTATCGGAACGGCCACCCACAGAAAGGGGAAATGTCCCAAGGTCGTGATGAACACTGTGTCGGTGTGAGGCGAAAAATCACAAAGTCTCTTTATCTTACATAAGCCTGTTTTTACTGGAAAGGTACGTGTGTAGCAGGTTATACAGTTGCGCCTTGACAGTAGAGGTTTCTCTTGAGAAGGCACTTGATAATACACTTGATAGTACTTTTGAATGAACACTGGACAGTACAGCAAAATAGATCTGTGGTAGGAATGTAGTGAGAAGTACAGTCGTGCTGACTGAGTAGCGCGCTGAGAGGTATAAAGGATCAGAGTAGCAGAGAGGAGGATGTCGTGAGAGTCTCAACCCAAGTAGTACTGTGCTTTGCAGGGATGTTGGAGGATGAGGTAGAAAAATACTTAGAAGAAGAAGAGAATATTTGTGCCCATGTATTGATCTTTAGGTTTTCACACCACCTAATGCGCACCAGTGTCGGCTGAACCGTCCTATGAGGGTGACACAAGGCCCTAGACCTTGTTACCTGGGATAAGTGGAATGCTGAGGATTTCCTGCTGACAACCGCACTGCGAGATAGAGATCCTAGGCTCTTAGCAACTTTGCTCTATCCGGATCAGTTCCTAGCTTACTGCTGTCTGTGGATACTGTCCTGCTCTGTGACTCTCCTAGTCCACGGCGTGGGTTGAGGTTCTCTCTGACTTGTCCTCTCCTGTAAGGGCTTTAACACTGCATGGTGTTGTGTGGAGCAAACTGAGGAGAAGCTGTTAGCTGTGTCTTGTCTTGCTTCCTACCCATACGGGGACGTGGCTAAGACTGAACTACACTTCCTGAGAGTAGGGGGACCTGGCAGAGGGCCAGGGCCAGAGAGGGACCACTGTAGAGAGCTGTCTAGCTTGCGGCTTCCTCTACAATGTCCAGTTCAAAAGACTCATGCGCTTCCTCTACCCATGTGACTGCTTTCCTCAGCGTATCTAAAGTGCGCTGCGAGTGGTTGAAGAGTGCAATAGAAGAAGTAAAGAGAGAGAGGATAGGAAAGAGAAAAAAGATTCCCGTAGGTTCACAGATCCGTGTGATACAAAAATAAACAATAACTCTTTCCATACTTCAGCCGCGCAGCATCTGAGTACATATACATACTACAGCGACATCTAGTGGCAAAACTTTATCACTACCTTCATCACCACTGACTAACAATAAGTACAGGCTTTTACGAAGGGTTTACCCAATAGCAACACCCGTCATGGGACACCCCGTATGTCCTGCAGGAAGTGGTGAATTTTTCCCAGTCAGACACAGTGCTCTTTGCTGCCACCTCTGTCCATCTCAGGAACTGTCCAGAGCAATAGAGGTTTTCTATGGGGATTTGCTGCTACTCTGAACCGTTCCTGACATAGACAAAGGTGGCAGCAGGAGAGAATACACCAATTCCTGCAGGACAAACAGCAGCTGATAAGCACTAGAATACTGGAGATTTTTAAATAGAAGTAAATTACAAATCCATATAACTTTCAGAAACCAGTTGATTTGAAAGAAAAATATTTTTCGCCGGAGTACTCCTTTAATAAAATCCTATCTTTCTTCTCTAGCCAAAAACATTCAATGATGGAAATAGACTGCAATTACCTAAGCCTAATAAAACGATGGCGATATTATTTGTTGTGCTGTGTTATGGCCAATGCAATGTGTACAGAATAATATAGTGACCATGAAAGAGTCTATGGTAATTTCCGTTTCAAGGATCCGTGCACGTTTTGTAATCTTCCCTTTGACATTTTGTTTTTGCCCTTGTACATTAAATTGCGCGCTAGGCAAGCGAACCAAATCAAAGCGATACAACAATCCAACTGAGGGGGTCATTTACCCAAGATGATATGTAAGAAGATCCCTATAGAACAGTGCACAAACACCATAAGCGAGCTATACTGTAATACAATGCAATCAGATTACATAGAGACACTAAACTAATATAATAGATTTACATCTGGTATAATTACGTGGATTACGTTAGATAAGAGTCAGTCAGTGTTATATATATATAAGTCACTCAGTGTTATATATATAAGTCAGTCAGTGTTAGATATAAGTCACTCAGTGTTATATATATATAAGTCACTCAGTGTTATATATATAAGTCAGTCAGTGTTAGATATAAGTAGGTCAGTGTTAGATATATGTCAGTCAGTGTTAGATATGTCAGTCAGTGTTAGATATAAGTCACTCAGTGTTAGATATATATAAGTCACTCAGTGTTAGATATAAGTCTCTCATTGGTAGATATAAGTCACTCAGTGTTATATATATAAGTCACTCAGTGTTAGATATATAAGTTAGTCAGTGTTAGATATATAAGTCAGTCAGTGTTAGATATAAGTCACTCAGTGTTATATATAAGTCAGTCAGTGTTAGATATATAAGTCACTCAGTGTTAGATATAGGTCACTCAGTGTTAGATATATAAGTCAGTCAGTGTTAGATATAAGTCACTCAATGTTAGATATAAGTCAGTCAGTATTAGATATAAGTTACTCAGTGTTATATATATAGGTCACTCTGTTATATATATATATATATAAGTCAGTCAGTGTTAGATATAAGTCAGTCAGTGTTAGATATAAGTCACTCAGTGTTATATATATAAGTCACTCAGTGTTCGATATAAGTCAGTCAGTGTTAGCTATAAGTCAGTCAGTGTTAGATATAAGTCACTCAGTGTTAGCTTTATTGATTCACTCATAGCCACAATCTGTATGAGCAGCTCAGCTGCATGAACTATAGAGAGACGGGCAGCGTGGAATCAGTCTCCTCATCCGATTCCGCGTCCCTGAACTGTTACACCGCAGTTTTATCTCTTCCCGTCAGCTGCCACATACAAGGCGGGCACAGGCGCGGGTCATGGAGAGATGGTTCTCAATGCAGGATAAGAAAATGATTATAAACTACCAATATCTAAACTGCTAGGGAGTAAAAGAAGAGACTCAGATACAAAGAACACATAAGAAGGAAGGAAAGGATAACTAAGTTTACTTAAATCCATATTAAGGCTGTGTTCACACACAGTATTTTTTTTACATTTGAGTTGTAAAAAGTGTGTTCCGTTCAAATCAATTGAATGGTTTAACGATTTTGAAGCAACGATTTGGTTTTTATAACGATCAGCGTTTCTATGAATAAATCGTTAGAAAAATTGTTAGAAAATCCATAAGAAAAATCGTTATTGCGATCGTTTTTAAGATCGCTTAAGCCCATCTCACACATAGGGTGAATCTTTGAAAAGCTGTTTACACAAAGCGATCTGCCAACGATAAACGATGATTTGAGAACATGTTGAAAAATCAAAATGAACAACTTCTCGCTCGTCGCTTGATCCTTTGCTGTGTTTACATGAGCCGATTATCGCTCAAATGCCATCGTTATTGCGCAAATTCAAACAATAATTGTTCCGTGTAAACGCAGCATGAGTGTCTATAATGTCTGCCAAAATTATTGTGCACACCCTTTCCCCTATTGTCTGTAGAAACTAAACTGCATGCACTGGTCTCCATCACCCATGTCTTAAATAGACTCTGTCAGTAGTTATATGGCGTCCTATCTCAGGGTAGCATACACTAGTGACAGAGAAGCTGAACAGAATGATATATCACTTACATTGTTCTGTGCAGCTGATCCAGAGATCTCCTCCTGAATAACATGGACAATAAGTAGTCCTCTCCATTATGTGCATGAGCCCAGTAGTCCTGGATATTCATGAGAAGCAGAAAACTCCGCCCACCAGCTGCTGATTGGCAGTTATCTATCCATGCTGTGTATAGGCAGTCACCTGTCAATCAGCAGCTGGGGTGTGGGGGAGGGGTGCGGCAAGAATCCAATTCTCCTGCATATTAGGAGAACGGCTGAACATAATGATGGAAGTAATACACCGATCTGTTCAGAATTGACCCATGTAATTGACCCTTTACATCTACTGCTGTTTTTTCTTTCTCTGTATAAACACTACCAAGTGCCCTCAATGAGTCGGGTAATAGATCTGTGCAGGCTGCAGTGGCCATTTTGGGTCTCTTACGTTGCACCTTTTTTTGTGAACTTCCCCTTTAATCACATTGGTCCTCATCCCCAACAAGGCTCACCACCTAAAGTTCAAAATGACATATCAGTATGTACACAAACACAGAGAAAACATACAGAGTCCTGGAAGATGTTGGTGGGATCTCTGAGTGAATCACTTAGCCAATAAGCTATAAGTATTAGAAATATTAATTGTTAGAAAAGAGTCAAGAAAAATGTTCGAATTTCCCCTAAACTGAGATAAATGAACAGTAGCTGCTGTTCAAAGGCCGAACTCTCCAAGTGTTCCGTGTTATCCTCATCCCATGACCCCACATGATGATATCCATCTAATTTAGAGGGACAATAATCATATGCCACAACAGCTTCCATCAGGCTTGGATAGTTGGATTCCAATCTACTATGTAGAAGGCCGGAGCTGAATATTCCTGTTTATTCTAGTTAGAGGAAATTATAATAATATTTCGAGACGTTTATTTCACTAATTCCCCTGGATATTTCAGATATCTTCTTATCTGACCTTATTGCTGGTTTTCTTTAGTAAATGACTTCCAGCATTCTAATTAGTTCATAAGCAGCGCTGCTGTATATCTTGGAACTTGGTGCAAATTTAAAGGGGAACTCCAGATAGAGAACATTAGTAACAGCACGCTCTCCATCTGCTGCCCCCTCTCCTCAAGAGACAAAGATCATGTGACCTCTGTCTCATATTTAGTTTGTTTGCTGAGCACAGACTTAGGTGGCAGACATGACAGGGGGCGGGGCATGGGTAGAGAGGGGCGGGGCATGGACGGAGAGGGGCGGGGCATGAACAGAGAGGGCCCCAGGAGGAGAAGAGCATGGGCAGGAGGGGGTATGGTTATAGGGGGTTGGAGAAACAGGATGCTCAACATGTGCACTGCAAAGACTACTGGGAAATGTAGTCTTATAGCAGAACACCGGAAGAGGAACAGCCAGAGAGGCGGAGCGGGCAGAAAACGGCAGAGGAGCGCAACTACTGTGAAACCACATGACAGCTGTCAGGGAGGAACATAGGTAAGAACCTCGCATTGTTTGGAAATTTATTTAATTTTTAACATTATTTACTGGAGTTCCCCTTTAAATTGTCCTTCTAGGAGACATCTGTAATCTTTTTTTCATTTTCTACACACCTGTTCATTTGCTGCCTAAGGGTATGTTCACACTGAGGAAAAGAGGTGGAAATTCTGAGAATCCTCTGCCCAGAATTCCGCTTTCCTCAGCGCCCGTCTCCGCTCTCCACGGCTCTCCGCTCAAAGTATTGACATGAATTGTTAGCAGAGTCCGCGGCTGGGATTGTCTTCGGAATGAAGAGGAAAGTTTTATGCTTAAAGTGTTCTTTTCTTCAGCTCTGGCAGAATAGGTGCGGAATGCGAACGGAAAGCGGAAATTAAATGACTTCTGTGGGATTTCTCTAGCGGACATGTCAATTCTTTAGGTAGAAACCGGATCCGTGGTGGAACATTCCGCGTGTAAATTCCGCCATGTGAACAGCAGAGCGCAAATCCAATTGAACACAATGGGCGATTGCTATGTTACTAATTTACGGAGTGGAATACGTGGAAAATGAGACGCAGATTCTGCTTCTAATTCCTCAGTGTGAACATACCCTTATATATTGTCACCCTTGACAATGGGATGATATGATTCCCATCCCCATAAGTGGCTATAATGTTACAGCTGGTCAGTTTCTATGGCTTTATGCCGCCTAGGATACGAGGTTTTCCACTTTCTTAAATACTTTGCCTTCCGCGCTCTGCAGTGTTCCTGCAATCCTCTCACTGTTATAGTCTTACTTCGCAAAGCGGTCAGCACAACCTTTAAAAGATTCCCATCTCACATGCTTAAAGGGGTACTCCAGCGAAAATCTTTTTCTTTCAAATCAACTGGTTTCAGGAAGTTATACAGATTTGTAATTTACTTCTTTTAAAAAATCTCAAGTCTTCCAGTACTTATCAGCTGCTGTATGTCCTGTAAGAAGTGATGTATTCTTTCCAGTCTGTAGAGCAGGAGAGGTTTTCTATTGGGATTTGCTGCTGCTCTGGACAGTTCCTGACATGGACAGAGGTGGCAGCAGAGAGCACTGTGTCAGACTGGAGAAAATACACCACTTCGTTCAGGACATACAGCAGCTGATAAGTACTGGAAGACTAGAGATTTTTAAATAGAAGTAAATTCCAAATCTATATAACTTGATTTAAAAGAAAAAGATTTTCGCCAGAGTACCCCTTTAGAAAAATGATGAAATGATCTTACCACTGCAAACCACTCTTTACACGTGTTCTGTTAGAACCATTGAAGATTTTCGGCAGAATAAGCCCCCTAGTCTATCTAGTCCGCCCTGTCAGTGTTTCCCTTCTTATTCTCTTAGGCTGCATTCACACTTTCTGTGTTCCCTTGGAACACGGACGTGGAGTGCCTGTAACGGACTCTCCCCCCGCCCGGGCAGCTTCTGTAATTAGATGCTGGGAGCGGGGGAACTGTACAGATATGCGCCACGCTGTAATGACAGAACCATGCAGCTGATCCATTACAGCGTGGCGCATATCTGTACAGTTCCCCCGATCCCAGCATCTAATTACAGAAGCTGCCCGGGCGGGGGGAGAGTAGGGGAGGTTTTCTATGGGGATTTGCTGCTGCTCTGGACAGTTCTTGACATGGACAGAGGTGGCAGCAGAGAGCACTGTGTCAGACTGGAGAGAATACACCACTTCCTGCAGGGCATACAGCAGCTGATAAGTACTGGAAGACTAGAGATTTTAAAAGAGAAGTAAATTACAAATCTATATAACAATGATTATACAATCTATACAATCTATAAACAATGATTGCAATCTTCCTGGGATACGTATAATCCACAATGATCTTTACTAAAGAGACCAGGAGACGGCATCTGCATATAAGACTGGGGGGATGTATTTGTACGGTTACACAGGTGCATGGAAATGCTGCTTGGTGGCAAATATTTATGAATGGGCAGATATGTGTGTATGTGTGTGTATGTGTGTGTATATATATATATGTGTGTGTGTGTGTGTGTGTGCGTGTGTGTGTGTGTGTATATATATATATGTGTGTGTGTGTGTGTGCGTGTGTGTGTGTGTGTGTGTATATATGCGTGTTTGTATATATTTATATATATATATGTGTGTATGTGTGTGTACATATATATATATATATATATGTATATATATATATAATGTGTGTGTGTGTATATATATGTGTGTGTGTGTGTGTGTGTATATATATATATATATATATATTTGTGTGTGTGTGTGTGTGTGTATATATATATAATTATATTAAGCGCTGCGGAATCTGTTGGCGCTATACAAATAAATATTATTATTATGTATATTCATCAAGCAATGACTATTTGTGTTGTACAATGCAAATATATGTAACATCCATTGTCTCAGCTGTATATACAGTAGGACACAGCAGATTATGGACAGGTCTCTCTGTCTCCTTCCCATGTCTCTGTACTAATAATGACCTGTCTTTTCCTAATCTGTTTGATCTTTAGAAATTCTGCCACACTCTATTACTCTCTGTTATCAGCCTCTCTTTAAAGTTCATAGAAGACGTTGATTATGTCCATTAGTCAGTATATATCAGCCGGCAGCGGTGTGACCTGTAGCCTCATCCTGACCCCTCAGTAGGTGTGTAAGGGTCTCTTCCTTCACAGCTGTCATCTCCAGAGCTTCTCACTGGTGGCAGGTGTAACATTTGTGAGACCCTCAGGGGAAGGGGACCTGGGCGCTACAGCTGCTGCAAAACTACAACTCCCATCATGCCTGGGTAGGTAAAGCTTTAGCTTTGGCTGTCCAGGCATGATGGGAGTTGTAGTTTTGCAACAGCTGGAGAGCCCAGGGTTCCATCCTCGTCCCACCTCTCCCTGTGATAAGTGTCGTATATATATATATATATATATATATATATATATATATAAAGCCTGTGCACATATATATATATATATATATATATATATATATATATATATATATATATAACACTATAACATCTATGTCATTACATCCAGCCAAGTTTTCCTCTTTGCACATCTATTTCTTTATTACTATGCCACCTGCTGACTACATTATATATATATATATATATATATATATATATATATATATATATATATATATATATATATACCACACTAACAGCATCTTCACAATCATTACATAATGGAGATTTGTTGGAAATTGCACTTTTTGCCTTCAGATCATTCAAACTTAAAACTAAACTAGAATATAGCTGACAGTGAGAATAGTAACACACTTACCTTAGTATTCCTTCAGTTTGTCATGTGCTTGCAGGTGTTTGCTGACACTCCAGGACACCCACTGCTGGATCAGTGTCCTCACATCCTGCACAGTCCTGAATGTGCTCTGCTCAGCCCGGCACCTTTTATTAAAGCTCCAGCAGAGGGCGGTGCTGAGCTCAGAGGACAGCCCAGCATCCATCCAGACCCCAGCTGCTGCTCTGTGGGTGACACTATGTGCAGCAGCTCTGATGGACATGAGATTGCTTGGATTTTTTTTTTCTTATACTACTCATTACTCTTGTATTTCATTCTTTATGGGATGATATAGTGTTTTATTGATCTTATTGATTATAGTGTATGTATGAATGATCATGTGCAGGATTTCATTATAAGGGACATCACAGCTTGTCACATCTCCTGGCTTGTCCTGTATGTGTTTGCCTTATATTGTGACAATGGATCAAATTATAACATGTCACAAAATTGCAACTTTCTATCTATAATACTTTTTAACTATATATATATATATATATATATATATATATATATATATATATACAAATAGAACTGTATTGGTTGAGGTGCGGTTCTAAGGCTGGGTTCACACAAGGTTCTTGCAATCTATTTTTTCATCCGTTTTTGCAAAAAAAAAAAAAACGATGCCTCTGTGTGCTTCCGTTTTGATACGTTTTTCCATTGACTTCCACACAAATACATCCGTTTTTCCATCCGTTTTTTGGCAGAAACAGATGAAGAAAAAAAAGGATCATAAAAATGTAATGTGAACCCAGCCTTAGACTGGGTCCACACCTTGTTTTTTTTCATCCTTTTTTTTCATCCGTTTTTGCAAAAAACAAATGAAAAATGGATGGAAAAATCGGATGCAGTTGTGTGCGTACGTTTTGATCTGTTTTTCAATTGACTTTCATTATAAAAAAAAAAAAACAGAGCAAAATTTTAACGTACACAAAAACGTAGCTGGCCTTACTTTTGTGTACATTAAAAAAAAAACGTTTTGATCCGTTTTTTTTTTATATAATGGAACGGATCCTGCATCCGTTTTTTCTATCCATTTTTCATTCTTTTTTTTTTTTTTTTTTTTTTACCAAAATTGGATGAACAAAATGGATTGCAAAGACATAGTGTGGAGCCAGCCTTACCTGTTTACCTGAATAGGATTGAGCTGCAGTACAGCACACAAACTGAGAACAAGCGGGGCGCTGTTTCTGGAATAAATCAGCTATCTAATCCTGATAACCCCTTTAACTTGGCCATACACAGCCAAACAATCTTGTAGCCGGCAGCTGCCTCTCCCAATCCCCCATACAGATGCAGACGTAGCCGGCTTACATGTGTTATATATGGAGAGAGGAGAGAAAGCAAATGGCAGAATTCTGCAGCAATTCTATCTCCTTGAGGGGGATTGGTTGAGATCCAAAATGGCCGATCCTTCTCTCCCCCCAACATCTGTCATCAGAGGACGGAGTCTAAAGGCCGCCATACTCATTAAACGCTTAGTCTGTTCTGGTGAAATCATTGCGTTCTGCCAAAAAAATCTACTGTTAGAAGGAACAGACAACTAAAGGTTTTCACCAAAATTGTTTTCTTTCAAATCAACTGGTGTCAGAAAGTTATATAGATTTGTAATTTACTTCTATTAAAAAATCTCCAGTCTTCCACTACTTATCAGCTGCTGTATGTCCTGCAGGAAGTGGTGTATTCTCTCCAGTCTGACACAGTGCTCTCTGCTGCCACCTCTGTCCATGTCAGGAACTGTCCAGAGCAGCAGCAAATCCCCATAGAAAACTTCTTCTCTCCAGACTAGAAAGAATACATCACTTCCTGCAAGAGACATACAGCAGCTGATAAGTACTGGAAGACTTTTTTTTTTAAATAGAAGTTAATTACAAATCTCTGGGAATTTCTGACACCAGTTAATGTATCATTACCTATCAGCCCATGTGTACACCTCGTAGCCTGCAGATGGTCAGACAGATTCCCTTTAACAGCATTCAGTGATCTGCTTTACAGCAAGCCCCATGGGCATAGACACAATGAATATCTCCAGACTCTATTTCTTGTATGGGACATGTTTATAGGCACGCTCTGTGACCTGTGCAGAAGTCATTCTAACATGAACATAGTTTTAACATTTACCACCTGAGTCTATCACCGTTTGAATTTCCCGCTGTTTGCAGGTCCCTGAAGCTCTAGTTGGTGTCTTAATTTTTTCTTTACTTCCTGGTTTGGGCTTTCCCATGATGCACTTTGTCTCCTGTGATGTCTAACTGACTCTGTAGAACTGTTAGATGGCTTACATCTTGTTCAGCCAATCAGAGCTGAGCAACCTGAGTCATGTGACAAAGGGAGGCTGGCCTAACAGGGCTTAGACCCGCTCCCCTCATTATGATGTCATTGTCACAAAATGGCTGCCACAGAAAAACCTGGGGTCAACAGTCATTGGGTAAGAATGAGTTTACTTCACTTCCTGGTGGGGGAAAAGATAGGGAAGGGGGGCAGATGGGTGATTGAAGCATATTACAAGCATATAACTTTGTAATGTGTTTCAATTACTGGGAAAAAGCTTTTCGCTGGAGTACCCCTTTAACCCCTTGCCTCTAAAACCTGTTTTGGCCTTAATGACCAGGCTCATTTTTCAAAATCTGACCTGTCTCACTTTATGCGCTTATAGCTCAGTGATGCTTTAACGTATGCTAGCGATTCTGAGATTGTTTTTTCGTCACATATGGCACTTTATATTAGTAGCAAAATTTGGTCACTACTTTGTGTATTTTTTGTGAAAAACATCAAAATATCAAGAAAAATTTGAAAATTTAGCATTTTATGAACTTCTGAAATTCTCTGCTTCTAAAAAAGGAAGTCATAGCACATAAATTAGTTACTAAATCACATTACCAATATGTCCTCTTTATTCTGGCATAATTTGGGAAACATATTTTACTTTTTTAGGGTGTTACGGGGCTTAGAAATTTATGAGCAAATTATCACATTTTGTGAAAATTTCCAAAACTGATTTTTTTTAGGGACCAGTTCTTTTTTTAAATGGATTTAGAAGGCTTGTATACAGAAAACCCCCATAAGTGACCCCATTTTGGAAACTAGACACCTTAAAGAATTAATCTAGGGGTATAATGAGCATTTTAACCCTACAGGGGCTGGAGGAAAGTATTTACAATTAGGCCGTAAAAAAATCGAAAATTTAAATTTTCAAATAATATATACGTTTAGATTAAAGTTTCTCATTTTCAAAAGGAACATGAGAAAAAAAGCATGCCAAAATTTGTAACGCAGGTTCTCCTGAATACAACGGTACCCCAGATGTGGGCGTAAACCACTGTATGGACACACAGCCGGGCACAGAAGTAAAGGAGCGCCAATTAGCTTTTTTAATGCAGATTTTGCTGAAGAAGTTTCTGAGCGCCAGGTGCATTTGCAGAGCCCCTGTAGTGTCCGCAGAATAGAATCCCCCCAAAAGTCACCCCATTTTCGAAAGTACACCCCTCAAAGAAATCATCTTGGGGTAGGATGAGCATTTTGACCCCACAGGTATTAGAGGAAAATATTCAAAATTAGACAGTAAAAATGAAAAACACGAATTTTTCCAATAATATGTTTGTTTAGTTTGAAATTTCTCAATTTCACGAGGAACAAGAGAAAAAAAGTACCCCAAAATTTGTAAAGAAGGTTCTCCTGAATACAACGGTACCCCATATGTGGGTGTAAACCACTCTATGGGCACACAGCCGGGCTCAGAAGAAAAGGAGCGCCAATTAGCTTTTTCAATGCAGATTTTGCTGAAGAAGTTTCTGAGCGCCAGGTGCATTTGCAGCGCCCCTGTAGTGTCCGCAGAAGAGAAACCCCCCAAAAGTCACCCCATTTTGGAAAGTACACCCCTCAAAGAATTCATCTTGGGGTGTGGTGACCATTTTGACCCCACAGGTATTAGAGGAAAGTATTTAAAATTAGATAGTAAAAATGAAAAACTTGAATTTTTCCTATAATATGTTTGTTTAGTTTGAAATTTCTCAATTTCACGAGGAACAAGAGAAAAAAAGTACCCCCAAATTTGTAAAGAAGGTTCTCCTGAATACAACGGTACCCCATATGTGGGCATAAACCACTGCATGGCCACACAGGAGGGCTCAGAAAGAAGGGAGCGCCAATTAGCATTTTCAGTTCAGATTTTGCTGAAGAAATTTCTGAGCGCCAGGTGCGTTTGCAGCGCCCCTGTAGTGTCCGCAGAAGAGAACCCCCCCAAAAGTCCCCCCATTTTGGAAATTACACCCCTCAAAGAATTCATCTTGGGGTGTGGTGACCATTTTGACCCCAAAGGTATTAGAGGAAAGTATTCAAAATAAGACAGTAAAATTGAAAAACTAGAATTTTTCCAATAATATGTTCGTTTAGTTTGAAATTTCTCAATTTCACTAGGAACAGGGGAGAGGCTGCATGCCCAAATCTGTAACGCAGGTTCCCCTGAGTAGAACGGTACCCCATATGTGGGCATAAACCACTGTATGGGCACACAGCCGGGCTCAGAAGGGAAGGAGCGCCAATTAGCATTTTCAGTGCAGATTTTTCCGAAGAAGTTTCTGAGCGCCAGGTTCGTTTGCAGAGCCCCTGTAGTGTCAGCAGAAGAGAACCCCCCCAAAAGTCACCCCATTTAGGAAAGTACACCCCTGAAAGAATTCATCTTGGGGTGCAGTGAGCGGTTTGACCCCACAGGTATTAGAGGAAAGTATTCAAAATAAGACAGTAAAAATGAAAAACTCGAATTTTTCCAATAATATGTTCGTTTAGTTTAAAATTTCTTAATTTCACGAGGAACAGGAGAGAAAACGTACCCCAAAATCTGTAACGCAGCTTCTTCTGAGTAAAACGGTACCCCATATGTGGGCATAAACCACAGTATGGGCACACAGCCGGGCTCAGAAGGAAGGGAGCGCCAATTTGCTGGAGCAAAACCGCAGCTAGTAATAGTTATTAGAATAGCGCAGTTACTAAAATACAATAAAAAATTAGATTACAGGTAATGTGGGGTGGTTACGGGCAACCTGGGGTGGTCACAGGCAACCTGGGGTGGTCACGGGCAACCTGGGGTGGTCACGGGCAACCTGGGGTGGTTATGGGCAACCTTGGGTGGTTACAGAGAATCTGGGGTGGTTACAGGCAACATGGGGTGGTTACGGGCAACGCGGGGTGGTTACGGGCAACGTGGGGTGGTAACGGGCAACGTGGGGTGGTTACGGATAAACTGAAGTGCTTATAGGTAATCTGGGATGGATACCTGTAATCTGGCGTGGTTACGGGCAATCTGGAGAGGGTCACTGGCAATTTGGGGTGGTTAGAGGCAACGTGCGGTGGTTAGAGGCAACCTGCGGTGGTCAGAGGCAACGTGCGGTGGTCAGGGGCAACGTGCGGTGGTCAGAGGCAACGTGCGGTGGTCAGAGGCAACGTGCGGTGGTTAGAGGCAACGTGCGGTGGTTAGAGGCAACGTGCGGTGGTTAAGGGCACTGTGCGGTGGTTAGAGGCAACGTGCGGTGGTTAGAGGCAACCTGCGGTGGTTAGAGGCAACCTGCGGTGGTCAGGGGCAACGTGCGGTGGTCAGGGGCAACGTGCGGTGGTCAGGGGCAACCTGCGGTGGTCAGAGGCAACGTGCGGTGGTCAGAGGCAACGTGCGGTGATCAGAGGCAACGTGCGGTGGTCAGAGGCAACGTGCGGTGGTCAGAGGCAACCTGCGATGGTCAGGGGCAACCTGCGGTGGTCAGAGGCAACGTGCGGTGGTCAGAGGCAACGTGCGGTGGTCAGAGGCAACGTGCGGTGGTCAGAGGCAACGTGCGGTGGTCAGAGGCAACGTGCGGTGGTCAGAGGCAACGTGCGGTGGTTAGAGGCAACGTGCGGTGGTTAGAGGCAACGTGCGGTGGTTAGAGGCAACGTGCGGTGGTTAGAGGCAACGTGCGGTGGTCAGAGGCAGCGTGCGGTGGTCAGAGGCAGCGTGCGGTGGTCAGAGGCAGCGTGCGGTGGTCAATGGCAACGTGCGGTGGTCAGAGGCAGCGTGCGGTGGTCAGGGGCAACGTGCTGTGGTCAGGGGCAACGTGCTGTGGTCAGGGGCAACGTGCTGTGGTCAGAGGCAGCGTGCGGTAGTTACGGGCAATCTGGAGGGGGTCACTGGCAATTTGGGGTGGTTACGGTCAAGATGTGGTGGTTATGGGCAACGTGCGGTGGTTACATGTAATCTGGCGTGTTTACGGGCAACCTGCGGCGGTTACGGGCAAACTGGGGCGGATACGGGCAACCTGCGGTGGTTACGGGCAAACTGGGGCGGATATGGGCAACCTGCGGTGGTTACGGGTAATCTGGGAGTAAAACGCAATTATAATAAAAAGTGTGTTTTATTTTGTTTGTATGTTTTTCACTTTTTCACATTTACACTTTTTCACTTGTACTTTTTTCACTTTCATTTTCACTGTATTACTATGATTACTGTGATATTTTCTATCACAGTAATCATAGTTTAGTGACAGAGACCAAATTGGTCTCTGTCACTTTAAATTTTCAGAGCTAACTGCTTCTGACGCGCATGCGCACATCAGAAGCAGTCAGGACGTCGAGGAGGACGGAGCTCCAGGATCCGGTAACGTATGTGGGGAAGGGGGGGTGACTGGGGGACGGGGGTGACTGGGGGGGTGGGGGGCGACTTGGGGGGGGGCACGGTGACACTTTTTATCCCCTGTCACCAATGATTTATGGTGACAGGGGATAAAAAGTGCCGGGCAGCACTGGGAACAGGCGATCGGCGGTATATAGTATATACCGCCGATCGCCTGTTCCGGGACCCCACAGGGGGGGTCCCCGATCACTGCCCCATGCTCTCCGCTACCTCCGGTGGCGGAGAGCATGGGGTTTTCATTCATTTTTTATTTCCATCGCTGCGAACAAACATCGTTTATTCGCAGCGATGGGGGCGGCCATCTTGGATTTGATGGCCGCCCGGGGGGGGGGGGGTAGTGATCGGCCACAAGGGGGCTGATCTGAGGTCTGATTAATACTTATTTCATCTCCCCCCACCGTGGATTCACGGTGGGGGGAGATGAAATGCAGCGGCGGCGCCGGTACTGGCGGACCGCCGCTATAACGGTAATAGCGGCGATCCGCCAGTACCGGAGGGGGAAAGGGAACTGCCGGGGGAGGATCTGTAGTGGCGGCGGGAGGAGGCAACATGCAACAGCCCCCTCCCGCCGCCCGATCGCCTCCCAATGCAAACATATCCCCATAGACGCTGCGGTCGCATTGACCGCGGCGTCTATGGGGTTAACTGCCCGGGGGGAGCGCGGCTCCCCTCCGAGCAGAGGCAGCGGGAGGAGGCTATGTGACATAGCCTCCTCCCGCTGCCCGATCTCGCCTCGGGACAGCGGGGGGAGGCAGGGAACACATGACGTTTGGGAAACGTCATGTTGCGGGAACTACCTGCTTTACATGACGTTTCCCAAACGTCATTTTGCGGCAAGGGGTTAAGCAATAGGTCATTTTCTAATGATACTTTTTCTTTTTTCCTTACTCATGTTCCTTTGAGTCGACAGTGATACAGAACACCTGGGACATAACTACCACAGATACAGAGGGACAGATAATCAGAAACTAAGGAGACGGGGGAAAACACTTCGACTAAAAGGTGACACCATGACATTTTACTTCTGGGTGGAAACCCCCTTTAAGGGGTCTGGTGCTACAAGAGCCCAACAAGTATATAGTATAAGACAGTACAAACTTTTCTGCAACACTTTTTCTGGGTAAAAGTCTTTGTTAGCAATGACTGATGAAGATGAAGCTGAAGATGGAGAATTGTGACACCAGGATGTTTTATCGAGGAGGTAAGGAAGGAACCATAGACGGTAAACAGACATAATCAATGATACTGTCCCTGCCACGTCTGTAATACGCAGCAGCGACAAAACGCATTGACCTGACTGCATAGGCGGAGATTACTGTGGGAAGGGTAGGGGGGCCTTAAGAAGGGCATATTGGCACTGCCAGCTAGGGAGGCTGTGCGTGAATCACATGCATTCTGGATGTATTCTCTCCAGCCTGACACAGTGCTCTCTGCTGCCACCTCTGTCCATGTCAGGAACTGTCCAAAGTAGCAGCAAATTTACTTCTATTTTAAAATCTCTAGTCTTCCAGTACTTATCAGCTGCTGTATGCCCTGAAGGAAGTGGTGTATTCTCTCCAGTCTGACACTGCTCTCTGCTGCCACCTCTGTCCATATTAGGAACTGTCCAGAGCAGCAGCAAATCCCCATAGAAAACCTCTCCTGCTCTCCAGACTGGAAAGAATACACCACTTCCTGCAGTGTATACAGCAGCTGATAAGTACTGGAAGACTTGAGATTTTTTTAAAGAAGTAAATGACAAACTTCTGGTACTTTCTGGCACCAATTGATTTGAAAGAATTTTTGTTTGCGAACTAATTTACATTCCCAACTATTGGCCCTGTTATTTGAAAGACAAGATGGAGATTAGAGGTCTAGGAAAAACTTCACAATTGATTTAATGGTTTAAACAACTTCTATCTTATGTGTGTGGACACCTTAAGTCCTAGGGTAATACGAGTACTGGTGGGAGTAACAAGTTCCATGAGGGGCTATGAGTAAGTTCCATGAGAGAGCATGTTCTATTAACAATACAGTAAATGTGACATAAGCCGGATATTTCGGCCTTAGCTTCTATTAAAGTGTAACTGTCTTTTTTTTTTTTGCAGAAATCAATAGTATAAGCGATTTTAACAAACTCTATAATAGGTTTTATTAGGCAAAAAAGCCTCTTTCTGTACTCAAAAAGCAATTTCCAAGCCTCCCCCCCCCCCCCTCACTTCTTATCTGTGCATTATCGGGCAAATCCGTTTTCATTACAGAGAAGCCAGTGAAGACGGGTTCTGATGTGTCCATTATATCCTATGGGGGAGGAGGGGCCAAGGGAGATAAGGGAGCAGGAAGAGGTGACATGGAGGTCAGCTGTTAATAGACTCTCTGGGCACCTAAAACGCTGGATTCAGAGGTGAGAAAGGTCAGTGCTTATCTAGGAACTTACTGAGAGAAGTTTGCAGGTTGTTGTGCTATGCAGGACTCCTCCATGCTCACTCACTCCTCTCAGCCCCTCCCCTCTCCATAGAGCATAATGGACACAGAAATCCTGCTTCTTCTGAAGTCAGGGGGAAGGAGGAAAACAACTTTTTCAGTCCAGAAGGAAACTCTTTTGGTAAATAAAACCTATTACAGAGTTTCTTAAAATCGCTTGTACTGTAGATATTTATTGTTTTCAGAAAAATGACCCTGAAATGACAGCTAGGCTTTAAGTAACAGTTAATATAATACAGTAAAATGTGAAATCAAAGGAACTTAAATAGTTATACTAATAGCTTTAGTGTCTAATATATTCCAATAAATCACAATCTCCATTGGAGGATGTTTCTAGAACACTCAGCTCTCCCAGGTCTCCTCTTCTGCAGACTGTGCGGCTGTGGCCCCTAACACTTCAGTGTAATAATCTGCCTAGCCTGTCTGCGATGGCGCTCCACGTAGAAGCGTCTGGAATTCAAATGAAGTTTTTCATTTTCCCACTTTACTTTTTTTGTAAACCTGATAGGGAGGAAGATGAGATTATTTCCCAGTATAAGTCATGGTGAGAAGCACACGGGGGAGAAGTCACAGGGAATTTTCCATTCCTATTTGCTGAACTTTCCTCTTTCTTGATGAATTGCGCTAAATACTTTAGTGTCAAAAATGACAAAATTTTGTCTTCATTGGCGAACAGGAAAAATTCACAAAGGTAAAGCTCAAAGGCTCTTTCCTCAGGAATGTCGCAAATAAGAAACTGAGAAGATTGCTCAACACTGACGAAGGCTTCATACAGATATGGTTAAAGGGGAACTCCGGCGAAAATCTTTTTCTTTCAAATCAACTGGTGTCAAAAAGTTATAAGATTTGTAATTTACTTATATTTAAAAATCTCAAGTCTTCCCATACTTATCAGGTGCTGTATGCCCTGCAGGAAGTGGTGTAGTCTTTCCAGTGTGACACACTGCTCTCTGCTGCCACCTCTGTCCATGTCAGGAACTGTCCAGAGCAGGAGAGGTTTTCTATGGGGATTTGTTACTGATCATGGACAGAGGTGGCAGCAGAGAGCACTTTGTCAGACTGGAGAGAATACACCACTTCCTGCAGGACATACGGCAGCTGATAAATACTGGAAGACTGGAGATTTTTAAATAGAAGTAAATTACAAATCTATATTACTTTCTGAAACCAGTAGATTTGAAAGAAAAATATTTTCACTGGACAACCCCTTTAACTCTCAGGCACAGGCACTACTTTATCCTTTTCCTGCATAGAACATACACCGTCCAGTCACATTATTATAACTATCAGCTAATATCCAGAATAACCACATGTGCGACACAAATAGTAACAGCACTAGAAGTGGCTCAGTGGTAGGTTGTCACTGGTATCACAGGGTGCCAGAAGATTGTCATTTACTTCTTTAAAAAAATCTTGTCTTCCAGTACTTATCAGCTGCTGTATGTCCTGCAGGAAATGGTATATGTCATAGCATCATAGACACAATAACATTAGTTAAAGTCGTGTCATATAAAGACCTATAAAACTGGAAATAAAAAGTACCATATACAGTATATATATATATATATATATATATATATATATATATATAATTACAGTATATGAATGTAGATGTATATGTATAGAGTATATATAGACTGGTGGTTACATTAGATTCCCATATCATATAGGGAGAGAACAGTAATGATGAAGGTGGAAATATAATATAATATAAATATAAATAAATATAAAATAGAATAGAATAGAATGTAAATAATACCAGATTTCAGAATTAATCGTGTAAAATCCAATCTTCTCTGATATTCGCACCCAGGGGAATGTGTGCGGCCTGGATAACTATCCAATATGTCTCCCTATAGAAAAGCTTCCAATAATAATTGTCTCCGCAGGAAGGAGAGTTAACCCTTCTGATTCCCCGTGCTCCGCAGCTTGGAACGTCCCCTCGTCGGACAGGCTGCTGATGGATTTCTAACTACGTAAACATATCAAAGGCCGAGCAAGAATTTGAATAACTTACCAGTGCAGTATTAGGCTATTTTCACACGACGCATAAACAACGGCCGTTGTTTTAACCCCTTAAGGACAGAGCCTGAAATGGCCTTAATGACAGAGACAAATTTTATGAATATGACCAGTGTCACTTTATTCATTAATAACTTCGGGATGCTTTTACCTATCCGGCTGATTCTGAGATTGTTTTCTCGTGACATATTGTACTTTACATTTCTGGTAAATTGGAGTCGATACTCATAACAAATCTTTATGAAAAAAAACCCAAATAATGTGAAAAAATGTGAAAAAATGTGAAAAAATGCATTTTTCCAACTTTGAAACTTCTTTGCGTATACAGAAAGTGGTTATACCACATAAATTATATATTAAATAGCATTAGCAACATGTCTACTTTATGTTGGCGGCATTTATTAAACTATCTTTCATTTTTTTAGACGATAGGAAGCTTAAAACATTAGCAGCAAATTTCCAAATTTTCAGTAAAATTTCAAAATCAGATATTTTTAGGGACCTGTTCAGATTTAAAGTGTATTTGAGGGGCCTGTATGTTAGAAAGCCCCACAAAGCACCCCATTTCAGAAACTGCACCCCCCAAACTCTGCAAAAGCACATCCAGAAAGTGTTTTAACCCTTTAGGAGAGTCACAGAAATAAAAGCTAAGTGTGTAAGGAATTTGAAAATTTTAATTTTCTGTGCAGAGATTTTATTGTAATCCAATATTTTTCATAATTATAAACCTATTACCAGAGAAATGCACCCCAATATTGATTGCCCTGTTTCTGCAGTTTATAGAAATACCCCATATGTGGCCCTATTGCGCTATTTGACGCAACCACAAGCCTCAGATATAAGGGAGCGCCTAGTGAATTTCAACGCCTCCGTTATATTTGGTCATTTCTGACTGTACCACTTCAGGTTGGCAGAGGCTCTGGGGTGTCAAAACCTAAAAAACACCCCTAAAGGGACACCATTTAGAAAACTACACCCCTCAAGGAATGTAACAAGGGGTGCGGTGAGCATCTGGACCCCACAGGTGCTTCACAGATTTTCCGAACAATATGGCGTGAAAAAAGAAAAATTTATTTTTTACACTAAAACGTTGTTCTAGCCTTCAATTTTTCATTTTCTTAAAGGGATAAGAGGCAAAAAAAGACAAAAAATGTGTAGCGCAGTTTCTCCCGAGTACAGAAATACCCCACATGTGGCGATAGAGTGCCAAGGGGGCGCAGGACGAGCCTCCAAAGGGAAGGAGCGCCAATTGGCTTTTGGAAGCTGGATTTCACTGAAAAGGATTTCAAGGGCCATGTCGCATTTACAGAGCCCTCGTGCTGCCAAGACACTGGAAACCCCCCACAAGTGACCCCATTCTGGAAACTACACCCCTCAAGGAATCTAACAAGGGGGGCAGTGAGCATATGGACCCCACTGGTGACGGGCACAAATGTGGAACAATGTGACGTGAAAGGGAAAAATTTCATTTTTTCACTTTCATGGCACAAATGTGCCCGTCATCAAGGGGTCCATATCCTCACTGCACCCCTTGTTAGATTCCTTGAGGGGTGCAGTTTCCAGAATGGGGTCACTTGTGGGGGGTTTCCAGTGTTTTGGCAGCACGAGGGCTCTGTAAATGCGACATGGCGTTCATCATCCATTCTAGCCAAATCCAACCTCCAAAATCCAAATGCGCTCCTTCCCTTCGGAGGCTTGCCCTGCGCCCACATGGCGCTTTATGTCCACATGTGGGGTATTTACGGACTCGGGGGAAATTGCGCTACACATTTTGTTTTTTTTCTCCTCTTTTAACCCCTTGTGAAAATGATATATTCAAGGCTAAACCAACATTATAGTGTAAAAAATGTAATATTTCATTTTCACGCCACATTGTTCCACATTTGTGTCCGTCACCAGTGGGGTCCATATGCTCACTACACCCCTTGTTACATTCCCTGAGGGGTGCAGTTTCCATAATGGGGTCACTTGTGGGGGGTTTCAACTGTCTTGGCAACACAGGGGCCTTTTGAATGCAACATGGCCCCTCGAAATCCATTCCATCCAAATCCAGCCTTCAAAAACCAAATGGCGCTCCTTCCCTTCGGAGGCTTACCCTGCACCCACATGGCGCTTTATGTCCACATGTGGGGTATTTCCGTACTCAGGGGAAATTGCTCTACACATTAAATGTTTTTTTTATCTTTTAACCCCTTGTGAAAATGAAAAAACATGACAAGATTAATGATTTAGAGTAAAAATTTTACAAAAATTACACTAAATGTTGGTCTAGCCTTGATTTTTTTCCATTTCCACAAGGGGTTAAAAAAGAAAATGAACACAAAACGTGTAGGGTAGTGTCCCCTGAGTACGAAAATACCCCATATGTGGATATAATGTGCCATATGGGCACAGGGCAAGTCACCAAAGGGACAGAGCGCCATTTAGAGGCTGGAATGGAGGATGGAGGCCATGTCGCAATTACAAAGCTCCTGTGCTGCCAGGACAGTAGAAACCCCTGACAAGTGACCCCATTCTGGAAACTACACCCCATAAGGAATCTAACAAGGGGTGCAGTGAGCATATGGACCCCACTGGTGACGGGCACTTACGTAGAACATGTGCCGAGAAAATAAAAAATACAATTTTTTTCATTTTCACGTCCCAAATGTGGCCGTCACCAGGGGGCCATATCCCCGCTGCCCCCCTTGTTAGATTCCTTATGGGGTGTAGTTTCCAGAATGGGGTCACTTGTGGGGGGTTTCTACTGTCCTGGCCGCACAGAGGCTTTGTAATTGCATCATGGCATCCTCTAATGGGAATGGCGGCCATACCTAATTAGCTGGGGAAAAAGGACAATTCTAATTTATTTGGGGGTATTAGGCCAATTATTAGTTTATAACAAATTCAACCTGTGTTGATCCAGAGGAAGGCAAAAACCCCTCGTGAGGCAGACGACAGTAGCCTCATCACAGGGGAAAATTCCTTCCCGACTCCATAATGGCGATCAGAATAATCCCCGGATCAACGTGACCCCTGAAATAGGAATAAGGGACAGAATTTAGATAATGTAGAACCCCAGTGACGTGTGGTGCGCCTTGAAGCGATCCAGTATGCAGAGGCCGGGGTGATCAGGACAGGCGTCACACTGGAAATGGTGTCCTTCCTGATCCCCCTGTTACCCCACACTCTGCACTTCTTCTGGGGTCTCCTGTTTTCCAGTGTGGGGGACGTCACCTGGAAAATGTTCTCCTGGTGCGATACGGGGTCCTTCATATCCAGAAGCGCTGGGTCCGCTCCATGGCTGCTAAATATTAGGGCGCTATTACTACTTCTGATATGTTCGGATCGTGCCGCAAGCTACAGGGCAGCGAGGGACCGGAAGAGGGGGTGCTGGTATAAAAGTTATCCCCGTACAGGTGGTAACCTTTATCCAGCAGTGGGAAGATCAGTTCCTGAATGATCTCCCCACTAACTCCGAGGATGGGGGGGGAGGGGGCATCTGGGGGCTGGATTCGGGTGTTCCTTCCTACATACACTCTAAGGGTACGTGCACACTGCGGAATCGCGACAGATAATCCTTCGTGCATTCCACAGCTGGCACCCACCGGCGGACTGATGCAGGCGCACGTCTCCGTCCGTGTCATAGACTCCATTCTATGCACGGGCGGATTCCGCTCTCCGTCCAACGTGTTCATTCTTTGGATGGATGATGGAATCCGCCCGTGCATAACATGGAGTCTATGACACAGGGGGAGACGCGCGCCTCCATCAGTCCGCCGGTGGGTGCCAGCTGCGGAATGCACAAAGGGTTATCCTTCGCCATTCCGCAGTGTGTACGTACCCTAAATCTGTAAGTGTACCCTGAGGTACTCTCACAGAGTGTGTAGAATTTCACGCCATACTGTCATCTCTTATTGGGACGGTACTGGCGGAAAAGACGTGTCTGGGGGGCAGCGTACGCTACGCTACCCCCAGACATGTCACTGGATGATGAGGATGATGAGGATGAATGGAGGAAAGAAGGACCCCCCCATTCATCCTCACTGGCTGTTTCGGTGTCGGAGGTAATAATAACGTATCCCTCTGACGCCGAAAACACCCTGGGGGCCATCTTTATACGGGGATTGGTATATGGGGTATGTAGTGGTGTAGTGTCAAACTTTATTCAATGTAGTGTGGTGTAATATAGTGTTTTTTACGTGTTTTTTTAAAAAAAAACCTACGCCAACAAAGGAGTTGCTGATAAATGCCGCACTTATGTGCGGCACTTATAAGCAGACCGTGGCAGTAGAATATAGAAAAAAAACACCCTACGCCAAAAAGGAGGAGTTGCTGATTAGCAGCGCACTTTCGTGCGATGCTGATCAACACTCAGCGGCGATAGGGTGCGGAAAATATAAAAAAAAAAAATTGAAAAAAAAAAAAAAAAAAAAATTTCTACATTCTGAACATCCCTGTAAGTGTATTACACATATCAGCCGCTAGAGGGCAGCAGAGCGCAAAATACGGAAAGAGCCGACGCTGGAGCCGAAAATAGCCGAGAGAAGCCGAACGTGACGTCACGGAAGAAGCCGAAGACCCGAACGAAGACGAGGATGCCGCGAACCCGGAAGACGCCGATCAGGAGCCCGGGACAGGTGAGTAATGTACAAATACCTGCTCTGGACCCCTCGGCTACCTAGCTGAGGGGTCCAGGGCAGGTATTTACTATTCTGTGGGACTCTGATCGCCGTGCCACCGGCCCGATCGCCGTGAACGGCCGGCCGGCCGTTCACGGCGGTCGGGCCGGTGGCACGGCGATCACCATTACTTTTTACAGTAATGGCGGTCGGTGCCGTCCTCGGACAGCACCGACCGCCATTTTTTTCCGGGTCATCGGGTCGCCGATGACCCGGAAAGGTTCCGATCGCCGCTATTGGCTGATCTGAATTGATCAGCCTATAGCGGCGATCGTAAGCACGGGGGGTGTTAACTACCCCCCGTGCCGTGAAGCTAAGATGGCCTGCTATGATTTATAGCAGGCCATCTTCCCCGACCGCTGTGTGTGAACACGCAGCGATCGGGGAAACATCGGGCGTAAATTTACGCCCTGATGCGCCAAGTACCAGGGCGCGAGGGCGTAAATTTACGCCCGATGTCGTTAAGGGGTTAAATGAAAATTGCATTGAAGTCTATGGACAATGGGCGGAAATAATTGACATGATTATTAGTTCGACGGCGGTTGTTTCATACATTGTGTAAAAGCAACGTACGTTGTTTGCATTGGCTACAGTGCAAATAATTGCATTATGAAAAGAACGGCCATTGTGTAAATTGAAAACAACGGACGTTTTTTTTCATAAAAAGTACAGTATGTGAACATTAGCCTTAGAGGTGGCATTGTAGGGTTAGAAAATTGATTAGAAAACATACAAAATATAAATATAGTATTTCCATAATTAAATTTACTGGCAGAATAAACTTAAAGGGGTACTCTGTCCCTTAAAAAATGTTATGTATTGCAGCACTTTTTTACATCATTAGTCACAAGGAGACCACTCTGGCATGTAAGAGTGAACAGGTGCAATGATGTGGATAGTAGAAATCAGTAGAAATCAGAATGGTACCAGGGCTTAGGCAGAAGCATAGTCTAAACAATGGGAGGGTCAACGCATGAGGTTTATCTGCAGGTCAAACAGTCCAGGTCAGCAGGAGAAGCTAATGGTACAGAAGGGGTCAGACAGACAAACATCATCCGAGAAAGAGGCACGGGTCAGGAAACACAGGAAAATACTGCAAAGCACCTTTGCTAGGAATGCAGGGAACCAACAATGCTCAGGCAAGATAGCAAAGGTGGAACTACTGCCATAGCGGCCACAGCGACATGGCCTACAGTATAAGGGGGACTGGTGGCCCTTATCCTTAAAGGAGAAGTCCGGCCAAAATTAATTTTTGATATGTTGTTACTTATGAAAAGTTATACAAATTTCTAATGTACATTAATTATGGGAAATGCACATATAGAGCTATTTCCCTTAATTTAGTAGATCAGGAAGTGTTAGAAATATCTCTGAAGAAGTGACGTCACGACCCAGGGTGTAATTCCTATGGAGTGTCCAGCAGGGGGCGCTCTCTATATAGAAGTCTATGGGACTTTATTGTTTCTATGGGTTTCTATGTAATGTAATGTAGTGTACAGTGCTTTATTGAATGAATACATCTATGGAATACTTTGGGGAGCAAGTGTCCTTGCTCCCCAAAGTATTGCATAAATGTATTCATTCAATACATTCAATACACAGTAAGCCCGCCGATCCGCCGCATTTCCGCCGAATTTCCGCCGCATTCCCGCCGATCCGCCACACGCTGATCCGCCGCATTCCCGCCGATCCGGACCATATACATTGAACTACAGCTCCCATCATCTGCTTCTAGTATGAACAGGTGATGGGATATGACATGCCGCCGGGCGCAGGGGGGAGCCGCTCAGTACACAGGAGCGCTCCCCCCTCCTCCTCCTCCTCCTCCTTCCGTGATAACTTCCGCCTATACCAATGCTGAGTCCCTGCCTGGCCGCCGCTCTCCGCTCTCCCCCCATACATACCGGCTCCCGATGCATCCTGGTGTCCGCGCTGATGCCGGGAGCCGGTATATGTGAGCGGAGAGCGGCGGCCAGGCAGGGAGTCAGCATTGGTATAGGCGGAAGTTATCCCGGAAGGAGGAGGAGGAGGGGGAGCGCTCCTGTGTACTGAGCGGCTCCCCCTGCGCCCGGCGGCATGTGATATCCATTACCCAGCTACAGCTCCCATCACCTGTTCATACTAGAAGCAGATGATGGGAGCTGTAGTTCAATGTATATGGTCCGGATCGGCGGGAATGCGGCGGATCAGCGGGAATGCGGCGGAAATGCGGCGGATCGGCGGGCTTACTATGTATTGAATGAATACATTTATGCAATACTTTGGGGAGCAAGGACACTTGCTCCCCAAAGTATTCCATAGATGTATTCATTCAATAAAGCACTGTACACTACATTACATTACATTACATAGAAACCCATAGAAACAATAAAGTCCCATAGACTTCTATATAGAGAGCGCCCCCTGCTGGACACTCCATAGGAATTACACCCTGGGTCGTGACGTCACTTCTTCAGAGATATTTCTAACACTTCCTGATCTACTAAATTAAGGGAAATAGCAGTATATGTGCATTTCCCATAATTAATGTACATTAGAAATTTGTATAACTTTTCATAAGTAACAACATATCAAAAATTAATTTTGGCCGGACTTCTCCTTTAAGGGTGCGTTCACACCTACAGGATCTGCAGCAGATCTGCAGCAGATTTGATGGTGCAGATTTGATGACGTGTTCAGTTATTTAAATGAAATCAGCTGCAGATCCTGTAGGTGTGAACGCACCATAAGGCTATGTTCACACTACGTAAGTTTCCGGCCGTAGCGTGTTCCGTGAATAAGCGGCCGGAGACTTACGTAGTTTGCGTACAATGGAAAGTATACGATGTACGGCTGCACAGTTCACACTACGTAAGACCTTACGCCCGGATCGTACGCGGCGGCGTAAAAAATGAACCAGACCATTGTTTGCGGCCGAAAATGCTGTAACTTACGCCCGTAGTGTAACATAGTGGTGATTTCTTCATTTTTGCAGCTTTTTGTGCCGATTCAAAAGGTTCTGTGGGGTGTCCGGGGCTAGGCGAAGATATCCCAGTAAAAGACCGCTGTCAGATCGCTACGAAGGGCGCTCAGGAAGCGTAAGTAGACTACGGGCGTAAGTTCGCGGTCCGTACGTAGCCGGCCGCAAGTAGCGTAAATCTCCGGCCGGAGTGTACCGCGTATATGTCCGGCCGCAGCCGGACATATACGCAGTGTGAACATAGCCTAAAGGTGATGTGTTGGAAAAATAAGAAAGCATAACAATCAGAGTGGATTTACAAGGGTCAGTGCATCTCCAGAAAGGCAAGTCTGTTAGTATGAACACTCAATGACCAATCAAAACTTTTGATTTATCTCACATTTCAAAAACAATATTCAATGACAGTGCCCATTTAAGATAATTGTGTGCACACAAGTCCATTAGGGACAATATTGTATTAATATTAAAGGATACCCCTATTAAAGGGGTACTCTAGCCAAAAAGAAGGCTGGCACATCCAGGAAAGAAGCTGCAAGCTGACATCACGGCACTAAATGGTGGTGCTAGAACGCAGCATTCCTACAAGAAGTACAGGACTTCCAGCGGTCAGAGCTGTACAGAAAGTGGACTTTGGTCGTAGTACCCCTTTAAGGTCAGAACTGATGATATATACACCCCAATATTGACATACCGATTCTTTGGAGCATATAATGGAGCCGGTGGAGAGGGCAGCGGGAGCGCGCTAGGACGAGCAGCGGATTCCGCACAGAGTTTTCCGACAGATCACTCCGTGTGCATATACCCTTAAACTGGTTTAAGGATCATTCACTTCCTGATCTTATAGTAATAACTTTCTTTCTTGTGATATTTTTATGTTCACGGTTGTTTATTCTCGGCTACTTGTACAGACGTCCAGTGCTACACTCATTATAAGGCTATGTTCACACAAGGTACGGACATTGGACATTGTTTGGCACTCAAAAACAACAGCCGTTGTTTTGAGTCTCAGACAACGTCCGTTGTTGCTTCGAAAATAGCATTAAAATCAATGCAGAGTGGCCAAAAATAATTGACATGGTGATTATTTCCATTGCCGTTGCAAACAACGGCCATCGCTGAATACGTTGTGTGAACAATGGCTGTTGATTGCATGCACTACAATGCAACACAGTTCAATATAAAAAGAAAGGCTGTTGTAGTAATTGAAACAAAGGTTGTTCTTTTCATTAAAAAATATATTGTGTGAACATGGCCTAAAGCGAAGTTCACATACAGTAAATAAAAGTAATGTAGCACATTATTCTTATAAGATAATGTGCTATAACCTATGGAGAACAGCCATCTGTGCACACATGCAGACGTGTGTCATAGATCCGTGTATTAGCCCATAATCCTCAGTACATCCTTACCATGGCAGCCATGCATATGCAGCGTCCCACTGCGTGGTTTCTGCGTGGTTCATTGATTGTCAGATGCGATTCTACTGTAAATGCACTTTGTGTAGCGACTTGATATTTGCTCTGTCAATCTCTACTTATCTACTTATTATAGACTGTCGATATACAGTACAAGCGCTATGCACTCTATACTGCTCATTGGTATAAACTGAGAAAGCCTTAGAAGCTCTTCGCTCAAGCTAGAGGAAGAAGATATTGTTTGACCAAGTCAGTGTAGATTAATTGATGTCTGTAAAGAAGAAAAAAATAAGAGGGCTCTCACCGTACTGATGTGTAGACTTTATTTCATATAAACTTTAAAATTCCAGCAGGTTCATCTGTAGCGGGCTCGGACACCAACCACTAATTAGCGCAAGCTATCACAGCCATTTCGCGCGCATGCGCGCTTCATCAGACGAGGCGCACATGCGCGCGAAACTGGTGTGATAGCTTGTGCTAATAAGTGGTTGGTGTCCGAGCCCGCTACAGATGAACCTGCTGGAATTTTAAAGTTTAAATGAAATAAAGTCTACACATCAGTATGGTGAGTGCCCTCTAACTTTTTTCTTCTTTACGGACATACACATGAAGTTTTTTGTATTTCATGAGGAGTACCCGGTACAGTGTTTTTGGTATATGCAACCTCGCCTTGCAATCCTATAGAAGCTGTGCAGAAGAGCAGTGCCGGTACTGTTTTCTTTTGTTTTTGTAGAGGAATTGATATATGAAGAACAAGTATACATTTATTTTAATTTATTTTATTATAATTATTATTATTTATAATATTCCAGAGCGCTAATACAAAGTATATTAAACAAAAAAAAAAAATAAAAAAAAAAAAAATCATCACTCTCTGGAGCGCCCCTTTTAGTAATACATGGTTACAAGCTCACAAGGGACCACCGCAGGGGCCACATACAGCAGGGAGGGCGGAGTGGATAGAACAGCCACCACAGATCACGGGCCCCCTTAGGCAGTCAGTCGTCTCTAGCCACACCTCTCATACTCACTATTGCTGTCAGCCTCTGACATCTTTGCCGTTTGCTTCTCCCTCTTTGTCTCCTTCCTAAAGCAAATGTACCATCAGTATATTCACTTTAAGTTTTTCACATGGATAGAACGGCACCAACGCAGTGAGGCTAGGCCGCAGTCCTTGTTTTGAACTGTGGCCTGGTTCCTGTGTACGGCGCCGTTCTATTCCTAAGTACCAGCTGGGGGTGAAGTACTAGAGCCAGGCCTGCCCTAGTGCCAGGAAACCCCCACCCCTCTATGATGCAGCTCCATGAGAATCAATAGAGCTGTGTCACAGAGGGGTGGGCCGGCCTGCCTCCAGTGCTTCACCCCTAGCCGGTGCCCAGGAATAGAACGGCGCCGTACGCAGGAACCGGGCCACGGTTCTTATACATGTGAAAATTATAAAGCGAATATACTGATGGTACATTCACTTTAAAATAAAAAAAAGACTTCCAGTACTTATCAGCTGCTGTATGTGTATGTATGTGCGATTTGTTACTGCACTGAGAAGTTCCTGTCACAGATAGACACCGTGGCAGCAGAGAGCACCGTGTCACTGGAAAAAATACACCCAATGCTGCAGGGCATACAGCAGATGATAAGTATTAGGAGACTTGAGTTTTTTAAATAGAAGTAATTGACAAATCTGTATAAAATTCTGACAAGAGTTAAAGGGTTTATCCGGCACTACAAAAACATGGCCTCTTTCTTCCAGAGACAGCATCGCTCTTGTCTATAGGTCTATAGGTGCGGTTTGCAATTAAGCTCCATTCACTTCAATGAAACTGAGTTACAAAACCTGCACCCAAAGTGGAGACAAGAGCGGTGCTGTCTCTGGAAGAAAGTGGCTGTGTTTTTGTAGTGCCGGATAACTCCTTTATTTAAAACATATGTTTTCTTCGGAGTACCCCTTTAACTCCACAGGTGCTGCAAGGCACCACATCCCGTATACAACATGTAACAAAGAGGCTGCAGGAAATCTTCCTCTCCCTTACAGTCCGTGAATTCATATAATACTGATATATTATCAGGATTATATTTACATGGTCACCGTCTCTCCTTGTCGGATAATCATTCCTGAAAAGCTGCACAATACTGAGCACACAGCAGTCTGTTAGCACACCAGGTGTTATATGTGGCAGCTCACAGGACAGCAGTCCAATTCTCTTTCTGTATCTCACATATAGCAATACACAGTTAAAGGGGTACTCCAGCAAAAATCTTTTTCTTTCAAATCAACTGGTGTCAGAAAGTTATATAGATTTGTAATGTACTTCTAGAAAAAAAAATCTCCAGTCTTCCAGTACTTATCAGCTGCTGTATGTCCCGCGGGCAGTGTTGTGTTCTTTCCAGTCTGACACAGTGCTCTCTGCTGCCACCTCTGTCCATGTCATGAACTGTCCAGAACAGGAGAGGGTTTGCTGCTGCTCTGGACAGTTCCTGACATGAACAGAGGAGGCAGCAGAGAGTACTGTGTCAGACTGGAAAGAACACAACACTGCCCGCAGGACATACAGCAGCTGATAAGTACTGGAAGAATGGATTTTTTTTTTTAATAGAAGTAAATTACAAATCTCTGGCACTTGCTGGGACCAGTTGATATGAAAGTTTTTTTTTTGTTTTTTTTTTGGGGGGGGGGGGGGGGGGGGCAACAATCCCTTTCTGTATAATAACCGTGAAGGTCATGACTTCCAGCTTAAGATTCCACTTACTTTCTTCATTTTTTTTATATAATTGGTGTAATTTATACTATGACATTTTTCTCAAGCATCGGGTTCTTATTACAGCGATGTAAATGTTGGGGTTTGTGAAAGCTGCCATAACTGGGATCCAATTGCCTCCATCCTACTGTGCGTATCATTAATCTAGCTGCAGCTCATAGCGGTGGCACAGAACCGGCGCAGTCGCCGCAGCCCCAGGATATATGCAAAATCCAAGAGTTACATCAACAAACGTCTTATATCAGATGAAATCATTGATCTGGGTAAAAAAAATCTGTTTTGCAAGTAAAATGCTAACCTTTATTATTAATAAAACCATCAATCATATTGTAGGGAAATCTGGTAACGGATAACGGGAGTGGGAAGTTCTGAATTTTGGTAGGAAAAAGAACTATTTACTTTAAGGGTTATGATCAGAGATGAGCGAAGAGAGTTCTGTAAGCTAACATGTGCGGCCGCCATGTTTAGTGAATCTGCGAAAGCGAATCTGGCGAATTCACAAATCGCTACGAATCAGAATTTGTCAGATTCACTTCCCTCATCTCTAGTTATAATGCAAATGGTTTTACACATTATGGGGGGAGATTTATCAGACATGGTGTAAAGTAAGACTGGCCCAGTTTCCCCTAGCAACCAATCAGATTCCACCTTTCATTTTCCAAAGAGTCTGTGAGGAATGAAAGGTGGAATCTGATTGGTTGCTAGGGGCAACTGAGCCAGTCTCACTTTACACCATGTTTGATAAATCTCCCCGTGTGTGTTGCAAGACGTTACATTAATCAGCAGGTATGACTGTCAGCAGGTATAACTATGAGCAGGTATAACTATCAGCAGGTATGACTACCAGCAGGTATGACTGTCAGCAGGTATTGCTATCAGCAGGTATGACTGTCAGCAGGTATTGCTATCAGCAGGTATGACTGTCAGCAGGTATTGCTATCAGCAGGTATGACTGTCAGCAGGTATTGCTATCAGCAGGTATGACTATCAGCAGGTATGACTACCAGCAGGTATGACTGTCAGCAGGTATTGCTATCAGCAGGTATGACTGTCAGCAGGTATAACTATGAGCAGGTATAACTATGAGCAGGTATGACTATGAGCAGGTATAACTATGAGCAGGTATAACTATGAGCAGGTATAACTATGAGCAGGTATGACTATCAGCAGGTATAACTATGAGCAGGTATAACTATGAGCAGGTATAACTATGAGCAGGTATGACTATCAGCAGGTATGGCTATCAGCAGGTATGGCTATCAGCAGGTATGGCTATATCAGCAGGTATGACTATATCAGCAGGTATGACTATATCAGCAGGTATGGCTATCAGCAGGTATAACTATCAGCAGTATGACTACCAGCAGGTATGGCTATCAGCAGGTATGACTGTCAGCAGGTATTCCTATCAGCAGGTATGGCTGTCAGCAGGTATGGCTGTCAGCCGGTATGGCTATCAGCAGGTATGGCTGTCAGCAGGTATGGCTGTCAGCAGGTATGGCTGTCAGCAGGTATGGCTATCAGCAGGAATGGCTGTCAGCTGGTATAACTGTCAGCAGGTATGACTGTCAGCAGGTATGACTGTCAGCAGGTATGACTATCAGCAGGTATAACTATCAGCAGGTATAACTATCAGCAGGTATGGCTATCAGCAGGTATAACTATCAGCAGGAATGGCTGTCAGCAGGTATAACTATCAGCAGGTATAACTGTAGGTTATTAGCAGAAGTCCAACAGAAGTGTAATAGGAGCTGCGGCAACAGACCGCTACTATATCCTATGGGCTGCCCAGACGATCAGCGATCACCTGGGCAGCCCCCCGCACCTCCTCCCAGCCCTCCCTGGACTCACCCGCTCGCTGCTGCCGCATGGTATAGCAGCGGCAAGCAGGAAACAAGGAGCAAACGAGCGCTGACAGCGTTCTTTTGCTCCTCAGAGTCGGGGCATGTAATACGGTCTTTATTTGCCTGATAGTTGGCCTGTGTAAAAGGATCCATTGCACCTCCCATCTCTCATGGACTTCTAATATTTTGGCTTTCTGCACCAATAACAGCTCAACCTCCACCAGGCTGCACAGCAAACACCATCATCTTTGTAGCCCCCTACCAAGGCATTATGGGATAGCCTTGCGGAACCCTGCGGCTTACTGTCCAGAGCAGCAGCAAATCCCCATAGAAAACCTCTCCTGCTCTGGACAGTTCCTGACATGGACAGAGGTGGCAGCAGAGAGCACTGTGTCAGACTGGAAAGAATACACCACTTACTGCAGGACAAGCAGCAGCTGATAAGTACTGGAAGGCTGGAGATTTTTTTTAAATAGAAGTAAATTCCAAATCTATATAACTTTCTGAAACCTGCTGATTTGAAAGAAAAAGATTGTCGGCGGGGTACCCCTTTAAAATGTTCCCACTTTTGATGAATAGAAGAGTGAATCTTCTGCATGTAGTCTGAAGGAGTCACTCCTGACTTATAACGTGATTAGTTTCTACAAGACACGACAAATCAGTTTGCAAAGTGTTCATTACCTGAAATTTACAGCTGTGTTTATTGTAATAGTAGGACTATCATAGGTAAATTACAGCCTCATTTTCTGGCCGACATCTGGACGTTAATGACTGATAACGGAATATCTGGTATATTCATCTCTCATCTCCTGCTCATAAATAGGCGGCAAGGAGCCACTACTCAGATATGGCTCAGATCAGGGCTATACATCCTTCATCTGCTGCTAATATGTAGTAAAGACATTTATCAATAGTGATGTAGGAATCTTACACTGCTGTCTGGGCAGGGTGCCTGTGGTGTGAGCCCGTGGCTGTCAGGGGGTGGGATGGGAGGGTGGCGGTTATTCAGGTGTGTGCCCAGGGGCCTGTGTCCAGGGGGGATTCTAGTGTTAGCAGTCCCATAGATATAGACCTTTGCTGCATGGGCCCCGTAGCAGCTGCATGGTCTGCCCCTATGGTAACTATGCCAGTGAATCAAACCAAATGTACAAAAAGGGTAATACCACAACTGGGCGCACTCATCTTCCTGTGACCACTTTATGGTTTGTATGCACATACACAAATATTTTGTGCATATCCATAATATATTATATACAACTTTATAAGTTATATTACAAAATAATATAACTTTATTAAATTGATGTATTAAAAAGTTTCTGTCCAGAGTACCCTTTTAAAGGGTTTGTTCATCTAAAAAAAAATTTGATCAAATCAACTGATGCCGTAAAGTGCCAGAGATTTGTAATTTACTTCTATTTAAAAAAAAACAAAACAAAACTCAAGTCTTCCACTACTTATCAGCTGCTGTATGTCCTGCAGGAAGTGGTGTATTCTGCCAAGTCTGGAGAGCAGGAGAGGTTTTCTATGGGGATTTGCTGATGATCTGGATAGTTCCTGACATGGACAGAGGTGGCAGCAGAGAGCACTTTGTCAGACTGGAAAAAATACACAACTTCCTGCAGGACATACAGCAGCTGATAAGTACTGGAAGACTGGAGAGTTTTTAATAGAATTGAATTATAAATCTCTAGCACTTTCTGGCACCAGTTAATTTGAAAGAATTTTTTTTTTGCTTAACAACCCCTTTAATTACTTTCTACTTTGCCTTTATGTCTTTTTATCTGGAGAAGATACAGTATCTTTTATAATAGGTTTAAATAGTTTAAAATACTTCCTGGATTATTCCCCATTCCACTTGCCTGTCGTATCACTTGGGATCTGAAGATTTTCCTATAAATAATGGGAGTAGTTGTAGAGAGCGATAATATTATACCTCGGATTGTTTGTATCCTTTATCATAAGCAACATGTTCTAATTCTTCAATGGAAAATCTCTTGAAGGACAAACCAAACATTTCTTAAGACAAATCGTTTTTAACCGAGAATTTCCATACTTGGAAATATTGTCAGGCAAACAATGTTTTGTGCAGGATTGGAAAGAAATCATGATTTATAGAGGATACAGGGAGACATATTTCAAACATTTATAAGTTGTCTGAGCCTTTTCCAATAACTAACAACATCTTGTCATCAACCTTGAAAGATCTAGTGTCATCAATACACCCGCTTTCCTTATGTCCTATTCTATGTATATATATATATATATATATATATATATATATATATATGTATATAGAGAGAGTCAGACAACTGGGACATGGCTCTATTAGCCGGAGGGCTATCAAAGAGTGATAACAGTAGTTCATCTTGGATTTGAGGAAGTCACCTCTTAAAGGGAATCTGTCACTAGGTTTGTTCTGCCTTAAATGAGGGCAGCATAAACTAATGACTGAAATACTGAACAGATCGGTGTATTACTTACATCATTCTGTCATCCGTTCTCCTAATATGCAGGAGAATAGGATTCTTGCCACACCCCTCTCCCCGCCCTCCAGCTGCTGATTGACAGGTGACTGCCTATACACAGCATGGATAGATACCTGCCAATCAGCAGCTGGTGGGCAGAGTTTTCTGCTTCTCATGAATATCCAGGACTACTGAGCTCATGCACATAATGGAGAGGACTACTTATTGTCCATGTTATTCAGATGGATATCTCTGGAAGTCAATGGAAAAACAAATCAAAATGCATACACACAAATGCATCCGTTTTTTCATCAGTTTTTTTTTTGCATAAAACAGATGAAAAAAAAACAGATTGAAAAAACGCAGTGTGAACCGAGCGGCAACGACAACGTCGGGCAAAATGTTCACACACTATGGACAGGTGATCAATACAGAAGCAGGAGTACTGAGCCACAGGAACCTATGACTGGTCTGTCTGAACCTCACTTCCAAGTATCCAGCTTGTTATCCGGCTTTCACTCCTGTGTTTGCCCATGCTTTTGCCTGACAATTTGGACCTGATGTTTATCTCCTGGTATTGACCCAGCCTGTCTAACCTGATTTCTCCATTTGTTTCTATGTTTTTTTCCACCCGTCTTGCGATTTTCCTTGTCTTTCTGATGTTGCCCCGGCCTGTCTGACCTCTCTCCCTCTTCTGTGCATGTGAGGTATCCATTCTTGTAGCTATTTTGTATCATTTAACCTACTTTCTTTTATCTTTTATATGCCAACAATGTCATTCCGTTTTTTTTCCGATGGCTGAATGTGGATAATAACCGTGCGATCGCTGATCTTCAAGGAACATTCATTCTTAATTATAATTCATATTACAATGAGATTAAAAGCAAGCATCGCATGGCAGCGGCAGCCTGTTTGTTGGATGACCTTTAAACAACACATACCAAAGCCATGATTTTTTTTTTCAATGCATTTAAATATGTATAATTGATTAAAAAATTAAAAAAATTTTTGAAGGACTCCAATCCATCCCCTATCATCCAGTGACAGATATTCAATGTCAGCATAGAGGTGAGAAGTTAGCTGACCAGGCCAATTCTGATGGCGCCAACAGTCTTTCTAATAGTGGGTTTAAACTGCCTGACCCTTTTGTTCTCAGAGAGATAAGCCACCAGCGTGCAATAGGAGGCTAGCAGGTGGTTAGATTCCTCTAACCAGCTGATAGTTCCCCTTTAAGATGTACCAAGGTGACATGTTCTTTAGGTGTCTGACAAGGATCTATTTGTCCAGTGTCAGTACGATGGTGATATTACATCACTGGATCTTGTAGATGCCGCACCACCGGTGAAGAAATGTCTTTTAATAGTAAGTGATCTGATAATTGATGTCTTTGATAGTATTATATTAATCACAGTGTCTACTTGGAACAAATCTGAGGCCCTCTGCCAGTAATCTGCCACCCGCTCCTGATTCAGGAGAAGAGCTGACAGATTTATGACGCTGGAGTTTGTGTTTCCTATTTGTCCTTCTGGGTTTTGCTGTTTGTTGTGTTGCTGTTTGTGATTCTGTTTCTAACCTGGGGGTCCGTGCGTTTTTGCACGTGGACGTTGTTAGCCTTCTTTACTAAAACGGATAATGGAAGCAAAAAGCTACAGCATGAATATATTAGAGGAAACAAGTGTTGTTAACTGATCTGATCTTATCTACTGGACTGTTTTGTGGCTTGTGAGGAATCATCCCATATCTATGGTTTCAGGTCACACATTTTAGCACGCTGAAGCAATATGGGGGAAATTTTGTTTTGGGAAGTGTCCTTATTCTTAAAGGGAATCTGTCACTAAGCTTATGCCACCTTAAATGAGGATGACATAAACTAAAGACAGAAACGGTGTATTACTTACATCATTCTGTTCAGCCGTTCTCCTAATATGCAGGAGAATAGGATTCTTGCCACACCCCTCCCCCCACCCTCCAGCTGCTAAATGACAGGTGACTGCCTATACACAGCATAGATAGACAACTGCCAATCAGCAGCTGGTGGGTGGAGTTTTCTGCTTCTCATGAATATCCAGGACTACTGAGCTCATGCACATAATGGAGAGGACTACTTATTGTCCATGTTATTCAGGAGGAGATCTCTGGATCAGCTGCACAGAACAATGTAAGTGATCCATCATTCTGTTCAGCTTCTCTGTCACTAGTTTATGCTACCCTGGGCATAAACCTACTGACAGAGTCTCTTTAAGGGTGCATTCACACATACAGGATCTGAATGGCTTTGAATCTGCAACTTCAAATCTGCGCCATCAGATTTTACGGGGTTAACAAAGGTGGGACTCTTCCAGTAGCCCTTTGTCAACCCCATTATGTGATCCCAAGGTTGCCAACAGGCTACAGGCAGAGTTCCACCCTTGTTAACCCTGTCAGTGCTGCAATTGTTATTGACATTAGCCTCTACAGGGTTAAATTGCAGAAACCAGCACCCACTGGCAATCAGGGTGTGGATGTACAACCCTGGAGGGCAAACAAAATGGCTCCTAGGATGTATATGTACATCTTGGAGTGGGATGGGGTTAATATAGGTTTATGGTTCAAGTAACAAACAGGCGCACAAAAACCAATCTAAACGCACCGCAACAATATCTTACCGCTGATATATGATAAAGTGACACATTTATTTTAGCTGTTATTTTGTCTATAAAGAACTTCTGGTGATTTTATGCCAATGTCAACATGCGACCGCCCAGTGGTAATAACCTACTTCCCTTCCATCTCCAGTCTTGGCAGAAAAGCCGTCAAGGAAAGTTTATAGTTTACAAGTGACAGTGGAGCAATCACAATATCACAGGACAGAACTGCTATTCAATAGGTTTTCTTTCCTTCCAAGTTCACTGAACTCTTGTAGCCGACAAAGTACCGAGGTGGTTTCAGCCATATAGAGCAAGTGGTCAGCTGCATCTGTGGTGCTCTGCTGTGAGGCTCGACCGGTCACTTGCCAGATGGTGATGTGCGGCGCCACTACTGTGGTGGTTGGTCGGAGTATAGTTCAGCCAAGGTTTCCTGGTTACACCTGCTCTGCGAGATAGAGTACGTAGGCTTCTAGCAACTTTGCTCTATTCAGATCAGTTCCTCTTGTTTTTAGGATACTGTCCTAAAAGCTTCTTCTTTATTATGAATCCAAGACAGTCACAAAGCGATACAATCTTTACTCATCTCGGCGTGTAGCCTATACTCACTTCCTACCCTGTGATAGCTGTCCTGATTTGTTGGTTTTTCTGGCTTTGGCTTGTGTCCCTGACTATGTGTTTGCCTCCTGATTTAGTCTGTAGTTTAGTCTTGTTCTGTTACACCTAGGGGATGTCTCCAAGTTGTTCCTGTAAGATGTGTAGAAAGTTTCCTTTGCTTTTAAATGGACGCTGCACTACACTAGCATTCCCTCTTTGGGTTCAGACTGTGAACTATATAATTTGCTCTAGTGCCTGTATTTATCTTGCACCATAGCTCACATGGTGTATTTTCCAAAACGGGGGGCATATGTTAAGACTCGTACGCCGTGTTAAATTAAGCGCCATCCCCTTTCCCGACCAAACGCCTTTTAGTAAATCCCTGCGGCAACATACCATAAACCCCAGGCCCCATTCAGGCGAGCAGGATATACGGCTGGCATACGCCACGGAGAGGGGACAAATCTGTGCCTTCTCACTTGCGTACGCCTCAGGCGCAACAATTATAAATCCCCCCCCAGGGTGTTATAGCTGCTGTGCCACCATCCAATCTGTACACATGGATACATACAGTTCTCTACAGTTACATCTTAGAGCCGTGTGTGTTCTATCCCTCCGCCTCCCTTACATCGTTATGTGTCTTGAAGATCCTCATTAAGACAGCGAGCCTGAGGTCTCGTATGGTAAAGAGTGAAGAAATGTGCTGCCATGGGAACATCTGTTTCACTATTATCCCTGTAAATCTGTACAGTTTCATGCGCTGTCACGTTATCTGTCCTCTTTCATACAAAGCCTGGCATTTGGCATTAACATAAACACGCATGATTAACCCATTACTACTGCACCTAGGTGGGTTTAAAGGAGCTTAGAGCAGATCACCAGAAGAAATGCTAACAACTTCTCTGTGCAGACAGATTCTCTTTAAACGACCTACTATTTTTTTTAAAAACGGCCATTGGCCTCTCCCGTGTACTTGCTGATTCCTGACCTTTTTCAGAATCATGCTTACCCCACGAGGCATAGAGTGCCAGACTGAGGAAGATTGACAGTCTTCTTCCAGTTTCTAATAGTTGCACAGTTGTTGCCTTCTAACCAAGTTGCTTGCCTATTGTCCTGTAGCCCATCCCAGCCTTGAGCAGGTTTACAATCCCCCCCCTGGTGTCCTTAAACAGGTCTTTCATCGTTCATCGTGGCCTTGGTGGAGAAGTTGGAGTTTTATTGATTGAATGTGACAGGTTTATTTCTTTCATACAGGTAACAAGTTCAAACAGGTGCAATTAACACAGGTAATGAGGTCAGAGTGGGAGGAGCTTCTTCAAGAAAAACGAACAGGTCTGTGAGAGGCAGAATTCTTGCTGATTGGTCGGTGATCAAATACTTATTTATACTTATGTAATAAAATGATAATTAATTGTTTAAAAATCATACAGTGAGTGAGGTTTTTTTCCACAGCCGAGAGCATAGCAGAACCATTAATACTAAAAGTACTTATGTAATTTGTATTTATTTTTATTTCTCACTGAAGCGCTGCCCTAGGCACAGAACCTCGGGTGCCCAATGGCAAATACAGCCCTGGCCCTGTGGTCAAAACATTTGTGAACTTGTCCAGAGTTCCAGTGTTCTGCAAAAATCGAATGGCATACACCTCCTTTAGCAAATGCAACCAGCAACATCACCTACGTGGCATCTACTTTCTCCACCGCTGCAGCATCTCTGTTATTATTGTAATGAACAAACCTCTTGCAACCCTTTTTTTTCGCACCGGAGAACTACATCTCTCACTCTTTCCCATAGCACCAATCCTCTTCTCCTCCTTCCTACCACACCTTTTCCCATCCTATCTCACACAGCACACTTTCCGCATTCATAGCACTATGAGGAGGAAGCGAGTGCCAACCTGTCAGGTCAGCGCTCCCTTCCTCCGTGACCCCGCTCGCTGTCAGTGCTATTACACACATGGAACAGGGAGGAGCAAAGGAAGGGGGGGGGGGGATGGAGAGCTGCGGGAGGGGCTGACCTGACGATCTTTGGCCCATAGGAGATAGCAGCAGTCTGCCGCTGCTATCGCTGTCGTTTTCGCTCTACCTGACTGCTGAGTCCCAGTTTTGTGGTCTTGTTTAAGCCATGACTTGACCCAATATTAGCTGGGTGGATTTAATTTTATGTGTTTTTGGTATATTCATACATTCACAGTATGATGGAGTAAAGGAGAAATCCGGCTAGACCCATATTTTTAGTAAGTGCTGGTTAGGGGGAGGATAAAAGAAATAACGTGCTCTTACCGTATTTTCCGGTGTATAAGACGACTCTTTAACCCCGAAAAATCTTCTTAGAAGTCGGGGAAAGTCTTATACGCTGGGTATGGTCGCCTAATACGGTGGGGGGGGCATAAAAATGGCCGCATCCGCACCGTATGTGGCGACCACCATGAAAAAAAAACATTTAACTCACCTGGGGCCCGTTCACGGCCACTGCGTACCTCTTGTACCGCTCCCGGCGCAGGCAGTGTGACGTACCTGCCAAAAACGGAGATCGCCGAACCTCTTTCGGGCAGCCAAGTGTCTCATCGGAGGGGCTCAGAGACGCACGGCTGCTGGGAGAGCTTCGGGAGAATGAGAGAGGCAGCCGATCGTCTCCAAGCCTCTCCGATGAGACACTTGACTGCCCGGGAGAGGTTCGGCGATCTCCGGCGCAGGTAGTGTACGTCACACTGCCTGCACCAGGAATGGTACGGGAGGCGCGCAGAGGCCGGGAACGGGCCCCAGGTGAGTTTTTATTTTTTTCATTTAGCCGCATACAACCCCTGCCTGACCGCAACAGGGTTGCAGTCAGGCAGGAGTTAACATTTTCCGGCAAACCCCTGACAATCTTCTTAAGAGTCAGTAGTCGTCTTATACGCCCAGGCGCCTTATGGAAAATATGGTACCTCCCCGGCTCCAGCCCTGGTGGCCACATACCGCCGCTCCAGTCCCCAACCACTTCCTGGTCTGAGCCGGGTTGTGACACGTGAGGTCCTAGCCAGGGGCTGAGGCAGGACCCCACTACGGCCACTGACTGGCTGATCGGACCTCACATGTCATAGTCCGGGCTGGAGCGGGGGAGGTAAGAGCATGTTATTTCTTTTATCCTCCCCAGCACTTGCTAAAATATGGGTCTGGCTGGACTTCTCCTTTAAGCCATAAAAATTATTCAGATGGGGGATTTAATGGCTGTCAGCAAGCAGACGGTAGGAGAGAACTTTTCTGAATGACGGGTAATACAATCTTTTATCTTTTTATATCATCCTGGAAACCTAATAATTCTAAATTAATAAAACATAAGACATTGCATGTGACCGGCCTCCCCGCTCACACAGCAAATAATTATTCATGTTTTTACGCCCCAGAGATGGAGAAATACTGTAAGTTTGTGACAAGAACCAAAAGGCAAATTGTGGGCAGTGAAGCAAGAGACGGCGTCACTGTGTCAGAGGTAGAGAGCTACAGTGAGGAGAGAGACGCTGCTATATAGAGAGCAAGAGACGGCGTCACTGTGTCAGAGGTAGAGAGCTACAGTGAGAGGAGAGAGACGCTGCTATATAGAGAGCAAGAGACGGCGTCACTGTGTCAGAGGTAGAGAGCTACAGTGAGAGGAGAGAGACGCTGCTATATAGAGAGCAAGAGACGGCGTCACTGTGTCAGAGGTAGAGAGCTACAGTGAGGAGAGAGACGCTGCTATATAGAGAGCAAGAGACGGCGTCACTGTGTCAGAGGTAGAGAGCTATAGTGAGAGGAGAGATGAAAGACGCTGCTATATAGAGAGCAAGAGACGGCGTCACTGTGTCAGAGGTAGAGAGCTATAGTGAGAGGAGAGATGAAAGACGCTGCTATATAGAGAGCAAGAGACGGCGTCACTGTGTCAGAGGTAGAGAGCTATAGTGAGAGGAGAGAGAAGACGCTGCTATATAGAGAGCAAGAGACAGTGTGACTGTATCAGAGGTAGAGAGCTACAGTACGAGGAAAGATAAAAGACGCTGCTATATAGAGAGCAAGAGACAGTGTGACTGTATCAGAGGTAGAGAGCTACAGTGAGTGGAGAGAGAAAAGACGCTGCTATATAGAGAGCAGGAGTAGTGGCATTGAGACAGACGACTATAAGCCATCACTATCATGGCCCAGTGGTGCATTACACGCAGTACATGGATTCATACCATGGCTCAAGCTTCCATACACTGGTAATAGCCTTTGGCCAACTATTTCACCCAATTCCTCCATCAATATCAATGGTTACATCCAGTATTGTAGCTCAGAGTAGCCCCTTTCCACAGCTTTCACTGCTTTAAAGGGGTTGTCCAGTGAAAATCTTTTTCTTTCAAATCAACTGGTTTCAGTAAGTTATATAGATTCATAATTTACTTCTATTTAAATTTGTTTACTACTTATCAGCTGCTGTATGTCCTGCAGGAAGTGGTGTATTCTCTCCAGTCTGACACAGTGCTCTCTGCTGCCCCCTGTGTTCATGTCAGGAACTGTCCAGAGCAGCAGCAAATCCCCATAGAAAACCACTCTAGCTCTGATGTACAGAGGTGGCAGAAGAGAGCACTGCTAAAGAAAACACCACTTCCTGCAGGACATACAGCAGCTGATAAGTATGGGAAGACTTGAGATTTTTAAAAAGAAGTAAATTACAAATCTATATAAATTTCTAAAACCAGTTGATTTGAAAGAAAAAGATTTTCGCCGGAGTACCCCTTTAAGCACATACTTACAACCAATTACCTAAACATGGTGTGACTGTCAACCATTTGCCTGTAAGTACGGACATAAGAAGGGCTGTATAATAGAGGCAAGTGATGAATTCCTCGCAGTGTTTGTAAAATAAATGTAAACATGGGATTTAAATATAAGAAAGATTACCGGATCCGTTTACTGCTTTAGGACTGAGACGTAACATGTGGTGTTCTGCACGGTGGCTGTGCCACCAAGGGATTGATTTCGGGGAATATTGCATCCCTAAAGGCATACTGTGGCCGTTCATTCTCTGACGGGACATGAGAACGGATGTTACATTAAAAATAGATCTATACAGGAAATTAAGATATTATGTGAACCTCGTAGTAGCATATTTCTAATCTGAATGTGTGATGATGCTATCCTCTGGTGACCAGAGAACATTCCAGTCTGCTGCACGGGGCTATAGTTACACTTGTGCTAAAATGTAAGCTTACTAATATTTTTTTATTATAATTAAATTGTAATGTAACATGTCCCCAAAATAGTTCACCTCAAATTCTTTTCTTTTAAATCAACTGATGCCAGAAAGTGCTTGTAATTTACTTCTATTAAAAAAATCTGAACTCTTCCAGTACCTATCAGCTGATGTATGTCCTGCAGGAAGTGATGTATCCTTTCCAGTCTGACACAGTGCTCTCTGCTGCCACCTCTGTCCATGTCAGGAACTGTCCAGAGCAGGAGCAAATCCCCATAGAAAACCTCTCCTGCTCTGGAAGTTCCTGACATGGACAGAGGTGGCAGCAGAGAGCACTGTGTCAGACTGAAGAAAACACACCACTTACTGCAGGGCACACAGCATCTCATCCACAATACCTGGTGCAATAGCAGTAAAATAGCGCCATTTCTGCAGAGATTTAGCAAAAATTTAGATATTCGAGTCAATTTATGGTAAAATAGAAAAATCACAGCAAAAATGCATCAAAACTGCCAAAAAAATAAGCCACGTGTGAACAAAGCCTAAAAAGATTGGGAAAAATTTACATTAGTTAAATCGATTGACAATATAACTGTAAGTTTCTAACATTATCTCTAGTGCTCACCTGTCTCAGTTGCCAAAAGAAGAGGAACATCTGGCTAGTGAGGCTCCTCGGACCTTTTTTCATATTGATGTTTCCCAGGGGGCAATGCACCAGCTAGGATATCACTGCATTGAGCGCTGTAACCAGCAGCTGACAGTGTCTTCATTGTCAGGTCTCCTTGAGATCAGTGATATGTTTGCACATCTGTCTGATCTCGCTGATTTTTGTGGCACTGCATCGGGACCTTGCTCAAAAAAAAGGCACAAATGACATCTTCAGAATGGTGCGAAAAAGAAAAAAAAAAACCAGACAATAGCAAATATAATAGTTATACAAAAGACATGTGTCCTATGATAAATTAGTTGCATTACTGAGCTACTACCCCCCTCCCCCCCCCCCCCCCCAAAAAAAATTAAATTGGTAAAAAACAAGAAAAGTTCATAGAGTGTGTTCACACCTTCAGGTTTTTAATTGCAATTACTGCATACAAAGCCAGGAATAGATCGGAAAAGTGGAGAAGTCTCATTCTTTTCTTCCTTACTGTTCTCCCATGTATCATCTGTTCCTGGCTTTGTATCCAATAATTGCAATTAAAAACCTGAAGGTGTGAATATACCCTGAGAACGTTCCTATTATTTGTAAGCTGTCAGCTGCACCTCATGTTCTAGCTCCCTGACCTGCTGACACTGTTAGATAACTGTTACCACAAGGAGGCAGATGGTGGCTTTTATATATCCGTCTGTGCTTCCAGAACATAGAAAAGAGCTTTTATATATCCGTCTATATATCCGAGTCAAAGAGGCGTTCCCGAGCTCCTGGAGTGCAGTGAGCTGTAACACCTGGGGATAGGGAGAGAGAGGAGGCATCCCAGATTGGAGCCATTCAGGAGCTTTTAATAGCCTCTTTGGGGGAGATTTATCAACCATGGTGTAAAGTGAGACTGTTTCAGTTGCCCCTAGCAACCAATCAGATTCCACCTTTCATTTTCCAAAGAGTCTGTGAGGAATGAGAGGTGGAATCTGATTGGTTGCTAGGGGCGACTGAGCCAGTTTCACTTTACAGCATGTTTGTTAAATCTCCCCCTTTGACACAGTTGGATATACGAAAGGTACCATGTGTCTTATTGATCTAACAGCATCTAATAGTGTCAGCAGTTTGGAACCTAAAATACAGATGACAGATTCCCTTTAAATGAATTGGCCCCCAAACAGCATTTGTCACTTATGTACACGACAGGTGATAGATGATAGTAGTAGGATCACTAGTGTTCTGATTGTGTGGATCCCAGTGATCTCAAGAACGGAGGTCTTCAACTGTTATCTCCTTAAAGGGGTACTCTGGTAAAAAAAAAAAAAAAAACATTTTCTTTCAAATAAACTGGTTTCAGAAAGTTATATAGATTTGTTATTTAGTTCTATTTAAAAAAAACAAACATGTTTTCCCATACTTATCAGCTTCTGTATGTCCTGCAGGAAGTGGTGTATTCTTTCCAGTTTGACACAGTGCTCTCTGCTGCCACCTCTGTTCATGTCAGGAACTGTCCAGAGCTACTGCTCTGGATAGTTCCTGTTTTGAACAGAGGTGGCAGCAGAGAGCAGTGTGTCAGTCTGGCGAGAATACACCACTTCCTGCAGGACATACAGAAGCTGATAAGTACTGGAAGACTGGAGATTTTTAAATAGAAGAAATTTACAAATAAATATAACTTTCTTAATCCAAAAGAAAAAAAATCACTGGAGTGCCCCTTTAAAGAGGATGTACCAGGAAAATGAAAAATGGCAGACAGGAAGGGGGTGTGTGAGAAAATAATAAACAAGGGAACTCATGCTGCTTGTGCCTCCATTGCCCTGTTCCTATTGACATCACACACTCAGCTCTTCCAGCTGCAACGTCACAGCCAGGCTAAACATGGATAGATAACTGCCAATCAGCAGCTGGTGGGCGGAGTTTTCTGCTTCTCATGAATATCCAGGACTACTGAGCTCATGCACATAATGGAGAGGACTACTCATTGTCCATTTTATTCAGGAGGAGATCTCTGGATCAGCTGCACAGAACAATGTAAGTGATACATCATTCTGTTCAGCTTCTCTGTCACTAGTTCATCCTACCCTGAGGACGCCATATAACTACTGACAGAGTCTATTTAAATTTTGGGGAGGATGGATTTACCATTTCAGACAACAGTACTTGGGTACCAAAATACTAAGCAACTTCTCCACTAAATATGGTCAGGGATCTTCCTCTGCTCTTCTGCCTGTCGTATCAAGTGTGATAAACAACCAATGTGTATAAAACACTATATACAGTGTATAGATCTCTTAAAAAAATTTTTTTTTTTTTTTTTTTTTTTAAAGTACCTAGCTTAGTGTAGCCGATGGTGGAGATTGGGGACTGGACACTGTCATTGTGATTAATGTCATGTCTCCATCCTGGTGACTTAATAGGTTATATATAGCCGGGCCGTGTTACTGGAATCCAATGTTTTCTTCTTTTTGGGAATCCTGAAGGATGACTCTGCGGTAACATACCCTTCGGACATCTTCCATTTTATACAAATTCCATTTTCGAGCCTTCTCTTGGACGTTTCTGTCTTTTTACTGAGCCAAAACTTCACTTCTGAGCTTTTCTGGTTCAGATCTACAAGGATAATTATGATAAATTAATCTTTGGAGAAATAACAGTCAGATACTGGATATACAAATCCCAGAAAACTACTTTCACCTGCCAAGGTATTCCGTGATCTATAAGCAACTGGAATGAAATAGTAATAAATCAATGTATTTGGAGTGAAAGGGGTTAAACCTGCCGACTCCCCAACCCCACAGACTATCTATATACCTCTGCTGCACAGATAGATCATAAGATGGGAAATTCTGCTCTTAACATTGCACACTGGTTGCTTTTTTAGGCTATGTTCACACACAGTATTTTTGCTCAATATTTTGATCAGTATTTTTCAACCCAAACCAGGAGTAGATTGAAAACACAGAAAGGCTATGTTCTCACACTCTCGTGACTGTCATTTAAAGGAATGCCAGCTAAATATTTTTCTTTCAAATCATCTGGTTTCAAAGTTATATAAATTTGTAATTTACATCTTTTTAAAAATTTCAACTCTTCCTATACTTATCAGCTGCTGTGTGTCCTGCAGGAAGTGGTGTATTCTCTCCAGTCTGACACAGTGCTCTCTGCTGCCACCTCTGTCCATGTCAGGAACTGTCCAGAGCAGCAGCAAATCCCTATAGAAAACCTCTCCTGCTCTGGACAGTTCCTGACATGGACAGAGGTGGCAGCAGAGAGCACTGTGTCAGACTGAAGAGAATACAGCAGTGCTTCTCAATTCCAGTCCTCAGGCCTCACCAACAGGTCGTGTTTTGAGAATTTCCTTAGTATTTCACAGGAGATATCATTATACTCAGTGTGTCAGGATATCCTCAAAACATGACCTGTTGGTGAGGCCTGAGGACTGGAATTGAGAAGGACTGGAATATACCAGTGTTCTGATGTTCAGCCCGCTCACTGTAGTGCAGGGTGGGGGGCTGAACATCAGAAGACACAGGGCCCCCAAAAACATGGAGCCAGCCCTGATATAGTCCTATAGGGTGAAAAGATACTGTTGGTGACTGCCAAGTTGAACTGAAGTCCTGATAGGCTCCCTCTGACCTTTTCTTAAAGTAATGTGTCTCTTCTTTGACGCCAGAATTGTAACATGCGTGAGGAACACAAGTAAATTTAAAGGGGTACTCCAGTGTATTTTTTTCTTTCAAATCAACTGGCGTCAAAAAGTTATACAGATTTGTAATTTACTTCTAATTAAAAATCTCCAGTCTTCCAGTACTTATCAGCTGCTGTATGTCCTGCAGGAAGTGGTGTTTTTTTTTTTCAGTCTGACACAGTGCTCTCTGCTGCCACCTCTGTCCAGGTCAGGAACTGTCCAGAGCAGGAGAGGTTTTCTATGGGGATTTGCTGCTGCTCTGGACAGTTCCTGACAGGGACAGAGGTGGCAGCAGAGAGCACTGTGTCAGACTGGAAAGAAAACACCACTTCCTGCAGGACATGCAGCAGTTGATAAGTACTGGAAGACTTAGGATTTTTAAAAAGAAGTAAATTAAAAATCTATATAACTTTCTGATACTAGTTGATTTAAAAGAAATATAATGGATGGAGTACCCCTTTAAATCTATATAGTGGTTGTAAAAAATTCCCTTTGAATAATAATTACAGTTGAACAGCTTTTATTCCCCTTAAAAACATGGTGAGTTCCTCCACTGTCCAGTAAGGGTGCGTGCACACTACGGAATTGCCGCGTATAACCCGCGGCGTATTCCGCCGCTCGTCCCCGCACGCGGCGGCGCGCATTTCCGTCCGTGCCATAGACACTTTTCTGTGCACGGGCGGATTCCACGTTCCGTCAAAAGAAGTGACATGTCAATTCTTTCGACGGAACGCGGAATCCGCCCGTGCATAGTGTCTATGGCACGGGCGGAAATGCGTGCCACCGCGTGCGTGTCCTGTGGTCGTTATATTAGGGGAAACGCTAAGATTTTATAAACGGACATGAGGATATTTTTGGAAAATGTTTGGGTCCCTCTAAAGTAGATATCACACGGCCCTCTTACCGAGCTTACCGAGAAGCACCATGGACCGCAAAAGAGATATAAACCGCAAATAGGCAATAAATCCTCCAGAAACGTTTACATCTGGCGACCATTTGACTATTAGGTCGCTGCTTATGGCCTCGAAAACGTATCTATGGTTTAGTTACGGATTATGCCGATTAGTGTGGAGGGGGCTTTCATGTCTACGAATTCTTACTTTAAGAGAACATTTTTTTACTGACATTTATGAAGGGAGATTACAGAGAGAAGAGTTTGTTTAATACTTTGTCTTCTCCCTGATGATAATGGATGTAGAATGAGAAACCTTTTTGTATCTGTCATCGCCTCCACCGAGCTGGTTAAGTAAAAACAAAAAGGCAGATATGTAGAAGACCACTTTACGTAGACTTTAAAAGCCTAATAAAAAGGGATAATTATAGGGAAGACATTTACATTTTCATCAGAATCACTTGTTATCCTGGCCTGCCGACATGTTTCTCAACATCTCCCCCTTCTGGAATAGTTTAAAATTACAGCTGCCAAGGAAAGAAGAGAAGCGTGTACTAGCATAAGAGTGTATTCTTTAAAGAGACTCTGTCAGTAGGTTACTGCTGTCCTATCTAAGGGAACAGAGAAGCTGAGCAGAATGATGTATCACTTAATTTTTTTCTGTGCAGCTGATCCACAGATCTCCTCCTGAATAACATGGACAATAAGTAGTCCTCTCCATTATGTGCATGAGCTCAGGAGTCCTGGATATTCATGAGAAGCAGAAAACTCCGCCCACCAGCTGCTGATTGGCAGTTATCTATCCATGTTGTGTATAGGCAGTCAACTGTCAATCAGTAGCTTGAGGGCGGGGGGAGGGGTGTGGCAACAATCCTATTCTCCTGCATATTAGGAGAACGGCTGAACAGAATGATGTACAGTAAGTAATACACCGATCTGTTCAGCATTTCTGTCACTACCCTCATTTATTAAACCTAGTAACAGATTCTCTTTAATAATATTGCAGCACAAAAAATTGCAAAATTTGGTAACAGAAAAGAAAGCGTTCGTCATGTTATCTGTCCATGTACTACAGGTCATAACAGCATATCTCTTCACTAAAAGCATAGGTGTATAGATCTTTGAGAGAGTCGGTAGAAACTTGCCCACTATGTTGACCCCTGGGTTTTAATGCACTGAACAAAAATTAAACCTAACTTTAATTATAACCTTCCTTATTATAATCATTATAATTCACAGGAAGCAATAAATGAGAACCTGCGGCTTACAGGAAAAGAACAGGTAAATATATGAACATGAAAATGAAAATTACAGGGATCTTCACTGATTTGCTGTATGGACGATCATTGTCTATCTCCTGAGCTTAGTGATAACTATGCCTCCCCAGTACATACCCGAAAATAAGACCTAGTAGAGGTTTTGCAGAAGGAGGAAGGGGCAGATCATCACTACTGGGGGGCACAGGAAGGGAACATCATAGCTACTAGGGGCCTCAGTCTTTAACCTTGAGGACACGGAATGTACCTGTACTTCCTGGGGCTTGACACTGCTCTGAACCGCGCGGTGCCCGGCTGCTGATAGCAGCTACTAGTGGGCATTGCCGATCGCCGTGCCAGGCTGATCTGCCATTTAAATGCAGCTGTCAAAACTGACAGCTGCATTTAAATGGCTCTTTCCCCCCATTCCTGGTGTCTAGTGGATGGATCACCCCCCTGCGATGCGATCATGGAGGGCTGATCCTTTGTTCTTCCCAGACCTGGCCTCAGCTTTGCAATGAAACTGTTCCCGACTCGGTACTCCATTACTCTACTCTACACTACTCCAGCAGCCCAGAGTAATGGAACACTGATCTCAGTTTAATAAATAAAAAAAAACATATTTGATATTACCGCGTGCGTAATCTCCCAAACTATTAAATTACCACATCATTCCTAATCTCGCACTGTAAATAGTGTAAGCGCAAAAAGAAAAATGCCAAACCGCATAATTACAGATTTTCCATCACATAAAATCCAGAAAAAATGTAATAAACAGTGATCAAAAAGTTGCATATAAGCAAGCGAGACATTAATAGAAAGTACAGATCATGGTGCAAAAAGTTACACCTCACACAGCCCCATAAACCAAAGGATAAAAGCGTTATAAGTCTGGTAAGAAGAGCAATTTAAAAAAACATTTAGTTTTTTTTAAAAAAAAGGTTTTAATTTTTTAAAAGCCATCAAATAAATAAAAGTTATGTGAGTTACGTATGGTTGTAATCGTACCGACTTAAGAAACATAGATTAGATAACTTGTCAGTTTTACCATAAAGTGAACAGCGTAAACACAAAACCCACTAAAATGAAAAAAAAAAAGGTTTTTGTTTTTTTTATTCACTGCATAAATATTTTTTTCCCCAGTTTTGCTGCATGCTTTATGGAAAAAATTAAGTGTATCATTGCAAAGTATAATTGGTGACGCAAAAAAATAAGGGCTTATGTGGGTCTGCAGGTGAAAAACACAAGGAGGAAAAAAACGAAAGCATAAAAATAAAAATTGGCCCGATCATCAAAGGGTTAAAAGCTCAGTGTAAAAAGGGGGAAGCATAGCTGTAAAAAACAAACAAGTTGAAGGGAAAATAATAATGATTCTTAGAGGAAGAAATGAACAAATGGTCGGTGATGTGGGTAATAACATTATTACACCAGTTACATCTCAACGTCGCCATCTCCTGCTGCAAAGTGGAAGTAACGTGAACAATTAGGGAAAAAAATAACTGCGTTACTATATACAAAGCTACACAGCTACCCACGTTTAAAGGGAACGCGTCCTTAGAAAATGTTCTGTTGTTTAAATCAAGTTTTTATGTTTAACACTTTTTTAAGAATTTTTGGCGTTTTTTCCTAATTTTCCTATTTGACTATATAAATTAATATTTAATATTTAAAATAATGCTGAAATCTTGCAGTTTTTGTTCTCATCACTAAGCCGAGACTTCCTGATTTGACTGTAATAATAAGGATGAGACTGCTGTAGGGCATTACAGTAAAAAAGGTAACACTGGGGGAAACTTCCAGGTCGCTACCCTCAGAGAAGGATCTCGGTGACCACTGACTGCAGAACGGAAGGAAAGCTGGAGGCCCAGACTAGGTGCTCTTCCTCTGTGGTGGAAGTGCAGGAGGGAACGTTAAGACCTAGTTCAGACTGAAGCTGAGCTGGAACTGAGAATGGACTGATATCCAAATAGCTAGATGATCGCTAGGAAGTTGTGGATAACAAGTCTACTTAGGGACTTAAAACCTAGTAAGGTATACATGGGAAACGAAATTGGAGGCTCTCAGCCTTGTAATGCAACCAGATGGAGTGTATGTAAATATAAGGGGATTCATACCAGTTTTAAATCCAGTGATTTGTCCAAAGCATTCTCAATCAAATAAAATTTGACTTTTACCTGATTATTTGTAAAAGCTGTCATCTAAAATGTGTTTTGTACTGGCTGGAATTCCTGTGTTTTGTCTGTTTCTTTCAACCAGCACAAGTCAGAAAATCTGCCTTCCGGAGACTGGACCTGGATACAGTAAGTATAGCTGTTATATAGCTGCCTTCCGGAGACTGGACCTGGATACAGTAAGTATAGCTGTTATATAGCAGCCTTCAGGAGACTGGACCTGGATACAGTAAGTATAGCTGTTATATAGCTGCCTTCAGGAGACTGGACCTGGATACAAGTAAGTATAGCTGTTATATAGCAGCCTTCAGGAGACTGGACCTGGATACAGGAAGTATAGCTGTTATATAGCAGCCTTCAGGAGACTGGACCTGGATACAGTAAGTATAGCTGTTATATAGCTGCCTTCAGGAGACTGGACCTTGATACAGTAAGTATAGCTGTTATATAGCTGCCTTTATGAGACTGGACCTGGATACAGTAAGTATAGCTGTTATATAGCTGCCTTCAGGAGACTGGGCCTGCATACAGGAAGTATAGCTGTTATATAGCTGCCTTCAGGAGACTTGACCTGGATACAGTAAGTATAGCTGTTATATAGCTGCCTTCAGGAGTCTGGACCCGAATACAGTAAGTATAACTCTTATATAGCAGTCTTCAGGAGAATGGACCTGGATACAGTAAGTATAGCTGTTATATAGCAGCCTTCAGGAGACTGGACCTGGATACAGTAAGTATAGCTGTTATATAGCAGCCTTCAGGAGACTGGACCTGGATACAGGAAGTTTAGCGGTTATATAGCAGCCTTCATGAGACAGGACCTGGATACAAGTAAGTATAGCTGTTATACAGCAGCCTTCAGGAGACTGGACCTTGATACAGAAAGGCAGTCGGCGACAACTGGGTAACCTTTCCTTCACTAGATAAGTAAAGCAAAGAAAGACAAGGCATAAAAACACAATAATGAAAGGTCTGACAGACACAAGTCAAACCAGAGATAGCAGAAAAGGACAAGAACTGCTGGCAAACACGGAGAGATGAAGAGATCATAATTCCAAGTGCAGTGTCCTAGAACAGAGTATTTTTCTGTAACTTTATGTCTGCATCTTTATTATAGTCAGTTCTGTTCTGAACACATAGTCCCACTGCAAACTGTGTATGTTATGTCACCCCTCTTAGTATTCAGGTCTGTTATTTCACTTATTTCTCATGCATATTCAGTTATCAGTGCCTAATGGTGTGATGATGCAATGGCTTGGTGAGTCACGTGACTGTTCCCCGGCTGCCATAGTAACCCCAATAGCTGTCGAGCTTTGGCTGGGGAATGCTATGTCACTTCCTGTCTACCTCAGTCTTCTCTCCACCTTCAGGGGAGAAGTGTGTGTTGTTGCTGCTCCTGTGTCACAAGGCCGCCACCCTGCGGTACCTGCTCCTGCACTGACCAACAGTGCTCCGGTCCAGTCGGGACCTGTTTCTCCTTCTCAAGATTCTCATCTCTAACAAATATCTGGGTGTCGTTCTTCAGTCACTATTCTCGTCATCATTCATTATCATTAACAGCAAGTATTCATTTCAACTCATTCCGCCCAGTATCATATCTCCGGCACTACTACTCCCACCATTCAATCTCCTTACTACAAGTAACGCTATCATCACAGCCTATTGCAGCATCACCCATTACTCCGTTATACTCAAGTTATATCCAAGTCTGCATTTTTCCTGGTTGCATCCAGAGAGACTGTTGCTATTGGTTACCACCGCTGCAATAAATTGTTTCTGAGCCATGGCATTGGTCTAGTTATTGGTGCCTTGACTAAGGACAACGAAGAATTGCTCGGCCTCCGCATGTTCATAACATCTGGTGACTGGCTGCCTGGGTCCTACCCAGTACTACCACCTACTACTACTCTCAGCGGGTTAGCCCCAGCACACAAGCAATATAATTCAATATGAAAAGCAAGCTCTAGCTACAAGAGGCTGCCACAAGCAACGTCCAAGAGCACAAGTGGACCTCCTATGTGACGTCAGAGTCCCAGTCCTGGTCCTAGGGCATCCAGACCACACAGAACACAGACTGGCAGAGATGGAAGATAACTGGTGAAGTCAACTGTCCATCACCACTCAGTCTAAACCAGTGCTTCTCAATTCCGGTCCTCAGGCCTCACCAACAGGTCATGTTTTGAGGATTTCCCATACAAAGAGCAGCTGTGATATTACCTGATGCACTGAGTATAATTAGATCACCTGTGAAATACTAAGGAAATCCTCAAAACATGAGCTGTTGGTGAGGCCTGCGGACTGGAATTGAGAAGCACTGTTCTAAACCACCTGCAACCCAGCATTAGGGCTATCGGAAGAAACCAGACGGGTGTGGTGGAGAACCTGTAAATCACAGCACAGCAAGTGAATCACACTGAATCACGGCCAAAACGCAGTCTTGGCTGTACTTTACAGGCGAGGTCTGAACAGACATGGACATAACATGTCCTGTAAATGATTTCCATTGTTGGAAGTTAGTTAAATTTTTGACCTTATCCAGGTTCTCCCTTTCTGAGCTGAATAAATAAAATATTAACAAATTACAGTTAGATCTGGAAATGTTTGGACAGGGAAACAATTCTTAAAATTTTACAGTCGGATAAAGAGATGTTTGGACACTGGAATTTTTTTCATAATTTAGCCTTTGTATAGCACCAGAACAGATATGAATAAGGCCACAAATTTCTGACTGACGTTTAGACTTCTTTTATTTAAGGGGTTTACCAAAAAATATTGCATTAACCATTTGGGAATTACAGCAATTTTTTCCAAAGCCCCCTTTATTTTCACAGGCTAAAAAGTAATTGAACGAACCAGGATCATTATAAATAAAGGGATTATTTTTAATACCTGGCTTAAAAGTAAACGCACATTTGACTGATAAGCAATTTCCTTGTCCAGTGGGGCCGGAAACCTCATTATTTCATGAAAAATTAAAGAGATAAAAGGTTTAAAGTTGATTTCAGGTGTTGAATTTGCATATGTTAGCAGTTTGTGGGAAATCTCTATATGTGTTAATGCAAGTGAGGGAAGGCAATATGAGGCTGATAAAAACAAAAACTTACCATAAAAGCAACCTGTGGTGCCTGCAGCCTATGGGGGAGATTTATCAAACATGACGTAAAGTGAGACTGGCTCAGTTGCCCCTAGCAACCAATGAGATTCCACCTTTTATTCCTCAGAGACTCTTTGGAAAATGAAAGGTGGAATCTGATTGGTTGCTAGGGGCAACTGAGCCAGATTATCTCAGACAGATATTTAAAGGGTACCACATGTCTCCCTGACCTAACAGCTATGTAATAATGTTGGCAGTTTGGAACGTGAATTGCAGCTGACTCCCTTTTAGGCTGCATTCACACGTAACAGATCCGCAGCGGGTTTCTCGAGACCCGCTGCAGATCCCTACCCAGTACACCCTATGGGCAGACAAACTAGCAGCAGGATGCACATGCCGCTGCGAGTATGTCCGCAGCCCGCACCGTTAACTCCCCGGCCGCCGAAACGTATACTTCACCTGCTCCCCGCTCCAGCTTGCTTCGGGGGTTTCCGGCACGTCGCGCTCGGCCAATCAGTGCACTGCCCCGCCGCAGTGCACTGATTGGCTGAGCGCGACGTGAAGACACCGGGAGCCCGAAGCAAGTCGGAGCAGGGAGCAGGTGAAGTATGCGCTCCGGTTGGTTAAGGGGGCGGGCTGCGGACATACTCACAGCGCCATGTGCATCCTGCTGCGAGTTTGTCTGCCCATAGGGTGTACTGGGCAGGGATCCGCAACGGGTCTCGCTGCGAATTTGCACCGAGAAACCCGCTGCGGATCCATTAGGTGTGAACGCAGCCTTAAATACATCTATAGAGGGAACTATAAAACAAGCTTATTGCAGGTCACATTCCTTGGCCTAGTACAAATTGTAAGGGAAGGTGACATTTTTTTTCAGGACAGACCATACTGGAGAATCCTCTGATACCTGAGGAGACCATTTACCCAGATGCATCATAGTTGTTGTTGCCGTTTCACAGGAATACAGCAAAGCAACATCTCCATAGCTGTAATTATGGCCGCACATTGCAGAGTATATTGACTGTTACCATGGTTACAGCTATGGAGCAGCAGCCATTTACCTCAAATGCTGCTGACTTATATGATGGGGCGTATATATCAATACTTTCTGAAAGATAGCCTTGTTGCCTATAACAACCGATCAGAGCACAGCTTGACTTTTAGACATTGTTGATAAATCACCCTAAATACATTAACCCCTTAAGGACTGCGCCAATTTTAATTTTTTTTTTTTACGAAACCAACTGAACACCATTTATTTTACCTGACATTGGTTTGCCATAAAATCCAATCAGTCCCCTATAATTCATTCATGTAGGACCTGAGCTGACCCCTTACCCACCAATAACACAACCTCTAGCTGTTTAGTGATATTGGCACCCCCTTATGGTACTTTTACATGGAGCAATAATTCGCACGATTAACGATTTTAAATGAACGTTTTTTTTTATAACGATCAGCGTTTAGACGGAACGATATATCGTACGGAAAAATCATTACGCAATCGTTTTGCGATTGTTTAAGCCTATCTCACACATAGGTGAAATCGTTGAAAGACTGTTTACACTGAACGATCTGCAAATTTTTTGCGAACGACCGACCGACGATAATTTGAGAACATGTTGAAAGATCAAAATAAACGATTTCTCGTTTGATCGTTTGCTGCGTTTACACGTACGATTATCGTTCGAATTCGATCGTTATCGTGCAAATTCAAACGATAAATCGTTCTGTGTAAAAGTACCATTAGGGTCTTATTAGATGGACTGATGGCGGCCTGATCAATAATGTAAACGAGCGCTTGTTTACTGAGCCTATTACACAGCTCCATGATAGTTAGCAGGGGCTGTAAATAAATAAATAAATATGTATATATATATATATATAGAGAGAGAGAGAGAGAGAGAGAGAGAGAGAGAGAGAGAGAGAGGTGCGTCCCACCACTATTGTTACTATTGTTGAAACCGAGCAACTCTCAAATGTGTGACCCTGTTCACACTGGGTGCAAAGTATGTTTTTACATGTATATACACATATATATCATTAGTGATGTCCGTGCAGCCCTTGCCCTAAACTGCCATACATTACCTCTCCATACTCCTCTGTTTCCTTCCTGGCGTCCCGGCAGTCCCGGATAGTGATTGGCTGAGCAGCCTGTCAGTTCAGAGTCCGCTCTGAAGCTGCAGCCATGGTGCCAAGAAGCAAGCAAAGGGCAGGAGAAGACTGGGAGTGTGGAGAGGTAATGTATAACAGTTAATTCAATCATTAGCCATCGGCCAATGATTTTGGTATCAGGCCATTTGACACAATCGGCTGATGAGTGTTGTCATCGGCTGATCATGTCTGTATTACACAGAGTGATAATCAGCCAAATCGGCGAAAAGGTCCCTTACTCTATGTGCGGTTCTCCGCACTATCCAGAAGTTTAGATGCTGAATAACACTTGTCTGTGTCTCCTTTCTGCTGTACAATTGCATAATTTTATTGATGGACAGTGTCACCTAGGTGGGACTCCACAGCGGTTGGGTCATCTCTCCTATATTGGGACTCCACGGCAGTTGGGTCATCTCTCCTATATTTCACAGTGTCACCTAGGCGGGGCTTCAAGGCAGTTTGGCTCCATCTCCCGGGTGGGTAGAGTTCCCAAATGACATTTAATCCCACCTAGGTAACACTGTCCATATAGGAGAGGGGACCCAATGGCCGTGAAGCCCCTTCTAGGTGACACTGTCCATAGAGCAGAGGAAGCCCAACTGCTGTGAAGTCCTCCTAGGTGATACTGTCCATATAGGAGAGGGGGCCTAACTGTTTTGAAGCCCCGCCTAAAAATGAAGCAATTTTAGAGCAGAAAGAAGACACATAGAAATGTTGTACAGGTATATATTGAATGTGCAGATGCGGTGTCCCACCACAGGTGTTTCTTATGTCACACCTGACACAAAAGCCCTGTTACTCAAAGTCAGGTGGTGATGAAGGTAGTTTGTTATTTCACCACTAGATGTCAGTGTTTTTTATGTATGCCCTTTTTCTATTACACGTCTGTAGTTAAGCAAAGGGTTACTGCTCCTTATGTATTATATACTTTTATTGTCCAATAGAGATACTCTTTTTTACTAGCCTATCACTATCCTTCTCTTCTTTGCACACTTTCCTTTCCACCACTCATAAGCCCCTTACACATCCATGTAGAAAGTAGTCACTTGGTAGAATGAAGTGTAGCGTCAATGGGTAGTCTTACTTAGATTCTCATGGGAGGAGGACACACAGAACAGACGTCCCTGCTGTAGTCGAGCCAGGGCCTGGCCTTGTCAGGACCCCTGTCCGGGACAGTCCAATTGTGTTAGTGAGTCTGAGACACATGTGTATGAAGCAACCAGAGACACTCAGTTCTTACAGTCTACTTATTTCTACAATGCAGTGCTAGACACTACAAGGAGGACAAGTCGGGGATAAACACAGCCCACATCGAGAACCATTCTACAAAGTGCAGGGCAGTATCCTGATCTACATAGGAACTAGCCTGGATAGGACAAAGCAACCAGAGGGTCTACGTATCCTATCTCGCAGTGCAAGTGAAACCAGGAAGGCTCGGACACTTAGCTTCGCCCAGGTAACCACGACTGGGGCTTGTCACCCTTTTAGGACGAGTAACTTGACACTGTAGGGCAGAAGGTGGTCAGACAACAGTATAAACACAGGCACAAGTAAACTTCTCACTTTCAAGTATCTCTAAAGTATTCTTCCCATTACAGAATAGTACTACTTTGGGTTAGGACTCCCTTGATAAACTCCTCTCCTCTACTTCGCTCCACTCTACTCTCAACTCTACAAGCATCGTTACAGCTACTTCTACTATATTCAGCACTTTCAAGTATCTCTGCAGCACAGACCCAGTTAAGCACTATTACCTGTACAAAGATTGTTTATCTACTGTCAAAATGTTCTGTATTATCCAGAGATTGCTCAGTAAAGCTGTTCTGTTTATTCACTGGGACTTAAAGGGGTAGTCCACCCAAAAAATTTTTCTTTCAAATCAACTGCTACCATGAAGTGCCAGAGATTTGTAATTTACTTCTATTAAAAAATCTCAAGCCTTCCAGTACTTATCAGCTGCTGTATGCCCAACAGGAAGTTGTATTATTTCCAGTCTGGAGAGCAGGAGAGGTTTTCTATGGGGATTTGCTCCTTCTCTGGACAGTTCCTGACATGGACAGAGGAGGCAACAGAGAGCACTGGGTCAGACAGGAAAGAAAACACCACTTCCTGCTGGACACACAACAGCTGATAAGTACTGGAAGACTTAAGATTTTTTAATAGAAGTGAATTACAAATCTCTGGCACTTTATGGCACCAGTTGATTTGAAAGAAAAATTTTTTTGGTGGACTACCACTTTAAGTCATCTCTTCCTCTGCACCAGCACTTATACACATCCACTACACACCTAGAGTTATTTTCTACCATTTCTGTGGATGGCGGTACCGATTGTTCGGGTGGGTCAATTGCCAGTCAGGACTACTGTGACAAGAGCCCAAGGAACCCATAACAACCTGGCAGGTCACCGACCAATTCAAGGGAGTACAGCCAGCCATCCTTTACAAAGACTAGCACTGGCGTCACAACACTAACATCACTGGCTGAACTGTACCACTACACCAACAAACCACCACAGAAGTGGCATTACAGCACGTCACCAGTCAAGGAGTAGTATACCACACAGTATCCAAGTATTTTATTTTTATCAAAATGCACGGGACTCTGGTCTACTCTTTAAGCACCTGCACCTACACGTCTCTGTACACTTGGGCTATTCCTTCTTCCGTGTGTGTGGCAGTACCAACAGTCCGGGGTGGGTCTAATACAACTCCAGGCTACCGTGACAAGTGCCCAAGTGCCCCTAAACAACCCCGCGATGCAATACCATCCGGTGACCACTGAGTACTCGACCACCGCCCTGGAAGACTGGAGATTTTTAAAATAGAAGTAAATTACCAATCTATGTAACTTTCTGAAACCAGTTGATTTGAAGGAAAAAGAGTACCCCTTTAAATATCCCATTGGATGATGTAACTTAATTTAATTGTTTCTTATAAAAAATGTGACTTTTACAGATTCATCACAACTTCCCCCTGCTCCCTTGTTTACCGTAGGTAATTAAAATCTTAGGAAAAGATAAGTTAACAGATTTCAAAACAACAGCACAGCCGGGCAGTAGCCTGGTGATCCCGAATGAAATGGTTAACATTAGATGATCTGCAAAGAAATTCAAATGATAATGCAGAAATCCTGACATTTTGTGGAGCTATTAATAGGTCAATTAATGACAACGTTTAGTGAAAAACAACCTCATTGCTATTCTACATCCTTTCCTCATCATTTCTCTTTTGTCAGATAATGCAGCACTTTGATTTGTGAGTCAATGGAGACACTTAGCAAAGGTGTGAAAGTCATAACTACGGCCCAACTCTCCCACTATGAACATATATGTGTCTGTGTGTGTATATATATATATATATATATACATATATATATATATATATACTGTATATATATCCTGTATATGTATGTGTGTGAGCGCGCCAACAATACAAGCATGTAATATCCTATTCACAGTGTTATCATACGGTTACTGACTATATCTGGTACACTGGGATCAACTCTATATGAAGGCCAAATGAGACCACCACATAGGTCAGCAACAAAATGTTGTTTCAAATTAACTGGTGCCAGAAAGTGACAGAGATTTGTCATTGACTTCTTAAAAAAATAAAAAGATATATTTAGTGCTTGGTTTTACATTTATTACAGCTATATCAAATTGGATTTATACTTTTTACTCATTTTACACTTTAAACATATCGGGGGAGATTTATCAAACATGGTGTAAGGTGAAACTGGCCCAGTTGCCCCTAGCAACCAATCAGATTCCACCTTTCATTTTCCAAAGAGTCTGTGAGGAATGAAAGGTGGAATCTGATTGGTTGCTAGGGGCAACTGAGCCAGTTTCACTTTACACCATGGTTGATAGATCTCCCCCAATGATTATTATTTGTGTTTTTGTGCAATTTCAAGGCTCTTTTTAGTAAGGGAAATTAACAGTTAACTGCTATTCTGGCATTTCCATTTTTTCACCACACTGATACTTATTTTGGTTGTTTCAGGACGCTTCTATATCTACCAGTATGAGAGAGATCTATAATCCTGCAATCCAGGGTCGAGTATTTTAATGTACACTCACGCACCAATTACCTTATACCTAATGTGCCTCAACACTACTGAATTCCTTCCAGAACAGCCTTGTTATATGTGGGACTGACCAATAGGCTAATATATAAGGATTACTACCAATAATGGCAGGATTTGGTCAGTAAAAGTATGGCGGTAATATTAGTGGTCACTGTGTGGCGCTAATGAACTGTGAGGCATGAACATTCTCAGAACATGAATTATTCATTACATATTTTCTTTAATGCTTTGATGTTTCTGCAATATCCTTACTGTTAAATTAAGGGATTTATATTGGGCACCTGGTAAACCCTTGGTTCCATAACTTGACATACTGCATGCCTAGAGGAAAATTCGCCCTTGGCTGTTGTCAGTGATCATATGCCGTGTGGTGCAGCAGATCTTCTATCACATATGTTTGCAAAGGGGGACATTGTGTTGGACCAGATTCCTACTGTAGAGTCACAAGACTTTTACTACTGGATCAGGTAGATCCTGGTTCAGTGGCTATCTGTACAGCTTGTGGGCATCTGGGCGTTATACTCTGAGTCACCCTGGTGTAAAACTTCATCAGTTGGTATAGTTGGTGGCCTTTGGTGAAGTGGGCTTTTTCTATGGGCCCAAAGGTTAATAAGGTCAGCACTCCAGGGAAAACGGCCATGAGTATAGATAAATTTTTTGGTTCCCCCAATATGAGTAGCAAGGCTAAAAGTGGGAAGAGCTCTACTACAAAAGAAGGGAGGGAAACCTTTGGGAGTGCGGGCAAAGCTAACACCGAGCAACCGGGCTGGCTGGGCATGGTTCTTGAAGCTATCAAAAATGTAATGCTTTCATCTCAGGATTATCAAGTCAAGTCGGTACAATCAGGATGGAAATCTGTATTATAAGAAATGATCTTAATAAATTCCGGGAACGGTTTACTGAAGCCGAACAAAGAATCAGTGATCTCAAAGACAATATGAAATCCCTTAAAAAGAATGTGGATAGGGTGGTGCAAGAAAATGGTGATCCTAAACAGAAAGTTACAGATCTGGAGGATAGGTCTAGGAGAGGAAACCTCAGTGGGCCTACCGGAAGAACCAGAAGGGAGAGAGGTAGAAAAATATGTACAGGAAAGGCTTATTAATGCAATCGGTCGGGACTATCTATCCCCCAATTTGGGGTGGAAAGGGCCCACAGAGTACCCATCAAACCTCATCCCCCAGGGAGCCACCCAAGAGCTATTGTGCTGAAATTGTTTAACTCTTGGGATCGGGACCTAATAATTAGAAGAGCACGTGAATTGGGGGATATTAAGGTTAATAATTGTAAAATTAGGTTATTTCCGGACTATGCTGGTGATACCCTGAGAAGGAGAATGGCATACTCACAGGTGAAAAAGAGATTGCAGGCCAAATAAATTAAATATGGTCTATTGTCCCCAGACAGGATGAGAATCATATATGAGGATAAAACTTTCTTTTTTGACTCCCCAGAAGACACTGTCAGCTGGTTAGATCTGGAGGGTCTTTGAGATGAGCACCATGGGAGATGGTAATGATGGTTAAGTAGTTGAGGTCCAGGGGGGGGTGTTATGCTCAGGTAAAGGGGCCCAGGCAAGATTGCTTCGGACTGCAAGGAGGGGGGGGAGGGGGAGTGGTGTTTGTGGGGGTGGGGAGGGGTGGATTTGGTGTGGCAACACAGGGAATTTTTTTTTCTCTCTTTCTTTTCTTCTCCTGCTTCTTTTCCCTTTCTTTTGTTCCTTCCTCTCCCTTCTCTCTCTCTTCCTTCCACTTTTTCGTGATCCCCTTTTCCTGGACATTTGGCTCGCCTTCTGATTAACAGTCGAAAATGGTAAGGATATTAATTTGGAATGTCAGAGGTTTGGGGGAGCGGAGAAAGAGACTTGCGGTTGTGAATGTTGTTAGAAACCATTTGCCCGGAATCATCTGTCTGTTAGAGACACATCTGGTTAAGGATACTATCTGTAAAATTCACAAACTTTGGCGGGGTCAGCAGTATCATGCTTGTTTTTCCAGCTATTCTAGGGGGGAGTCTGTTATGATCCACAAGAGATTAAAATGGCAGCTATATGATCAGAAAGTGGATAGAGAGGGGAGATATGAAGCTTTGTGCCTCTTTTGAAAGGGGAAAGACTGCCCTCTAGTGGTCTCTGGGGACCTTAATGGTGTGATTGAGGAGGATATAGATAGGCTAAGGGCTAAGGAGCTCTCTCGCAGACTGGGTCAGACCCCTCTGGCTGTTTTAACCCGGGAATTGGGACTTAAGGATCTCTGGAGGGAAAGAAACTCATTTTTAAAAGAGTTTACATTAATACATTAGAGTGGAGAGCGGCGGCAGCGGGCGAGCGCGCGCTCTCCCATTCACTTACAGCAGCAGACTGAGCGCGGCGGAGAGCTCCGCCACGGAATTCCAACGTTCTTACTCAGTGTGAACTGGCCCCAACCTGAAATTCTGAAGTTCACTAAATGTTTAATATATCTCTTCTCTTATCCGCACTCCGGCTTGCTTCTGGGGCTCCCGACATCCTGAGGTCCCGCTTAGCCAATTAGTGTGGTGTCCCGTTGAACCCTCTGATTGGCTGCCACCATTAAGGCAGACAGTGCCACATAGGACCCGTAGCAGTCGCATGGTCTGCATTCATGGTAGCTACGCCACTGGCCATTCCCATGACATGTAGTGGGGTCTTTTTCCTGCTGCCTCCAGTTCGTTGTCCTATACAGGCCTTGTAATTCCAAGACATTAAAGCAATGGAAATCCAAGGGCACACCTTGTTTCCCTCCTGGCCCAGTTATGGTTGCCACTACCATTATAGCTCTGTATAAAAAGAAGCTGTAATATGGCGGTGGGTTTGAGCCCTTAGAACAGAATATAAAACTAAGGCACCTTACGTATTATTGGACATTCATTCATTACCTGATTTCTATTATACAGTAGAATAAAAAAAAAAATATTCCAGTCAATTTCTTCTTGCGTTTTTATCAGATGGAAACCAGAAGGAAAACAATACATCATTGTCCTGCTGCAATCAGCACAATTACATAGTATATAAATAATACCATTGTCTCCGCACTGCCACACAGTATAACAAAGCTTTCCTAGTAAAGAAGACAGATGAAACCTCTTTATTTATAGTGGAGTGTATATAGGGCAGTATTATTTGAGTTCTTGCTTGAGTTCTTCTTTGGTTCTTTGGTTTTTCTCATCACCCTTATATTCAGAGTCTACTGGTCAGAATGGTTGTATTTTCTTTATTAATAACGTCCTATGCAGTCTCCCAAGCCTCATAAATCTGTAGAATTGTGTCAATCCTTACTGGCACATAACATGGAAAATTTTCCATTTTATTGACATTTAAAGCTTGTTTAATTTTCATTAGATACTACTGCTTACAATTATTTCAGATTAAAGGGGTACTCCACTCAAATATAACTTCTGATATGTTGCTGCCCATGGTGAGACTAACAATTCCTTCCATACTTATTATCTATTCTATCTTCTTCCCCCAGTTCTCAGCTGCTGCTTTCTGCTGAAGACACAAAAGACTGTGTGTGAACCTTTTGCTCTGTCTCCTTCTCCTCCTACCCCCTCCCTTCTGAGTCAGCTGATGTAAACAAGTCCCTGGCATGCATTATCTGTAACATTGTAGCTTCTTTATAATGCTGGGAGGGTTATTCTGAGGTCAAGTTACTAATACAAATGCACACTTTCTGCATCTACAAATAGTAGATCTACAAATATGCGTATAAAAAACAAGCAGAAAAAGTGAAAAGAAATAACGTAGTTTCCACGACCTAAACAGTGACTGCCAATTCTTTGAACCTCTTAATGAACACAATGCTCTTAAAGGCACCACACCCTTTTCAATGCTTACAAAGGTATAGAGGTTTATTCTTATAAACAACTGTATCCAGGGCCGATTCTAGGTTTTCTGCTGCCTGTGGCGAAACCTGAAATGTCGCCCCTGCCCCAGTCATAGAGAAAGATGTTGCATTGAGGTCAATGCAAACAACCGCCGTTGTTCACACGGTGTATCGCACAAAGGCCGTTGTTTGCTACTGCCACGGACATCCCTTATTTCCGGGACGGGTGCATTAATTGAATACAATTTTGTTTTTGAGTGCCAAAAAACATTCAGTGTCCGTACCTTGTGTGAACATACCCCAAATCCGAACAAATCTAATGTGATTTTTGCTAAACATTTGTGACAATTCTGCATGCATAAAAATCTGACTTTTTTGGAATCGCCCTAATGGGGTGTATTTAGCCCCTTAAGGACCGGGCCAATTGTCACTTTTGTGTTTTTGTTTTTTCCTTCCTCGCTAAGACCCATAACTCTTTCATTTTCCCACCTACTGGGCCATGTGAGGGCTTGTTTTTTTCAGGAGCAGTTGTACTTTGTAATAGCATCTTTCAATCTGCCATAAAATGAATGACGGAACCCCCAAAATATAATTTATGGGGTGAACTTGGATCAAAAAATGTGATTCCGCAAATTTTGGGGGGCTTCCATGTTTACGTAATCCACTTTGCGGTAAAACTGACATTTTTTTCTTTATTCTATAGCTCGGTCTGAACACGGCGATATGCAGGTTTACTAGGTTTTCTCATGTTTTACTATTTTTATTAGCAGTAAAACTTTTTTTTTTTTTTGCAAATAGGCATATTTAAAATGGCCCTATTGTGACTCCTATAGCGCATTTATTTTTTCACCTACGGGGTCGTATGGGGTGTCATTTTTTGCGTCACGATCTCTAGTTTTTATTAGTAACATTTTTTTCTAGATCAAACTTTTTTTATACATAAAATGTCATTAAAAAAAAGCAATCTCTGCGTATTTTTACCACTTTTTTTCACGCCGTTTACCGTGCGGCAATAATATTGCTTTATTTTAATAGATCGGGCGATTACGCACGCTACAGTGTATTATATGTTAATTAACTTTATTACTTTTTATGTGTTTTATTTATGAAATGGGAAGGGGGGTGATTTACACTTTTATTGGGGGAGGGGCTTTGGGGCACTTTGTAAAAACATTTATTTATTTATTTATTTTCACTTTTATAGTCCCCTTAGGGAACTATGAGTTACATACATTGGATTACATACACTGATCTCTGCTATGCCAGTGCGGTGCGGTCGCGGCGCGATCGTGGCGTTTAAGGGGTTAATGGCGGGCGATCGCGGCGGCTCGCCATTGAGGGTGAGGGCCTGGCTGCAGATAGCAGCCGGTCCTCACCCGCTATGGGGCGGGCTAAGCTCCTGAGCCCGCTACATGGCCGGCGTCTTACTGTGTGTAAACCCAGTCTTTGCCTGCACTGCAGTTTGGCCATGCTCTGTATATCCTTATCCGTAATCCTTCTGTATCTATGTCAATGATACATGATAATGATATCAGCTGCATTACTCTTTCCGGTATCATTTTCTAGGTACAATAACTTATGGTTGTTGTCATCTTATTTAATTTACTTGCTTTTTTTTTGTACATTTTTTTTTTTTTTAAATCCGGGCAACAAGGAATGCAGATAGCTCCTGTTTTCAGGATTTCCTATAGAGAAAACCTAATTACTAATGTACTGAAACTAATTCAATTTGTGCCATTTAAGAAAATCCCCGACACACGACCTGTTGGGTTTCCTCAAGGAATGGTCTTACGAAATATTGTTGTTACTAAACACTGACACCTAGTGGACATTTTGTGTCTTTGCAGCAGAAATTTTCAAACTTTGCAACTTGTCTCAGGATACATAATGGCCAGCTCTATTATGGGTGCACCAGGCTCAGTCACTTCAAAAAGTTTTAAAAAAATGCACAGGCAACACATCTGCAAGAAATGAAGCAATGTTTTGTGGGGTCTCATAAAGTTAAAAGGCAACAGGGACACAGCATAGTGCAAAGGGGCCACAGCCTCCCTCTGTGTTAAATTTCCTTCTATTTACACCTGCAATAAGGCAGCATGTCAGTAACGGCCCATAGGCAGCTCATGTGTGTCTGAATTTATATAGCAGGTGCAGCTCTACATAAAATCAGCATGCCCTGGCAGGGGATTACTTAAAAGGGGCACTCCATTTGAAATCTTTGTCTTTCAAACCGGTTACAGAAAGATTATCCCCATAGAAACCTCTCCTGCTCTGGACAGTTCCTGCTCTGGACAGAGGTGGCAGCAGAGAGCACTGTGTCAGACTGGAGAGATTACACCACTTCCTGCAGGACATACAGCAGCTGATAAGTACTGGAAGACTTGAGATTTTTAAATAGAAGTACATTACAAATCTATATAACTTTCTAAAACCAGTAGATTTAAAAGAAAAAGATTTTCGCTGGCGTACCCCTTTAACGAAGATCTGTCATCATAAAAAAACTTTTGACATGTCATAGAGAGATGACAAAAGTTTTGATCGGTTTGGAACGCATACCAATCGTGAGAACGAGGCGGGAGAAGACGGTGCTAAACACTGTCCTCTCCTGACTCATGTGTCATTTGACGAGTCAGGCTCCTAATGCATGTCTGTGGAGCCCCACAGAGCGTTGAGCTGACTGTGCTTCTCCTGACTCCTGTTCTCCCCATCGGTACAGGTGTGAACACTCAGACCTGGACTGATCATAACTTTTGACATGTCTCTGTGACAGTGCATACAACCCGCAGTGCATACAGCCCGCAGTGCATACAACCTGCAGTGCATACAGCCCACAGTGCATGCAACCTGCAGTGCATACAGCCCACAGTGCATACAGCCTGCAGTGCATACAGCCCACAGTGCATACAGCCCGCAGTGCATACAGCCCGCAGCGCATACAGCCCACAGTGCATACAACCCGCAATGCATACAGCCCACAGTGCATACAGCCCATAGTGCATACAACCCGCAGTGCATACAGCCCACAGTGCATACAGCCCCTAGTATATACAGCCCGCAATGCATACAGCCCACAGTGCATACAGCCCGCAGAATATACAGCCCACAGCTTATACAGCCGGCAGCACATACAGCCCCTAGTATATACAGCCCGCAATGCATACAGCCCACAGAGCATACAACCCGCAGTGCACACAGCCCACAGTGCATACAGCCCACAGTGCATACAGCCCGCAGTGCATACAGCCCGCAGTGCATACAGCCCACAGTGCATACAACCCGCAGTGCATACAGCCCACAGTGCATACAGCCCGCAGTGCATACAGCCCGCAGTGCATACAGCCCACAGTGCATACAACCCACAGTATATACAACCCACAGTTTATACAACCTGCAGTGCATACAGCCCGCAGTGCATACAGCCCGCAGTGCATACAGCCCACAGTGCATACAGCCCGCAGTATATACAACCTGCAGTGCATACAGCCCACAGTGCATACAGCACGCAGTGCATACAGCCCGCAGTGCATACAGCCCGCAGTATATACAACCTGCAGTGCATACAGCCCACAGTGCATACAGCCCGCAGTATATACAACCCGCAGTGCATACAGCCCACAGTGCATACAACCCACAGTGCATACAACCCGCAGTGCATACAGCCCACATACAGCCCACAGTGCCTACAGCCCGCAGCGCATGCAGCCCACAGTGCATACAGCCCACAGTGCATACAGCCCGCAGTGAATACAGCCTGCAGCATATACAGCCCGCAAAATATACAGCCCACAGCATATACAGCCTGCAGCGCGTACGACCCGCAGCACATACAGCCTGCCGCGCTCACAGCCCTCAGTGAATACAGCCCGCAGTGCATCCAGCCCAGCCCGCAGCATATACAGCCCACAGTCCAAACAGCCCTCAGTGCATACAGCCCGCAGCATATACAGCCCGCAGCATATACAGCCCGCAGTGCATACAGCCCGTAGTGCATACAGCCCACAGCATATACAGCCTGCAGTGCATACACCCTTTTACAAAAACCTTCACTGCAGAACAAGCAACAGATTACATTGTATATGCACATGCTGACTCTTTCCTTTAATCCTGTACTGTACAAAGAGTGTGATGCTGCCCTCTGCTGGCAATCAGCTATACTACAGGTATCCAGATGTTCATAAACTACATTTCCCATCACGCCTGGACAGCCAAAGCTTTATGATGTAAATCGTAGTTTTTTACACATTCAGTTTTTTTTTTAATTGCAGATTTAGAAACCAAAGGTCCTGAGCGGGTTACCCTACTTACAGGGTGGACACTCTGCCAACTTGGGGGGAAAATCTATCTACCAGGGGCACTGTTCCAGCTTCCGCTCATGTCCGTTATAGTTTCTGTACCATAATTTCTAATAGACTCTGAAAGGAGCTTCTGACACGGTGCTGAGCCCGGCCTTAGTGTCAGGAGTCCAATGCGAAATCATTTTCAAATTATGAAAGAAATGTTTTTGTTTTTTTTACTTTTACATTGTAATATACTTGGGATATCATGTGCTACCATAGGCTTGTATACAATATTGACATGCTAGTTAGCATTACAACAAATGGTGTTAGCATTATAACAATATATATATATATATATATATATATATATATATATATTTGGAGAGAGAGAGAAGTGACCTTATGACTCTAATGGTTGTAAAACATTTCAATTTTCGGGGAAGCCCCTAACATTTCTAATTGGGTAATGACCTTATTCTTCTGCTCTTTGGACTCTGTGACTGTACAAATCATAGAAGAATAACAGGAGGATCATAAATTCATAGGTCTGTATGTCAGGGTATTTGTGATCACCAAGAAAGAAGGTGCTTTAAGACCTATAGTGTCCCTTTGCTTCGAAGGCTCCATTCACACAGAGTAAAACTGGCAGAATTCTCTGCCGCGGAATCCCACCAGCCTCCGTGTCATACTGGCAGTCTATGGGAGGCTCGTGCGCCTCCTCTCTCCGCACTGAAGAATGGACATTCCACCAGTTTGAACAGAGCCTTAAAGGGGAACTTTCAGCAGGTTTGACGAATCTAACCTGCTGATATGTCCTTATTGTACAGGAGACGCCGAGGAGGAAGGTATGTGTCTTATAGTATGTCTCTTACCTTCCTCCTCTGCGCTGTTTCCGTGCTGTTAGTAGTTGAATCCACAGCCTGGAGCACCGTTAGGAGCACTGCCCGCCCATCACGCCGAGCCGGCCTGCTCCTTCTAATGATAATCAATAGAGTGGCTGGGTGGGATCGGGGCAATGGGGACGGGAAGTGCTCTTAACGGTGCTCCAGGCTGTGGATTAAACTTTTAACTGCATTGGTAGAGACATACCGTCCTCCTTTACCCCCCGTGCGCATTAAGGGGCTATCTGCAATTTAGATAAGTCTAACCTGCTGATAGTTCCCCTTTAAAGGGGTTATTCAGTGTTACAAAAACATGGTCACTTTCTTCCAGAGACAGCACTGCTCTTGTCTCCAGTTCAGGTGTGCTTTGTAATTAAGCTCCATTTACTTTAATTGAACTGAGTTACAAAACCTGCACCCAAATTGGAGACAAGAGTGGGGCTGTCTCTGGAAGAAAGTGGCCATGTTTTTGTAGCATTGAATAACCCAGGGCCGCTTTAACCATAGGGTAAATGGTGCCTGTGCACCGGTCCCACTGGTTAAAGGGCCCCCCGAGCAGGCCGGCCGTTGCAATGTGCGACCACAGCGGTCGCACAGGGTGCTGGCCGACAGCCTGTCAGGGGGATGACATTGGGATGGGTAAGTAGGTAATCTACTTTCCCATCCCGATGGCGCCCCCTGCACGGCCTCCCGCCCACCAGTGCGCTCTGCAATGTAACTATGAGCGCTCTCAAGGAGTTACCTGCAGCAGCACTGACAGAGCGAGAGCCATTGGCTCCCTCCCTGTCAGTGACTCTTGTGGTCACAGGCAGTGCTTTGCCTGCGGTCACAAGAGGCCGCGCTCTCCTTGTGGTGCCCAAGTGACGTCAGTCAAGCGCCAGCGCCGGAACTGCATGGAGAGGGCGGCCTCTTGTGACCGCAGGCAAAGCACTGCCTGCGGCCACAAGAGTGAGGAGTAGAGGAGGTGCCCAGACCAAGGTGAGTTTTAAGTGTTTGTTTTTTGTGTGTTATATGCTATATGGGAGGGGGAGAACAGGGGGTCTTTATAATGGGGGGAGCATAGGGGTGCTGCATACAAGTGGGGGAGCGCACAGGGGGGCTATATACAAGTGGGGGAGCACAAAGGGGGCTATATACCAGTGGGGGAGCACACAGGGGCTATATACTACTGGGGGAGCACAAAGGGAGGCTCTATAATACTGGGGGAGCACACAAAGGGGTTATATACCACTGGGGGTGCACACAGGGGCTATATACTACTGGGGGAGCACACAGGAACTATATACTACTGGGGGAGCACAAAGGGGGCTATATACTACTGGGGGAGTACACGGGGGGCTATATACCACTGAGGGAGGACACAGAGGCTATATACTACTGGGGGAGCACATAGGGGCTATATACTACTGTGGGAGTGCACAGAGGAGCTATATACTATTGAGGGAGCACACAGGGGTCTATATACTACTGGGTGCAGCACACAGGGGTCTATATACTACTGGGTGCAGCACACAGGGGAGCTATATACTACTGGGGGAGCACACAGGGGGCTATATACTACTGGGGAAGCACACAGGGAGCTATACACTACTGGGAGAAGCACAATGGGGTCTATATACTACTGGGGGCAGCACAATGGGGTCTATATACTACTGAGGGGAGCGCACAAGGGGGCAGCACATAATGGTCTATAGTACTGGGGGCAGCACACAAGGGGTATATACTACTGGGGGAGCACACAGGGGTCTATAGTACTGTGGGGCAGCACACAGAGGTCTATACTACTGGGGGCAGCACACAACTGTCTATACTACTGGGGGGGTCTATACAGTGGCGGTCTTTGGCACCAAGCACCCCAAGCGATCGCTTGGGGCCCCCAACATCCAGGGGGGCCCCCACGCCCCGCTCTTGTGCTCAGGACTGCTGGACAGGGCCGCTGCGCCGCTCACTGCTGCCATCTGAACTGTAACTATGAGCACTCGTAATGAGCGCTCATAGTTACATGCAGCAGCACTGACCGGGCGGGCAGGGCCGTCTTAACAGCATTATGGGCCCCTGGGCAAAGGTGCGAATTGGGCCCCCCACGGCCACCGCCATCAACCCCCCCATCTTTGCAACCCCGCCCCTAGCCTGTACAATTACTTCTGACCCCCCCAACACACACACACTACCCCCATCTGCCCCCCCCCTCCTCCCCCTACACACACACACTACCCCCATCCTCCTCCTACACACACTACCCCCATCCTCCTCCTCCTACACACACTACCCCCATCCTCCTCCTCCTCCTCCACACATTACCCCATCCTCCTCCTCCTCCTACACACACTACCCCCATCCTCCTCCTCCTCCACACATTACCCCCATCCTCCTCCTCCTACACACACTACCCCCATCCTCCTCCTCCTCCACACAATACCCCCATCCTCCTACACACACTACCCCCATCCTCCTCCTCCTACACACACACTATTACCCCCATCCTCCTCCTCCTACACACACACTACTACCCCCATCCTCCTCCTCCTACACACACACACACTACCCCCATCCTCCTCCTCCTACACACACACTATTACCCCCATCCTCCTCCTCCTACACACACACACTACCCCCATCCTCCTCCTCCTACACACACACACTACTACCCCCATCCTCCTCCTCCTAAACACACACTACTACCCCCATCCTCCTCCTCCTACACACACACTACTACCCCCATCCTCCTCCTCCTACACACACACTACTACCCCCATCCTCCTCCTCCTACACACACACACACTACCCCCATCCTCCTCCTCCTACACACACACTATTACCCCCATCCTCCTCCTCCTACACACACACACTACCCCCATCCTCCTCCTCCTACACACACACACTACTACCCCCATCCTCCTCCTCCTAAACACACACTACTACCCCCATCCTCCTCCTCCTACCCACACACATTACCCCCATCCTCCTCCTCTAACACACACACATTACCCCCGTCCTCCTACACACACTACTACCCCCATCCTCCTCCTCCTACACACACACACACACTGCCAACTCCCCCGGCCGCCAACACTATTCCCCACACACTATCCCTGCAGACCGCCATCCCCCGCCCCAAACACACACATTTATCCTCCGGGGGTTACAATACACACCCCCGTGGCCGTGCAGCAGCCTGAGGTAAAGGAGCGCGGCAGGGGAGAAGCCTGATGCCGCTACAGCTACTTGTGGACAGGCGAGAGGCGGGGTCGGAGCGTGCGGCCGTCCACTGTGGCCCTCCGTCCAATGAAGAGCGGGGTGATACGACGGCACTAAGTGATGCCGGCTGATCCCGCTTCCGCGGCCCGCCAGCGCCGAAGAAACAGCAGCATGGGGCCTCTGATAGTGATCTTTCACAGGCCTCGGCTGCTGTTATTTCAGCGCTGGCGGGATCAAAAAGACTTTCGGGGCCCCCTCGGACGCAAGGGCCCCCGGGCAGCCGCCTACCTTGCCCAATGGGTAAGACGGCACTGACTGGGCGGGAGACATTGGCCCCCTTCCTGTCAGTCACTCTTGTGGCCGCAGGAAGGGTTTTCCCTGCGGTCACAAGTGGCAGCTTTGTCCTTGTGGTGCTGGCGCTCCAGTCACATCACTGGAGCATCGGTGCCAGGACAAGGGGAGTGCGGCCTCTTGTGATTGCAGGGAAAACCCTTCCTGCAGCCACAAGAGTGAAGAGGAGACGCCCGGACCCAGGTGAGTATAAGTGTTTGTTTTATTGTGTTATATACTATATGGGAGGGGGAGCACACAGGGGTCTGTTTAACTGGGGGAGCGCACATCGGGGGTCTATATCCAAATGGGGGAGCACACAGGAGGTCTATATCCAAGTAGGGGAAAACACAGGGGGGCTAAATACCCCTGAGGGAGCACACAGGGGGCCTATATACTAGTGGGGGAGCACACAGGGGGTCTATATACAACTGGGGCAGCATACAGGAGGTCTATATACTTCTGGGGGAGCACACGGGGGGGCTATATATAATTGGGGGAACACACAGGTGTCTATATACTACTGGGGGAAGCAAACAAGGGGTATATACTACTGGGGGCAGGACACAAGGGGTATATACTATTGGGGGAAGCACACAAGGAGTATATATTACTGGCGGTAGCGCACAAGGGGTATATACTACTGGGGGCAACACACAGCGGTCTATTGTTTTGGAACGCGTGTCGAGGGGGGGGGCCAGACATAACTTCGCTTGGGGCCCCAGAAATGCCAAGACCGCCCCTGGGTCTATATACTACATTGGTGCAACGTAGAGGGGCCTATATTATATAGGGACCTAACTACTATAGTAGAGCATATCTAATTATTAAATGGGGGGGGGCACAGAGGGGTGTAACTACTATATAGGGGCACGGGGAGGGGGGTAACTACTATATAGGGGCACAGAGGGAAGAAACTACTGTATGTGTTGGAGCCTAAAACTTTTCTCTGGCAGATTCTGGAGAGAGGATTCACAGCCTGGGGAAGATTTCAAGATGGCCCACGCTGGATGGAGTGAAAGAAAAGGTGACTCAGACTCTGATCAGAGAAGACGCCCCCTGTAAGTAAATGGATGTAACTGCACTCTGTTATACGGTCTGTAGTGATAGTGCTCATGGTGTGGCGGTATGTAATGGTATGTAATCTTTATAAGGTTATAAGGTAACTACCATATGTATTAGGGCTCTCAATACAGTGTGGGGGCACTTTCAGGGCATTATACTGTGTGTGGAGCTCAAATTCTGATAACGCTGTGGTGGGGGTGGAAGCAAAAAGGGAAGGGGGGGCCCACCAACGTATTAAAACGGCCCTGGGATAATCCCTTTAAATTCTTTGTTAGTTAATCCTTTTGCATAAAGGTTGTAATATAAGTGGATGAGTTCTTGGAAGACAATAAATATAAGGCAACATAAAACCTAAAAAACCTGTAATTCCACATTTTGAGTCACCTGGATCTTCGCCAGTTTCTTCAGATGAATAGAAAGCTTATACATTTCCAGTTTCCATGGGCTTCTGTGTATAACCACATGAACTCACAGACCAGCTACAAAAGTTGTGACTGCAGTAAGTAGCAGCGATCTAGAGACAGGAAGGCATATACCTGCTCCACTATTTCCAACCACTGGCTTCTAAAAGCCGGCTCCCCATTGAAGCTCAAGATGTAAGAAGAACCAAAGTGTTTCTAGAATCTTAATATTGGCTGATTAACAAAGAGGTTGCTTGGATTTGTAATGGACTCCTAGACTATAAAGAAACACTTAAAGAGGTTATCCAGGCTAAGAAAAACATGGCCCCTTTCTTGCAGAAAATGCATAACGCTTGTCTCCAGTTTGGGTATGGTTTTCAGCTCATTTCCACAGAAGTGAATAGAGCCTATCTGCAATACCACACACACCTTGGAGATAATGAGATGTGCTTTTTCTAACCCTGGATAACCCTTTTAAAGCTAGAGAGGAGATCACCATTCTGCTAGCAAAATTAATTTAAAAAAAAAAGTAAAGAGTAAAAACAAAAATAAACACAGATGCCACCTTAAAGGAGAAGTCCGGGGAAAATTTTTAGTTAAGTATTGTATTGTCCCCCTAAAAGTTATACAAATCCCCAATATACACTTGCTTATAAAGTGCTTTTTTTCCCAGCACTTACTACTGCATCAAGGCTTCACTTCCTTGATAACATGGTGATGTCACTTCCTGGATAACATGGAGATGTCACTTCCTGGATAACATGGTGATGTCACTTCCTGGATAACATGGTGATGTCACTTCCTGGATAACATGGTGATGTCACGACCCAACTCCCAGAGCTATGCGGGCTGTGGCTGCTGGAGAGGATGATGGCATAGGGATGCTCAGTGTCCCTCCAGTGCCCTGTGTCCCTCAGCGTCCCCCTGCTATTATCCTCTCCAGCAGCCACAGCCCGCACAGCTCTGGGAGTTGGGTCGTGACATCACCATGTTATCCAGGAAGTGACATCACCATGTTATCCAGGAAGAGACATCACCATGTTATCCAGGAACAGACATCACCATGTTATCCAGGAAGTGACATCATCATGTTATCCAGGAAGTGACATCACAATGTTATCCAGGAAGTGAAACCTTGATGCAGTAGTAAGTGAAAGGAAAAAATCACTTTATAAGCATTTCCCATAATAAATGTTTATTGGGGATTTGTATAACTTTTGGGGGACAATACAATACGTTAATAAAAACTTTCCCCGGACTTCTTCTTTAACACAGTCAGTCGTTATATACACAAGGCTGAAGAAATAGCAAGGTCCAATGGAGCCAAGGCGGACCAATTTCAACTTCCATAAGACCAGGTCACGATTCACGTCCTGTATGAAACCGGTAATAAGAATCGGAAGGATAATAAATTGTTGCCTGAAACCAAGGGCTACCATTGAGGGAACCCAAGAAGCAACTGACAAATCTGTACCCTGCCGCACACACACCTCACTCCTACACCGCCACTCCTTCCCCTCACTGGGACCATATCTTCTGGGGGCAATATCTCTTCTGATATAGCACCTTATACAGAGGAATATATGAATTCACCAGAACTTTCCACTGTGTAAGGGTACTATTACATAGGCTGTATACGGCCAAAACATTTTAGAAAACAAGCGCCATTCTGCTAGATCAGCACTCGTTTACTGAACCTATTATACACCCCCTAGTCAGCCCGATAATCGGCAGTAAGGGCTGCATGGACATTATTGTTCCGTGTAGTAGGGGCCTTAGTGTAGTTGTGTCAAGGGACTTCTATACCATAATCACTACCTTTCTGGCACAGAACAATAGTTTACGAAAGAACAGACCTTAGTAGGTGCCAAACACAACAGGGTCCGTGAGTAAACAAACTTGGCGAGAAAAAATCCTAGGAAAGGCAAAGGTGGATTATCTTCACGATATTTATCCAACCTATAAGAGATAAGGGAAGAGAAGCCCAGGTTTTCAGTTTAGATTTGGTGGCCACCAACAGAGGGTCAAGGTTAAGTTTCTGATAGTGAGAGACCTCAGGGGAAACAAGGGTACCCCGATAGTTAAGCTGCGTGACTACGTATATAGGGACCAAGTACTGCTGGGGAGATGCTACTGCCTGGGGATGGGGAAATAAAACCGACTTGTCCAGAGTTCACACACAGCCCTGAACAAGCACTGGTGACTAATGGTGTCTGGCAGGGAATCTAAGGATGGACCGTCATGAGCCAAGTATACACATTCATCTGTATAGAGGGAGATTTTGTCAATTATAGAGCCTAGTGGTATACCAACGATAGAGTCAGTCTAGTGGATTGAAAGTGACTAGAGACTCTATGGGTAAGGCGAACAGGAATAGGGATGGGGGCAGCCTTGTCTAGTACCGTGGCGGGGCAGAAATGGGGCAGAGACTTTCAAGTTCGTCTTGACCCGAGCAGAGTTGTTAGCATAGAGCAGCTCAATGTAAGCTAAAAACGTTGGCCCAATATTGCATCTACAGAGAAGAGGTAGGGCCATTAGAAGGCTTTACGAGAGTCTGGGGACAGGACGAAACCAGACTGAAGCCCAAGTCTACAAGCATCTATATTAAGACACGATCTTTTGACATTAATGTCTGTGGCTTTGTCAGGCATAAAGCCAGTCTGATCTGGGTGAACCAAATGAGAGATAACTTCCTTAAGCCAGTTAGTTAGAATCTTAGCCTATCTTAGATAGGAGTTGGAGAGAGAGGGATCTTTTCCAGGCTTGGGAATGACTACAATAAGAGCTTCTCTCCTACTGGCAGGGAGGGACGCCTTTCCAACAGCTCCATTAAAGAGATCCACCATGATCAGACTCTAGTGCTTCACTTGCTTTTTATACCAATCATTCACAAGGCCGTCAAGACCCGGGGTTCTCCCTAAGGGAAGGGACATAACAGCAGTGGCAACCTCTTCTGGGAATATCTGTGCTTCAAAAGAGCTGATAATTTCCAGAGAGGGAGGGAATCCAAGAAGGTCAGGATGTCATAAAGGTCAGCAAAACAGTCACGGAAAATGTGATTAATACTAAAAGGATTACAGACCCGAAGGTCAGAGCTGGGGAAAACTTACGGTACAGATGTGCAGGGCCGCTCAGAGTGGGCCAAATGAGCCAAGAGTTTCCTACTTTTGTACCCAAATAAAATTTTTGTACCGAAAATAAAATAAAAATGCCAGGGTAGAAAGTTAGTTACACTTAGATTTAGGGTGTTATTACACGGACCGATGAAGGCCCGATAATAACTGTAAACAAGGGCCGATCTGCTAGATCGGCGCTCGTTTACTGGGCCTATTACACGGCTCGATTATCGTTTAACAAGGGCTGCTGGGACATCGTTACCGAAGTCCATGCAGCCCTTTCTTAACTTTATACATTACCTGTCCAGGCTGCAGGGCTCCTCTTACGGTCTTCTTCTCCCCGGGTCCCACGTGCTCCAGCTTCAGAGTGGCCTGTCTAAGTTGACAGGCCGCTCAGCCAATCACTGGCCGCCGGACAGTGATTGGCTGAGCGGCCTGTAAGCTCAGACAGGCCGCTCTGAAGCTGGACTTTTTGACCAATCCGGTGAGTTTCTTGTAAAAAACTAAATAAGGTTAGGGCTATACTTTTTTTTTTTTTTTTACAAAATCTAGTTCTGTAGAATTTAGACCCCAGACATTCCAAGCTAGTACCTTAATGGACGCCATGACATAGAGGTAGGAGAGCGGACCACTTCGGAGATCGGAGCCCCAAAACACACAAGCAAGAGAGAAGGACCGGATGCGGCAGATCAAACACACAACACACAGTCACAGGCAACCTTGGCAACCTGAAAAAAAGGATAGATAAGAAGTTATACATTAAAAACTAAGGACAAAACAACCTCCTAACTAAGTAACAACCCAGGAAATTCCTGGACCATGTCTAACACCAAACCCAACTTGTGTAGATCTATACCCTAACCAATGCTATAGAAAGGTAGACTAGATAGTCAAACTGAGGAAGTCCAGAACCATCAAACAAATTGGCTCTCGCCGAACCTGAGTAGTAAGACTAGCCAAAACAACCATTGAAGTAAACAAAAGCACTGTATGGATACGACTCAAGAGCAGCAGAGAGAGAGAGCAGAAGAAGAGTCTTCAGTCAGACGGTCTTGGGCTTCTAGGTGCAGCACGCCTGGCCTCTCTCTCGCCCAGGCCAGAGCCTCTACCAGGGAACTGAAGAAGAGGGTGGTGGTGCCGTCAACCACACAGATGAGCCGAGAAGATCAAGGCATAGGGATAGCCTTTATCATGGAGCATCTTGCGGGCTTCAGTGAAGTTGGCCCTTTGTTCACAGAAAAATCTGGATAAAATGAGACTCTCAATGGTTGTATAGAAGATGTCTGGGGTCCGGCTTCAGGAGGGTGGGGTCTTGTAGGGCCCCTATGAGCCAGTTCTATAGCAAAAAAAGGAGAGAAAGTGGATGGTTCCAGCAAGTCCTTCTAGAAAAGCAACAGCATCCGCCCCTTCAGCTCGTTCAGGAAGGCCGACTAGCGAAATGTTGTTCCTTCTTAGTCTGTTTTTTAAATTGTCTGCATGGTCGACTGAGAGGGAGACCTGCCAGGGGTCCTCTAAGTTAGAGGTTTGCCTTTCCACTTCAAAAGTGCAATTCTGGAGCTTCTGTAGGTCATATTTGATGATTGTGAAATCTAGTTTCAACTCGTTCACTTTGGACGTCAGGGTAGTTTGGCAGACGTTGATGGCCGTGTGAAGCTTGGTAAACTTTATGTCCATTTGGGAGGCTCTAGAAAGGGGACCTCTGGACCACATAGGAGGAGATGGACATGGAGACCTAGTAAACAGGGAAAGCGGTGGTAAGGGCGCTCTTTCTGGAGAGTGTGACCTGTGAACATTTCCCCAATTGCTCCGCAGCTCTAGCCCTGAGTTGTGAGAGACATTCGAGGATCCAGCACCCTCCTCCGATCTGCCGTGAGCAATATTCAGTCTTAGTATTCATATTATGAAGGTCAGCCTGTTCATGGCTGTCTGTGGCCGGATTTTTTCCGCCATCCAGAGAGTAGACTGAGGCAGCAACCAGGAACAGCGAGTTCTGACTGTGAGTTCTGCACGCAGCAGAAGAATGCATTTGAATTGAGAAACCAGCAGGTGGTGCCAGAGAGTAGGGGAAACAGCACTGTAGAATATAGAGAAAAACTGTAGCTGGAAGTTGTCTTGTAGGTCTCGAACACTTGCTGGCAGCTCCAATGTGCATCTGTCAGAGGTGGAAACTGGCAAATCTCCTCACTCCCCTCTATCTGTACAGCTATATGGAGCAACACATACAGGAGTATAGTGCATGAGCAGGACTACTCATAGGCTCCATACCGATCTTTTACAATAACCCATGCCGCTAGGAATAAACACAGACACAGTAGATATCTTTGCTGGGTGATGGCCGGCCACAGCTTTTATTTCCAACTTTTTCACGTAAACCAACAGGCACAGACGGTGCCGAACTCTTCATCTGGGATAAAACGGTGTGCCGCGGGCGGACTCCCGCCGTACACGTCCGACAACACTACCCAGGCAGTTATAATTCCAGCCAGCTGTGACTTAAAGTGACACTGTCACCCCCATTATTCATTTTTCAATCTTTAAAGATGTGTGTAACCCGCAAATAGCTCTTTGCATACCTTTTTGTATTTTTTTTTTTCATGAGGCGGGTTGCTGAGAAATTATAACTTTGCTGAGTGTCTTCTAGCGCCACTGGGCGGGGCTTAGTCCCTGAAGCGCCACATAGCCCCGCCCAGTACATCGCCGTTGACCCCGCCCCCTTTGGCACGTCATATCTCCCGGCCGACGCTCACAGTCCTGAGTACTCCAGGACGTCGGTGACGTGTGCGTCCACATCCCCCTGCGTCCGTCAAGTGATGCGCAGGCGCAGAAGGTGACCACCGGGTCACCCACATCCTGCGGATTATACCAGCCGCACAGTCCCTCGCTGTTCCGAACGCTCCTGAGCCCTCGCTGTGGCTGTGAATCTCCTCACAGCCAGCAGCGAGGCGCGGAGATGCGGAGGTTCTTTTCGGCGCATGCGCAGTGCAAGGTGGACGCCGCAGTGCGTCTGCGAACTATCTCTGCACCTCGCTGCTGGCTGTGAGGAGATTCACAGCCGCAGCGAGGGCTCAGGAGCGTTCGGAACGGCGAGGGACTGTGCGGCTGGTATAATCCGCAGGATGTGGGTGACCCGGTGGTCACTTTCTGCGCCTGCGCGGCACTTGACGGACGCAGGGTGATGTGGACGCGCACGTCACCGACGTCCTGGAGTACTCAAGACTGTGAGCGTCGGCCGGGAGATATGACGTACCAAAGTGGGCGGGGTCAACGGCGATGTACTGGGCGGGGCTATGTGGCGCTTCAGGGACTAAGCCCCGCCCAGTGGCGCTAGAAGACACTCAGCAAAGTTATAATTTCTCAGCAACCCGCCTCATGAAAAAAAAAACTACAAAAAAGTATGCAGAGAGCTATTTGCGGGTTACACACATCTTTAAAGATTGAAAAGTGAATAATGGGGGTGACAGTGTCACTTTAAGAAAAATCACTTATGACACGACCAACGAGTGTCAAGCAAGAAAAACTTTGTCTAATTGTAGTTATAACAGGTTCTTTTCTTCATTTTATTATTTTTTTAAATACAACAAAAAGGGGGAGGGAGGGCGGGAAAACTCGCTATGCAGAGCAAAGTGGACTGAGGAAAAGCCCGGGAACATCAGGTAATCTATAACCTCCTGCTAGCACGTGACCTATGCAGCCATTGGCCACCAAAACCCGGGTAACACACTAATTGGCTTAAACTGCATTACAGGGAAAAAGGGGAGGGGTGAAGGGGTGAAGTTGATTAACTTCTTCCTAGCGGCATGTCATTGCATGTTATATGCAGCACCCTATGGAGAGTGCCACAAGTAGTCCTAAGCGGGCAGGCCGGCGTGTCCTGCACAGACTAGGGGGGTCAGAGGGCAGACACCAGCCGGACAGCAACAGACCAACGTGGGTAGGGATTCAGGCAGGAGGAGCAGGGAGGGTGCAGTCCTGTCTTGTCAGTTGTAATGGCTGCCACCACCCGCCACATGGGCAGTGGGGGTAGGATAGTATGGGCGTTAGCTAGGTAATTGGTGCTCAGTGGGCACTGCCAGTGACACGGGGGGAAGAATGGCAGTATAACCATCTGGACAGTCCGATGCTCAGAGTTTTAGGGTAGGCAGACCTCCAGCTATGAGTGCCACCGCAGGGAGTAGTAGTCAGCACGGACGGCAGGGCCACAACTCACCCAGCTGACGTTTCTCCTGTGCAGTGCTCCCTCACTCCTGGTGGGTCACCGCGGCCGGTCAGGGGGTTGTGTATGGGAAACTCAGTCGGGCTATGAAGAGGGGAGAAGCCCAATAGATGTACCGAGGGGGCAGCATTTCATATTTTCTCAGTAGAACTGCTACTCGGTTTACATAGAGAACATTATTATGTAGTGTCCCAGTACAGATGTGCCACTAAGTTTCTATTCCACTTGTAAGGGTAGAAAAACACACACCGGATCAGCAGTGGATCTCACGCTGCGAATTTGCAGTGAAATCCGCTTCAGATCCCTTGCCTGTAATTTTCAATGAGAATACATGCAGCGGGATTGACATGACCCAGTGGAATAAATATAATGGCTTTACTAAACAGTCTTTTGCAATACAAAACACTCTGGTAGTGAATAACTTCTTTTGGTACAGACTGAGTTTCACTTCATATGTGCTGGGAGATAGTTGAAAATGCTGATATAGGATAGCAGTAGATATAAGTGGTGCTTGTGTAGCTTAGTGTTGAGCAGTGAAGAGAAGAGGAGTTTGTTGTGAGGGTCCCGACCCAGGGTAGTAATGTGCTCTGCCGGAACTTTGAAGAGAAGAATACTTGAGAGAGATACTTGTTTTAACCTCATTGTCGCTAGACCACCTTCTGCCCTGCAGTGTCAGGGTACCCGTCCTACCATGGTGACACAAGCCCCAGTCTTGGTTACCTAAGTGTAGCTAAGTGTCCCAAATTATCCGGTGCCACAGGCAGGCTTTATCAGCAGAGTGCCTATCACACTGGTCAACGCTATGCCTATGGCATAGCAATGATCAGTGTGAAAAATCTAATAAATGTATGTAAAAGTCCCCCAAAGGGACTTAAAATGTGTTAAAAAAAAAGTAAAATTGTCTTTTATAAATACCCCAAAGCCCCTCCCCCAATAAAAGTTTAAATCACCCCCCTTTCCCATTATATCAATAAAACATAAAAATAAATAAACATAATATACTGTAACGTGCGTAAGTGTCCGATCTATTAAAATTTAACAAGCGTCATCACTAACAGCAAACGGCGTAGACGAAAAGAGGGAAAAAGTACCAGGATTACCGATATTTGTTACATTATATATAAAAAAATTTTTATAAAAAAGTGATCAAAACGTCCGATCTTGGCAGAAAAAATGACACCACATACAGCTCCGTAGGTGGAAAAATAAAACCGTTATAAGCGTCACAATAGGCCCGTTTTATTAATAATTAACTGCAAAAAAAAGGATTTCATTAAAAAAATATATATAACATTAGAGAATCTGTGTAAACCTGCATATGGTTGTGTTCGGATCGACCTATAGAATAATAGTGTCATGTCGCTGTTACCATATAGTGCATTACTAACACAGGAACCCCCCAAATGTTACCATATTGCATTCTTTTTTACGATTTCACCTATTTATATCTTCATAAATAATATATTTGGAATTCCATCATACATGTTATGGTAAAATGAATGACGCCATTACACAGTACAACTATTCCTGTAACAAATAAGCCCTTACATGGCCTGTAGATAGAAAACTGAGAGTGCTAGAGCTCTTAGAAGGGGAGGAGGGAAAAAGGAAAACACAAAAATGAAAATTTGCGCAGTCCACTGGGGCATTTTTGGTCCTCAAAGGGTTAAAGAGGTTGTCCAGGAAAAATTAACTTTTCCCCTATCCACAAGGTAGGGGAAAAGTAGGAGGTCAAGGGGGGTCCTGATAAAGCCGATCCCTGGCTTACAAATAGAGCCGCAGGTACAGCACGTGACCTGCAGCTCAATTCGTTCCCATGGAGCAATGGAAAGAGCAAAATATGTCTTGGTATGATGGGAGTTGTAGTTTTGCTAGAGCTGAAGAGCCAAGGCTCCCTACCCCTGCTCCAGACTACACAGATTTAGATCCTTAAAGTGTCACTGTTGTTACAAATAAATCTTTTATAGGGTAGCTTCACACGTACCGCATCGCAGCTGATTTTCTTTTGCGGATCCACAGCAGATTTGGCAGATTGAAGAATCCACCTGAGCATAGAATGGAGTCTATGGGACAGGTGGAGAGTCAAACGGGAGCATGCGGGGGCAAGCGGCGCAACTGGTGGAAAGTTAGCCATGAGAATTCTGTAGTGTGCACATACCCTGAGTTAGAAAAAAGAGTCAGGCTCCAAAGATCTCCTTCATATGTCTGACTTTTTGTAATCACAGTGACACTTTAAGGATCGTGAGAGGACGTGCTGCAGCTGCTCCTTCACCCGATCGGTACAGGTAGGGACACTCAGACCCGGACCGATCAAAACTTTTGACATGTCTCTATGATGTCTCTGTGATGTCTCTATGTCCAAAGTGACACTTTAAATCTTTCCTAATGAGCCGTCTTTGGATTCTTTCTATTTTATTCATATCTTTTTGGAGGTGAGGTCTCCAGAACTGGACACAGTATTGCAGATGTGCTCTCACTAAAGCTCCATACAGTGGGCCAAGTGGCCGTGAAAATTAGGGAGATGTTCCTCCAGTGGCCAGACACTTGTTTAGGTGACAGCTATATAAAATGGATGAATGTATTTTGTCTTTTAGCACATAGCCGTGGCCCAGACTTTTGTCATTTCTGTTTTACAAGTTGCAATATTAAATAAACTTTTGACAGTTTTTTTTTATAAATGGCAGCATGCTGTTAGTGTGGTATTAGGATGTTATACTCAGTAACAATGAGGGAAGATGCAGACTGCTAGGCTAAAGATAAGCTGTATTTCCTCTGATAGGCACTAGGTGGCGATAGTAGGTAAGTGCTGTATAGATAAAAACTAACATTGTAAAAAACGTGATGTTACATGTTGTTTTACTTTTTTTTTTTAAAGATTTTGTAAAGATTCATTCGAAACAAAAGAATACATAAGTGAAACAATATTATAATTGATAGTAGAATACTTATACAGGGGCAGAGGTAGCAATCTCAGCTAAACCCCATGATATGTAAGAGAGAAGAACTACCCACTGACTTATCCTGCTAATAAAACACGTTGGGAACAATTTACTAGCTGCCTCTTATGTAACAAGGGACTGAGCCCTGCAGGTGGTTCCTAGGTGCTAATTTATCAAATAGTCATAGGTAGGTTTGTAAAGAGTTGCATATGCATAAACTTTGTAGCTCCTTTCTAATGCTGGGAGGAGTAAAAGAAAAGTCCAGGGATTTTGAAAAGCTGGCGGGGGGAATTGATTACAAGAAGAAACTTATCTCTCCCTGTACCCCTGGTAAGCGTCTGAAGCAGCCCCGGGACCCCCACCAGAAGTAATTTTCCCCCGATTTGTGATTATGTTACAGTGACTACAGCGGCATCTCGCCCCATTCACTGACTGGCTGAGCGGCCAGTCCATCAGAGGGATCATGACGTGAAGACCCAGGAGATCGCAGAGCCTGGTGGGGGTCTCACGGCCACAACTGACACTCACTGCGGGCACAGGGTGAGGTAAGTTGTTACTTGTAATCAATTTCCCCCCTGCACCTGCCAGCTGACGGCTTTAATAACAGTGAGTTCATTAGCAACTTGACCTCAGAATCAGGGCCAATGTCAGCATCCGGCTTGCCAAGGCCCACAACACCTCAGAGGGCCCCCACCCTGACACTTGCTTCCCCCGGAATGCAGGGCCACCAGACACCCATGGAATGATGCCGCAGTCAATTTGCACTGGCAAATTCATGCCCTAGTTATGTCCCGTAAGCCCTGCCCCCGGACGCCAACCGCGGGTGGAGGATTAGCTTGAGCACCCAGGGCCAGAGGAGGAGAGAGGGACTGTATAGCAGGGAGGATGGAAACTCTATTACTGCCAGTTGGAGGTCACTCAGCTTTCCCTGGCATCTTGTATAATGGAGGTCACCCAGCTTTCCCAGCATCTTGTATAATGGAGGTCACCCAGCTTTCCCAGCATCTTGTATAATGGAGGTCACCCAGCTTTCCCAGCATCTTGTATAATGTAGGTCACCCAGCTTTCCTAGCATCTTTTTTAGTAGTAGGGGCCTGCTAACAATGATGCCACATGATTTGCTATACAAAGGGGCCTGCTGAGGCTCTGTTGCCCAAGGACCCACAAAAGCGTGGAGCCAGCCCTGCTCCGAATAACCCTCCCAGCATTACAAAGAAGCTACAATGTTGCAGATAAAGCCTGCTAGGGACTTGTTTACATCAGCCGTCTCAGAAGGGAGGAGGGGGAGACAGAGAGAAAGGCTCACACACAGATTTTTGTTTCTTCAGCAGAAAGCAGCAGCTCAGAACTGGGGGAAGGAGACTGCATAGATAATAACAAGCATTGAAGGAATTGATAGTCTCGCCATCGGCAGCAACATATCAAAAGTTATGTTTGAGTGGAATACCCTTTTAAATATTTAAGGGCGGCTTAAGAACTTTAAAATGTTTGGGCCCTCCTCCCTACAGTATGATGGGATTGTCCTACAGCTACAGGCCACCTATCTGATAGCGTACACAGACAGAATCCATGTGATGGCACTGCAGGCGGGTTACAGGGAACTGACAGAGTTTTGTAATGGGGTTATAGATCACACAGTAGATCAAATAAAACATGCCAAATAAACGCGTTTCACTCATAAAAGCCACGTGGCCATTAACTCCATTGCAAATCTATGTCACGGAGCAGGAGTCGGCACAACCTATGGCCATTTGTTTGCAGGAAACCAGAATTAGAGCTCATTCACACATCTAAACTTTGAATGTTTTTTTTTAATTCACTGAACAAATTCTGCCAATACATTTCCATCCTTTTATTCACATTTGCACTTTTTATACATGCAAGTTGTGTACACACAGTATTTCAATATGTAGCATGTTCCAATAGATCCCATAGTGGTCCAAGTTTTATCCCATAGAAGTCAAAGAAGCAAGGGTGGAACAAAAGGTAAAAAATAATTCTCCATATTCCACATTTGTATTTGCTTTATATTTTCATACAGAAGTAGGATTTAGGTTAATAGTACATACTGCGCAAATTGTTATGGGTGATGGAAGTGAATATCAGACTGTTGTCCACCAGGTGGCGATGTACAACAATATATGAATAAGACATGACAAAAGAAGATGCTTTGTATAGCGTTATTGTTGGCTATTGCAGTTTTGAAAGTTTTAAAAAATATATTTGACATGTCGTAAGTTTTGATCAGTCCAGGTCGGAGTGTTCACACCTGTAATGATCAGGAGAATGAGTAGGGCCTCTTCCCACTCTGTTTAATGGGATTATTCAGCAAATATTTTCTTCTTTCAAATCAACTGGTGCCAGAAAGTGGCAGATATTTGTAATTTACTTCTATTAAAAAAAAATCTCCAGTCTTCCAGTACTTATCAACTGCTGTATGTCCTACAGGAAGTGGTATTCTTTCCATCTAGGGAGCAGGAGAGGTTTTCTATGGGAATTTGCTGCTGCTCTGGACACTTCCTGACATGGACAAAGGTGGCAGCAGAGAGCACTGTATTAAACTGGAAAATAAACACCACTTCCTGCAGGACATACAGCAGCTGATAAGTATAAGAAGACTGGAGATTTTTAAATAGAAGTAAATTACACGTCTATATAATTTTTTGAAACCAGTTTATTTGAAAGAAAAAGATTTTTGCGGGAGTGCCCCTTTCAATTGTGATACATATCACATGGAACAGACCCGGCCATTGTATGGCATCCGGCCCTTTAACTAGCTCTGACCAGTCCACATTAGATTGATAAGCTGGATTCATAGGGAACCCAAAATGTAATGTTCAGAGTGCAGTGTGCGGACCCCTGCTCTCTCTGCCAGGTGTAGACCCTCGGTGTTCGTTCTTCCAGCTCACCTATTGTGACCTATTTAAGTTTTTACCCTCCTCCCTTCCATTGACATTTTTAAGTCAACGGGAAGAAAGCCAATGTGCTTCACACTAATTTTTTTAAGGCTGGGTTCAAACTGCGTTTTTGCAATGTTTTTTTTCCCCCCTCAGTTTTATGCAAAAAAAATGATGCATTTGTGTGCATCTGTTTTTCCATTGACTTCCGGTATAAAAAAAAAAAAAAAAACGGATCAAAATACATCCATTTTTTTAGTATATGCAAAAACGTGGCCGACCACATTTATGTGTATGATAGAAATAACCGGATGCGTTTGGGTACTTTTTTTTATAATAGAATTCAATAGAAAAACAGATGCACACAAATTTGCATCTGTTTTCTGCATAAGCCAGATGAAAAAAACAGATTGCAGTGTGAACACGGCCTTACACTGAGGGGGCATTTATAGCGTGTCATTTGCGTCATTCGGATATTTAAAACATTACAGATCGTTTTTTCTTTACTATTTGGGCCAATTAAGTTTTTACATTCACAAAAGTTTTAATATTATTATTATTATTATTATTATTATTAATGAAGTCCCTGTCCTAATGACAGACGTCCCCTGATTCCAAGGAGCAGAGTGTAAGTATCAGTGTCCCTCCGCTCTCTTATCCCGCCATAACTGCGCTGACTATCAGGGACTGAGGGGAGACAAGCTTTGTCATGTACCTGCCCCACATGCTTCACATTCTTGAAAAATAATTTGACAATGGGAAAGGTTTCTTCCAGCGCGGCCTTCTCTAAGATCCATATCCACGTGTATGAAACGTTCTATAAGATCTCCCATAACGTATGATGGTAATTATAAATTATCAATACTGTTCGTATGGTTCTGACCTTGGCGACAACTTTCCTGCCCCTTTGTCACTGGTGCAGCTGAATAACACTTAAAGGAAGACTAAAGGCCCTATTACACAGAGCGATTATCGTTTAAAAATTCGGCATAAAAACCAAAAAGTAACGATTATCTCTCCGTGTAATAACACCCAACGATCAAACGATGAAAAATTGTTAAACGTTCTCAAAAAATTATCGTCGGTAGTTCGTGTGGGTTGTCCTGAGGAACCATTAACGACCATAAAAATAATCGTTTATATCGTTAATAACAGCAATCGGTAAATGTAATAACATCAGAATCGTTCGCTACTAAATTTTTAGTTTTCTCTAGCGATCGATCATTATAGTTTTAAGGGCCCTATTAAACCGAAGATTATTGTGCGAATTATCGTTATAGCGTTCAAATTTAAACAATAATCGTTTCATCAACAACCAAACAATAATCGTTTCATCAACAACCAAACAATAATCGTTTCATCAACGATCAAACGACCATTGAAAAATTGTTCATCATTGGTTTGGTGCCGACACTAAAAATCATCGCTAATTGGTCAGTGTAATGCTACATTTACACGAAACGATAATTGGCCCGATCGTACGATTAACGATGTCGGAGTAACGATTTTTTTTTCATAACAGTCAGCGTTTAGACGGTACGATATATCGACTGTTCTCACGGAACGATCTGCGAATTTTTTGCGAACGATCAACGACGATTTAAGAACTTGTTGAAAGATCAAAATGAATGATTTCTCTCTCGTCGTTTGATCGTTCGCTGTGTTTACACGTCCAATTATCGTTCGAATTCGATCGTTATCGTGCAAATTCGCACGATAATCGTTCCGTGTAAACGCAGCATTTTTGCACATCGTTCCTTCTTTTACTGGGATCAGATGGAGTAAACGATCATAGTAACAATTGTAACTAACGGTAACGACTATCGTTCTGCGTAACGTGGTGAACAATTTCAGGTTCAAATCTTGATTGTGATCGTTAACCGTTAGAAATCGCTTTATCTAATAGGACCCTAAAACTGCATGAGATGAATTGTCGCAGTAATGGCAGCTGTCGCGGACTGACCGATCACGGTTACATACAGTATATATTAAAAAAACAAAGATAAACCCATCAACTGGTTCTTATCTAAACATGACCCCTCAATGTAAAAAAGTAAAATAAGTTAAATTAACCAAAATCATGATCTTTAACCAAAGCAAATTTTCCCATAAGAAATCACTGATATGCCGACAATTGGTTCCGCACCCCAAAAATAATGATTTTTTTTATTCTGAATTACATGTAGAACAGATGAAACAGCTGAATATTTTATATTATTATAACTGTACAGTATAGCTGAGTGTGAGTGCAGACACATTATAGCAGCAGTGTGTATAGCTGAGTGTAAGTGCAGGCACATTATTGCAGCAGTGTGTATAGCTGAGTGTAAGTGCAGGCACATTATTGCAGCAGTGTGTATAGCTGAGTGTAAGTGCAGGCACATTATAGCAGGAATGGAGAGGATGGGGAACACAAGGGCTGATATAGACCACAGGGAGCATGAAGTAGGAAAGAAGTGGATCTGCTATGATTTGGAAGGTGAGGGAGACTTCCTGGGTCAGAGTACAGGGCTGTAGACCCCGCTATGCAGACCAAGCCCCTCCCCCACTCCCCCTCCCACCTAGTACACGGAGCTCTTAAACCAAAGCAATGCTCTTACACCAAGTCACAATTTTGAAAAACTGTGAGCTCTTCTTGCAAAACGCTCTTAAACCGACCGCTCTTAAAGTTAATCTTAAACCGATGTACCACTGGGCTTACTTATTACCTTTTGAAAATGAAACCAGCTTGGCCGAACTTGTTGAATAATTTGAGAAGATGCAGCAAAAATTTGAGTTCTAAGATATCAGCTGTTTTACAATCGTTTCCACTAAGTTTCCATCACATGACATTGTCTGTCTATAACAGTGATTTTCAACCAGTGTGCCACGGCACACTAGTGTGCCGAAACACATGGTCGGGTGTGCAGCGATCAGTGGCGGATTGGTGGTGTGCCCCGGGATTTTTTAAGTATAAAAAGTGTGCCGCGGCTCAAAAAAGGTTGAAAATCACTGTTCTATAAGACACAAAGGGGCGGTCACACAGCAGACATTTATCAATTTTTTCAGAGAACGGCTATGTTCCCACAACGTTAAAAAAAAAAAAAGAGAAAAGGCATCCGCTTTTTTCTATTTAAAAAGACGTCCGTTATTGCTGCGATTTAACTGACTGTGATGCATTAAAGTCAACGGAATGACGGACGTCCAATGCACGCAGTGTATAAAATAACGGACGTTGTCTGCGCGGACGTCAGAATAATGATCATGACAACTATTTTCGGACGTCTTTTGCAAACACTGGACGTTATTTTTTAATTGTTCACGCACAGTTTTTCTTTTTTCACCGTCCATTCACTGTTTTTACTATTAAATTTATTGGACTTTTCAAAAATGTAGTGGGAACCTAGCCAAAAATGATAAATGTACAATATGGGACGACCTGACAGTATCCATTGTGGGAGCGGCCTAGTCCCGGCATTAATAATTAGGCAATTTCCTTTCACTTGTTTATTCATCACATTACAAAAGCCATAACTTTTTGTTTTTGCATTAGGGGTTTTTTTTTTTTTTTTTTTTTTGCAGGACTAGTTGTATTTTTCAGTGGCGTGATTTTGGAGTTCACTTTGGGGAGAATAGTAATAAATTCATTCAGAAGGGGAGGCCATGCCCCATCAGGCAAAACTGCAGTCCCCCTGCACTTAGCTGTAAGTTAGGGCCCTAGAGACGAATCAGAGCAATGCAGCCGATGATCGCTCCGTGTAATAGAGACAACGATCATCGGCTGATCATGTCTTTAGATCCGGACCTAAAATCATCGGCTGCTGACTGCGCACGACTACATTGAATAAACTGTTATACATCACCTCTCCACACTCCAGGTCTTCTCCTGCCCTCTGATTGCTTCCTGGCACTGCGGCTTCTCTGAACTGACAGGCTGCTCAGCCAATCACTGGACATGGTGGTCCCGGTCAGTGATTGGCTGAGCGACCTGCCAGCCCAGAGACCGCTCTAAAGCTGCAGCTGCGGTGAAGGGAAGCATAAAGAGGGCAGGAGAAGACCGGGAGTGAAAGCAAAGGGAAGGAGTGCGGAGAGGTGATGTATAACAGTTTAGGGCAAAGACTACATCACTAATTATACATATATATATATATATATATATATATATACAGCCCTTGCTAAATGATTATTGATCCCTGTAATAGGCTCAGTAAACGAGCCCCGATCTAGCAGATTGGCACTCAGTTACATTATCGATCAGGCCGCCATCGGCTCGTCTAATAGGAACCATAGACACAGAGCACCAAAAAGTAGTAAAACATTTTTTGTAAACCCAAGGCTTGCGGACAAGTTTTGGATTTTTTGATGCTCTGCGCTAGAAGTAAAGTTTTATTAATTCCTCCCGTGATCTATAATGTACCATTTTGAAATTTTAAGGAGGAATGATTAAAGGGGTACTCAACTGGTGTCAGAAAGTTATACAGATTTGTAAATGAGTTCTATGTCAAAATTTCCAATCTTCCTGTACTTATAAGCTGCTGTATGTCCTGCAGGAAGTGGTGTATTCTTTCCAGTCTGACACATTGCTCTCTGCTGCCACCTCTGTCCGTGTCAGGAACTGTCCAGAGCAGGAGAGGTTTTTTATGGGGATTTGCTGCTGCTCTGGACAGTTCCTGACATGGACAGAGGTGGAAGCAGAGAGCACTGTGTCAGACTGGAGAGAGTATACCACTTCCTGCAGGACAAACAGCAGCTGATAAGTATGGAAAGACTTGAGATCTTTAAATAGAAGTAAATTACAAATCTATATAATTTTCTGAAACCAGTTAACTTGAAGGAAAAAGATTTTCACTGGAGTACCCCTTAAGACTCTTCCCGAATCCTAGAGAACATAAAGGGTAACCTGTTTAGTGCTTAAAGTAAGTAATTTTTCCACACTCTATTGGAGAATTATGAGTTCCTAGGTTCCTAGGGAAGATTCCTTATCAATTAGCCAGACAAGCTACAGAAGTCTGCACGTTACGCGGCTCACTGATTTTTATGGCTGCTATTTTACACTGCATTTTGTGCTGCAGGAGAATTAGACACTTGCTGTCGGGTTATGGTGAGTTTACACTGAGAGATTTGAAGCCAAAGCCAGGAATAATTTGAAAAGAGGAGAAATCTCAGTCTTTCCTTTATGACCTGTTCTCTGTTTATAGTCTGTTCCTAGCTTTGGCTTCAAAAATCTGTCAGCTAAATCTCTCTGTATAAAGTCACTGATTCCTTTGAGTCCTAGTTGTTTTGCAGCCTGTCATCAGCTTAAATGGTCACTGCCGTTTCAATGAACTTTGCATATATACTGCTCACAAAAAGTTAGGGATATTTGGCTTGAAATTAATGGAATTTTATTGAAATGCAGTGTCCCAGAACAGCCCTTCTCATGCTCGCACTTGTATTATAACCAGTTCTGTTCTGGAGAGCTGTGGCCCACTGCAAACTGCGTGTGTTGTGTTGCCCTTCTCAGTGTTCGGGTCTGTTGTTCCATTCATTTCTTGTATATATATATTCGGGTGTCAGTGCCTAGTGGTGTTGTGTCGCCCCCCAGTGTTCAAGTGTGGTACTTCTCATGTATATTTCTCTGTATGTGCCTAATGGTGTGATGATGCAATGGCTGGATGTCACATGACTGTGCCCTGCTTCCATGGTAACTCCAATGGTCATCGAGCTTTGGCTGGGGTTGCCATGTGACTTCCTGTTCTGTCGGAGTCTATTCCCTACCACATAGGGGATAGAGTGTGTTAGACCTCTCTCCCTGCTAAGAGAGAGGCCTGCATGTGCTCTGCTGCTCCAGTCCTCTGGCTGTGTTCCTGTCTCAAGTCTCAAGATTCTCATATGGGTGTCGATTCTTCAGTCGTTCCTCTCATCATCATCTTCTCTAATCATCAACAGCAAGTATTTCATTCAAGTCTCATTTCACCCAGCATCTCAACTTCAGTTTCACTACTACTCCCATCATTCAGCATGCTACTCTCACAGCCTATTGCAGCATCACCCATTACTCTGCTTTATTCAAGATTGCCTTATTCCCGGTTGCATCCGGAGAGACTGTTGCTACTAGTTACCACCGTTACAATAAATATACAACTACCGTTGTTTCTGAACCTTGGCATTGGTGTGATAATTGGTGCCCTGACTAAGGACAATGAAGAATTGCATGCCCAGTATTCCCGCATGGTCAGGAGCCCGGCTTCCAGCTGTATCACCCTCGTGCCTACACCGTGACAATGCTATACTCTGCAGCTGCACCGATTCCTGCCTGTTAGCACCATCTACACTGCGGAGTGGCCCCTAGGGGCCAGGGCATCGCAGAAACATAAGCCAACATCAGTGGTTGGTACACCCCAACAAATAATGTCAAGGTCTTAAAGGGGAACTCCACATAAGAAAAATGTGTTTTCTATTTAAAGTACATTAAAAGTTATATAGATGTGTCTATACAATGAATTACTGTATCTGTACGGTTCTGTCACACTGGTAGCTGATAAAAAAACAGGAAGTGAAGAAAACTGGCTTCAGTGTCAATCCACATTGTCTCCTGCTCCTTCTCCTCTCCACCTTATTCCCAAATATTCCATGCCTCTGTCTAACATTGCGTGTGTTTGCTGAGCACAGGCTGATGATGCAGACAGGGGGCAGGGTGTGATGTCACAGGAGGTGTGGCTGGATCCCCCAATACCCTGAGTGATCCACCATCTCTGATTGGCCAGAAGCAGGAGCAGCAACTTCTCTAGGACTGTGATGAACAGCTGAGGGAAAGCAGTGCATTCTGGAACCAGTACCGCATTCTGGGAACTGCTTAACCAGGAAGTATAGAAACACAATACAGAACAACCCCCCCCCAAACAAATGGATTTGTGGTAGTTTCAAAACTGGGATAGACAGGTAAGTAATGCGTTATGCTTTTGCAGAAGTTTATTTTTTTTAAACCTCTACCTGGAGTTCCCCTTTAATAACTTGTGCCCTTGAGCACCAGTTACAGCTTGACAACGACATACCCTGCTGTTCACAAGGCGGCTTATTGTTTACTAAAGCATGGCACTGAGGTCTTGGGGTACAAAGTTACGAGCCTCTATATCAGAGGTAGGAAACCTTTTTGGCTGAGAGAGCCATGAACGTCAAATTTTTTAAAATTAATTCCGTGAGAGCCGTACAATCTGAATATAACACACTGAACCACCTGACCCCCCCCCACACACACACTACTCCACCTGACCCCTCCACACACACACTACCCCACCTGACACCCCACACATTACCCTACCTGACCTCCAATCCCACACACACACCCCAACCTGACCCCTGCACATACATTACCCCACCTGACCCCCCCCCCACACACACTACTCCACCTGACCTCACCCACACACACTACCCCTACTGCCCCCATCCCCCCACACACCCTACCCCTCTTTACCCTTTAGCTGGAGGTCGATGGAAGTTTATGATCGGCCTTACACACATGGGGGGAGATTTATCAAACATGGTGTAAAGTGAGACTGGCTCAGTCGCCCCTAGCAACCAATCAGATTCCACCTTTCATTTTCCAGAGTCTGTGAGGAATGAAAGGTGGAATCTGATTGGTTGCTAGGGGCAACTGAGCCAGTCTCACTTTACACCAGTTTGATAAATCTCTTCCATGGTGTTTTTTTTGGGGTAGTGTTCTTCTCTCCTGTCTGGCGTTTTTGAGGTTCTTTGGCAGTTTTTCCAAACCGCAGCATGCTGAGGGGGTGGTGTTTTTTTTCTCCCATAGATTTTAATGGAATTGTTCTGGATGTGTCAAAAACATCATTGCTGTGCGTTTGGCGTTTTTGCCACCTTTTGTGGTGGAGCAGCTAGGTCATGTGATAAGTTAAGTTAAACATCACATCTAATTTTTGGTGCTAATTTGTCAGTGATGGTGATTTTACCAAATGCGGCCCTATTCCCATCTCCAATTTGTTTTTAATTTTTTTTTTTTTAATTTTTTTTTTTATAGAGCTGGCTAGATACAGTATGTGCGGCCCTAACAACGCATAGAGCAATAATGACCCTAATAGTCGTGTCAGGACACTTGGGCACATGAAGCTTTGAGCTTAGTTTGTACTATTTTTCAGGAAAAACGTTTCTCCCAATGGATCCCGCGTGGAATCTCTCGTTAGTTAAAGCAAAAAGAGTGGCGTATTTCAGTGTGATTAGGGCTGTTGCTTAAACACTGGTAGAAATCTCGCAAAGAACACAATGGTTAATCTCCTGCTGATCCGTTCCATTTTTGGCTGGGGATCGTCTGAGGGGACAAGGCTTAGCCCAGGGGGCGGGCTGAGCACCATTGTGTCCTACGGCAGACAGGGTCAAGGGTGGAGGCTTCTGATCCAGTCACTTGTCAGACACATCAAGATTAATTCTTTATATAGTTGCAGTTTTTATTGTAACGTGAGACGTAAGATCATAGAGAATCAAATTAGGGACGGAATGTATGGGATATGCTGCACATTATTTATAGTAAGTGATACAGGGTTGGTAAGCGCACGGGCCCCAGACAGCTTATATGCTATTACTCGGGCTTCCAGCTGTTACAAGACTACAATTCCCATCATGCCTGGACAGCCAAAGCTTTAGCATGATGGGAATTGTAGTTTTGTAACAGCTGGAGGACCTGCGTTCTATAGTGAGACTGCCAGGCCAGCAATAGGAAACTAAGGTCTGGGCGAGGCTGATAGAACTGGTGACACTCTCTTTTATACTGAAACATTTTGTGCTTATGTGTTCTTGGTTTGTGACCAAAGATACGACTACTTTATTACACCCAGAATTCTCAACAGCTACCCCATATACCCCAATAGTAAAGGGTCTAGTCTTTTGGTCATAGTATATCTGAGACTTGAAACCTACCAATCCCTTCTAGATGCAGCCTCTAATTTTTAGATACAAATATAGTATCTTTGCACAGTGTAATGTGGGAGCTATTGCCAGTAGAGGGCGCTTCCTGCATTAGGACACAAGCAAAAGACAGCAAAGGAGGCTGGAAGTCAGGGTGTTCAATGCATCTCTATAATAGCGCTCTCAGAGATGCATTGGAGACTCGGACTTCTGGAATTAAAAAGGATTGTAGAAAGAAGAGGCTCTGAAGAATCGGGACGTTACTTCTAGTGCGATACAAACTGCCAGTCACTTACCTCCCTGGTTCCAGCACCGGGTCCTCTATTGTGCCGCCCCGTCCTCCCGCCGCTTCCTGGTCTGAGCAGTGGCATGAGACGACATCTCAAGGCAGCTCAGACCAGGAAGCGGCAGGCAGATGGAAGAACGGGGCGGCACGATCCAGGACCCGGTGCTGGAACCGGGGAGGTAAGTGACCGGCGGCTTCTATATCCACCCACTCCCTGGCCATACACTGAAAATACACATAGCCTGGAGTACCGCTTTAATAATAGGCAAACCTTGAGCATTCTCAGATACGTCTAAACTTGAACGATCTGCATTTGATCACCGGTGGCTGAAGATATTGGATGCAGCCCTAAGGTTGCCATAGGCCGTATCCCCGTTTTCCAAGACTCCTTGGGGCATGCGCCTAACTTCTTCAGCCACTGGCAATCAAATGCTGCACGCTCAGGGTTCACTCCTCTCTAGAACATCTATATGAAAAGTTCATTCATATCAAAAAAGTTACCCCAATCCGCAGGATGGGGAATAACTAGTGGGCCCCCATATATCTAAATGATTACAAACTTTAAAGCGACTCTGTACCCACAATCTGACCCCACAAACCACTTGTACCTTCAGATAGCTTATTTTAATCCAAGATCTGTCCTGAGGTCCGTTCGGCAGGTGATGCAGTTATTGTCCTAAAAAACAGCGATTCTGGGTACAGAGTCACTTTAGGACCACAAGTCTGACTGTGGGTCCATTTACATGAACTGACAGCGTTACTATGCTGCTATTAGTTTGGGTAGAGATGAGAGCGAGTCCAGTTGTTTGCCATTTGAACACCAAACAATCAAACTTGAGTTGCACTCATCTATAGTCATTGCACCAATGGTCGAGCCAGGACTTCCTAGACTGACTCATCTCAGCAGTGACTGCCCACTTAGCCAATCACTGACTGAGACAGAACAGTCCCATGACAAGTGATTGGTTGAGCAGGCAGTCACTGCCTGGATTAGTCGGTCTCAGAAGTGGTGGCAGGATTGTTCAGTGCAGGGACCTGAAGACACCACAGGAGAACAGTGAAGTAATAATAGCTTATTATTTTTCTACATAACTGTAGCACTATAGCAAAAGTTCTCATGCAGGAGGAGTACCCCTTTAACATCTATGCTCCCTCTAGTGTTGTCTGCAACCAGTCTTCATGGTCTCCTAAAAAGCTAAGCTGGGAATTCCAAGACTTCAGTCACTGCTAGAAAGGGAGAGGAAACCTGGCAGTTCAATCCCAGTGGATTGCTGCTTCTTTATAATATACAGAAATGATAAACTCAAATTACGGCAGCACAATGCTAGCACTGAGGCTTAAGCCTAATGGATTCATGGGACGTAGGACTTCCACTGGCAGCTTTCTTTGTATGTACAGAAATAGGGAGAAAAGCTTTTACTGCAGACGGAGCTTGCATAGCCCGGTCAGTACTGTGCACAAGCCCCATTCTAATTCAACAGAGGGCTCATGCATGGAAGCAACCCGGCATGGTTGTTATCATGGATACCCAAACTTCCGATCCATTCTGCTGCTGGATCATCGTATGACAAGTACGCTTTTCGTGAATGTGGGTGCACGTGGCAGCATACTTTCAACATCGACTCAACTACTGGACATGAGGTTGTCAAACAGCAACTTTTCCTAGAATCAAAGTAGTGATGTGACTTTTGCATACTTACCATATCCAATATTTTTTGGAGGTTGTTGCTATAATAACTATATATCTGTGAATATATTTTCACAATCTTTTCAATCCACCCTAGAACAGCAGCATTGCAAGAACACGAGAATATACCCAAAAACTTCCAATGCTGCTCTTCTTCAGGGAAAGTTTTTTTTTTTCTGAGCCAGTATTTAATTATTTCATAAACTGAAGTCTTAAAGGAATACAAGACACAAACACCACACTGTTAGAACAAAAAGAAAGCCTGCAAATTAAAATTGCAGTTTTATTGACAATACTGCCGCACACATCCAGCCAGGCCAAGAAAGTAAACAGCAACTTCAGACAGAACGAAAAAAAAAAAAAAAAATTATATCTTTGGCCATTTTACTCATCCAAACCCATCTAAAGTACAGCTAAAAATATGCTCAAAAAAAAAAAAAGTAAAAAGTTACTGGAATGATCAGAATATTTTTTTCTTATATGGGAATTTTGTCTTATTTATTTAGGTTTTTTTTGTAACAACTTTTTTTTTTCATTTTTTTGTAAAGATTTCTCCATTTGCTCCCCTTGGAGAAGAAACAGCCCTGGTCTTACTCCACCCTGCCCGCCACCCTGCCCAGAGAAAAGAACAAAATACATCAGGGTTTAAATTGGCAGAAATCTACAGGTGCAATTAAAAAAAAAATAAAATTACAAGTGTAATTTAAAAGCCCCACACCCTGTCAGCCGGATTCCAGGTACAGAAAAAAGGACTGTTGTATACCAATATGTACAAAAATATAAAATGTAAATAAAAAATACAAACATAGGAACCCCATACAAGGGTGTTTCTTAGTTTCCCATTTCAGAATTTCAAAAAGGAAAAAAAAAAAAAAAACTTTTTTTTTTTGCTGCTGTGAACCTCACAACCCCTCCCCTCTCGGGACTGGAGAGGACAGCAGGTGAATGCAACCCAAACTGGCAGTGAAAGGGTTGGCCCACTCAACTTTAAGAGGACCAGGGGCTGCTTAAAAAAATAATGCACCAAGGGCACATTGAATTGCGCATCAGACGCAAAAATGTGCGAGGACGGAGAAAAGGGCCATGGGAGCCTGCGTGACGGGTGGGACGGATGCATCACTTTGACGTGACCATATTCTGAGCGTGATAAGGGTGGGGAGGCGGTGGAGAAGGATTATATATAGAATTTATTTTGAGACAGGGAATAGCCCCTCTCTAGTCATCTTCATCTGTTTTCTGCTTCTTTGTTTCAACGTCATCTTCGTCCTGGACAGGAAGGAAAGAAACACTTTACTGCATGAAGAAAGTGAAATGTGAACATTGAATACTGGAATAGCTATAAAGCAGTTCAAAAGCCGCTACACTATTAATTGGCCAAGTATTGTAGCAGACTTTGTGGTTTACAGAGCTACAAAGCCTAGAAATGTATTTGTACTGCATGTAAAAGCAGATTTGACCAAAATCACAGGTCTGTAGCTTCTCTAACATGTTCCCCATGAAAACACTTCCTGTAAGGACTTCAGGCGGAGTCATAATGCTTTATACTAAAATTGGATTCTAAAAATGCAATGGGCATATCAAAGCCACAGGCGGCCATGTCTGTATTATACTGTACTGAAGAAGAGCCACCAAATCCCAAAAAACAAGTCTCTCTCTGTGATGGCCACTTTTCCAGAAACCCTAAAGTGTTGATGCACATGTGAATATTTTCTTTTAAACAGCAGTACCTTAAAGAAGGGTACCTATAAGCACCATAAGGTGGTTGCTGACATGGAGTGTATGATGCAGCATGGATAGAAGCTGCTCATTGCTATCAGGTATTACATGGGAGCCGAACTGAATGTAAGACTGAGCAAAATAATATCCCAAGATCTGTTTGTCACTTACATCGTCATCTTCTGCTGCTCTTTTGCCAGTGGGTCCATCTGCTTCATCATCTTCATCGCCCTCATCATCATCTCCTAACAAGTAAAGTCTCATTTTAATATATAACCACAGTTAATTCTATAACATTAAAACCAAAATACATCTTTTTAAATTGTAATCTTAGTTACACATTACTACATTCCACAGTCTCCTGCCAATGCACTACAATATTAACACAGAGGGCAGGTGGAACCCAGGATACTTAACTGCATGGTAGATGACAAGTTAAGGCAACATTGGTAATGTAAAACTAGGTGGCTAAATGTAAGTTTGATAACTCCCATCTTTCTCCAGATGTTTTCAAGGCATCAGCACAATACATGCAATACTTTGCGTAATATTCTATCAATAGGGTCCCTAAACCTCCTTCTTGAGGGTTGCTAGATGCCCAATACTGCGCTCTACCTTAGAACTGAGCATACTCCCCTCTACTCCAGTACTGAGCATACTCCCCTCTACTCCAGTACTGAGCATACTCCCCTCTACTCCAGTACTGAGCATACTCCCCTCTACTCCAGTACTGAGCATACTCCCCTCTACTCCAGTACTGAGCATACTCCCCTATGCTAATTCACAAGCTGTTCATCTTAAAAGGCCTTAAATGACTAAGCAGTACCTTCTACTTCATCCTCTTCGTCTTCTTCATCAACCTCTTCCTCTTCATCTCCATCGTTGTCTCCTCCATCATCTCCGTTCTCTTCATTCTCCTAAAATAAGGTGTGAAGTGATTAATAATTCAAATAAAGAAGAAAAGGGTTTCACCAACATTCTATGTAGTGTAAGTCTGGGAGGCCATTGCATGTAAATACAACAGAAGAAGTCTTGTCGGGGTCTATAAATGCTTTATTTTAGTGGTTATCACCATATTAAACACACTCAGCTTTAAAGTAACTGGAGAAAATCATGTACAGCTATTTGTGTGGATTCTGCTTCAGAGCCCACTAGAGGTGGAAGTGTGAACTACAACTACAGAGGATTAAAAGAACAAGGTAAGGACACGGCATGGATGAACACTTACTGCATTTCCATTGGCTGGCTTGTCCTTTCCGTTTTCTGCTTCGTCGACTACTTCCTTTTCTTTTGCCTTTAGGTCCTGCACAGAAATAAGACTGTTAGTATCCCAGCTTCTACTTGGCACAAATATTTAGCATGCTGAAGCACCAACAGGGACACCGGGCTACTGGACCCCAAATGTTTCATAGCAAATACTCTCTATGCCTCAAATAGAGCAACCTAAAAGATAGTTCAGACACCTCAGTAACAGGAAACATCAGAAACTGAGACCTCTCGCTCTAAAAGGGCATCATGGGGGGCGCTGATCCATTCAATGAGGGGAAAACTAAAATACAGGAGCTAGAGGTTTTGCTACCACTACACACGTTATATAGGTAAGAAGGAGATGTACAATATCATACTACATGGCTAAAAGAAGGAAACCACAGTAACTTAAAGTGACTGTACCACCAGGCCCAGGCTGAAGCACTGGAGGCGGCCGACCCACCCCCCGTTGGAGGAAACCCAGCCCCTCCATGACGTGACTCCATTAAAATCAATGGAACCCTATCATAGAGGGGCGGGGGTTTCCTCCCACTAAGGGTGGGTCGGCCGCCTCCAGTGCTTCAGCCTGGGCCTGGTGGTACAGTCACTTTAAGATTATAACAGAAAAATAATAAGGCACAATGCGAAAAAAATAAATAATAATCTATATATCTTCAAATATAAAAACGGCTCAAAATCTTATTAGTCCTATGTAAACACCCACTGGTGGTAAAGTTACTTTCTTGAAGCTGATCTGAGAAGTACAGGGGTGCAAAGAGGATGAGGGGGTCACCGGCCTTACTACAAAAAGGCTAGGGAAGGAAACGGTGAGAATGCATCACTTTAGGCTAACGCTCCACATCACTGACTGGTTATAGAGGCAGCACTGGGAGCCCTGAGCCATGGTTACAGAATAAGAGTCTGCAGTGGGAGCCCTGAGCCATGGTTACAGAATAAGAGTCTGCACTGGGAGCCCTGAGGCATGGTTACAGAATAAGAGTCTGCAGTGGGAGCCCTGAGCCATGGTTACAGAATAAGAGTCTGCAGTGGGAGCCCTGAGCCATGGTTACAGAATAAGAGTCTGCACTGGGAGCCCTGAGCCATGGTAACAGAATAAGAGTCTGCAGTGGGAGCCCTGAGGCATGGTTACAGAATAAGAGTCTGCACTGGGAGCCCTGAGGCATGGTTACAGAATAAGAGTCTGCACTGGGAGCCCTGAGCCATGGTTACAGAATAAGAGTCTGCAGTGGGAGCCCTGAGGCATGGTTACAGAATAAGAGTCTGCACTGGGAGCCCTGAGCCATGGTTACAGAATAAGAGTCTGCAGTGGGAGCCCTGAGGCATGGTTACAGAATAAGAGTCTGCAGTGGGAGCCCTGAGCCATGGTTACAGAATAAGAGTCTGCACTGGGAGCCCTGAGCCATGGTTACAGAATAAGAGTCTGCAGTGGGAGCCCTGAGGCATGGTTACAGAATAAGAGTCTGCACTGGGAGCCCTGAGGCATGGTTACAGAATAAGAGTCTGCAGTGGGAGCCCTGAGCCATGGTTACAGAATAAGAGTCTGCACTGGGGGCCCTGAGCCATGGTTACAGAATAAGAGTCTGCAGTGGGAGCCCTGAGCCATGGTTACAGAATAAAAGTCTGCAGTGGGAGCCCTGAGCCATGGTTACAGAATAAGAGTCTGCACTGGGAGCCCTGAGCCATGGTTACAGAATAAGAGTCTGCAGTGGGAGCCCTGAGGCATGGTTACAGAATAAGAGTCTGCAGTGGGAGCCCTGAGGCATGGTTACAGAATAAGAGTCTGCAGTGGGAGCCCTGAGGAATGGTTACAGAATAAGAGTCTGCACTGGGGGCCCTGAGCCATGGTTACAGAATAAGAGTCTGCAGTGGGAGCCCTGAGCCATGGTTACAGAATAAGAGTCTGCAGTGGGAGCCCTGAGCCATGGTTACAGAATAAGAGTCTGCACTGGGAGCCCTGGTTACAGAATAAGAGTCTGCACTGGGAGCCCTGGTTACAGAATAAGAGTCTGCACTGGGAGCCCTGAGCCATGGTTACAGAATAAGAGTATGCAGTGGGGGCCCTGAGCCATGGTTACAGAATAAGAGTCTGCACTGGGAGCCCTGAGCCATGGTTACAGAATAAGAGTCCGCACAGGTGCCGCACTGTCCCTCCCACCAGGTAGGCTTTGTGTTCCTCACACTCCACGCTTTAAATCCCATTTCAAATTTGGAGCCTCTATCTCTCCGCTGCCATTGGCCAGCTCCGGGCTCCTGTCCCCGCCCACCTCCTTATCCAGCCTTCCGGAGCCTCTGATTGGCTGCTGCCTTCCAGGCCCCGCCCCCGGCCAGCGCATAGGCTGCCGGGATTTGTAGATCGCTGGCGCTGGCTTCGCCCTCACTCCCTCATGCAGACACGCCCGGGGAGAGGAGGCGGAGAAACTACAACTCCCAGTAGGCTGTTCACAGCAAGTTGTGGCGAGTGACGCACGGGCTGGGGGGGGGACAATGATGTAGAGAATAAACGAGGTAACATGGTAATCAGTGTAACATAGAGCGCGGTGGCCGTTCACACAGCGCGGTTAGGAGACGGCGCTGCGGTTTATGCCGTGTGTGGTGTCAGGTAGAGCGCGCGGCGGGAGCGGAGCCGCTAATTACCCCTCCCCCCCTCTAATTAACGGCTCTGCCTCTAATCCGGTTACCATCTGTCCCCCCTCCCCGCGGTCCCTTCAGACTCAGCGTCTCCCCCGGGACTGAGCCGGTGGACGTGGTGGAGAACTGTATACAACACAAACAAGTGGCAGCAGCAGCAGCACCTCCCTCCCCCCTATAACTCATCCGCGCAGCTGGGACCTCATTAACCCCTGATACGCTGCAACAAAGGCAACCGCGGGGAAACCGCAGCGGCTTCTCATTGTGCGGGATGCGGAAATCACACGGGGGCGCCCGCAATCTGCTGGCTGGAGGTGGTCGGGGGGTGGCCGGGGGTACAGCTGGCAGAGCCCTCTGATCGGCAGGGTGACAGGCGCGGGGATTATGTATACACGATGCTGCCCCCCCCCCCTCGATGCATCCGGGTATATACTGTATACAGGTAGGATAGATGGCGGGGGATGGCAGACCTCCCACCCTCCTGTGCGTGGGCACCGGCCGGGAACACGACGCTCCTCAGCAGCCCCAGCACCGAGCACAGCACCGAGCACACGCGCCAAACTTTCCCCACCATAAGTGATCGGTCTCCTCCGCCCGGGGAGAAGAATCCGGGATAGATACAGACGGGAGGGGAGACATCTGGTACCCAGCACCGACCTGCCGCCTCCTCACTGATAACCCCGAGCACCGGGACACTTATCTGTCTGACACCTCCCGGGGAATGATTAACGGGCTACCGATCAGCCCACAGCACGGTGCCCACCAGACTACCGATCAGCCCACAGCACGGTGCCCACCAGGCTACCGATCAGCCCACAGCACGGTGCCCACCAGGCTACCGATCAGCCCACAGCACGGTGCCCACCAGACTACCGATCAGCCCACAGCACGGTGCCCACCAGGCTACCGATCAGCCCACAGCACGGTGCCCACCAGACTACCGATCAGCCCACAGCACGGTGCCCACCAGACTACCGATCAGCCCACAGCAGGGTGCCCACCAGACTACCGATCAGCCCACAGCAGGGTGCCCACCAGACTACCGATCAGCCCACAGCACGGTGCCCATCGATCACCCTGACCCACAGCGGGTGCCCACCAGGCTACCAGTGACAATGTCCCACAACACGATGACCCCTGATCATTCTACCCTAGGGCATGGTACCCGCCAGGTCCTACAGCACAGTGCCCATCAGGTTACCGATCACTATGCCCTATAGCACGGTGCCCACTAGGTTACCGATCAGTATGCCCTATAGCACGATGCCCACTAGGTTACCTATCACTCAGTGCCCATCAGGCTACCGATCACTCTTCCCCATAGCACAGTGCCCACTAGGTTACCGATCACTCAGTCCTACAGCACGGTGCCCATCACTCTCCCCCATAGCAGGATGCTCCAGCAGCCCTCCGATCACCCCCCAGCACAGTGCCCATCAAGCTACCGATCACTATCCTACAGCACAGTGCCCATCAGGCTGCCGATCACCCCCCAGCACAGTGCCCATCAGGCTGCCGATCACCCCCCAGCACAGTGCCCATCAGGCTGCCGATCACCCCCCAGCACAGTGCCCATCAGGCTGCCGATCACCCCCCAGCACAGTGCCCATCAGGCTGCCGATCACCCCCCAGCACAGTGCCCATCAGGCTGCCGATCACCCCCCAGCACAGTGCCCATCAGGCTGCCGATCACTCCCCAGCACAGTGCCCATCAGGCTGCCGATCACTCCCCAGCACGGTGCCCATCACTCTCCCCCCAGCACGGTGCCCATCAGGCTGCCGATCACTCTTCCCCATAGCACAGTGCCCATCAGGCTACCGATCACTATCCTACAGCACGGTGCCCACTAGGTTACCGATCACTCTCCCCCCAGCACGGTGCCCATCACTCTCCCCCCAGCACGGTGCCAGCCCCCGGCCCCGTACACCACCACCGGCAGGTGCAGCACCCGGCTGTGAGAGGCAACAATGGGGCCAGCAGCACCGGCGGACACCCCGTCACACACAAAGCCTCCCCCCCGCCACTTACCTTGGTTGTCTTCTCTACACTGGCGTCAACTGCTGTGTCTGACATGGTGAATGGGATAAAATATAATCTAGTCTAGAGATGGAGAAAATAAAAAAAAGAAAAGTGCAGGTAGATCCCGGGGACTCGGCGGAGCGGGGACGCTGGTGCGGGAACAATGCAAAGATGGCTTTTTTTTATTTTTTATAGTGACTGCCAGTGAAGGACTCACGCGGCGCCAGGGACTTTAATATAGATTAGTGGGAGGGGCCACGCGCCGGCTCCTCGCCGCCTCATTGGCCAACGGCCCCAGGGAAGGGGGGGTTGAGCCAGATCCGGCCGCTGATTGGTCTGAGCTCAAACAATGGGGGAGGGTGGCTTGTTTGCCTTCCCTTTCCAAACTGCAGTACCGACAATGACCGCCGCGCCCCCTTCCCTCTCCACCGGGCATGCGCAGTAGCTCAGCATTAGCAGCTCTTTGCTTTGGCAATCCAATGCAAATGAACATTATATTTTTTTTTTCCTTCTTTTAGAGGGAGGAGGGGGGAGCGGGATAGTGGCGTGTGCAAAATTACACACTCACACAAAAAGCAGAGCGCCCGGGAGAAGAGCAGCCCCTTACATTGTGAAACCTGCCCCCAGGGCATTTACTTGCCCTCTGCGCACACCGGCCGCGTATTGTCCTAGTGTGAATGAAAGGCGGGCGTTATGAGGAGATTTTATTCTAATTATACGTCCTCACACAATGGACGGTAACCGATCTGATCCTTTATCCTTTTATTACGTACGATCCAGTCACACAATGCGATTGTACCCCACACCAATTGCGTTACCGCCGCAATCGGTGCGTTTTCTGTCACGTATTCCATCCCCCGACCTTGCCGCACGAGGCTCGCTTTTTGCGAGGGAATTTTTTTTTTTTCTTTCTTTCTTTTAACTCTTCAGGTGAAGGGCAGAACGAGTGGAAATTTTCCATTCGACATTAACCCTCCCCCTCAAACTGTCATCTGTCCGGAGCTCACCGCCCTCCGCGCCTCCCGCCCACCCCTTCACTGCCGGCGATGCTGCAGTACCGCGCTCCGCCGCTAGGGCGCCCCTCGGGCTCCTCACCATCTCACAGACGGGTTTAGCCGATGGTCGACGCTTTATAATCGGTCCAATGTGAGGCGGGAGGGGGTCGAGAGACCCGGGATTCGGAGTCCCTGTAACCAATGTGATTCTATGTATCCTCTGCCCCAGTCATTGTGCAATTGCGATCGGCTTTGAGCGGGAACACCCCCCATCCCGATAATGACGGTACGATAGACGGCCTCATTATTTAATTGATTCTTACGATCTCATGCCATTTAAGGCTTAGAAAGGGTTAACCGCGCAAAATTGTATTCATGAGGAAAAGCAGCGTCTCGTATTGTGGCGCTCACGTTCCCGCGCTGTATACCGCTGAGAAGGTGTACAGCTATTATTATTCTCCGACCTGTGAGGTAAATAGCCCCGCCCTTCCCGCGTCCCGCCAAAATAGCGCAAAATACGTCTTTACTTGTAGGGTTTTTACACACGCTTCACTGCCCGGTAACGCCATACCGTGAGAGAGCGAACAATGTCCATAAAATTATAAACTTTAAAATAACCAGAGAAACCCGTTTTGTAGATAAAAAAAAAATTAAAACGCAATCGCCACACTCAATATGGCGCCTCGGCAAGCAGAGTCACATATTTCTTCAAATAAGCCGCAAACTTAACACTAGAAGTAGGACTTTTTACCCACAATGCGTTAAAAACATCCGGGCAACACGAAAGCCGCGGAGAAACTGGCTCCAAATGCCTTCCGTTAGTCAAAAACGTCGACGAATATGAGGTAAAAACAGCGACGTTTGTGCCACATACAACATGGCGCTTGGGATAAGTCACAAATCGTGACGTCAGCAACGTTCTGGGCAGTGATTGGTAGCTCTAGTGGCGCTTGCGGCTAACCACACCTAGACGGAGCGTGATTGGTTGGAGTACTAGAACGAACACAAAACTGACGCTTTGCGGCCGTTGATTGGTCAGAAGCAATGCCTATCATATGTCATGTCTGTTGTGCGGCAGGCGTAAAACCCGGAGCGCGGGACGAGGAGCCTGGAGTTCAGCTAATGTGAGTCAGGAGAGTAGTAGGAAAGTATTAGGTCAGGGAGAGGATTTGTCTACCTGCCGGATTACTTCTAGTCAGGGTGGACAGCTGAGGGAAATATCGCGCCGCCATGGTTATTAGCCTGCTCTTGTAGCCCTATAACGTTGTGTTCCTCAGTCTTATAAGCACCTGGAGCAAATCCAGCCTTATTACATGAGGGAAGCATATATCTTATGACAGAACCGGGTCCCAGAGAAACGCTTGGTATCTGTCACAGGTTACATAGATGTCTGCTTCAGGCTGTGTTCACGGGTTGCGTTTTTTTTTTTTTATTAAGTAATTTGGGAACCAGAATGGTCCAGTTTACGGAGGAAAGTGGACATCTTTCGGCTAAGCCTGAATAACCCCTTAGGGTGCGTTCACACCTACAGGATCCGCAGGAGATTTGATGGTGCAGATTTGATGCTGTGTTCAGTTATTTAAATGAAATCTGCTGCGGATCCGCAGCAGAAAATACGCTGCGGATCCGGTAAGTGTGAACGTACCCTAAAGGACAACTCTAGGGTACAAACTCACATAGCATATACGCTGCGTATTTACTGCTGCGATACGCAGCAGATTAGATCTAAACAACAGCATCAAATCTGCTGCGTATACGCTGTGTGTGTTTGTACCCTCAGGGTACAAACACACACGGCATATACGCTGCGTATTTACTGCTGCGATACGCAGCAGATACGCAGCAGATTAGATGTAAATAACTGAACACAGTATCAAATCTGCTGCGTATCTGCTGTGTGTGTTTGTACCCTCAAGCAGTTTGTTACATTTTTCCTTTATTGGGTAAAGGGGAGCTATCAGCAGGTTAGACAAATCTAACCTGCTGATGTGTCCCTATTGCACAGGAGATGCAGAGCAGGAGGGTATGCCTAGAATCTTAGGGCACTATTACACGGCCATATGCTGCATTTACACGGAGTGATAATTCGCCCAATCGAACGATTAACAATTTGAAGTTTTTTGTAACAATCAGTGTTTAGACGGAACGATATATTGTTTGGAAAATTCGTTATTGCGATCGTTTTAAGATCGCTTAAGCCCAACTCACACACAGGGTAAATCGGTGAAAGACTGTTTACTCGAAGCAAACTGCGAATTTTCAGCGAACGACCAACGATGATTTGAGAACTTGTTGAAAGATCATGATGAACGATTAATCGTTTGGCACTTGATCGTTTGCTGTGTTTACACGAGCCGATTTATCGCTCAAATGTGATGGTGTAAACGCACCATTAATAGAGACAACGATCATTGGCTGATTGTTGGTGTAAATGTGGCCCTAAAATTATTGGGCACCGACTGAGCCTCTCTATGTGCAATAGCGATGTGTGGCTAATAATTGCTCAAACACGTGATACTATACCTCACGCTGCTCCCGGTCTTCTCTTCTGTGCTCCACAGCTTCCCGGCGGCAGCAGCGTCTGAGCATCCTGTCAGCTGACAGGCTGCTCAGCCAATCACAAGCTGTGGCGGTCTCATCCTGTGATTGGCTGAGTGGCCTGTCAGCTGACAGGCCGCTCAGACGCTGCTGCTGCTGCCGCCGGGACTGGTAAGCTGTGGAGCACAGCAGAGAAGATCAGGGAGGGGTAAGGTATCATGTGTTTGAGCAAGGGCTGCATGGACATCGCTAACAATGTCCATGCAGCCCTTACTGTCTGATTATCAGGAACTTTATTAGGTCTAGTAAACAAGCAGTCATGTGCTCCACCGTCTGGTGAGACTGTTATGCTGCATTTACACGAAGTGATAAAATCGATTTAACGATTTTGATGCAACGATTTGTTTTTTTAGACGAATAAATCGGTAGAAAATTCGTAAGAAAAATCGTTATTGCGATCGTTTTTAAGATCGCTTAAGCCCATCTTTTACATAAGGTGAATCTTTGAAAGACTGTTTACACTAAGCTATCTGCAAATTTTTAGCGAACGACGATTTGAGAACATTTGAAAGATCAAAATGAACAATTTTTTGCTAGTCACTTGATCGTTTGCTGTGTTTACACGGAACGATTTTCGCTCAAATGCGATCGTTTTAGCGAAAATTCGAACGATAATCGTTCCATGTAAATGCAGCATAAGGAGCACTGCAAGCCCCAATAGAGCCAATCCCGCCTGCTCCATTTATTATCAATAGAAAGGGTCGGTCGGCCGCGAGCAAAGTGGCACCATGGGGGCGGGCAGTGCGCTGAGGAGGAAGGTAAGACACATACCTTCCACCTTGGTGTCTCCAGTGCAGTAGAAACATATAAAAAGGTTAGATTCTTCTAACGTGCTGATAGTTCCCTTTTTAAACAATGCATGTGTAGCCATGTGTTGCATTTTCTGTCGCTTTTTTCACATTTGAAATCATGTAATTCAAAAGAGAAATGGGAAGGAAGTCATAGAAAAACAAACGACTGAAAAACCAAAGAAGCATGAAAATGGTGTTCTTGCGCTGTTTTTCTTTTAAAAGGAAAACTGACAGCATAGATATGCTTATATCCAATGCCGCCAGTTTCCAGTTACCTACGAAGCAAATTTTAGGGTCCTATTACAAGGAGCAATCTTTTTACGATTATCGACTAACAATAAACGATCACAAACGAGATTGTTTATTATTGACCTGGAATCGTTCACCATATTACACAGAACGATGGTTGTTAGTTACGATCGTTATTGCGATCGTTACTATGATAGTTTACTCCTTCTGATCCCAGCAAAACAATGGACAATGTGCAATTACACTGAACAATTAGTGAAAAAATGCGGAACTTGAACTTCAGCATGTATACGTGTTGCTATATTCTATGATCTGGCGTTACAAACGTGGAGTCTGTGACACTGTTTGCGCCTTCTCCACTTTCTGGCCATCACTCTGTCTCCAGGCCGTCCTCGCCTCCTCTAGAATGTTTGACTGCTGGCGTATGTTAAAATTCTGAACAGCCGAAGATGAGAAGATGAGCTGGCTGTCAATCATTTGCAGGGGTGGCCTGGACACAGGGCGGGGTGGGCACCAGTTACCTAATGATACTCATTAGGTAACTGTAAACTCGAAGAATGAATGTATAAAAATGTCCATGCTGTTTCCTTCTAAGGGTATAAACCCACACACCGTATAAGCAGCGTATTTACTGCTGCGATACGCAGCAAACACGCAGCAAATACGCAGCAAAAACGCAGCAGATTATATCTAAATAACTGAACACAGCATCTAATCTGTACCAACAAATCTGCTGCGTATTTGCTGCGTATTTGTTGCGTATCTGCTGTGTATACGGTGTGTGGGTTTGTACCCTAAAGCAGTGCTTCTCAATTCCAGTCCTCAGGCCTCACCAACAGGTCATGTTTTGAGGATTTCCCATACAAAGAACTCCTGTGATAATACCTGATGCACTGAGCATAATTATATCACCTGTGAAATACTAAGGAAATCCTTAAAACATGACCTGTTGGTGAGGCCTGAGGACTGGAATTGAGAAGCACTGTTCTAAAGGGAATCTGTCAGCTACAATTCACGTCCCGAACTGCTGACACTGTTAGATAGTTATTAGGTCAATGGGAAACATGGTACCTTTCATATCGCCATCTGTCCTTCCTGAATGTAGACAAATGCATTTATTTTCTGGTACCAGGAGTCAAAGAGGCGTTGCCAAGCTCTCAAGTAGGTTTAGGTATGGGAGGTGTTATAGCTTGCTGTACTTAAGGAGCTCAGGAAAGCCTCTTTGGCTCTTTATACTATAGAATAAAAGCATTTTTCTACATCCTAATTTCACAGACAGATATATGAAAGATACCACGTGTCTCCACAGCTATCAGTGTCAGCAGTTTGGAATGTGAATTACGGCTGTCAGATTTCCTTTAAGTGTGGGTTTGCAGCGGATCCTTAAAGCAAACCTTTCACCCCTGCTGCCGGGGCAGAGCTTACCGGACCCACGGTGGAGTACCATATACTTAAGGCCCTATTCCACGGAACGATTATCGGCCGATAATCGTCCTGTGGAATAGGAGGCAACGATAAGCCGACATCGTTCATGTCGGCTGATCGTTGAAGTTGTTTGTCTTTCAACATGTTGAAAGACAAACGACTTATATAGCAGCGATCTGGTGCTGCCGCTCCGCGCAACAGGAGCGGCAGCAGCCCGCCACTATATCCTATGGGCTATCTGGCTGATCAGCGATCACCCGGGTAGCCTCCCTGCAACTTCCTCATGGCCCTTCCCGGACTCACCCAGGGAACGAGGAGCAAACGAGCACTTACAGCGCTCGTTTGCTCCTCAGAGTCGGCCCGTGGAATACGGCCTTTACCCCTTCCATGTAGTCCCCCTTCTGTACCCGATCCTGCTGCCGAGAGATTACCATTGGAAGCCCTGTGCGCACGTTATGCTAATTACCAGACATGAGCCTGACATCCATAGAAAATGACTGTAAATGGGTTACACATAGAAATTTTTTTTTAAAGTTTTGACAGGCCACATTTCCTTTAACAGTACTAATGCTCCATGTAGTAATGTTGCTTTGCCATCATACAGTAATAGTGCCCCCATACTGTAAGGGCCCTATTACACGGAGCGATAATCGGCCGAATCGGGCCCATTATCGCTCCGTGTAATAGAGACAACAATCATCGGCTGATCGTTGGTTTCGGTTCGTTTGGACCTAAAAATCGCCAGGCGCCAACCGGCCATCACTATGTAATAGCGATGCACGGCTGATGATTGCCCGAACCCCTGATCTCTTACCTCTTCCCGCTCTCGATCTTCTCTCCTATGCTCCGCAGCTTCCCTTGTGGATGCAGCGTCAGAGCAGTCTGTCAGCTGACAGAAAACCTCTCCGGCTCTGGACAGTTCCTGACCACTGTGTCAGACTTGAGAGAATACAACACTTCCTGCAGGACATACAGCAGCTGAAAAGTACTGGAAGACTTGAGGTTTGTAAATAGAAGTAAATTACAAATCTATATAACTTTCTGAAACCATTTGACTTGAAAGAAAAAGATTTCCACTGAACAACCCCTTAAAGCGAGTCTGTACCCTCAATCTGTCCCCGTCAAACCACTTGTACCTTCAGATAGCTGCTTTTAATCCAAGATCTGTCCTGGGGTCTGTTCGGGAGGTGATGCAATTATTATCCTAAAAAACAACCTTTAAACTTGCAGCCCTGTGTCAAATTGGCGTGGCCTACAGTATCTAAGCCCTAGGCTTGCACCACCGTCCCTCCTCCCCGCCCTCTTCACCCTAAGTAATGCCCCTGGGCAGCATTTCTCCTAATCATCACTTGTCTGAACACAGGTGCCTTAACGATCCAACACATGTGCAGTGTTCACACAGGTGATGAATAGGAAAATTGTTCATGTGCCTTCCTAACTATGAAGATGGAGAGGCGTTGCAAGCCTAGGGTATAGACACTCTAGGCCACGCCAATTTGACACAGGGCTGCAAGTTTAAAAGTAGTTTTTTAGGACAATAACTACATCACCTGCCGAACGGACCCCAGGACAGATCTTGGATCAAAAGCAACTATCCAAAGGTACAAGCCGTTTTGAGGGGGGGCAGATTGTGGGTACAGAGTCACTTAAAAATAAAAGTTCCTGTCATTAAAAAAAAAAAAAAGCAACTTTTGATATGTCGGAGAGATACATCAAAAGTATTTATCTGTCAGGGTCTGAGGCTTGAGACCCATACCGATCGGTAGAAGGAGCTCGGGGGCATCTGCGCTACCACATGCTTCTCTGCCCGGACAGCCCCATAGACAAGTACTGTAAGTCCATTTGTCTTGGTCTGAACACTCAAATCCTGACTGATCAAAACTTTGGATATGTCTCCACCTTCCACCCAATTTTTAGTGATTTCATAAGGTTTTAGGAGTTCTCTGCTCTCTGCTTGACTGTACTCGACAAGTGGGTGTGTCATCTTGCTTTTCAAGTAAAGCTGCCAAATTTTTCAGTGTTTTATGCTATTTTTGCTGCACAGAAAGACAAAGCAGTTTACACCAACCAGATGGTTGTGTAAAACTAACATGCTTTTATTCTTAGGATATGTTCACGCAACATATAAACAACGTCCATTATTTGGCTCCTCAAAACAACAATCGTTGTTTTGAGTATCAAACAACAGCCGTTGTTTTAAATGAAAATTGCATTAACCCCTTAACGACTGATGACGTATATTTACGTCATCCCGCCGCTAGGGAAGTTCAGAGGGGGGCTGCGCCACGTACCTGCTCTGAACTGGCGCAATCCCGACTGCTTTCTGCAGCCCGGAACAGCGGCTATTAGCAGGTGCAGCCGACTGCAGCTCCCGCTAATAAAGACCGTTAAATGCAGCTGTCGAAAATGACAGCTGCAATTAATACTGCGTTTACACGAAATGATAATTTTGCCCGATCATACGATTAACGATGTTGGAGTAACGTTTTTTTTTCCATAACGATCAGCGTTTAGACGGTACGATATATCGTACAGAAAATTTGTTTTGCAATCGTTTTGCGATTGCTTAAGCCTATCTCATACATTGATTAAATCGGCGAACGACTGTTCACACGGAACGATCTGCGATTTTTTAGCGAACGATCAACAACGATTTGAGAACATGTTCAAAGATCAAAATGAATGATTTCTCGCTCGTCGTGTGATCGTTCGCTGCGTTTACACGCACGATTATCGTTCGAATTCGATCGTTATTGCGCAAATTCGCACGATGATCGTTCCGTGTAAACGCAGCATAAAAGTCCTCCATAGCCCCTCCATTACGGTCTAGTGGCTGGATCTCCCCTCGCAATCATGGGGGGATCCTTTCTGCTTACCTGCCCGGGCCTCATCATCGGAATGACGCTGATCCCGGATCTGTATTCTATTGATCTGGTCTGCATCAGACCAAACCAATAGAGCACCAATCTCATTGATCGGTGCTGTATAATGCATACTACACTGATCCCTGTGAGAGATCAGTGTAGTTATATTAGAAGTCTAATAATTAATGTATAATTTAAAAAAAAAAGTGTTTTTATTAATAAAAAATCCTGTCCCCTAAAAAAAGGTCAGAATCACCCCCCTTTTCCCATTTTATAAATATATATCAATAGACATATTTGGTATCGCCGCGTGCGTAATTGCCCAAACTATTATCACATTCCTGATTTTGCACAGTAAACCGCGTAAGCGCAAAAACTTTCCAAATTTCAAAATTGCGCATTTTTGGTCACATCAAATCCAGAAAAATTATAATCAAAAGCGATCAAAAAGTCTCATATATGCAATCAAGGTACCGATGGAAAGTAAAGCTCATGGCGCAAAAAAACTACGCTTTACACCCCTGTAGACCACAGGATAAAAGAGCTATAAGCATGGTAATAGAACAATTTTAAGGGACATTTATTTTTTTAAAAGACATCAAATAATATAAAAGTGCTGCATATCATTGTAATTGTACCGACTTGAGGAACATATATAACATGTCAGTTTTACCACAGGATTAACGGCCCAAAAACGAGACTCCCCAAATAAAAAAAATAGCTTTTTTTTCGCAAATTATTTTCTGGTTTCACAGCGTGTTTTATGTAAAAATTAAGTCTGCCATTGCAAAGTAAAATTATTGGCACAAAAAATAAGGGGTTAATGTGGGTCTGTAGAGGAAAAAATACAAGTGCTATGGCCTTTCAAACATGAGGAGGAAAAAGCAAAAACGAAAATTGTCTCTGTCATTAAGGGGTTAAGCGAATTAACCATCAGTACATTCACTTTAAGTTTTGCACATGGATAGAATGGTGCTGGTGTGGGGAAGCCGATACCACTGTCTTTTTTTTTTGAACATCCCGATTTCCACATACGGTGCCATTCTATTCCTGGGCACCGGCCAGGGAAGAAGCACTGGAGATGCGGAAAAGAAACGAGTCCAGCTCCCGGCAAGGTGGAATCAAGTGCGTTGTTTATTGTATCTCCGTCACCGTACACACGTGCGGCATGCCCCCAACTGAAGCCTACGCGTTTCGGCTGCTACACCGCAGCCTTAATCATGGCCATGATTAAGGCTGCGGTGTAGCAGCCGAAACGCGTAGGCTTCAGTTGGGGGCATGCCGCACGTGTGTACGGTGACGGAGATACAATAAACAACGCACTTGATTCCACCTTGCCGGGAGCTGGACTCGTTTCTTTTCCGCATCTACTCAGGATACCTGTTGGAGTGTGAGCCCGTGCTGTGAAGCTCGGTGGATGGGGTAAGCTGGCTCTTTTCCGTTTATGACGAAGAAGCACTGGAGGCAGGCCGGCCCGCCCCCAGTAGGAGGAAACCCCCCACCTTCTGTTAGAATCAATGGAGCCACATCATAGAGAGGCGGGGGTTTCCTCCCACTGGGGGCGGGCCGGCCTGCCTCCAGTGCTTCTCCCCTGGCCGGTGCCCAGGAATAGAATGGCACCGTATGTGGAAAAGGGGAATGTGCCTGGGAATAGAACAGCACAGTACGCAGGAACTGAGCCGCGGTAAAAAAAAAAAAAAAAAGGACCACAGCACCGGCGTCACTCTATCCATGTGCAAAACTTGAAGCGAATGTACTGATTTCGACAGTTGTTTGCATTGACTTCAATGCATTATGAAAAGAATGGCCGTTGTGTAAATTTAAAATAACGGTCATTTCATAAAAAGTATGTTGTGTGAACATAGCCTAAACATGTACAACTATTTCCTTAATGATATCATGCACAAGATTTGATATTTTTTTTTATTGCAAACACAGGTGATACATGTGATCGCTTTCCGTTCTGATCCCGCTAGTGCTTACTTCACATCTTTTCTAACCTCCTTGTGCTTTTGAAGACTGGAAATCAGTGTCTTCAATGGATCTTTATGAGATCGCTCTCATAGAGCTGCATAGAAGACACTGACTTCTGGCCACTGTAGATGCGGGACAGCTAAAGAGGGTGTCACGCATAACAAATTTTTAGGTGCTTTACTCGTTGTAAATATGAGAAAATATACGCAAAAAAGAGAATTTCGGAAACATTGCAGTTTTAAATTTTTACAACCTAATTCTAACACATTCTGTAAAACATCTATTGTGGTCAAAGGCTCACTACCCCTATATAAATTCCTTTAGGCGTATAGTTTCTATCTGGTCTTTTGTGGGGGATTTGTTATGGTTCGGCACTTAAACTCTTTTGCAGACTCCATATGGTGCTTGAAAAAACCCTAATAAAATGAAGGCTCCAAAATCCAAAGGGTGGTCTTTTATTTCTGAGGCCTATGTGCATGCCAAGCAGCAAACCCGGGCCACACATGAAATATTTCTAAAAAGTAAAATTCAGGGTAATACATATTGGAGGACATTTATGAAAGCTGCACCATTATTTCTAATTGGGTTATATTAACATAGTAACATAGTAAATAAGGTTGAAAGAAGACAAGAGTCCATCAGGTTCAACCTAGGTAAATCCTCCTGTGTTGATCCAGGGAAGGCAAAAACCCCTATGAGGCAGACAACAATTGCCCCACCACAGGGAGAAAACTCCCTCCCGACTCCAATGGCAACCAGAATAATCCCTGGATCAACGTATCACCGGAAATCTAATGCCCATAACTTGTGATATTATATTGTTCAAGAAAAGCATCCAGGCCTCCCTTGAATTTATTTAATGAATCGGCCATGACAACATCATGTGGCAGAGAGTTCCACAGTCTTACTGCTCGTACAGTAAAGAATCCGCGTCGATGCTGATGATAAAATCTTCTTTCCTCTAGGCGTAGAGGATGCCCCCTAGTCATGTTTACAGACCTAGGAGTAAAAAGATCACTACAAAGATCTCTGTACTGTCCATTCATATATTTGTACATTGTGATCAGATCGCCCCTAAGACGTCTTTTTTCTAGCGTAAATAACCCCAAGCTTAATAACCTGTCCTGGTCCTGTAACCCACCCATTCCCTTAATGACCTTTGTTTCCCTCCTCTGCACCCGCTCCAGTTCAGCTGTGTCCTTCTTATATACCGGTGCCCAAAACTGTACACAGTATTCCATGTGTGGTCTGACCAGTGATTTATAAAGAGGCAAAACTATGTTCTCATCTTTTCCCTATCTATTGCCTTTTTTGATGCATCCCATTATTTTATTAGCCCTGGTAGCTGCTGCCTGGCACTGATCACTAAAGTTGAGTTTACGGTCCACCAATACCCCCAGGTCCTTTTCGGAAGTAGTTTTACCCAGTGTTTTATTATTTAGCACATAACTGTACTTATTATTTCTATGGCCCAAGTGCATAACCTTACATTTATCCACATTAAACTTCATTTGCCATTTCACCGCCCAAGCCTCTAGCTTCTCCAAATCCCTCTGTAATATGATATTATCCTCCTCTGTACTGATTACTTTACCCAGTTTATTATCATCTGCAAAAATGGAGATTCTACTCTGTAGCCCCTCAACAAGATCATTAATAAAAATATTAAAAAGAAGTGGACCCAATCTGGACGTTTTTTGTGTTTAGCGGGTAGGTCACAGAAAGAGTAGGGGACTTGTCTCTGCGATCCAATACAGGGCTCTGAAGATATAGAGGACTGAGCAGGCCGCACCAAAGGGATCCCGGCTGAGGCTGCTATGTGTAGGAAGATATGACAGCAGGCTCATTATACGCACCTGCTGTTATATAATGCCACTCAGCCGTATGTAAATCTCACTGAAGAAAGACCCGTTATTAAACCCACCCCCAAATACTGTATACTGCACTCACTTGCTGCTCGTTATCCGCTCGCTGCCAGCGCTATTACACGTGCTGACAGCAAGTGGGTAAGAGGGGGGCTGCTACATCTGCATGAGCTGCTGTATAACAGCACAGGCAGTTTTGATCCATTAAAGCGAATGAACCACATTGTACCATTTTTTCTTTATATATTGCTTGGTCAGCACTGACACGTAGTTCCTGATGGCACAGTCCATTTTTCAAACGCTGCAGGGTTCCTGCCATGTGCACTTGTCTCTCGATCTGACATTAGGGGGCTCAGTGCACTGTAAGGGGACCTAGCGCTCCAAGTACCCCAGTATCCCCTTTCCTCACACTTAGCGGTTAGACATGATTCTGAAGGCGGCTCATCATAGAGGGGAGGGGATATCGATTAACTGGGAGAGCTGGGCTTGCAGTGCATCCAGCGTTAAGAAACCTACACAGATGCAGGAACCGGGCAGCGATATGAAAAATGAACTGTGCCACAGGAATCTATGCATCGGCGCTGGCAAGGTGATATAAAAATTTTTCATTAGTGGTACATTCACTTTAAAGTTGATGTACCAGTGAAATACACATAATAAGCCTTCCATATGACCTAATGGATGCCACTGTGATGATTCCATTGGTGTGGTCCTTTTTTTGATCCACCTCCCCATTTCCGCGATGTGCCCGTTTTATAAATACGAGAATGAGGTGCTTGGTGCACTGAAGGCAGGCCCAATGTCCCCAGTTACTAATATCCCCTCCCCTGGGTGACGCAAGCATTTCGCGGTTGCTGAAAATGTTTCAAATATTGTGAAATTAAAAAAATCTTATGCCGTTGCAGAAAAACTGCACAATTTTTTACTGCAAAATTTTACAAAATTAAAAACAAAAAACTTTGAGCCAATTGTGAAAAAAAATTAAAAAACAATTGTGCCAAGTGAAAAATATTTTGTAATTTGTAACTGCAGAAATTGTGCAATTTTAGAAAAATTTGCATCAGTCACCAAAAAATGCATAATTTTGGGCTGTAAATTTGTGATAAACAGAACAATTTTGGAAAAACTTGTGCTAATCAGAAAACTTGTTATTTTTTGTAATTTTTGACCAGGAATTTGTGATACAAAATTGTGTAATTTTAGCAAGAATTGTGCATTTGTTGGAAAAATTCCATAGTGGCAAATTTAAAATGTTAAAAAACAAAAAAATATAAAATAGCTATTTCTCAATATAAGCATACAGTTATTTAGGCCCAGTTCACACGGAGTAAAAATGGTGGAACTCTCTGCTGCGGAATCCCGCCAGCCTCTGTGTCATACAGGCACTTTATGGGAGGGCTCACACCTCCTCTCTTCTCGCAGAAGAATTGACATGTCAATTCGCTAGCCCTCCCATAGACTGCCTGTATTACATGGAGGCTGGCGGGATTCCGCAGCGGAGAGTTCTACCGTGGAATTCCATCATTTTTTCTCTTGTGTGAACTGGCCTTTATACTTAAAAAAAATAATAGTAACATTAAGGGTAAAAACACACACTGGGTCTCTTGCCTGTCATTTTCAATAACATTACATAGTCGCAACAGGATTGTCATCCCACTGTGAGTATATAAGCGACATCCTCCTTAAAGTGACACTGTCACCTCCTTTTTGCATTCTGACATCTCTAAACAGGTGTAAAGGGTAAATTTAGCAGTTTTCATACCTTATTTTATATCATACGTCATGGTGCTTGTTCAAGTAAAAAGTCATCAATCTGCAGATTGTGTTAAGTGGGCGTGGCCGTGCGGCATTAGAGCCACTTAGCCCTGCCCACAACGCCACAGTTGGCCCCGCCCCCTTGCCGGCCATTGGAACAGGCTGGCCGAAAGGTCTAGACCCCACCCCCTTTACGTCAACCAACCAATGGGCGTCAAGGGGGCGGGGCCAACGGTGACGTTGTGGGCGGGGCAAAGTGGCGCTAATGCAGCGAGGCCATGCCTACTTAATACAATCTGCAGTTGATAAAAGGACACTTTTTACTTGAACAAGCACCATGACGTATGATATGAAATAAGGTATGAAAACCGCTAAATTTACCCTTTACACCTGTGTAGAGATGTCAGAATGCACAAAGGGGGTGACAGTGTCACTTTAACTACCCCCCCCACACACACACACACACACCGGTACATACATTACATGCTCCGGCTTGCTTCAGGGGGCCCCTGGCGTCTATACGTTCCGCTCAGCCAATCAGTGGCTGCGATGGGCCAGCGCATTGATTGGCTGAGCGGACTGGAGAGCAGGAAAGGTTTTCTATGGGGATTTGCTATTGCTCCGGACAATTCCTGACATTGACAGAGGTGGCAGCAGAGAGCAATGTGTCATACACTTCCTGCAGGACATACAGCAGCTGATAAGTATTGGAAGATGCAGATTTTTTTTAAAAGAAGTAGATTACAAATCTCTGGCACCAGTTGATTTGAAAGGAACAACCCCTTTAAGGGGTTGAAGGAATGATGGCTGACTGCCATATTGTTTTGAATTGTGGAGTGCAGTTTTTCACCATGTTTTGGAGTGCACATTGTGTGGCCTTTCTGAGTGCCCTGGATGAGAGTAATGACAGAATGCAATTGGCCAGAAAAAATGTATCAATAAGGTCCTTGAGCAATATCTGTATACATTTGAATGCCCACTAGGATATAATTAGAGCCGCTGCCATGTATGCAGCCACAGTCACAGTCACCCACAACAACATCTCTGAGTCCTCCATAAAGTGGCCTTTTGAGACAGTCTACAGGGGAAGCCCAAGTTTTCCTCCACCAGTCTCGCCGTATGTTCTTGTTTTTGCTGGAATTAATATTTATCAAAATGATTAAATATCTGGACAGCCCACAGCTTCTAAGGCTAAGAGCAGTATCCCCACTACTTATACTGATTGTGATCTTGGCCCTGTCTCTTACTGTGCTTTTGCCTTATATGTTACATAGCTTGGTACTTTCATAGGTCTGACTACTCTCCCACCTCATCCTCCGACCCTTCACATGACTGACCATTCTTTTGTTGACAAGCATTGGCTCTGTTATTGGCTACGCCACTGCTATAACAGTAATATTGCTCCTAATATATATATATATATATATATATATATATATATATATATATATTGGACCCCGACCGATACGCACTTCTGATATGTCAGAAGTTTTTACAAATGGTAGTTACACTTTAATATGTCATGACAGCTACACTTTAAACAGGAGGAACAAACATGACAATTCCATTTTCACTATGAGCAGATGCAAAAAAGGACCACAACAATCCATATCATAAAGGAAGTGAAAACTAAGCAAGGTCATAAAGATGTAGCAGAAAATAGGTAGAGTAAAAATATAAATGCATCATTTACCAAGAACAAATAACGCAGAAAGAAGCAGAACATCCAAACTTCATTGATGCAGGTGCAGGCAGAGAAAATCACTTGGTCAGGGTTTTTCTCACCTTATGTTGGTGTGCTGCGTAATTTTCTTATCCAAGAACATATATAGATTGTAGACATTAATGCTACGTTTACACAGAGCAATAATTCGCCCAATTGATTTGTTTAACGATTTTGAAGCAACGATTTGGTTTTTATAACGATCAGCGTTTAGACCAATAAATGGTAAGAAAAATCGTTTTAAGATTGCTTAAGCCCTTCTTTTACATAGGGTGAATCTTTGAAAGACTGTTTACACAAAACGATCTGCGAATTTTTAGCGAACGACGATTTGAGAACATTTTGAAAGATCAAAATGAACGATTTTTCGCTCATCGCTTGATCGTTTGCTGTGTTTACATGGAACGATCATCGCTAAAAAGCAATCGTTATTGCGAAAATTCGAATGATAATTGTTCCGTGTAAACGCAGCATAAAGTGTACCAGTCATGACATATTAAAGTGTAACTACCATTTGTAAAAACATCTGACATATCAGAAGTGCGTATCGGTCGGGGTCCAGGTGCTGAGACCCCCGCCAATTACAAGAATGAAGGGGATAATACCTTAGACTGCTAATATGAGCAGTCTACGGAATTATAATGGGAGCCCATGGAACTTCCAGTCGAAAGCTCCATAGGCTCCATCATATTTCAGTAGACTGCAGTTATAGTGAAGATAAAGGGGCAGAGCCCGGGCTGCTGAGCGCTTCTGCCCCTTTATTCTAGCGATCAGCAGGGGTCTCAGCACCTAGACCCCCACCGATATAAACCTCTGACACGTAGCTATGACATGTCAGAAGTTTTTACAAGTGATAGTTACACTTACAAAAAAAAAAAGAAAACAGCAAGTAATGCTTGCCATATGTATGCTGTTCTGTTTTGCTCATGTTTATGTATTTCCCTATGAACCGGTGGTGTGCCCTTAGATCAGTTAGCTTACTCAGCTGTAGCAGTGCTGTTCGTAAAGATCAAATGGCCGTAGTGACAGAGCATCAACGGCAGTTTTCCAGGAAGTGAGACCCCTAGTGCCCGATTCTAGAAAACAGGCAAAAACATAATTGAAGTATTGCAAAGATGTAGTATATCTCCTCCGCTGCTGATCTAATCTTTTTTATTGGTAATGACAGTGCCCATTTTAGCACTCACATACTCTCACCACATTCGCACAATGCTTGGGTGCTGTGCCTTTTTTTGTGTTCTATTTTGCTGTTTTCTAGTTTTAGTGTAATATACTATAGGCTTTTTTTTTTTACCCTTGCATTTTTTTTTTTCTTAGTACATGCCATGTGATTCCAGGATTTCTATTAGGGCGCCCTCACACATCCTTTTTGCGTGGCGTTTTTCAAGCCTCCCAAAAAAATGCCACACAAAGTGCCAATGTGTTTTTTCCATACTTTTGCATATTTTGCCGTCATTTTTTATTTTTTTGTGAATAATCTTTTTGTGGTTTAAGCATTTTTGTGTGCTGAACTTTTTTTTCCCCTCTGCCATCACATGACCTATCTGCTGGACCACAAAAAGTGCCAAAAGCGCCAGAACACACAGCAATGGCGTTTTTGAGACAACTAAAACAATCTCATTGAACTCTATGAAAAACACCACAGTTTGACAAAAAAATGCCATATCCTAAGCATGCTGCCTTTTGAAAAAACTGCCACAGAGCCTCAAAAACGCCTCCCTAAAAAACGCCATGTGTGTAAGGCAGATCCTAAACTTCAGTTTACCTCCATGGTGTTTAATTTGGCGGTTTTCCCCAGAATACCCCTTTAAAATCTTGGAAAATGTATTTACCTATGGAAAGAGTTAACCAAGGTTAACACTTTCCTTATATACTTACCTGTCATTAGTTGGCTGCCCTTGGAGAATGCCAGTCCGGTCACATGATTCTTTGGCCGCCTGTTTTCTTGCTTCCTGTGACATCCTGGGTCGTCTTCTGCTCTGCTCTGAAGGGATTCCGGCGCACGTGCAGTGCACTAAACCCTGATTGGCTGGCTTGCGCTTACTTGACAATGGGGGTTTAGTGCTCTTCTGCCAATGAGAAGGAGTACCAGGCGCAGTACGGAAGTGGTGACGTCACTAGTCATGTCACCATACCTGGAAGTAGAGAAGATGCAGGACCTCGCCGGAAGAATGAAGATCGTGGCCGTAGGATCATGTGACCGGACCGACGATCTCCCAGGACAGTGCACTTAGGACAGGTAAGTACATTATAGTATGGCTGCAACGGGGGGGGATATCTGGCTGAAAGTGTGTGTGTGTGGGGGGGGCATGTCTGGCTGCAACAAGGGGGGATAGCTGGCTGACGCTGGGGGGGGGGGGGGGGGGGGGGAATGTATGGCTGCACTTGGGGGGATAGTTGGCTGTGATAGAGGAGCATATCCGCCTGAAAGTAGGGGGATATCTGGGGAATATTTTTGTAAAAACTCCACCACCAACACCACCGTTTAAAAAAAAAAGACACATTAAAGGGGTAGTGCGGCGGTAAAGAATTATTCACAGAATAACACTCATTACAAAGTTATACAACTTTGTAATGTATCTTATGTCTGTGAATGGCCCCCTTTCCCGTGTCCCCCCCCCCACCCGTGTACCCGGAAGTGTGGTGCGCCATACTCACCTGTCACGTGCCGACCCCCGATTCCAATCTTCATTCAGTGACGTTTTCTTCGGCCGGCCGGCGAACAGCTCCGACTGTTCCGAAGGCCGGCCGCCCTCTGCAGCGTCATCCGATGCTCAGCCGCGATTGGCTGAGCATAACTGTGCTTAGCCAATCGCGGCTGAGCACAGTTGTGACGCGGCGGATGGGGGACGGGTGGCAGCGACTCGGCCATCCGTCCGAAGATGAGGTTTGGCACAAAATGGCGGACGGCCCTCGACACGGATCAGGTAATGTATAATGCACCAACACTTCCGGGTACACGGGTGGGGGTGGTGGGACACGGGGAAGGGGGCTATTCACAGACATAACATACATTACAAAGTTGTATAACTTTGTAATGTGTGTTATTCTGTGAATAATTTTTTAGCGCCGCACTACCCCTTTAACACAAACAGTAGCACACACAGTAAGATGCATAAACAGGCAGTTACGCACATAGTAACACACACAGCCACACTCAGACAGACACATTAACATGCACACAGACACATGCAGTAACATACACAGCAGTAACAGACATAGACAACTGAAGGTGCAGTGTAACAAGCATACACTGCAGTTCTGCCTCTGGCCACTAGGTGTGCTGTGTAAGGAAACAAGCAGAACAGAATGTGAAAACCAGTGTAAGATGTAAACAATACTGTATCATGTGCGCTCTAGTCTCAGAGTGTGGAGTTTATGCTGGGTACACAGATGTGACCTGTCTAGGAGGACAGGTAGGCTCTGTTCAGACTGCACATGGACTAAGTACAACACAGCAGCTGCTGTAAGGTGTAAACAAACACCAACAACTTTGTGTGAGACTTCCGCTACTGTGCAAAAAGGCCAAGCCGGGACTGTGCGCTTATGTGCTGTGCCAGCATAAAGGTAATATTAGATTTTTGTTTCACTTGTTTTTGCGTTGAGTACACAATGACATTAAAACTGTGAACTGCCTGTTTTCCTCTGTGTGCGACTGCTACCTAGCTATACCTGAGGGAGTCCCCCACAATATATACAATAAATACATACACAAGTGTAGCAGGAGTGTGTATACATATGTGGCTAACATTTGACAGGTGTCAGGGGCATGGGCGAACATAACAACCAATTCTTACCTCTCCCCATGTCCATGATTCACCGCGTGACTGGCTTCGGGACCTCCACTGGAAGGTATTTTTCTCCGAGTTGTGATGACATCACAACTAGGGGGAGAATGGATACGTGGCCTTGGTTTTTACCTTGTCATTACATTGAATTATAGGGCCACTTAATATGGTGGTTTCCTTACAGGAGCCACCCCTTGGCTGCGTCCTTCCCAGAGGGCTATCTGGCTAGTCATGTGTTTTGAGACTGTTCAATTGGGCTCCATGGGCTCTTCTTTTGCAAAAGGTCTATTTGTCCAGCAAAAAATTAAGCCTTCATATGGCTCACTGTATGGAAAAGTAGTTATGACTCTTTGAGGGTAGGTTCACACATATTGTGCAAACCTAGCCTAAATGTGAGGAGTAAGAAATTTGCCAAAAATCTTGTAGAAGGGAAGGGGTTAAAGAGGAAACTGAGGCAGCACTTCAAGTGAAAACAATCGGTGGGTTGTTTTCACTTGAAGAAAGTAAATTTTAACACCACATTTTTTTCTCTCAGTGACCGTATATCAGTAAATTCCTATTTTCATTTTTGGTGCTGGGTAAATAGATTTAAAAGGTTACAACACTTTTTTTTTACATCTTTAACAAGGTAAGACATAGTGGCAGTGCCATCTATGCTTACAATAGGGAAACAATGGGGACATTTTACTTTTAAGTCTAAAACGCGCAATTTATCTAAACAGTATTCGTTTGTTTTTTACCCAGCCAAATAAAATTTAATTGAATAAATGTTCATATACACTCACCGGCCACTTTATTAGGTACACCTGTCCAACTGCACGTTACCACTTAATTTCTAATCAGCCAATCACATGGCGGCAACTCAGTGCATTTAGGCATGTAGACTTGGTCAAGACAATCTCCTGCAGTTCAAACTGAGCATCAGTATGGGGAAGAAAGGGGATTTGAGTGCCTTTGAACGTGGCATGGTTGTTGGTGCCAGAAGGGCTGGTCTGAGTATTTCAGAAACTGCTGATCTACTGGGATTTTCACGCACAACCATCTCTAGGGTTTACAGAGAATGGTCCGAAAAAGAAAAAACATCCAGTGAGCTGCAGTTCTGTGGGCGGAAATGCCTTGTTGATGCCAGAGGTCAGAGGAGAAGGGGCAGACTGGTTCGTGCTGATAGAAAGGCAACAGTGACTCAAATAGCCAACCGTTACAACCAAGGTAGGCAGAAGAGCATCAGTATGTCGCACAGTATGTCGAACTTTAAGGCAGATGGGCTACAGCAGCAGAAGACCACACCGGGTGCCACTCCTTTCAGCTAAGAACAGGAAACTGAGGCTACAATTTGCACAAGCTCATTGAAATTGGACAGTAGAAGATTGGAAAAACGTTGCCTGGTCTGAAGAGTCTCGATTTCTGCTGCGACATGCGGATGGTAGGGTCAGAATTTGGCGTCAACAACATGAAAGCATGGATCCATCCTGCCTTGTATCAACGGTTCAGGCTGGTGGTGGTGGTGTCATGGTGTGGGGAATATTTTCTTGGCACTCTTTGGGCCCCTTGGTACCAATTGAGCATCGTTGCAACGCCACAGCCTACCTGAGTATTGTTGCTGACCATGTCCATCCCTTTATGACCACAATGTACCCAACATCTGATGGCTACTTTCAGCAGGATAATGCGCCATGTCATAAAGCTAGAATCATCTCAGACTGGTTTCTTGAACATGACAATGAGTTCACTGTACTCAAATGGCCTCCACAGTCACCAGATCTCAATCCAATAGAGCATCTTTGGGATGTGGTGGAACGGGAGATTCGCATCATGGATGTGCAGCCGACAAATCTGCGGCAACTGTGTGATGCCATCATGTCAATATGGACCAAAATCTCTGAGGAATGCTTCCAGCACCTTGTTGAATCTGTGCCACGAAGAATTGAGGCAGTTCTGAAGGCAAAAGGGGGTCCAACCCGTTACTAGCATGGTGTACCTAATAAAGTGGCCGGTGAGTGTATTTGTGAATAAAAAATATTTGCAGAATAATTGTAAAAAGTTGTGCAAAAAATGTTTTTACCTGCTACTGATTAGACGTAGGCCTACACCTGTTTTTTTGGGTGAATACTTTACTAAATTGTTTTTCAAAAATATTCTTATTCTTAGGATATGCCATTAATATAATAGCAGTCAGCACTCCCACTTCGGGAAATGAACATCTTGCCAAGTCAAAATGCTATAGGAATTGAAAAAAGGTAGTTCTTAGAAATGAGCGAACCTGGAGCATGCTGGAGTCCATCCGGACCCGAACTTTCGGCATTTGATTAGTGGTGGTTGCTGAAGTTGGATAAAGCCCTAAGGCTATGTGGAAAACATGGATATAGTCATTGGCTCTATCCATGTTTTCCAGACAACCTTAGAGCTTTATCCAAGTTCAGCAGCCGCCACTAATCAAAAGCCGAACGTTTGGGTTCGGATGGACTCGAACTCGAAACCGGTTCACTCATCTCTAATAGTTCTAGATTGGGAATTACTATCATTTACCAATAGTGGAGGAAAGCTTGTATAGTACCACCCACTGAGGACTGTTGGAGTCCACTAGTTTCACTTTGAAAAATTAATTACATTTTGGTTGACTTGGCCATTATGTAGAACCTCATTGTCAACAGGTGGATGGGATGAACTTTGCTTAACTTTTGTAGCCCAGGGGGATGTCCTGTTGGCTTTTTAGACAAATTTGCAATTTAATTAAAAGCACTGGAGGGGTCAATTGTCAGAATAAAAGTATGCATGGATTCAGAGTCAAAAGCCCTAAACAGCCATGGTCTTAATTTACATACCAAAACCTGCTGATAGGTCCACTTTAACCCCTCCATCACCAAAGGCTATTAATGCATGGCTGTACAGGAAACATTGAAGCAGTTTTCCTGCTCGCCCTCTTTGAGCCATAATGCTTTTATTTTTCCACGTACATGGTTGGTTGGGGTGTAATTTTTTTGCACCGTGATCTATAGTTTTTATTTTATTTTTTATGTGGTCCCCACCTGCAGAACCCTCCTTTCTAGAGTGTGTCTTGCTAATTGCCAATATTTTATACCTGTTGTCTATTCCATTTGCACAACAGCATGTCAGATTGATTGTCAGTCAGTGTTGATTCCTAATGGTGCGTTTACACTGAACGATTATCATTTGAATTTTTGCAATAGTGATCGCATTTAAGCGATAAACGGCTTATATAAACACAGTGAACGATCAAGCAACGAGCGATGTTGGTCTTTCAACATGTTCTCAAATCATTGTTGGTCGTTCGCTAAAAATTTGCAGATCGCTTTGTGTAAACAGTCTTTCAAAGATTCACCCTATGTGTGATATGGGCTTAAGCAATCTTAAAAACCGATCACAATAACGATATTTTTAACGATTTTTCTAACAATTTATTTGTCTAAACGCTGATTGTTATAAAAACCAAATTGTTGCTTCAAAATGGTTAGACGATCGATGGGTGAATTATCGCTCCGTGTAAACCGAACATAAGTGGACAGTTTGATTTCACAAAAGTTTGATTCACTCTGTGTTGTATTGTGTTGTTTAAGTGTTTTTCGGCATTTGAACAGTGTTTATAAATTATATAAAGTTTAAATTATAATGCCACACGTTTACCTTTTTTAAAATTTATATAGGGCTAACAAAATAATTTGTAAAACATTATTTCTTGACACATAGGTTTTTATTTTTTTGGGTAAAGCGTATCTGTCAGTCTGTTCACTGACGCGATCAGCAGTGAATTTTTACAAAAATGCTTGTGACCCCAATTGGATCAGAATGGGTGTCATGTGCATTTGCAATCTTTTATTAAGAAATATTTTGTTTACATTATTAGTTTTCTTTGTTAGTTTTATTATCAGTAAATTGTTTATGCTTTTTCCTTTTGTAGTTGAAATTTACAATATTGAGGCTAGGTTCACACAGTGTACATATTAATTCCAGCCATAGGTAGCGTCAACGGCCTTGTTTAACCCCTTAACGATCGCGGGTGTACATTTACGTCCTGGCAGCCCGTGCCTTAACGCAAACGGACGTAAATGTACGCCCGCGGTTTCCCCGATCGCTGTGTGTACACACAGAGCGATCGGGGAAGATGGCCTGCTATAATATATAGCAGGCCACCCTAGCTTGTCGGCACGGTGGGTGGTTAACACCCCCGTGCTGCCCATCGCTGCTATTGGCTGATCAATTCAGATCAGCCAATAGCGGCGATCTGCAGCTTTCCGAGACAGCACCGACCGCCATTACTGCATAAAAGTAATGGTGGCCACGGGCCCGATCGCTGTGATCAGCCGGCCGGGACCGGACGGCCGATCACAGCGATGAATGGCCCCCAAAGCTAGGTAGCTGAGGGGTCCAGAGCAGGTATTTGGGCCATACTCACCTGATCGGCGTCTTCCGGGTCCGCGACGTCATCTTCTCGCGTCGTCTTCGGCTATTTCCGTCGGGTCCGGCTTTGGCTTTTTTCGGGTCCCTTGTTGTCTATCTTCGTCTTTTTCCGGAATTTGCGTCTAATGCCCCCTAGCGGCCGATAAGTGTATATTATACACTTATCAGTAGCTATAGGGATGTTCAGCATGTAGAAAATGTGTTTTTTTTTTTCTTTCATTTTTCGCACCATACCACCGCTGAGTGCTGATCAGCATCGCACGTAAGTGACTCCTCCTTTTTGGCGTAGGGTGTTTTTTTTCTATATCCTACCGCCACGGTCTGCTGATAAGTACCACACACAAGTGCGGCATTTATCAGCAACACCTTTTTTGGCGCAGGTTTTTTTTTATACCTAATGTTAAAAAAAAACATGTAAAAAACCACTACATTACACAAAATAAAGTTTTACACTACATTACATTACACATTTACATACCCCATATACTAATCCCAGTATACAAATGGCCCCCAGGGTGTTTTCGGCGTCGGACGCATACGTTATTATTGCCTCTGACACCGAAACAGCCAGTGAGGATGAATGGGGGGATCCTTTTTACCTCCAATCATCGTCATCATCCAGTGACGTGTCTAGGGGTAGCGTAGCGTACGCTGCACCCCAGACACGTCTTTTCCGCCAGTACCGTCCCATTAAGAGATGACAGTATGGCGTGAAATTCTCCAAACACTGCGGAATGGAGAAGTATAACCCTTTGTGCATTCCGCAGCTGGCACCCGCTGGCAGACTGATGCAGGCGTGCGTCTCCACCCGTGTCATAGACTCCATGTTATGCACGGGCGGATTCCGTCGTCTGTCCAAAGAATGAACACATTCATTCTTTGGACAGAGGGCGGAATCCGCCCATGCATAGAATGGAGTGTGACACGAGCGAAGACGCGCGCCTGCACCAGTCCGCCGGTGGGTGCCAGCTGCGGAATGCACAAAGAATTATCCTTCGCCATTCCGCAGTGTGCATGTACCCTTACAGTGTATGGAGGAAGGGACACCCGAATCCAGCTCCCAGATGCCCCCCCATGCTTGGAGTTAGTGGGAAGATCGTTTGGGAACTGATCTTCCCACTGCTGGATAAAGGTTACCACCTGTACGGGGATAACTTTTATACCAGCACCCCCCTCTTCCGGTCCCTCGCTGCCCGAGCTACTATAGCTTGCCGCACGATCCGTAAATATCAGAAGTAGTAATAGAGCCCTAATATTTAGCAGCCATGCAGCGGACCCAGCGCTTCTGGATATGAAGGACCCCGTATCGCACCAGGACAACATTTTCCAGGTGACGTCCCGCACACTGGAAAAAAGGAGACCCCAGAAGAAGTGCAGAGTGTGGCGTAACAGGGGGGTCAGGAAGGACACCATTTTACAGTGTGACACCTGTCCTAATCACCCCGGCCTCTGCATACTGGATCGCTTCAAGGCGTACCACACGTCATTGGAGTTCTACATTATCAAAATTGTGTCCCTTATTCCTATTTCAGGGGTCACGTTGATCCAGGGATTATTCTGATCGCCATTATGGAGTCGGGAAGGAATTTTTTCCCTGTGATGAGACTACTGTCGTGTGCCTCACGGAGGTTTTTTTTTTTTGCCTTCCTTTGGATCAACACAGGTTGAATTTGATTTACACCTGTCATTTTCAACCTTATAAACTAATAATTGGCCTAATACCCCCAAAATTAATTATAATTGTCCCTTTTCCCAGCTAAATAGGTATGGCCGCCATTCCCATTAGAGGATGCCATGATGCAATTACAAAGCCTCTGTGCGACCAGGACAGTAGAAACCCCCGACAAGTGACCCCATTCTGGACACTACACCCCATAAGGAATCTAACAAGGGGGGCAGCGGGATATGGCCCCCTGGTGACGGGCACATTTGTGCCGTGAAAATTGTATTTTTTTTTTTTCACACCACATGTTCTACATATGTGCCCGTCACCAGTGGGGTCCATATGCTCACTGCACCCCTTGTTAGATTCCTTGTGGGGTGTACACATGTGCGGCATGGCCTCCATCCTCCATTCCAGCCTCTAAATGGCGCTCTGTCCCTTTGGTGGCTTGCCCTGTGCCCATATGGCACATTATATCCATATGTGGGGTATGTTCATACCCTACATGTTTTGCATTCATTTTCTTTTTTAAACCCTTGTGGAAATGGAAAAAATCGAGGCTAGACCAACATTTAATGTAAAAAATGTAACATTTTTACACTAAATCATTGATCTTGTCTTAATTTTTTTTTCATTTTCACAAGGGGTTAAAAGATAAAAAAAACAAAAACACAATGTGTAGAGCAATTTCCCCTGAGTTCAGAAATACCCCACATGTGGACATAAAGCGCCATGCGGGTGCAGGGTAAACCTTCAAAGGGAAGGAGCGCCATTTGGCTTTTGGAGGCTGGAATGGATTTCGAGGGCCTTGTTGCATGTAAAAGGCCTCTGTGTTGCCAACACAGTTGAACCCCCCCCACAAGTGACCCCATTATGGAAACTACACCCCTCAAGGAATGTAACTAGGGGTGTAGTGAGCATATGGACCCCACTGGTGACGGGCACAAATGTGGAACAATGTCGCGTGAAAATGAAATATAAAATTTTTTACACTATAATGTTGGTCTAGCCTTGATTTTTTTCATTTTCACAAGGGGTTAAAAGATAAAAAAAACACAATGTGTACAGCAATTTCCCCCGAGTCCGTAAATACCCCACATGTGGACATAAAGCGCCATGTGGGCGCAGAGCAAGCCTCCGAAGGGAAGGAGCGCCATTTGGATTTTGGAGGCTGGATGTGGCCAGAATGGATGATGAACGCCATGTCGCATTTACAGAGCCCTCGTGCTGCCAAAACACTGGAAACCCCCCACAAGTGACCCCATTCTGGAAACTACACCCCTCAAGGAATCTAACAAGGGGTGCAGTGAGGATATGGACCCCTTGATGACGGGCACATTTGTGCCGTGAAAGTGAAAAAATGAATTTCTTTACTTTCACTTCACATTGTTCCACATTTGTGCCCGTCACCAGTGGGGTCCATATGCTCACTGCACCCCTTGTTAGATTCCTTGAGGGGTGTAGTTTCCAGCATGGGGTCACTTGTGGGGGGTTTCCAGTGTTTTGGCAGCACGAGGGCTCTGTAAATGCGACATGGCCCTTGAAATCCATTCCAGTGAAATCCAGCTTCCAAAAGCCAAATGGCACTCCTTCCCTTTGAAGGCTCGTCCTGCGCCCGCTTGGCACTTTATCGCCACATGTGGGGTATTTCCGTACTCGAGAGAAACTGCGCTACATGTTTTTTGGGTTTTTATTCCTTTTATCCCTTTGTGAAAATGAAAAATAGAAGGCTAGAACAACGTTTTAGTGTAAAAAATAAATTTTTCTTTTTTCACGCCACATTGTTCTGAAAATCTGTGGGGTCCAAATGCTCACCGCACTGCTTGTTACATTCCTCGATGGGTCTAGTTTTCTAAATGGTGTCCCTTTAGGGGTGTTTTTTAGGTTTTGGTACTCCAGAGCCTCTGCCAACCTGAAGTGGTACAGTCAAAAATAATAAGGCATTGAAATTCACTAGGCGCTCCTTTGTATCTGAGGCTTGTGGTTCCGTCAAACAATGCATTAGGGCCACATATGGGGTATTTCTATAAACTGCAGAAACGGGGCAATCAATATTGGGGTGCATTTCTCTGGTAATAGGTTTTTAATTATGTAAGATATTGGATTACAATAAAATCTCTGCACAGAAAATTAAAATTTTCAAATTTCTTACACACTTAGGGAGGCATTTATTAAGTCCGGCGTTTTTTACGCCGGACTTAAAAATGCCCCCGCAGCTCCGGCGGTACGGGGATTTATGTAGAGGCGGACTGCCTGTACATAAATCCTGTGCGCGCCGGTGCGCACCGTCGAAAACCTACGCCAGCTGAGGACTGGAGTAGGTTTTCGGCGTACATTTGGGCGGAACGGATGATAAATCGCGCGGACTCTGAGTCCGCGCCCTCCGTTCCGCCCACTTCCCGCCTACTTTCCGCCCCCTGGCGTACTCGGCGGAAAGTGCCGATTTGCGAATATTTTATTCGCAAATCGGCCATTTGCGTATAAAAAAATACGCAAATCGGCTCTTTCCGCCAAAAATCATCCGTTCGCCGGATGATACATGTGGCCCTTAGCTTTTATTTCTGTGACTCTCCTAAAGGGTTAAAAAAAACTTTCTGGATGTGCTTTTGCAGAGTTTGGGGGGGTGCAGTTTCTGAAATGGGGTGCTTTGTGGGGCTTTATAACATACAGTCCCCTCAAATACACTTTATACCTGAACAGGTCCCTAAAAAAAATCTGATTTTGAAATTTTACAAAAAATTTGGAAATTTGCTGCTAATGTTTTAAGCTTTCTATTGTCTAAAAAAAAAGAAAGATTAATAAATGCCGCCAACATAAAGTAGACATGTTGCTAATGCTAGAATCAGCCGGACAGGTAAAAGCATTCCCAAGTTATTAATGGATAAAGTGACACAGGTCATATTCATAAAATTTGCCTCGGTCCTTAAGGGGTTAATAAAGTATGTTTTATTTATCTTTCATTATATGTTAAGTGGCAGCAGACCTGTCTAATACCTGGTCTCCCTGGTCTCCGCTTCCCTGCTCTGGGCAGCTAGAGTCACTAGCACAGCGAGTGGTGATAGAAATCAGCACTTGCTATCTTGTTTTATTTTTTTTTTAATGAGGTTTTCCTTAAGGGTAGCTTCACACGGGCGGGCTCGCAGCGAGATTCTCGCTGCGAGCCCGGCAGGTCCTGTCAGTTTCCATAAACTACATACTTGCTGCGGACCGCAGCGAGTATGTAATTGTACCGCGCTTAACCCCTTCTACTCCCGCCGGCTCCCCCGCTGTAAGCAGCATACATTACCTGTCCTTGCTGCACGGGTCCGGCGTCCTGCTCTCCCGCCCGGCCAATCAGTGGCTGCGGCTGGGCAACACACTAATTGGCCGGACGGGAGAGCAGGACGCCGGACCCGAGCAGCAAGGACAGGTAATGTATGCTGCTTACAGCGGGGGAGCCGGCGGGAGTAGAAGGAGTTAAGCGCGGTACAATTACATACTCGCTGCGGTCCGCAGCAAGTATGTAGTTTATGGGAACTGCCAGGACCTGCCGGGCTCGCAGCGAGAATCTCGCTGCGAGCCCGCCCGTGTGAAGCTACCCTCAAGCAATATTTGTCATGTATAAATGTGTGCAAATTATACAGCGCACCCTGTTTAAAAATTTAAGGGTATTTATGGATAGATTTGTCTGGTTGACTGTACACCACCTCCTCTCTGAAGTGAGAAGTGCCTTATGTATGCTGTTCATTTAGATTTTGTTTTGCAGCGGACAGTTTAGTGCCCCCAGGGAGCTGCTCAGTCTTTTGCATTTCATTTTGGGCTGGTGGTCAGGCCTTTTTATAAATGACGTTTGCCTAATAGTCCGTTTACACAGAGCGATTTTCGTTCAAATTTTCACGATAACTATCGTATTTGAACAATAATCGGCTCGTTTAAACACAGTGATCGATTAAACGACGAGCTAGAAAACCTTCATTGTGATCTTTCAACATGTTCTTAAATCGTCGTTGGTCGTTCGATGAAAATTCGGAGATCGCTTTGTCTAAACAGTCTTCCATATTTACCCTATGTGTGAGATGGGCCTAAGCGATCTTAAAATGATTGCAAAAATTATTTTTTCTAATGATTTATCTTTTTGTCTAAACGCTGATCGTTATAAAATTCAAATTGTTGCTTCAAAATCAATAAACGATCGATTGGGCAAATTATCGCTCCATTAGGCCGAAAAAACTGTTTCCCAGCTGCAGCAGTGTACAGGGGCATATATAGCTGCTGGCCAATCAGCATTTATCTTCACTGGGCCAGTCTGTGCAGAGCTCAGGAACAACTAAAATTACTTCCTGCATTTAGTCTTTTTTCTGCTGTTACTAAAAACCAAATTGCCATAGTGATGGAGCCTCAACTGCAGTTTTTCAGTAAGTGAGACACCTAGGGCCAGTGCTTATTAGCTGCTGTATGTCCTGCAGGAAGAGGCATTCTTTCCATTCTGGAGAGGAGGAGAGGTTTTCTATGGGGATATGCTACTGCTCTGGACAGTTCCTGACATGGACAGAGGTGGCAGCAGAGAGCACTGTATCAGAGTGGAAAAGAATACACCACTTCCTGCAGGACATACAGCAGCTGATAAGTACTGGAAGACTTGAGATTTTTTAATAGAAGTAATTTACAAATCTCTGGCACTTGCTGGGACTAGTTGTTTTGAAAGAAAGATTTTTTGTGAACTACCCCTTTAAAGTCTGATTTCAAGGCGTGTGCCTTCTCTAATAGACCCAGCTTTGGGTCAATGAACAAGCAAATGCAGCTGATTACATATTTTATAAAGGCTTAAAAAACATTATTTTTTCAAAAAAATTTCTTTTTAAAACTGGTTAAAAACAATATGTACCCCAACAGTTGAATTATATACCAATGTGAATATAAAGCTATACTATAAAATTCCTTTCAGCGCTTGCTTTTTCCCATTCATCTCCAGAAAAAGCCATGACTGAGAATAACAGCTGAGGTTCAGAAGGTCATTTTCAGTGAATTGAATCAGTAGTCACCTGGCAAAAGACTAAGAAAAGGAATCAGATTTTATGTAAGAAGATTAGAACCTTGGCTGCACCTCAATAAAGGATTAAGGAGGAAGTAACTTCAAGTAAGAAGTTGAGATGTGGATCGTGCTTTGGTATAATTTGTGCCATAGACCATTAGAATTTAATTCTGGTATAGCCAGAGTAAACATGTAGATCTCTAGACTGACGTTCAGCTGTAGAAAACCATGTATGATTGGTCAGTTTTCTTCAAGATTGCTTTGAGAAGAAGGAACCTGTAATTGGCAGCAGATGTGGACCCTCTGTACTACTAAACCGGCTTTGGGCAACACCAAGGAGCGGAGTCTAACTATCCTTTAGGTCTTCACCCTTTATCTTGGTCCAGGAGTTATCTGGCTCCATAAGCATGGTTCCAGTCTGGGTAGTGTATGGTCCCAAAAACCAAACCGTACCGGTGCGAGGCATCGGAGAACAGGCCATTGAACACAGTCACCAAGCTGGATTGAAAAAACGAAAGAATCAGCACAATACCAGGAATGAGACGGCAGTGTTGTCAAACAGATGCACGATCAGGGCAGGCGGCTTCAGATGCAGGTCAGACAATCCGAATGGTCCACGGGAGAGGCAAACGGAGTGAGTTAGGTAAACATGCGTAATTCAATGGTCATAACACAGGAACACACCTTTGCTCAGGAACACGAGATTTAGAGATGAGTGAACTTCAAACACGTTTAGGCTCGTCCAAACCCAAATTCTTATAATTTGATGAACCCGAATATGCTTGAAATGTACTCATCCCTAACAAGGATCCAACAATGCACAGGCAAGGAGGAACAGGCAGAGCAACTCTTAATAGGTGGAGGCGTGAATAGGTAGAGACACACTGGCCCTGTAAATCCCAGATGATTGGCCGCGTGCACCTAAAGCCCCTATTCCACTGGGCAACATAGAGGAGCAAACAAGCACTGTCAGCGCTCGTTTGCTCCTCATTCCTCACTGCCGGCAGCGAACGGGCGAGTACAGGGGGTGTGATTGGTAGATCGTCCAGGCAGCCCATATCAGATAGCAGGGGTCTGCTGCCACCACTCCTATTACACGGAGTGACGACAGCAGATCGCTGCTATATTAGTCGTTTGTCTTTTAAAATGTTGAAAGACAAACGACAGCAACGATCAGCTGACATCGTTCCTGTCGGCTGATTGTTGCCTTCCATTACACAGGCCGAATACGGGCGATAATCGTTCCGTTTAATACGGCCTTTAGTGGGCAGGGGGGGCATTAAAGCGTCAGCCAGGGGCCAGCAACAGAGAGCGGGAGGAGCGACGATACCAGTGGACCTTAGACCAGGAAGGAGTGTGAAATAGGAGCGGACTAAACTAAGGTGGTAAAGGGTGAGGACATGACTGAGATTAGGGCGGCACCATCAGTGAGTATTAGAGGGCGTAGTGGTGTTACACTAGAATTTACTTTGGTAATTACGACTGCTTAGTCCCCATTTACACAAGCTTATTTCATATAACTAGTTGTTCTCTATTAGAAATGCCCCATAAGGTCCCCCAATGAGTCTATCTTTCTGTTCATTCTAAGAGGTATACCTTTGTGTAAGTGAAGCCTTAGATGTTTCTTGATCCCATTCAGTTCTACTCCATCCTTCACCTGAATTTGGATCTGCACAGGTAAACTGGAATTTTGCTATGTCATGCTCAAGAGGTCGTGATCTTTTGGGTTCTGTAGCCGCATGATCTGACAATGCTGTTCTGACTTTAGTTTTACACTTTCCATTCGGGAACTCGACTACAGTATAAGAATGTTATTGTTTTTCTACCAATTATATTCTGGTAATTATTTTGTACTCATACCCACTATTTAGATTAAGAAAATGCAGCCAATCTGCCAAAATGTCACTGTGTGAGAATTATACATTTGCAAAGTTGGGAATCTGTCATATGACAATAATTTTACCAACTTAATCATATGACAATAATTCTGTGAAGTAGAAAGCTCACGGCATTGTCACATTGTAATGAACAGTAGCTCCGGGTTTCCCATTACTCTACTACTGACCTGTCAGTCGTTAACTTTCTCCAGTCACCATACTGTAATGGTTCCAACAGCGTGCACAATGATGAAACATCATCCTCTCCAGCCTTAATATCCAATCTTTTTCTTCTTTTTTTTTTTTAAATAATTGTTTATTTTTCCTACTTTTTTCCAATATAACCAAAAAGACAGAAGCACATGCAGGAATCTGACAAGAAATAACAGTAAACACAACAACGTTGTACAGTGGGCAAACTAGGAAATCAATTCCCAGATCACCTTCGAGTATTACAACCCAATATATGAGAAAAAAAAAACATAAGCATATAAGTAATCATTGAACTAACATAGAAGACAATGGGAGACAAGACAAAGACCAGGACTGGACAAGGGAAACACAGGGGGTATAGGGGGTATATGTATGAGTAGGAACCTACGGATGAGAGGCCGAACTGGTAGAGGGCACGTCATAATACTTGTCCCACATGCCCCATATTTTCCTAAAGTGCTCTATTCTATTCTCCTGGGAGGCTGTGAGGAATTTCATCCTCCGAACCTCTTGAATCCTATTAATGAGCTCCAGAGACGAGGGGATCAGCTCCTGTCTCCAGTATTTAGCTAACAAAAACTTAGCTGCAGTCAGTATATGGAGAAATAGCCTGGCCGAATGCTTCGGAAGCGTCTTGGGCATGAGATTTAGGAGATAAGTTAGAGGGTCCAAAGGAACTAATTTACCTATAATAGTCGCCACTAGGCCCTGAACTCCTTCCCAGTTGGGACAAAGCTTCTCACAATCCCAGAAAATGTGCGGGAGAGTACCCGTTACATTAGAGCAACGCCAACATTCAGACGGCGCGTCTGGATAGAGACGGTTTAGTAATTCCGGCGTATGGTACCAATGGAGCATTATTTTATTCTGATTCTCCCGGAATGTTATACAGGAAGAAGATTTCGCCGCTTGGGACCAGATGATCTGCCAGAGTTGGGGAGGCAGAGACCTGCCCAAGTATGCCTCCCATTTCTTAATATCCAATCTTGACTCACAAGACATTAGGGCTATTACAGTAGGTATCAGCAGCTTCTTTAAAGACAACACAACTGTATGGTTGGTGAATTAGTCCAACATCACTGAAATGATGAATGGTGAGATTTCTTTGAAGTTCATGTTTTCTGGAGGATTTTTGCATGAGAGACAAGCCTGGAATGCCTACAAGCTGTAAACACTGACATACTGCTCCTGCCCTGTGGTGAAAGAGACTGTTACATTTGTCTACTGCTGGCTACAGGCGATGTGGCCATTGGCCTGTAGGGGGAATCAAGAACAGCAATACAGTTTTGACAGAATTCATGAATCTCAGAAGTGTATATATCAGTACCCTGTCAAAAAGCGATGCCAATGTATACTGAATTGTACTGACTGCAGATGCATTTAGTGTAATGGGCCAAATATAGTCAACTGGTGACCCATCCAACCTATTTAAATAATATTTAAATGTAAAAGCTGAAAGAAGGAGTAGAACAACAGAACTCACCAGTAACATGGTCTTTTTTCAAAGCTGTACAGCAGCTTAGAGATAGGGGATCATGGTGTGGGTGCGTTTCACGGAGGATAAAGCTGTTTTGCGCAGGCGTGCTTCTTCCAGCCCCGCTGTAAATTTATTTTCCGGAACTAAAAAATATGGCTGTCACATGTTTTCTGTTTTGATTGCTGGTCTCATTGAAAGATATGGAACATCAAAATCAATATAAATAAAAGCGGAAAACACATTTAAAGGCTTTGTTCCTATTTGCCATTAAATGACAGCCATTAAAAAAAAATCTCACATCCTCCAGTACTTATCAGCTGCTGTTTGTCCTCCAGGAAGTGGTTTATTCTCTCCAGTCACAGTGCTCTCTGCTGCCACCTCTGTCCTTGTCAAGAACTGTTGAGAATAGTAGATAATCCCCATAGAAAATTTCGCCTGCTCTCTAGACTGAAAAGTGGTGCTTTGGGAGACAAAGATTACCTTACTAGAGGGTGTTTGGATAAATCTCCCATTGTACATTTGTATGTACAGTTAAAGGTTGGGTCCCAACCTGCGCTACATAACATCAACATGAAACTCTATGTCCGTGCATTGCACATAAAGGGAGCTGGCTGTTCCTTGTAGGATACTGCAGCCCTAATAAAACTAGAAGGAAATGCAGTTTAAAAAAAAAAAAAAAAAAAATTACCTTAGTGATTCAGTGGCGTAGGATCCTCCAACTCCCACGATTTCATAACCCAACCACTGAAAGTAGATAAACTTGACAAACCAACCTCAGGGAAAAAGAGTTGTTTTGTATACACAGTGAGAAAGCCAACACTAAAATTAAAGTGACAGCAGTCTACACTAGTCAGAAGTTAAAGTTATATCCACAGTGACCAAACATGTCCCAAACAAGTGTCCTTTTGATTCAAGTCTGGTCAGTATGCTTTCAAGTACAGCAATACCTCGGTGATCGAACGCTTATGAATTCGAAGTGTTTGGTATTCTAACGAAAATTTACCCGGAAGTAACATTCCAAATTCAAACTTTACTTGGTATCTGAACATTTTTCGAGCATGGACCATGGGTTGTATGTGGTGAGTTTAGCACTGGTGAAGCTTCACATACAGTAATACACTGTATAAGATTGCTGGAGAGCACATACAGTACAGTAGTAGTACAATCAGTGCACCACCATCTCCCATCCTGTACTGTATAAGACTGCTGGAGAGCATATACAGTACAGTAGTAGTACAGACAGTATACCACCATCTCCCATCCTGTAGTGTATAAGACTGCTGGAGAGCATATACAGTAAAGTAGTAGTACAGGCAGTGCACCACCATCTCCCATCTTGTACTGTATAAGATTGCTGGAGTGCCTATACCGTACAGTAGTAGTACAGTCAGTGCACCGCCATCTCCCATCCTGTACTGTATAAAACTGCTGAAATGCATATACCGTACAGTAGTAGTACAGTCAGTGCACCACCATCTCCCATCCTGTACTGTATACGATTGCTGGAGTGCATATACAGTACAGTAGTAGTAAAGTTAGTGCACCGCCATCTCCCATCCTGTACTGTATAGGATTTGTGGAGTGCATATACAGTACAGTAGTAGTACAGGCAGTGCACCACCATCTCCCATCCATTACAATGCTGCGATAGGGGGGGGTCACTTTACAGTAAAGGATGAGTGGGGAGTTGGTGACTACTGTACTATAATTGCTGGTTTTGTTGAACATCTCTTGTTTTAAATGTACTGTACAGTATAATGCTGCTATGTAATGTACTGCAGTGATTGAACTGGGCAGTTTTCAGTGTAATATATGAGTACTGTAGGTAATTCTTAGTGGGTGCTGGAACCAATTAAACACATTTACATTTACTGCTTGGTTCTCAAACTGTCTTCTTTAACCATCTGAACTTTTTAATCCAAAGGAATCCCATAAAAATACACTGCTGAAAAAATAAAGGGAACACTTAAACAATACAATATAACTCCAAGTAAATCAAAATTCTGTGAAATCAAACCGTCCACCTAGGAAGCAACACTCATTGACAATCAAAAATTATTGGCAATTAGCAAGACACACTCAATAACGGAGGGTTCTGCAGGTGGGGACCACAGACAATAATAACCACAGCAATGGAACTGTAATCCAACTTGAAGTTGCAAAAATATTTTTATCTTGTACTTGAAATGATACAAATAAAGTCTTTCACATAAATAACATAAAGAAAGTCACCACAGTGTAACGGACGGACGGACGCCAGATGGTCTTCGCACCATGCTCCGGTGCATGGCAAGTCTCAGTCCTTACCACAGACCACAGACCACTTCTCAGTACCTATGCTTTCTAGCATATGTTTTGGTCTCCTTTAAATGTTGGTGGTGCTTTCACACTCATGGTAGCATGAGACGGACTCTACAACCCACACAAGTGGCTTAGGTAGTGCAACTTATCCAGTATGGCACATCAATGCGAGCTGTGTCTGTCAGTATAGTGTCGACATGCAGGTGGTGCTACTAGGAGAAAGGCCAGTCCACCAGGAGATGTGGAAGTGGCCGTAGGAGGGCAACAACCTAGCATCAGGACTGCTACCTCTGCCTTTGTGCAAGGAGGAACAGGAGGAGCACTGCCTGAGCCGTGCATAATGACCTCCAGCAGGTCATTACAAACTGTCAGCACAAACGGTTAGAAACTGACTCCATGAGGATGGTATGAGGGCCCGATGTCCACAGATGGGGGTTGTGCTCACAGTCCAACAACATGCAGGACGCTTGACATTTGCCAGAGAACACCAGGATTGACAGCACGTGACAGACGCCGTGGAGAGCGATCTGCTGCTCCTTCATCCTTCAGCATGAGCGGTTTGGCAGTGGGTTTTTAATGGTGTGGGGGGACGTTTCTTTGGAGGGCCGCACAGCCCTCCATGTGGTCACCAGAGGTAGCTTGACTGCCATTAGGTACCGAGATGAGACCCTCAGAGCCCTTGTGAGACCAACACAGGATAATGCTAGACCTCTTGTGGCTGGAGTGTGTCAGCAGTTCCTGCAAGATAAAGGCAGTGAAGCTATGGACTGGCTGCCCGTTCCCCAGACCTGAATCCCATTGAGCACATCGGGGACATCATGTCTTGCTCCATCCACCAACGTCACGTTGTACCACAGACTGTACAGGAGTTGGCGGATGGTTTAGTCCAGGTCTGGGAGGAAATCCCTCAGGAGACCATCGGCCACCTCATCAGGAGCATGCCCGGGCTATGTAGGGAGATCATACAGACACCTCATCAGAAACATGCCCGGGCCTTGTAGGGAAATCATGCAGCCACCTCATCAGGAGCATGCCTGGGCCTTGTAGGGAGGTCATACAGACACCTCATCAGGAGCATGCCCGGGCCTTGTAGGGAGGTCATACAGACACCTCATCAGGAGCATGCCCGAGCCTTGTAGGGAGGTCATACAGACACCTCATCAGGAGCATGCCCGAGCCTTGTAGGGAGGTCATACAGACACCTCATCAGGAGCATGGCCGGGCCTTGTAGGTTATACAGACACCTCATCAGGAGCATGCCCGGGCCTTGTAGGGAGGTCATACAGACACCTCATCAGGAGCATGCCCGAGCCTTGTAGGGAGGTCATACAGACACCTCATCAGGAGCATGGCCGGGCCTTGTAGGTTATACAGACACCTCATCAGGAGCATGCCCGGGCCTTGTAGGGAGGTCATACAGACACCTCATCAGGAGCATGCCCGGGCCTTGTAGGGAGGTCATACAGACACCTCATCAGGAGCATGCCCGGGCCTTGTAGGGAGGTAATACACCTCATCAGGAGCATGCCCGGGCCTTGTAGGGAGGTCATACAGGCACGTAGAGGCCATATACAATACTCAGCCTTATTTGTTTTAAGGACATTGCATCAAAGTTGGATCAGCCTGGAGGGTGTTTTTCCACTGTAATTTTGTGTGTGACTCAAAATCCAGGGAAATAAATGTGATTTCAATTGATGATTTTTGTGTGTTTTTGTTGTCAGCACATTCAGCTTTGTAAAGAACAAATTATCACGGAGAAGATTTAATTTATTCAGATATAGGATGTGTTATTTGAGTGTTATTTTTTTGAGCAGTGTATATCTACTTATTTTTTTGTATGAGACTCATACAGATTAGATTATGCAGAAAGTAGCCAGAGGCCTGTATGTACCAGCAACAGAGACCAAAAGTTTGGCCTCCATTAGGGTGGCACAAATGGCGTATACCGTGATCTAAGATGTTTATGTAACTTCTAGCAGTTTTCAGCTTCCCAACCATCCTTGGCCTCAAACAGGTCAGAGGTAGGTTGGGAGCTCTTGATCAGAAGTTAGTTGGTGGTAGCAGAGACAAATCACAAACACAAATGTTTTCAAGTCCTTTAACCTGTTAACGACAATGAAGATAAATGTGTGCCATGGTAGGCTATGTCCTTAATGACCCATGGCATACATTTACACTATTATCTGCAGGGGCTCTATGAAAACAGCTCAGGAGCTGCGCTCGCTTCATAGAGGGCGAGGTCCTTACCTTTAATAATGAACCGCCACGATCGCGTGGCCGCCCACCATTAACCCTTTCAGTGCCACGCCAGTTAACTGACTGTGACAAAAGCTGTGTTCCTTTTATTGTCCGATCGGGACAAAACACATTAAAGGGAACCTGTCACCCCCCGTGCCGGGGTGACAGGCTCCCGACCCCCCGTTAGAGCCCTCTATACTTAACTAATCCCGCCGGGTCCCGCTTCTGGAGGTGGTCGGGTGATGAAGATCTCAGCCGCTGCAGCCCGGCGCGCGCTGAGAGATGAGTCCAACGCTCATAGAGAATGACGGAGCGCTGGACTCTCCTGTCATTCTCTATGGGTGTTGGATTCATCTCTCAGCGCGCGCGCCGGGCTGCAGCGGCTGAGATCTTCATCACCCGACCATCTTCAGAAGCGGGACCCGGCGGGATTAGGTAAGTATATGGGGCTCTAACGGGGGGTCGCGAGCCTGTCACCCCGGCACGGGGGGTGACAGGTTCCCTTTAAGGCTATGTTCACACAATGTAAAAGTATGGCCGTTGTTGCCTTATTTTCAATGGGATCCCGGCCAGAGCATATACACATCGTATACGCTCCAGCCGGGATCCCTTGCGGGGCCGCAAATAACTGACATGTCAGTCTTCTGCGGCTGCAATTCAATGAATTGCGGCCTTAGGAAACCTTGTCAGTTCACACAGTGAAGCGAGGGGCTCCGGCCGCTTGCTTCATTGTGTGCTGCGGGAGGTTCTGATGCTGGCACGCGCTGATGCGCCCGCATCAGAACCCTGCGGCCGGGGTCACGGAACGGCCGGTCTCTCACGTTGTGTGAACATAGCCTAAAAATAAATAAACACTATATATCGCAGCGCGTGCAGTTGTCCAATCTAATAAGGTATAACAATATTTCTTTTTTTTTAGTATGTCAACGGCATAAACAAAAAGAGGAGGAAAAAGCACTAGGATTGCGGATTTTTATCACATCAGAAAAAATAAAAATATTTTTAAAATGAATTTTAAAGAAAATGATACTAATAAAAACTAGAGATTGAAAAAAAAATTCACCCCAACCAGCCCTGTGCTAAATCAAAGGGCTATGGGTCTTAAAAGGAAAAAGCAAAAATGTAAACATAATAATTGTCTCTGTCCATAAGGCCAAAATCCACTATGTACTTGAAGAATTTTTTTTTTTTTTTTTTTTTTTTACTAGTGTTTTGAGTGAGCCGGCCTGGAAACAGTCAGATTCTTTCATTCTGTAGTGGTGGCACCACAGCAACTTGGCTCCTATCAACATTTTTTTTTTGTCCTGTATGTCTGGAATAGGTTTCTCAAAGTTTGTTGGGTAAATGGTCCCCCATTGCAAAAACAAAAATAATATATATATTTTTTAAGTTGATGGGCCATATTTCTTTTACATTTGATATAGTACCATACATTATTGTTAATCAATTAGTTACATAATTAGTTGATAATGCCTCCTGTGACCCCATGCTGTAATAGTGCCCTCTGTTCCCCATGCAGTCATAGTGCCCCCTATGCCCCATACTATTTTTGTGCCAGCCATGTCCCCATACTGTAAAGTACTTCCTGTTTTCCTTCCTGTGTTTTGAGACTCATAACTGAGGCTCCACTGACCCTTTTTTGTATATTTAAATTTATAGGGGGCAATGTATCAATGGAGACTCCTGACTGAGAACTTCATTAATTTTTTTCACTGATCCCCCTGAGCTCAGTGATTGCTGTTATGTTGTACCTCCTGTGTTTCCATACAGTAATAGAGCCCCATGCTGTAATAATGTCCCCATATGTGTCACCATAATGTAATAATGCCTGATGGCCAAACAGAAAAGAAAAAAAAAACAACTAGTCACTATATTGTTGGGTGCAGCTGCCGTTTTTCTCTTCAGGCCGCCTATCAGCCGCAGGGACAGATGCAATGTCATATTGTGCCAGCCAGTGCAAAAATAGCATCTTGGTAGCTCACAGGATGCAGGTATGAACTGCATGTAGTGTATGAGAGTGAATAGTAAAGTTGGCAGCAATATAGCCCTCACCCCACCATTGAAGGGAGTTACTGTCACTGGGCTAGAAGTCCAGGGTTTGTGCTCCTGTTGATTGTAACACCCCAGTTGGGAATTCTATGCCCCACAGGCTGCAGATGACAGCAGAGGGGACACAGATGGCTGCCATGTTTTAGATCCCTAGACTGGATGAAGTTAGATTGCTCATGTTTTATGTATATTTACCCCTAAACATCAATAGGATTTAAGTCACCCAATGAAGGTCAAAAGACTGATTTGTGTTTGGCCACATCTGGGTCTTATATGTTGGTATACATTTTTAAATTACACATTTCATAGAAAGATATACAGCACAAAACCAATGGATACATCTGTCAGGACAAGGGAGGTAGGGACAAGACACGACAGTGAGCCCTAGGCCCGAACCCACCCACTGTCCCTACTTACTTGCTTCAAATGGCCCTAGACAGCTGCAGAAAACCAGGAAGGCGGTCCCTGCTCTGGTGTAAGTGTAACACAGAACGAGACAGACAAACAAACACAAAGGAGAGTCAACAAGCCAAAGTCAAAACCAAACGGGTAACACAGTACAGAATCAGTAATCAAACGGATAGTCAAAGGTCAGGCAGGAGGTCAGATAACAGGTAAATCGAGCAGAGGGATTAGGTACGGGAATCGCAGGAATAGACAAGGGGAGCTGGGATCAGGGTATAAACCTTAATAGCCAGTGATGAGAGACTGGCTCAGATTTCTTTTATGAGGATCAAGAGCCCGGTCCGGATCCCCATTGGACCAGCGCTCTGATCCTCAAGGTTCTGGACAGGCAGTGGAAAAAGTCAATCAAAAGCCTTGCTCAGCTGCAGCAATCAAGTTTAGCAGAACTCTTGAGTAACTCCTGCATTGCTGGATGCTGAGAAGCAGTCTGGTGTGTCACACAAAGGCAAAAACCAGGCCAAGTTCACACCAGGCTACTGCACATTCCTGACAACATCTTTAAAAAAAAAAAATCAAAGAAGAGATGGATTCTATTCGATTGCAACGTGGAACTATTCATTAACATTACTTACAACTCAGCTGAAAAACTACAATCTTTGTGTTGTGCAACCAATGTCCCTGTGCAACCCTAACCTTAGTGGTATGTGTAGCAGAGATGTATGATAGAAGATCTTCCCAATGTATATGTCCAATGAAAGACTTAACTTGATGAGACAGAGCCTTTGTATTATATAATCTCATACAGTTTATGTAGCAGATACTAGACAGATGTACAGGTTCTATATTCACTAGAAGATATGTCAAATATATTGCTAACGGCAGAGGTTTCTATACTCAGCAAGTTCCTACTGGTCTTTTTCATGCTAGTTTACGTTGTACTTTGCTCAGTCATAATGTGGAGCTAGTAGTAATAGGTGCTAGGAGTTACCTGCACTAACATTTGTTTACAAAATATATTAAAAATAAAAGTGACATTCGTAAAGTCACTGGGTTCATATAGCAGGGCAGGCTCATATATGCTCCGTTTTATATCTTCCTGATATTGTACACTTATTCTGATTTATGCAAATCTGTACAAAGTCTTTTGCCAAAAATAGTTTATCCAGGCAGTTCGGAAAAGAACACCATCACATCGGAAAAACTTGGTATCTGATAAATAAGTGTGATATGGGAAATGTGTTTTATATAGAATGTCTTTAAACAGAATATGCAGTATAATTCAGATTTAAGATATGTTTAAAGTGTCACTGTCGTGAATTTTTTTTTTTGCAGAAATCAATAGTCCAGGCGATTTTAAGAAACTTTGTAATTAGGTTTATTACCCGAAAAATGCATTTTTATCATGAAAAATCAGTTTGAAGCTCTCCCCCCTGTCTTCATTGTTCTCCTATGGAGAGAGCTAAAGAAAAGACCAAAACAGGACAACAAAGAGTTAATCTACAAATCCCTCACGGGATATCTCCTGTGACCATCACCAGTGACCTGTCTGAGCTCGGATTACAGCTGTCACCCAGCTCCGTGCCTGTAATCCTCTGTTATCTGCTTTCTGCTGCCGGCTAACTCCCTCCTTCCTCCTCCCCCCTCCCCTCTCCCTAGAACAGACAGGGGACGTCTCCTGCAACAAGTCACAATTTTCAGATTTTTCAGAGTGGATGAAAAAGAGGAAGGAGGGGGGGACCTGGGAAAAGGCTTTTTACATGCAGATAATGGCAGATTTGGTTAATAAACCCAATTACAAAGTTTCTTAAAATCGACTGGACTATTGATTTCTGCAAAAAAAAAAAAAAATACGACAGTGACTCTTTAAAGGGAAACCTTTACCCTGGCACCCAGGGCAGAGCCCGCCCGACCCCCCAGTAGAGCTCTGGATACTTACCCTGTCCTGCAAGTCCCACTCTAGAAGGCGGTCCAGCCGCAGAGAAATCACCACCCTAAAATCATTGTTAATTGTTCGCTGAAATGACGAATTCATGAGGCAATATGATTTGATCAAATTATATACCAACATGGAGATACCATGTCCGTATTTTACTTTTCTCTTTTTTTCTGAGTGGCTAGCACTCCTCCTGGTAAGACCCATGTGACCCCAATTAGCAGGAAGCACCTGTGCACACATGGTAAGTACCTCCTATTTCTCCCATTCTATCTCTCGGTGCAGTGGTGAGTAGAAACACCTTGTTCACACTTGTGTTGCTTGGTGGCCGCCTTCTCCACCGGGGGTGTGGGGGACCCAGTGGGTTTGGTCCTGTGACATTGGGGTTGCAGGGCTATTCTGAGGCCCCCCCTCCCCTGTTGTCGCTTGCCTTGCAAAGTTATACAACTTTGTAATATATGTTATCTCTGTGAATCGCCCCCTGTGTGGTGAATTATACATTACCTGATCCGTGTCGAGCCCGTCCGCCATCTTGTGCCAAACGTCATCTTCGGACGGACGGACTAATCCCTGCCGCCGTGCCCCCTCTGCCGCGTCATAACTGTGCTTAGCCGTGATTGGCTGAGCACAGTTATGCTCAGCCAATCGCGGCTCAGTGGCTGATGGCGCGGCGGAGGGGGGGGGGGCGGCGGCAGGGATTCGTCCGTCCGAAGATGACGTTTGGCACAAGATGGCGGACGGGCTCGACACGGATCAGGTAATGTATAATGCACCACACACTTCCGGGTAAACGGGTGGGGGTGGTGGGACACGGGGAAGGGGGCGATTCACAGACATAACATACATTACAAAGTTGTATAACTTTGTAATGTGTGTTATTCTGTGAATAATTGTTTAGCGCCGCACTACCCCTTTAAGCCTATCTCACACATTGGTTAAATCTGCGAACGACTGTTTACACAGAACGATCTGCAAATTTTTTGCGAAAGGCGATTTTAGAACATGTTGTAAGATCAAAATGAACGATTTCTCGTTCATGGTTTGATCGTTCGCAGCATTTATATGTACGATTATCGTTCGAATTCGATCGTTATCGTGCGATTTCGCACGATAATCGTTCCGTGTCAACACAGCATAACAGGGCCTTTAGTCATCAGAACACTTCCGGCTGGGATTCAATTATGTGAAAAGACAGTACCACCTGTTTACCACAGATTTAGAGTTAACCCTTTGTGGGGTAGCGGAGGGACAGAATCAATGATTTACCGCTGTGTGACTGACTGAATCCTTGCTTTCACAAAAACAAAAAATTTGATGCAATAGGGACAGAAAAACAACAACAACTGTGTGTGCTCCTTTCTAGGTCTCCTTTAGGGATGGTCCCGTATGAACCCGAACGCTCGGCAGCAGATTCCCGCTGTCTGCCCGCTCCGTGGAGCGGGCGGATACAGCGGGAGTACACCTGGAAAACTGGGATACAGCCTATGGCTATGGCTGTATCCCAGTTTTCCAGGCGGTCCTCCCGCTGGACAGCGGGAAACAGCGGGAATCATTACCGAGAGTTCGGGTTCGTACGGACCCGAACCGAACTCAGTTCGGACCATCCCTAGTCTCCTTTATACTGAAGTAATTACTCATGTTAATTATTGTGTGGCTAATTATCCTAATTCTGTCCAATCGGTGTGCTGCCTGAGGACGTCCAGAAAAGTTTAAATGATACTTCAGAAAGTGCAAAGATCAGGTGATGTGATGTGGTAAATCGAGGGCCAACGGTACAGTGTGGCTATGTGCACACTGAGGAAAAGGCGAGGAATTCAGCTTGAAATTCAGCTCGAAATTCAGCTTGAAATTCCTCCCGTAAAAAATGGGCAGGGCAAAGTCCCATTGTGTTCAATGGGTTTTCTGCTCTGTTGTTCACACTGCAGAATTTCCGAGCAGAATTTTCTGCTGTAGATCTGCTAGAGGAATCCTATAGAAGTCAATGGGGGGCTTAAATTCTGCTTGAATTCTGCCTGAAAACTTTCAGCTACAATTCCTCGAGAATTGCTCAGTGTGCACATAGCCTAAATAAGGCTACAAAAGTGCACAGTACAATGAATTAATTATGCCAAGACAGAGACCACCCATGTTCTATGTCTGATCAGCCTCTATTGTTTTATATCGTCTCCAGCATGATGACATTCTGACACGCCCAACTGTTCTCTCCACCGACATCATCTGTTGGTGGAGTTTCGGGTGGTAGCAGTAAACCATAGACACATGGCTTTAGGGTCCTATTACACAAGCCGATTACGGCCTGATCTGCTGGATCGGTGCTCGTTTACTGAACCTATTAGATGGCCCGATGATCGAGCAGTAAGGGCTGTACGGACATCGTAACAATGTCCATGCAGCCCTTGCCCAAACACCTGATACCTTACCTCTCCCCGCTCCCAGTCTTCTCGCTTGTGCTCCGCAGCTTCCTAATCCTGGAGGCAGCAGCGTCTTAGTGGTCTGTGATTGGCTGAGCGGCCTGTCAGCTGACAGGATGCTCAGACACTGCTGCTGTCGGGACCGGTAAGCTGCGGAGCACAGGAGAGAAGACCGGGAGCGGGGAGAGGTATATATATCAGGTGTTTGGGATATCGTCGGCCACGTATCTCTATTAGTAGTAGCGATGCACAGTCGACGCCCAACGTTTTTAGGTCCAAACAAAACAAACGATCAGCTGATAATCATTTCTTTGGCTGATCATTGTCTCTATTAAGGTGAGTTTACACGAAACGATAATTGGCCCGATCGTACGATTAACGGTGTCGGAGTAACGTTTTGTTTTTTTTTTCATAACGATCAGCGTTTAGACGGTACATTATATCGTACGGAAAATCGTTTTCCGATCGCTTAAGCCTATCTCACACATTGGTTAAATCGGCGAACGACTGTTTACACGGAATGATCTGCAAATTTTTTGTGAACGACGATTTGAGAACATGTTGAAAGATCAAAATGAACGATTACTCGTTCGTCGTTTGATCGTTCGCTGTGTTTACACGTAGGATTATAGTTCGAATTCGATCGTTATCTCGCAAATTCGCACGATAATCATTACGTGTAAATGCACCATTACACGGAGCAATAATGGGCCAAATCTGACTGATTTGAGCAATTATTTCTCTGTGTAATAGGGCCCTTACTCTTTTAGGATGTCTAGTGAAACATTTTTTCTTTCAAATCAACTGGTGTCAGAAAGTTAGATAGATTTGTAATTTACTTTTATTTAAAATTATCAAGTGTTCCCATACTTAAAAGCTGCTGTATGTCCTGCAGAAAGTGGTGTATTCTTGCCAGTCTGACACAGTGCTTTCTGCTGCCAGCTCTGTCCATGTCAGGAACTATCCAGAGTAGCAGCAAATCCCCATAGAAAACTTCTTCTGCTCTGGATAGGTCCTGCCTCGGACAGAGATGGCAGCGTTTGAATATAAAAAAAACCAACATTCCCTGCAGGACATACAGCAGCTGATAAGTATGGGAATACTTGAGATTTTTAAATAGAAGTAAATGACAAATCTATATAACTTTCTGACACCAGTTGACTTGAAAGAAAACAGTATTCAGCAGAGTAACCCTTTAAGGCGGCAGGTTTTTCCAACTTTAGTAAGGTGTAAGGATCCCCTTTAGAAAAGACATTGCTGTTGCCCATAAATCTAAGATGGGTTTTATGCCATTTCTGAACAGTTTGGAGTACATCATTCTGCAGTGAGAAAGATTGATTACAAGTGGAAAACATTTATCAGCTGACCGTCGTCGCAGAAGTGGAGGTTCCAGCAAATTCACCACAAGATCGGACCATGCAGTGCACCGAGAAATGGCAAAAACACCAGAGTTACATATTCACTCTACAGCCCTCTGCATGAGAGATCTTATGTTGTTCACTTGTATATACTCTACGTGGCATCATGTTTTTTTGCTGCACGGGCCCTATAAATGTCTGTGATTGCGGATCCGAGTAATTTCACAGGACGTGTGAATAAGGCCATAGCCTTAAGGACAAAATTAGCAGCATCCTTGAAGAGGCTATCCCATGTTTATGTTTCATATGAGGTATGCTTTAAGAGACCTATTTGCTATCTCTAAACTATTCCTTTTGACTTCTTTGTTTTATATACTATGTCTGATATTACAAATTGTAGCTATTTTAGTATTTTCAAATCACACTAGTTGTGTCCTGTAGTATAAGGCTATGGGGGAGATTTATCAAACATGGTGTAAAGTGACACTAGCTCAGTCGCCCCTAGCAACCAATCAGATTCCACCTTTCATTTTCCAAAGAGTCTGTGAGTTGGATTCTGATTGGTTGCCGGGGGCAACTGAGCCAGTTTCACTTTACACCATGTTTAATAAATCTCCCCCTATGTTCACACACAGTAAAATAAAAGTTAAATACGACCGAAATTTTGTTAAAAAATACATCAATGTGTGAATAGATAGAAAGGGAAAAAAACACGTATTTTGGAAAAGCAGCATGTTTATCAATTACTGTTATTCTGTACGATGTGTGCACTGATGGATAATTCCCTATTGGCTTCAATAGAACACATTATTATATTGAAAATACGGTTGTATTTAACCTTTATTTTACGGTGTGTGAACATAGCCTAAGAGTGTTTTGTATTACGTTACCAAAGATAAAATAGACATGTAACTATGTACGGAGAAGCTGCTATTTTGCAGTCAGTAAAGAGCTCCATCTATAGGGAGCTACAGGAAAGTTCAGCACAGATGTCATTCAGAGTTGTTACGCTAGAGATCTTACAGGTCCCATTCACAAAAAGCTGCTAATCATTTGTAAAACGGCTATTTAAAATGTCATTTCTCACGCTGCATTTTCCTTTACCAGATCACCGGCTAAAATCTGAGAATGGGATATTCATTTTCATTTCATATTTTAATTTCACTACTCCACACCAGTTAACATACACCCAAAGGCCATGTTCACACAAGGTCAAAAAAAAGGGAAAAGACGTCCACTTTTTCTCTTGGGGGGTAAATTTACATGGGTGGATCTGCCGCGATTGCGATAAATCCGCAGATTAAAACGTTGCAAGAATGTCATGTAAGTCAATGGCAAACTCAACTCCCAGCGTGTTTGTAACGTTTGGTTTGGTCATTGCGGATTAGATGCGATTTTTTTTTGCGGGAAACTTGCAGCGGATCCGCCCGTATGAATTTACCATAAAAAGGCGTCCATTATTGCTGCAATTTAACTGACTGCAATGCAATGTATTAAAGTCAAAGAATGATGGACGATCACCATTTGAATCTCCTGCTGACCGCGTCCCCATCATTTTCGTCCGCCGTCCTCGGATCTCCCTTACTTCCGGGTTGCGGAGCAGTGAATGGGAGAGGAAAGGCTGCTGGTGCGCATGCTCATTGGCAGGCTTTTCATTGGCCAATCAGGGCTGAGCAAGCTGCAAGCCATGTGATGTGTTCCAGTCAATGAAAAGGCCCTTTCCTCTCCCATTCACTGCTGTGGAAGACAGCGACCAGGAAAAGACCAGGACCGCCCACTTCTCTAACAGCATCGACCCAAGATGGCGCCCGGGAGAAGAGGATGGGGTGGACAGTAATTTGGTATGTATACTTTATTTAACATCCGGGGTTAAACTTTGTAATGTGTGTTAATTAAGCGTAAAAGCAAATCGCCGTACTACTCCTTTAAAGGCAAAGTGCGTTCAGTCCACCTGACCTAGAATAATGGACGAACAGCCGTCAAGAGCAGTCACTGCACTGACAGGCGGCCAAACAGCTAATTAAATGACGTAGCTGAAAAAACGTTGTGTGAACATAGCCAGACAGGTCTCATAAATAAAACTAGTTACAGGCTAAATTAGAAGCTCCTGATCCCCAATGCAAAAATCTGAATCTGGGCCATTTAAAGTACAATTAATGTCTAAAAATGTGGCACAGGAGTTTTTGGGCTCCCCTAGGCATCAAAAGTCAGACATGACTCCCACTTCCATACCCCTTATAGCTATAATCTTGACAAAAGTTTCCCTTTTTTTTTTTTTTTTAAATCTGGCGGGGGAGGGGGATTATAGGAAACAAGTACTTACCTCTCTTCGTGCCTGAGAATCGCAGTGCCAGAAGGTCCTGGACCCCCACTGGAAGCCATTTGCCTCCAAATTATGATGACTTGGGGGAAAATGCTGTCAATCAGCTGGGTCATGACGTTGGCAGCAGGGTGCCAGGGCCGGTCAGATGGCAGATCGCCGGCATTAGGAGAGGTAAGTTAGTGCCGTTTATAGTTTGCGCCTCCCCCTCCATACCCTGCCATTTCCCTCCTTTAAAGGGAATGTATCATCAGAAAATTTTTATGTTAAACATTTTTTTTTTCTAGTTTGGTGTTTTTTTTCCCTAATATTCAATTTTACTATGTGTATTTTAAATCCCAAAATCTTTCAGTTTTCTAAGCTAAGACTTTTGCATGTGATGATAAGGAGGAGGCTGCTGGAAATGCAAATGATAGAGAAGTCAATAGCAGCCCCCCTCTTCCTGTGGATTGACCTCTGTAAAGAGGTCACAGAGACTCTGTTCTCATTCATGTCAAATAATAGCTCCAAAAATAGTAGCGATGGAGACAGGTAAACAAACACCTTCTTGCAATGTTTTAGCTTTTAGGGTATGTTTACACTACGGAATAGGTGAGGAATTTCCACGCAGCAGATTCTGCTTAAAATTTTGCCTGTCTTATTGATCCAATGGGATTTCTCAAGTGCAATCTGCACAAAGAATTGACATTTAAATACAAATCAAAGGTCAAAATCACAAGCAATAAGGTAATAATGATAAGACCAGGATTGATATTAGGGACCCAGGAAAATCCAGGAACAAGGCAGTAGTCAGACAGACAAGTATCAAGGCGAAGGTCAGAAAGTGATAGATCACAGAACTGTGAAAGATTGTGGAGTAGGATCAGCGGCCGATTACTATAATCAGGATCAGCGGCCTATTACTTTGCCACATAGTAGTAGTAAAATCTGCAGGGTAGATGGGAGAATTCTGAAGGAAAAGCTACAGCGCAGGTTTTTGTCTGTAACTTTGTTTCTCTACATCATGAGAAATCTGATTGGCATTATCCCATATTTATTAAAGTGTGTGAAACAGGAACGGATGTAAACTACCCACAGCAACCAATCACAGCTCAGCTTTCAGCTTTAGAAAAATTAAAAATGTGATTGATTGATTGATATGGGCAGTTTACACCAGTTTTTCTTTTACACACTTTAGTAATGGTGGTTTTACACGGAACGATTTATCGTTCAAATTTGCACGATAACGGTCGAATTTGAACGATAATCGTACGTGTAAACGCAGCGAACGATCAAGCGACGAGCGAGAAATCGTTCATTTTGATCGTTTGCAAAAAATTTGCAGATCATTCCGTGTAAACATTCTTTCAACGATTTCACCTATGTATGAGATCGCAAAACGATTTTTCCGTACGATGTATCGTTCCGTGTAAACGCTGATCGTTATGAAAAAAACATTGTTCATTCTAAATCGTTAATCGTGCGATCGTGCAAATTATCGTCCCGTGTAAACCACCATTAATCTGGGTCATTGTCTTTATAGTCTATTATGTTGCCACCAGTAATCAAAGGCTGAGACTTACAGGTTTGGACGGACGAGTTACACACTAAGCTGTAGGACTAGGGGGCAGCAGCACATGGGACCATCTACTAGCGGGCAGCAAGTAGGGGGGGGCATCTATTCTATTGGAACTGCACAGAGAGAGACATCTTGTATATATGGGATGCATTGAGGGGGCCATATATTATATGGGGAATGCACAGTGAGGCCTAATACTATATGGGGCCTGCACAGGAGGCATAATACTATAATTCAATGCGCTATGCTCTTACTTTGTGGTGCTCCAGTAGATGCTCCTCCTACCAATGCCACACACGGTGCACCTTCAGCTCACTAGGGAGGAAGAAGGAATGCCTGAGGACTGCAGAGCCAGGTGAGTATGTTTTTTGTTGTTTTACTTTTTTTAATATTACAAATGGGGATACCTCCAGGAGGCAGCCATACCTATATGAGGGTGAATATCCACAGATAACTACCAGGGGGACTACCTACAGGGGAGATGTACAGAGGGGACCTACATGCTATATAGGGACACGGAGGTACCTAAGTACTGTATGGGTCTTAGCAAGGTCTGTATGGATGTACAGAGGGGATCTAGCTGCTATATGAGGGCATAGAGGGGGCCCATATTATTCGGGTGCCCAGAGAAGACCTGTGCTATATGGCAGCACAGAGGGGGCCTAACACTATTTGGCAGCACAAAGGGGGCCTAATACTATATGGAAGCACAGAGGGGGCTTGTCTACTATTTGGAGGGACATATTGTGCATAATTGATTCTATGGGGGCACAGAGGGGCACTGATACTGTGTAAAGCAATATACATGTGGAGTTTGTGTAGAGATGAGGATGATGGAGCCAGGAGCTTAAAATGTTTGTCTGCCGGCTCCTGTGGAGACGAGTCATGTCTAAAGATGTTTTCATGATGGCCGAGCCAGATGGAGAAGAAAAGGAAGGGTGAAGAACTTCGATTAGCAAAAATGTAACAAGAAGAGCAGACGCCCCCTGTGAGTTACTGGATGTAACACTTAAAAAGACTGCAAAATAGTGCTTTCACTGATGATGGCGAATATTGGCCTTTACATAGTAGATTTTATGCAGTAACAGTACAGTGGTATTATGCAATGGCAGTGTGGAGGGAGGTGGTTGGGGGAATATACAGGTTTGGAGTGGCATGGTGTCACTGGTCAAGGGGGGCCCCAAGCTGACCTCCTGCACCAGGGCCCATTACATTTTAGCACCTGCCCCCCCCCCCCCCTGTGATTCACTCAGAGAAGTTGCCCCTGTGAAGTCAAAGGAGATGCTACTGGTGAGTCACTGGATGTAACTGTACTGGTGTGCAGAGCCTGTGTACAGCTGGCATCTACATCTATATGGTCACTAAATGAGATGATATTGGTCTTCGTACAGTGGATTTTATTCAATAGCACAGTGGTGGTAATATTTGTACTTTGTCAATCAGCACTGCTGATATTATTGGTGTTAGTTTACTGGATTTGGATACTGGACTGGATATTTGCCCAGTGTATGCTGTTATTATTAGTCATATTGGTCTCAGTATGCAGGATTTGGCCAGTAACAGTATGGCGGTATACAGCGTCAGGCCATGCTCACACAAGGTATATTTTCGTAAAAGTACGACCGTTGTTGCCGATTGCAACAACGGGCGTGATTAATACGAAAATATACATTACCTGCCCTCTATGGAATCCCGGCCAAAGCGTATACACATAGCATACGCTGCGGCCGGGATCTCTCGCGGCGCTGTAGAAAACTGACATGTCAAAACAAAACCCTGTCAGTGCACACTGTGGAGCGAGCGGCTGTGGCCGCACGCTCAATAGTGTGCAGTGGGGAATTCTGATGTGGGCGCACACAGATGTGCCCGCATCAGTACTCTGCGGATGGAAAGATCATTCAGCAGGTACTGCAGTACCAGCTGGGATGATCTTCTTAGAGACCGGCCGTTTGGTCGAACGGCTGGTCTCATACATAGTATGAACATAGCCTCATAATGCATAAACAATTGTCTTACCTATGTTGAATGAAATCTGTGACCCCCGGCCCCCCATTAACGCACCCCAAGCCACTGGTACCTGTTGATAATACAAGAAGTCCATTGCTGTGTTCCATAATCTTTCTGGTGCTGTTATTTGATTCCGGTTTCCAGGTTGGGTGGACAGCCCGGGGCCCAAGGTGCAGATAATCTGCCCCTGGGTGTAATATATCTTGACTGATCTCTCCTTTATATAATAGCTAACAGGAAGAAAAGTAAACAGATCTCACATGACGCTGTGTAGTGTGAGACAAGGGACAGAAGTTTTTGTCGGTGAATTATCACTTTCTGCACTTCAGTCAGAGCAAGTGCAATGATAAGACTCTAACCCACCTGCCAAGCCAGAGGCATCATGGGAAACAACCTATACGTCATATCAATTGAAATAGGTATACACATATCAGGCATAAGAGTGTTTTTACTGCTCTAATAAAAGCCTATGCTGCACTTTATTATATTAGCAAATTTACGCCCAATTTTCAGGGCAGCTTGAAAGATTACAAATTGCATTGTGCTTTAAATTATTTCCCTATGACGACTAGATAGCTATGGCTATATGATTCGGAATGAGCGTGCCCTGTACCTTACCATACCTAGGGGTCCATCCCATGCAGAACTTCCAATTTCTTAAAATTTTCTTCCAATTTCCAAATTTTGCAAATTAAATTAAATTTTCTCCTATAGATTTGCTGTGATGTAACTTGCTGGTGCGGAGTGACCGGGTACTTGGTGTATTTGTGTGATAAGTCATAGAGAAAGGGAAATCACCTTCTGCTGTCTACTGCTACTCTCTGCTGTTAGCTGCTGGAATTGCAATCTGGACCACATTTATAGGCTGTGTTCTCACAATGGGAACGTAACGGCCATCCGTTATATCGCAGGCCAATAAGAATGATCTTCATTAGCGGTCGTCTATATAGCGAGACTGCCGCCTTCGCCCGATATGTTCCAGAGCCATAGAGCGAGTATTAATGTATTGGCTTTAAACAAGTTTATTCATCTAGTTATTTTGATTGTTTATAAGATGCCAACGTATCCCACAGCAGAACGGCCGACTATCTGTACGTTCCTGGAAAGTCCATAAAAAAGAAGCTTTTTTTACAATTTATTTATTATTTATGCAGATTTTTTTGATTGAAAGTCTGATTTTTTAATATGTGGATATCAGTATTCTGGCTGTAGACAGACACAAGACGAAACTACTGTACCTACCTAATATTGTAGGTCCTCCTGGTGCCACTATAACAGCTCTGACCGGAAATGCATGGACTCCACAAGACCTCTGACGATGTTCTGTAGCATTTGGCACATAATGGTTACAGCAGATCTGTAGCTTGCAGGTGGGGACTCCACAAATCCGATTTCGTTTTCCAGTGCATTTAATATATGGTCAATTAGATTGAGATCTGATGACATTTACTCTACTAACATCACAAGAAAGGGAACCCTGAGGAAAAAAGTTTTTTTTTTTAATCAACTGGTGCCAAATTGTTATACAGATTCTTACTTCTCTTTAAAAAACTCAAATCTTCCATTACTTATCAGCTGCTGTGTGTCCTGCAGGAAATGGTATAGTCTTTACAGTCTGACACAGTGCTCTCTGCCATGTCAGGAACTGTCCAGAGCAGGAGAGGTTTTCTGTGGGGATTTGCTGCTGCTCTGGACAGTTCCTGACATGGACAGAGGTGGCAGCAGAGAGCATTATGTCAGAGAATACACCACTTCCTGCAAGACACACAGTAGCTGATAAGTACTAGAAGACTTGAGTAAGAATCTGTATAACAATCTGGTTCCAGTTGATTAGAATTTTTTCCCAGAGTACCCCTTTAAACTCTATAACATGTTGATTAGACCATCCCAATCATTTCTTTTCTGTGCTTGGGCATATTATAGAGCAGTGATTCTCAATTCCAGGATTTCCTTAGTATTTCACAGGTGATATAATTATACCAAGTGCATCAGGTATTATCACAGGTGCTCTTTGTATGGGATATCCTTAAAACATGACCTGTTGGTGAGGCCTGAAGACTGGAATTGAGAAGCACTTTAAGGGTACAGGGCGGATCCCTGCCCTGTAATGTCTATGGGTGCCATACTCGTGAGTATATCAGGAGACACCCCGTTAACCCCCGCAGCACACTGATTGGCTAAGCGGGACGTCTAGCAGGGAACCCCCGAAGCAAGGTGGATCACGGAGGGGTTAACGGGGTGGTCTACTGACATACTTGCTTCAGGGTGTCCATCCTGCTGCGAGTATGGCTTCCCATAGACATTACAGGGCAGGGATCCGCAGCGGATCCACTCTGTGTCTTTGTAGCCTTATAGAGTCAGAGGCTTTCCTGAGCTGCAAGCTGTAACATCTCCTTACTCCCCCCTCCCATACCTTAAAGGAAACTTGTCACCAAGACAATGCGATCTAATCTATCGCCATCATGATATAGAGCAGGAAGAGCTGAGCAGATTGATATATATCTTTTTGGGAAAAGATTCGGCATACCTTGTAACTTGCTGATTGAAATCCCTGATCATTCTGTGTTAAGGAGTCCAGTGGGCGGAGTCACTCAATAGACTGGACTTTTTAGCAGGTTTTTAATCAATAACTTACAAGTTATACATAAAGCTTTTCCCATAAAGATATATATCAATCTGCTCAGCAACTTCTGCTCTATAATGCCGATAGTTTAGGTAGCATTTTCAGGGTGAGTTTCCCTTTAACCTTATTGGGACTCAGCTTCCAGGTGTCAATCAAACAGGAAGGGGACAGAGAGGAGGGATTTCAGCTTGGAGAAGCCTCTTTAATTTTTTTTATATTAGGGAATAAATGCATTTTTTTACATTCTCCTGGATATATGAAAGGTGCCATGTATCTCTGTGTCCTAACAGCTATCTAACAGTGTCAGCAGTTTGAAACCATATAGGATGGCCCTCTGGATGAGGCCTGTAACACAGATTTAGGCTATGTTCCCTTGCTGTATAAACAACGGCCGTTCCAGGTGACAGAGTGTTGTTTAACGCTACCTACGGCCAAAATCCTTAATTCCGTCCGTAGGTAGTGTTAAACAACGGTCATTCATGCAGAACGGCTGCTGTTTCTATGTGGAAACAGCCTAACAGCCTATAGTGTTCCAGTTAGTGTTATAGGACGTGGTTATATGTTCCTTTTGTGCAGAGTATTTTCTATAGTGTTTCAGTTAGTGTTATAGGACGTGGTTATATGTTTCTTTTGTGCAGAGTATTTTCTATAGTGTTTCAGTTAGTGTTATAGGACGTGGTTATATGTTCCTTTTGTGCAGAGTATTTTCTATAGTGTTGCAGTTTGGGCAGCTATAGGGCAATATTCTTTACCTCTACCATCTTCCCCTTTCACTTTAGACGTATCACGATTAAAATCTACCTAAAATACTGTGTAACTTTAACTTTAATCCTTCGCTTTATTTATTCTGCATTGATACTGCTCTATGTGTCCTCTTTACCATTCACACTGTAAGTGAAACTAAATATTCTGCTGCTTCCTCCTTAGTGGTTTTCTGTACTTCACAGACATCGTGTGACCTATGAACTTCGCTGTGAGTATGTGCATGTTTCATTTCAGCATAATGTTATGACATATACCTCCAATTAAAGGCACAATGTGAACAGAGCTCGGGCTCCCACAATGCACTGCTCTTTGGTATCCGGAAATATTGCAGAATTATAAATGTGTGGCGGTTTCTTGAGCAAAAGCCAGAAATGGGTTAAAAAAAAAAAAAAGGAACGGAAAATATAAAGGAAGTGCTTAGGCCGGGTTCACACACTGTAAAATGAAAGTAAAAATATCATTATATAGGTCCAAAAAGTGGCGTTTTTTTTTAAATCTAACAATGTTTTTAATCAAGTGTATCACAAAGCTGCCAAAGGTATGATCATTTATTATTTTTAGAAAACATTTGATTTTAACCCCCTCCTCAGTAGCAGTGTCCTAAATCACACAGTAAATTGTTTTGTACTTAAAGGGAACCTATCAGCCCGGCTAAGATGGCGGAGCCCGGCTGACAACACCCCCATTGCAAATCAATAGAGATGAGTCCGACTTTCATAAAAAAAGACTGAAGCAGTCATTTTCTATGGATGTTGGACTCATCTCTAATGATCTGCATAACGCATGTGCTCAGCTTCGGGCCGTGATTTCTCCACCCTGTGACCGTTTCCAGGAGTTGGACTTGCAGGGAGGGTTGAGTATGCCAGGCTCCACAACCTTAGCAACACTAACAGGTCCTCTTTAATGCTAAAAAATTACTTTATGGCGATGTTCACACTGTGTAAGAACAACGTCCCCTCCTCCCCAGGTGCTGGAAAAAAAAATGGATCCAGTCCTGGGAAACTTCTCACAGTTAACCAGGACTGGATCACTTTTTTTCCAAGCACCTACTGTGTTCCTACTGTAGATTTGCTCATCACTACTCAGTATTTTTCAACCAAAACCAGGAATGGATTGAAAACACAGAAGGGCTATGCTAACACACTGTTGTAATTAAGTGGCTGCCCGTCATTTAATGGCAAATAACCGCCATTATTTCAAGACAATGGCATTTGTTTTAAAATAATGGCCATTATTTGCCAGTAGATGACGGCCAGCCACTCAATTACAACAGTGTGTGAGCATAGCCCTTCTGTGTTTTCACTCCACTCTTGGTTTTGGTTGCAACATACTGAGCAAAAATAATGTGTGTAAACATAGCCTTATATGCTACTTGGCCACATTTTTATTTATGTGAAAGAAAAACGGATGTGTTTTGGTCCATTTTTTATCGTTGAAGTCAATGGGAAATGGATTATAATGGATGCAAACAAATACATCAGGTTTTTTTTTTTTATCCTTTTTTTTTGCATACAAAAGATGAATAAATGGATTACAAAAACACAATGTGAATGCAGCCTAAGTGTAAAAGGACTCTTACTTATAGCCACTATATTCCTGCTATGCCTGTTCTTCATCTATGTGGCGACAAACCTCCTTCTGAACACTCTACATGGCTCTCCGATCCATCGTATGGCTGAACGTTAAGGAACATGTGACCATTCAGTCTACTTTACTATGACTTCCCTTGTTTTCTGGCCACAGTATATTCCTATGGAGGACACCAAGCGCAGTAAGGGGACGGGGCTTCACATTGAAGAAAAGGCATTAAAGGGGTTGTATCACAGGAAACTAGTCTGCTAATTGATACTTTCAAATGTACTTAGAACGTATTATTTCAGACCTATCGACTCACTAATCCCCCATGTGCTGCTTTGTTTTGATAACCTGCTGCCTTGGTTACGGCCCACTGGGCATCCACTAGTGTTTTCATTTCACATGCAAGCAAGGGGGATTGTGGGAAAGTGTCTGCACTGTTGCATGGCAACCACAGGGTCACAGTTCACAGAGGAAACCAGGAAGTGATCAGATGCATAGGGAAGAAAAGTGGTCCAAGGATGGAAGCTACTTTACTAAAAACAGCACACTTGTCCTCATTTACATATATGTATGTGGTACTCATCTGATTATACCTTCTTTGCTTCATGACTAGTGTTGAGCAGACTTGCCGAACTGTTCGGGTTCAGCATCATTCTCCAAACCTGAACGCTCTGCATTTGACTTCTAACGGCTGAAGAACAGTTTGGCAAGTCAGCTCAACAGTATTCAAGCCGGTCATACAATCTGGATAAATGTGAAAGGGGGGGGAATGGGTAGGGGTAACCCAGACGCATCCCCTACAGAAGATGTTGGGGAAGATAAGTATCAGCCAATTGCATTTCAGCTGCCTCTATAATTTCTAGAGAGATAAGCTGTCCCAAGAGGGTTCTGGCGGTGGCTTCCCCCCTTCTCCCCATTGAGAATAAATGTATGCTCAGCCGACTGTTGGGGTACATTGGTGGAGATAATATTTTACAGATCACCAACCATCAGCACTGCTTAAAGGGTAAGGCAAATCTATTCAGCTGATACGTCCCTATTGCACAGGAGACGCCGAGGAGGAAGCTATGTTTGTCACCTTCCTCCTCCGCGCCTCTCCAGTGCAGTTAGGGTGCTATTCCATAGGCCGATGGGGGCCCAATAATAACTGTAAACGAGCGCTGATCTGCTAGATCGCTCGTTTACTGGGTCTATTACACAGCCCGATTGTGCAGTACACTATGCAGTACATGTGAAACTGGCCCTGAGGAAATTTATCATAGTTGGGCCTCGCACAGGCTGGGTGAAAAGTCGTAGATTTCTGTGCAAAGCTCAGAACTGGTGTAGATTTCTGAGGCTGCCATTAGTTTCATATAGTGTACTATAGGCTGTCTTCACAAATGGATTTTATTTTGCACCAGTGATGTGTTTTTGTCGTGACTTTGGTGCAATTTTTCCCCAAATGAGAAAACGCATCATTAACGCAAAATAAGCATGTGTGAACACAGCCCAAAGGTTTCAAACACCTGAAAAGTGATCTGCTGCTCATTTCTAGGCAGGGCCATTTCTAGCTTTTCTGCTGCCTGAGGCAAAAAAATTAAATGGCGGGGGGCCCCATCAATCCATCAATTGTGTACTATTAGTAAATTAATTATTTTCTCATTGTGTATTATGATGGTCTGCAGAACCTCATCATACACCCCAACTGCTGCAGAACATCATAATACACCTCAGCTGCTGCAGAACATCATACTACAGCCCATCTGCTGCAGAACATCATAATACACCTCAGCTGCTGCAGAACATCATACTACACCCCATCTGCTGCAGAACCTCATACTACACCCCATCTGCTGCAGAACCTCATACTACACCTCAGCTGCTGCAGAACCTCATCATACACACCTCAGCTGCTGCAGAACCTCATACTACACCTCAGCTGCTGCAGAACCTCATACTACACCCCATCTGCTGCAGAACCTCATACTACACCTCAGCTGCTGCAGAACCTCATACTACACCCCATCTGCTGCAGAACCTCACACTACACCTCAGCTGCTGCAGAACCTCATCATACACACCTCAGCTGCTGCAGAACCTCATCATACACACCTCAGCTGCTGCAGGACCTCATCATACACACCTCAGCTGCTGCAGAACCTCATCATACACACCTCAGCTGCTGCAGGACCTCATCATACACACCTCAGCTGCTGCAGGACCTCATCATACACACCTCAGCTGCTGCAGAACCTCATCATACACACCTCAGCTGCTGCAGGACCTCATCATACACACCTCAGCTTCTCAGGTGATATATAGCAGCACAAGTGGATATACATGTACACTAGGGGCCACCTCCAGCACTCTGCCCCAGTGTACATATACAGTATATATCACATGTGCTGCTATATACCACCACCTCCAGCACTATGCCCCAGTGTACATATACAGTATATATCACATGTGCTGCTATATACCACCACCTCCAGCACTATGCCCCAGTCTGTACATATACAGTATATATCACATGTGCTGCTATATACCACCACCTCCAGCACTATGCCCCAGTGTACATATACAGTATATATCACATGTGCTGCTATATACCACCACCTCCAGCACTATGCCCCAGTGTACATATACAGTATATATCACGTGCTGCTATATACCACCACCTCCAGCACTGTGCCCCAGTCTGTACATATACAGTATATATCACATGTGCTGCTATATACCACCACCTCCAGCACTATGCCCCAGTCTGTACATATACAGTATACTGTATATCACATGTGCTGCTATATACCACCAGCACTATGCCCCGGTCTGTACATATACAGTATGTATCACATGTGCTGCTATATACCACCACCTCCAGCACTATGCCCCAGTGTACATATACAGTATACTGTATATCACATGTGCTGCTATATACCACCACCTCCAGCACTATGCCCCAGTGTACATGTACAGTATATATCACATGTGCTGCTATATACCACCACCTCCAGCACTATGCCCCAGTGTACATATACAGTATATATCACATGTGCTGCTATATACCACCACCTCCAGCACTATGCCCCAGTGTACATATACAGTATATATCACATGTGCTGCTATATACCACCACCTCCAGCACTATGCCCCAGTCTGTACATATACAGTATATATCACATGTGCTGCTATATACCACCACCTCCAGCACTATGCCCCAGTGTACATATACAGTATATATCACATGTGCTGCTATATACCACCACCTCCAGCACTATGCCCCAGTGTACATATACAGTATATATCACGTGCTGCTATATACCACCACCTCCAGCACTGTGCCCCAGTCTGTACATATACAGTATATATCACATGTGCTGCTATATACCACCACCTCCAGCACTATGCCCCAGTCTGTACATATACAGTATACTGTATATCACATGTGCTGCTATATACCACCAGCACTATGCCCCGGTCTGTACATATACAGTATGTATCACATGTGCTGCTATATACCACCACCTCCAGCACTATGCCCCAGTGTACATATACAGTATACTGTATATCACATGTGCTGCTATATACCACCACCTCCAGCACTATGCCCCAGTGTACATGTACAGTATATATCACATGTGCTGCTATATACCACCACCTCCAGCACTATGCCCCAGTGTACATATACAGTATATATCACATGTGCTGCTATATACCACCACCTCCAGCACTATGCCCCAGTCTGTACACTATAGTAATAAAGGGGCTGGAGTCCAGCACAGGAGGAGGAGGGGGAGCACACACTGACAGGATACAACTTGCTGGAGGAGCCGAATCTTGTGTTTGCTGCTATTATCAGTCTGTTGTCACAAAGACGGATTATGTGCTTTCCTCAGTGTGCACACTCTCCTAGAAGCACACTGCACTGCCTGTAGCTCACACATCCACACAGAGCACCACACAGTTGTAATCCCAGAGGTACAGACCTGGCACATGGCTCCCTCCTGGGTCTGAGACCTGCTCCCCCACCCCCAATTGTCGGGACCCCCCTCCAGACCCTCCCCCTTCCTCCTTATGCCCATTTTCCACTGGTCATCAGAGGAGCAAACGAGCGTTCTCAGCGCTCGTTTGCTCCTCGTTCCCCGCTCCCTGCCGCCGCTATTCTGCGCGGCTGCAGCGAGCGGGTGAGTGCGGGAGCTGCGGGGGGGGGGGGGGGGGGGCGGACCGGGGGATCGCTAGATCGTTGCTGATCTTTGCACTCTATTCCACGGGATGATTATCGTCCGTAGCGGCCGATATCGGCCGAATACGAACGATAATCGTTCCGTGGAATAGGGCCTTTACAAACAATCACAACCCTCAGCCACCAGCCTCCCCCCTTTCCCTCGTTGTTATACTCACTAGTACTGGGGAGGAGGAGGGATCAGCATGTGGAGCCGCTGTGGCTGTCCGTTCATGCTCCTACCCAATCCTCAGGAAGACTGCCAGGTGACGTCACACATCACAGAGACGAAGCCCGGCAGTTCCTGGAGAGGACGGCAGGGGGCGGCCAGGCACTCAGCACTGATAGGGGTCGGGACTGCTGTCATTTTACTGAAGAAAAATGACAGTGGCAGAGAAGATTGTGCCGCCCCCTGCAGGAACACAGGAGCTGCCGCCTGAGGCTGAAGCCTCAGTCTGCCTCATGGCAGAAACGGGCCTGTTTCTAGGCCAACCACCCGAGGTTTATCTGCAACTGTTGTATCTCAACCCTGTAAATTCCAGCACACTGGGCGATGCTGCACTTACTACTCACTGTGTAACACCTACCGTACACTGTCTGTGTAATGCTCCGCTACTGCCAGTAGGGGGAACTGTTACCGTCTATTCTTATATTGTGGTAGAAGCTAAAAATAAAGAGTCAAAACAAACCTACATAGTTTATCAAGAAAGAAAATCTCCTTTACTAAATACCTGCGGCATCGACAGTTTGGATAATTTTAGACAGAAAGTTGGCAAGCAAAGTATAATCCATCATATATCTCACATAACAATCGCTTATTCACTGCATTGCACTTTCTGCTTAATTATATTCAGGTTAATTATATTTAGACATACAGTAAAATGACTCTAACCTGACAGTCAGTGCTACAGTGCCGAATACAAACTGGGTGCAGAGTACTGGAATACTGGAAACCAGCAGAGTGGGGTCGCATGATCAATCACATGATTGCTGATCAATCCTGGCAGTATTGTGCATCTATACGGGAGGGTTCGGGATTGTGGTTTCGGAGACAAGACAAGATAACTTTAATAACCAATTTAATAAAAATCTGTCGGAGGGTGTGCTCACGCATTCAGGTTTTTAATTGCAACTATTGAACATAAAGCCAGGAACAGATCATACATAGAAGACATGTACAAAGAAAAGGCAGAGACTTCACCTCTTCAAATACATTCAAATACATTCCTGGCTTTCCTGCTGCGGATCCGCAGCGGATTTCATTTAAATAACTGAACACAGCATCAAATCTGCTGCGGATCCTGTAGGTGTGAACACACCCTTAAAAAGATCGGTCACAAAAAGAAAATAAAAATTAAATGAACTGGTCCCAGAAAGTGCCCTAGAGTTGTAGTTTACTTCTATAAAAAACTGTTAAGTCTTTCAGTATTTATACCTGATGTACGTCCTGCAGGAAGTGGTGTATTCTTTCAAGTCTGGAGAGCAGAAGAGGTTTTCTGTGGGGATTTTCTCCTGCTCTGGACAGTTTCTGACGTGGACAGAGGTGGCAGCAGAGAGCACTGTGTCAGACTGGAGAGAATACACCACTTGCTGCAGGTCATACAGCAGCTAAAAAGTACTGGAAGACTTTAAAAATTTTTTACAAATCTCTGGCACTTGATGGGACCAGTTGAATTAAAAGAATGTTTTTTTGTGAACTATCCATTTAAAAACATGAATGTGTGAACACAGCCTCAGTGTTTTTGCCGTGGTTTTACTGAATATTGTGTAACTGCAGTAAAATTGTGCCATTTTGCTTAGAATTTAAAGGAGTTACAGTAAGAATGGGGATATTTTGACGTTGTGCTGCTTAAACACATGCAGCAAACACAGGCAATAACCGACCTGTAAGAGCGGCCTAATTGTCAGAGTCAGGGAGAAGTGTCTGTTGGGTGTCTTCATTATGGATCTTCATATCCCTTAGCAAATAATTATTTTGCTTTGCCTTTTGTCTGGGGCATTGGGCCGTGGCCTGCAGCTGCTACAGACAGTGCACCAGAGGGTATCGGCAAAGGAACAGATCTCATCCTGACAGAGTTCTCTTTTTGGCGACTGTTATCAGGAGAAGAACCGCTTTGTCGGGGCTTCTGTTTATTGGACCCCCTGCAGTCTGTTAGATTAGAGATCTGTGTTGGCCAAGGCTGTAAGTTGACCATAACCACATTTTGTCATGTCAGCAACTGATAATCAACAATCTGTCAGCATTTGTACGCCTGTGTGAGTGAGTGTGTGTGTGTGTGCTTGTAAATGTTTGTACTCCTAACAGCCTAAAGTACAGTCAGGTATCTGACGATTGCTTTAAATCTAAAGGTGGCCATACATCTTCAATTGCCATCAGCCGAAAGTTGGTTTGGCCAACAGCTATGGGTGGTATTACACGAAGCGATTTTTTTCAATTAACGATTAACGATAAACGATCTCCAACGATCGCAATAGCGGTTGCCTAATAATCGTTCGTTTTACTACACGGAAAGATTATCGGTTATATTGGAGCAACAAAATTCAAGAACACTCCCCTTTCAATTTGCGAATGAACAGGGAACGGCTAACGACATCTTATTCAAACGAACGATGTGCGAACGATGTGTAAAAGACAAACGATAAAAATAGATTCAAAACCTATGAAACGACCAGCGACCAATCGTTCGTCGTTTAATCGTTGTCTACTATTACACTTAAAGATAATCGTTCAAATACGACCGATTGAACGATTATTCGAACGATAATCGCTTCGTGTAATACCACCCTATCACTCTAAAGGCCCTATTCCACAGAACGATTATCGGCCATCTCGGCCGTAACGGCAGATAGTCGTCCCATGAAGTAGAAGGCAACGATCAGCCGACATCGTTCATGTCGGCTGATCGTTGTGTCGTTTGTCTTTCAAACATGTTGAAAGACAAACGACTGATACAGCAAAGATCTGCTGCCGTCGCTCCGTGGAATAGGAGCGGCGGTAGCAGACACTGCTGTATGGTATGGGCTGCCTGGACGATCTAGCGATCACCCGGGCAGCCCCCCCCCCCTGCACTTCCAGAACGATTATTGTTTAAATTCAAACAATATAACGATTTTTTGCACGATAATCTTCCCGTGTTATAGGGCACTTAGGCCGGCTTCACACTGCCTTGAAATCTCAGAAAAAACGCCAGAGGCCAGATGTTAGCTGGAGATCAGTGGAAGTTTATGATCAGCGTTACATACATGATGTTTTTTGGGGTGGCGTTTTTCTCTCCTCTACGCCATTTTTGAGGCTAGGCAGTTTTGTCAAAATCCAGCATGCTGAGTGGGTGGCGGCGTTTTTTCTGCAAACTGGCGTTTTTCTACCATAGGCTTCAATGAGATTGTTCTGGTTGTCTCAAAAACGTCCTTGCTGTGTGTTTTGTCGTTTTTGTTCACCACACAAAAATGCCTAAACCACAAAAAGGATAATTTACACATAAAATGTGAGAATTGCTGAAAACAAGTGCCACATTGGCGGTTTTTATGGCTTTTTTTTCCGCCCTGAAACACACCAAACAAAAAAGTATGTGTAAGGGCACCATTATTGTGACTATGCACCAAATCATTTAACTTTTTTTTTAATATCTAAATCAGGGGTGTCAAACTTAGGCCCTCCAGCTGTTGGAAAACTACAATTCCCATCATGCCTGGACAGCTAAAGTTTTAGGTTTAGTTTTCCAACAGCTGGAGGGCCTGAGTTTGACACCTGTGATCTAAATAGGAAATATTTTATGCTGGCAAACTGAAAGCACAGAGCCCCAAATTCCATATCTATCTATCTCCTATCTATCTATCTATCTATCTATCTATCTATCTATCTATCTATCTATCTATCTACCTATCTACCTATCTATCTATCTATCTATCTATCTATCTCCTATCTATCTATCTATCTATCTATCTATCTATCTATCTATCTATCTATCTGTCTGTCTATCTATCTATCTATCTATCTATTATCTATCTAATCTATCTAATCTATCTAATCTATCTATCCTATCCACAGCCACCACTAGGGGGAGCTTCAGCACTCCCTGCATACTGTTATACATTGACAGTACGGATCAATCTCCAAACTCTATTAGCCACTGCTGGCAGCTAGCTTGTATTTCTGTCTATATGGCCAGTTTCACACGTAACGGATCCACAGTGGATTTTATGCATTTAACATATGTCTTCTCATTAAAAATGACAGGCAAGGGATCCGCAGCAGATTTTGCTGTGGCTCCGTTACATGTGAAACTGGCCTGGCCCCCTGATGCAGCGGGCCCCATAGCAGCCGCTATGGCTGCTATAGTGGTAGTTACGCCCCTGCTTACAGGAGAATATAGTGCTCTATCTAGACAAAAAAAAAAGCTCTGACAGCTATAAAGATAAATTAAGCAATTGATCTACAAAGAAATCTCGACCTAAGAACAACAAGCTGATAACAGGTGGACATTTACCGCAAGGACTGACTTTAGGTGTACTACCATCAATAGTTTCTTGTCATTTCATTTATACAAATATGTCAGCAGCTTGCAATGTGTTTCCTGAAATATCCCAGGTGCAACCTGATCAGGGCGTATGTACACCCAGGAGTGTTATCAGGCCGACGTTACAGCTCCTATGGGTGTGTCCTTATTGTTATGTATGTTTACAATAGTTACTATGCAAGACAGAAGGGAAGCAGGAAACAAAGAGCAACAGTATATTTATAAAAGAGAACACCTCACCCACCTGTGTACAGCGAGATGGATAGACTTCATAAAATCACCAAAACTACAGTTACTTATCTGTATGACAGCTTTGTGAGATATATATATATATATATATATATATATATATATGCTTTTTTTAAGTTCTTAAAGTTCTTATAGTTCGGGCCACTCCAAACAAGGCAATGGCAAATATGATTTTTTTAAAAAACATTTTTATTTATATAATAAAAAACAGTTTTCAAAACATTTTTTCAACACACTTCCATGGTCCTCTTAGGGGACTGCTATGAGCAATACCAGGAGATCAATGCAGTACATATCCATTGATTCATGATTCGGCACTAAAAGCAGCTATGTTTTCTTTCAAATCAGCTGGTTTTAGAAACATATAGATTTGCATTTACTTCTCTTTGAAAATCTCCAGTCTTCCAGTACTTATCAACTGCTGTATGTCCTGCAGGAAATGGTATATTCTTTCCAGCCTGACACAGTGCTCTCTGCTGCCACCTCTGTCCATATCAGGAACTGTCCAGAGCAGGAGAGGTTTTCTATGGGGATTTGCTGCTGCTCTGGACAGTTCCTGACATGGACAGAGGTGGCAGCAGAGAGCACTGTGTCAGACTAGAAAGAATACACCACTTCCTGCAGGACATACGGCAGCTCATAAGTACTGGATGACTGGAGATTTTTTTAATAGAAGTAAATTACAAATCTATACAACTTCCTAAAACCAGTTGATTTTAAAGAGAAAAAAATAGCCAGAGTTCCCCTTTAACACACAGACACACTCCATATTTACTGAATTATCTGTGCACTACATATCTATTTATATACAACTAAATGACAGCTGTCCATGCGATCAGAGTTACCAGATCACATCTCAGCTGTATCCCCCCCCCCAATGCATATAGCAAATCTTGTGATGTCATTTTAATGTCATGAGTTTTCACGGACGCAGATGAGCGAAAACTCGATTACTTCCATATTACCTGTCACTGATACCACTTTGCCTCACTGGGACGCCTGCTGTCACTGTGGCAGCCACATTCCTGGAGTGGTGTGCAAATCCACATTGTAGTCCTGACTAAGAGAACAAGATTCCGAGTGATATGTCGGCAATCTTTATATGTCTGACAGGGTGTGGAGCGCTGTGCTGTGGCTGGCAGGCAGTGACATGCACGGCTTCCATTAGGCAATGTTAGCTGAAGCAACCCCCTTACACTCCCCAACCCCTTACACTCCCCTCTGTGGTCACAGGCCGCAGGGGTGTAGGCGTGATTGTACAGGGCTGCTGTAGAAATGGATGGGCAGTGCACAGACACAGGCTGCCAGATACTTGGAATCCACATGCCAGCAGTAACAGTGCCCAGTTTTCGGTCAGACTTTTGTAGCGAGAGATTAGCATAGTCCCACATTATCCCATTAACACAGAAGCGCAGTATAATATCAGACATAAAGGCTTTCTAGTCAGAGAATGACTTCAGCGCAATGCAATGCAATCTCTGTAGACGTAATGATTGTAAGTAGCATGGAAATATGCAAAGAGATTTGGATTTGTTATTTACGGTGAAAACTCTCTCTTTCTCTCTCCAGTGGTGTATAATCTTAAAGGGGTTGTTCACCATTATTCTTTCAAATCAACTGGTACCAGAAAGTGCCAGAGTTTTGTAATTTACTTATATTAAAAAATCTTTAGTCTTCCAGTACTTATCAGCTGCTGTATGTCCTGCAGGAAGTGGTGTATTTTCCAAGTCTGACACAGTGCTCTCTATTACCTCTTTCTAGGAGCAGCAGCAAATCCCCATAGAAAACCTCTCCCGCTCTCCAGACTGAAAAGAATACACCACTTCCTGCAGGACATACAGCTGCTGATAAGTACTGGAAGACTTGAGATTTTTTTTTATAGAAGTAAACTACAATTTTTACGAGCAGGGTAGCCCTTCTTATTCAATTTCCTGGCACGTCTTCCACTGGGAACAAGTGGCATGAGCTGATCTGCCTGATGTAAAAAGAGTTATAAACAGGCTGGGCAGGAATTAGCATTCATAATGGCCTGTCCAGGTGCTGCAGGATTAGGTGAATAAGTACAAATCCTGAGTACAGGAGAGTGCTCCCCTCCCCCTCTCTACCGTATATCCTTGTATACACAGCAGCCCGGCAGCCAACACAGAGATGGGTAGGAGGATGAATACAGACGACTTACAGCTATGAGTCTGCTGGATTCTTTGATCACTCCTATAGGCCCTACAGCATACAGATCTGCAACCGTCTGTATGGTTTGTGGAATTAAAAATTGTTTAATGTACAGTGGTACCTTGGTTTAAGAGCGTTTTGGTTTAAGAGCTCACAGTTTTTCAGAATTGTGACTTGGTGTAAGAGCATTGCTTTGGTGTAAGAGCTCCCTGTACTGGGTGGGAGTGGGGGAGGGACATGGTCTGCATAGCGGGGTCTACAGCCCTGTACTCTGACCCAGGAAGTCTCCCTCACCTTCCAAATCATAGCAGATCCACTTCAGGCTGGGGCTTGCATCAGGGGACAGGACTGTGGAGGTAATCTCTCCATAGCTGTAACCCCTCTCTCCCCGGACAGAGAGCGCTGCATGTATGTGCCCACATCTGTCCTGCTCATTCCTTCCTGCCCCCTGCAGTCTCTGTCCGCCCTTGTGTTTCCCATCCTCTCCATTACTGTACAGTAACTTATAATATCACAGATTCTGCTGTTTCTGAATGTTTGTTTCATCTGTTTTACATGTTATTCAGAATAATAAATCATTATTTTGGGGTGTGGAACCAATTGTCTGCATTTCTATGATTTCTTATGGGAAAATTTGCTTTGGTTTAAGAGTGGATTTGGATTACAAGCGCTGTCCCAGAACAAATTATGCTCGTAATCCAAGGCACCACTGTATAAGTGGCACATGTACAAAATGTACATCGAAAGTAGACAGAACATTTAATAATGTAAATTACAATATAGTCCTACATGTATTCCATGCATATTATATACCAGGGAATATACAGATCAGTTACATAACAAGCGCTATGCTGTGAAACAACACTGCCACCATGCTGATACAAGATTGTAAAATACTTCTTTGTACTATTGATTTCATTACCTGGATAACACTGCCACCAGGTGGCAAAATGGAAATTTACAATCACCATTTTTTCCCCTAAACTCCAGATTTCCATAAAGAAAGACATAAAATAACTATTTAACATATAAGTGTCAGCTATAGAAGTCTCTGAGCTTCAAATATCTACAACTAGAGTTGAGCAAACCTGGAGTGGCTGAAGAAGTTGGACGCAGCCCCAAGGCTGGCTGGAAAACATGGATCCAACCATAGGCTATGTTCACACAACGTTTTTTCAGTTCCGTCATTTTTTATCTAAAATAACGGACGTCATTACTATTTGGCCTTTGGGTGTGACTTAATTGAAAAGTCCATTGAATTTAATAGTAAAAACAGTCTTGTTTGCAAAAGACGTCCGAAAACAATCATCATGTTCATTATTTTGATGTCCGTGTTAAAAACGTCCGTTATTTAATACATTGTGTGCGTTGGACGTTCATCTTCCTCTTGACTTCAATGTATTACATTGCAGTCAGTTAAATCGCGGCAATAACGGACGTTTTTTTAAATTGCAAAATCGTCCGCCTTTTCTCCATTTTTGACGTTGTCTGAACATAGCCATAGGCTGTATCCATGTTATCCAGGACTCTCTAGGGCTGCATCCAACTTCTTTAACCTCTGGTAATAAAAAGTCACACACATGGGATTGGCTATCTCTAAACAGCATCTAAACACCACTAGAGCATACAGCAAAGACCATTTAAGATCACCTTAATAAATAAGACTTTGTGTAACCACTTTCATACAGAAGACTTTTGAATTACTAAATGGGTTCGAAAACATGGATGTTTTTAACATGTTGCTGCCAAAAAAAGATAATATGACAAACGTGATGCTTACCTCTCCGCACTCCCCCGATTTCCTGTTGCGGTATCGGCAGTGTCGCCCACTGTCTGTAGCCGCCATTACTTCCGAGACTAGCTCGTCTTGAAAGTGAAAGCCTGCTCAGCCAATGACTGACTAAGACAGGACAGCACCACAGCCAGTGATTGGCTGAGAGGGCTGTCTCTCCCGAGACAAGCTAGTCTTGAAAGTAATGGTGGCTACAGACAGTGGGGGACTCTGGCGACACGGCAACAGGACATCGGGGGGGGGGGGGGGAGCGCAGAGAGGTAAGCATAACATGTTTGTTATGTTTAATTGGCAGCACATAAAAATGTGTGAGCGCTGGATAGCCCCTATAAGTAAATGGAGCAGAGCTGTAATACAGTACAAAAACTAAGGACAGGTGTGGCCTGTTTTTGGAAGTAAGCAGCTAGGTTTTTCCAATTTCTAGGATTTAAAAAAAAAAAAAAAAAAACGATTTAAACAATATTTTCGGAGGACACATTTCCTGTAAGGCTGGGTTCACACTGCGTTTTTTGCAGTCCGTTTAATGTATATGTTTTATGGCCTAAATTACTGGTGCACTTTAAGCAGTAATAGCTAAGAGTAGACAGTCTTTATTTCAGGGGCAGCTTTAATGTCCCTGGGCCCCCCCACACCCCACCACAGACGAGGCATCCTAAGCATTTGTGTCCCCCTTTAGTATATGGCTCCCTGTGTAGTCCCCCTATAGTAGATGTCCCCCTGTGTAGTCCCCTTATAGTCGACAGACACCTGTGTATTTCCTGTTTAGTTAATGGCCCTCAGTGTAGTCCCCCTTTAGTAGATGGCCCTCAGTGTAGTGCACCATATAAGTAGATGGCCCCCAGTGTAGTCTCTGTGGCCCTCTGTACAGTTGGACTAACCTTCACTTTCCAGTGCATCAATGACCTTTGGGTAACCATAACGTCAGTTCACAGGTTGTCTTTTCATGGACCACTTTTGACAGGTACTAACCACTGCGTAACAGGAACACCCCATGAGACTTGCTACTTAGGAGATGCTCTGACCACCTGGTCATTGTAAAGACTTTTTTTAGTTTTCTTTCAACCAATTTTAAGAATTGACTGTTCACTTTTTGCCTGATACGTCCCCCACCTCTGACAGGTGCCATTATAGACATAAAATCATTGTTAGTCACTGCACCTTGCTTTACTGTAGATAAATTTAGTTAAAAAATCTTAATAGGAAACAGAATTGAGGCATGAGAACTGTATTCACGGTGTATGACACAGTGTATTTCTGGAGGCTGAAGACATTATCACCAATCTAAGGTATTGAGTGCATGTAAGGCTAACGTCACACCGGCTACTCTCTATAGGTTCTTTTTTTGGGACTGTATAGTATGTCCGCAATCGTCGTCCATGATCGACAAAAAGTTATCCTTCCGTAGTGCATCGGCAATCCCTTACCAACATCACCGCTCTGTGTATAGGCCGCTCCTGTTTTGTCTATATTAATTTATTATCTATGTTTATTTGGTTATTTATTTATAACGCGTATATTATTATAACGTTTTATATATTATTTATAACGCATTTATGCTAATTTAGGTTTGTATAGCGCCAATATACTCTGCAGCAGTTTTACAATTCAAGAGAAATACAAGAGAAAACCTTACATTACAGAATTACACTCAATCCAAACAAGAGGAGGAGATATTACAGTCTAGGAGGAAATAGGGTTGTGACATAAGGCAAAAAGTGCTGGGGTTGTGCAATGGTCCGGCCATCTTTTATAAATAGGGTATTGCACATAAGGGTGGATGAGCCAGTCAACAGGTTAAACGTGCATCTGTATGTATGACATGTGGGAGTAATGGACAAAATATGGAAGGATTTTATCACATAAACAGCCAATAAGAACTCTCATGCACTTTCAGTTCGATAACCATTATGGCCGTAAAAGTAAAAACAGTGGGAACTAAGCGACTTTTCACAAGGACTTCAACAGAGTTCAATGTAGAAAACATTGAATTTTTGGGAATATTTTGAGATGTAAAAACTGTTCAATGTTAGGGTTTGTTCACACGTACCGGATCCGCAGCAGATTTCATTTAAATAACTGAACACATCATCAAATCTGCTGCGGATCCTGTACGTGTGAACGCACTCTAAGGCTATGTTCACACTACGTAAGTTTCCGGCCGTAACGCGTTCTGTGAATAAGCGGCCAGAGATTTACGTAGTTTGCGTACAATGGAAAGTATATGATGTACGGCTGCACAGTTCACACTACGTACGAACTTACGCCCGGATCGTACGCGGCGCCGTAAAAAATGAAAATGCCGTAACTTACTTCCGTAGTGTGATTTCTTCATTTTTCCACTTTTCTTCGCCGATTCAAAAGGTTCTGTGGGGTGTCCGGTGCTAGGCGAAGATTTCCAAGTAAAAGACCGATGTCAGATCGCTACGTAGGGCGCTCGGGAAGCGTAAGTAGAGTACGGGCGTAAGTTCGCGGTACGTACGTAGTCGGCCGCAACTTGCGTAAATCCCCGGCCGGAGTTTAACACGTATATCTCAAAACCAGGAGTGGATTGAAAACACAGAAAGGATCTGTTCACACAATGTTATAATTGAGTGGATGGCCGTCATTTAATGGCAAATATTTGCTATTATTTTAAAACAACGCTGTTATATTGAAATAATGGCAGCTATTTACTGTTATATGGCGGCCATCCACTCAATTTCAACATTGTGTGAACAGATCCTGTCTGTGTTTTTAATCCACTCCTGGTTTTGGTTGCTATGAGGAACAAATACTGCCTGAAATATACTGTGTGTGAACCCAGCCTTAAAGTGTACAGTGCAAATCAGCTGCTTTCTATCAGAAATTGTTCCTACGTTCTCTGTAAGGATTTATCATAATATGAATCAGTACAGAAAGATGGAACTAAAAACGAGCTGCTGTATGCCCTGCAGGAAGTGGTGTATTCTTTCCAGTCTGACAGAGTGCTCTGTGCTGCCAACTCTGTCCATGTGAGAAACTGCCCATAGCAGTGGCCAATCCCCATAGAAAACCTCTCCTGCTCTACAGACTGTAAAGAATACACCACTTCCTGCAGGACAGCAGCTGATAAGTACTGGAAGACTTGAGATTTTTTTTTAATAGAAGTAAATTACAAACCTATATAACTTTTTGCCAACAGTTTGCAATTTTGGTGAACTACCCCTTTGAAAAGGTTATCTCATGAAGAATTAACCTGCCCATATACCCAGATAAGCCATATGATCATCATAATCAGGTGTTTTTCAATCAGCATTCTTTTGCATTCTGACTTACATAGGACCCCTGCACACTGAGTAAAAGAGGCGGAAGAGGTGGAGTCCGTGCAGCGGATTCCTCTTGTCATTTTGCCTCTCCTATTGCTTCAATGGGATTACTTGTGCGCCTCTGCTCTCCGCTCTAAGGGCCCATTCACACTATGGATTCGGTGTGGAGACTCCGCCGGGAACCCTGTCCACGGACTCCGTGCCGAATCCCTCCTGCTATGTCTTTGAGCGGAGAGGCGTGGAGAGTGGAGGCGTGCGAGCCCTCCCATTCAAAGACATAGCTGGAGGGATTCGGCTTGGAGTCTGCCGACGGCCCCTAAGAGCCCGGCCACACTGTGGAATCTGCGCGGATAAGCTGCAGCGGATTGCTTGTGCTCGCCCTTCCCCGAGCCTGTGGGTCAGCCAGATGTTCAAGTGGGAGCGCACACAGAATCCACTAGAGCTTATCTGCGCTTTTTAAGGGTCAGAGCAATTTTAAACACATTTATTTATTTTAATGCTTTAAAAGTAGTAAAATAAAATAAGTTATATAGATTGGGTACCATTGTAATGTACTATTTTACCACAAGGTAAACAGTGTAAAAATTATACCTGAAGTGAATTATATCTTTTTTTTTTTTTTTTTTTAATTTCACCTTTAAAAAAATTGTAAGGTGAAAAAAAAAAAAAATGTATTTTTTAATTTCACCTTACAATTTATTTTTTTTCTTCAGGGTAGACAGTTATCACAGCAGATTTTACGCTGTGAGTTTCACTGTGAAATCCACTGCAACATTCTGTACTGTTATGGCCTGTGGCCACTGCCTACTTAACCCATCAGCTGCCGGGCTTTAAACAAGCTAATACATTACCTGCCTGCGTTCCCGCCTGCTTCTCCAGCTCCCGGGTCACTGACATCCCACTCAGCCAATCAGTGGCTGTGGCAGGACAGCGCACTGATTGGCTGAGTGGGACGCCAGTAATCGAGGAGAAGGAGACGGGAAGGAGGGCAGGTAACGTATTAGCTTGTTTAAAGCCTGGCAGCTGATGGGTTAAAGGGGAACTCCACATAAGGAAAAAAATTCTATTAAAAGTACATTAAAAGTTATACAGATGTGTCTATACAATGTATTACTGTATCTGTACGGTTCTGCCACACTGGTAGCTGATAGAAATCCAAGTGAAGAAAACTGGCCTCTGTGCCAATCCACATTGTCTCCTGCTCCCACTGCTCTCCCCCCTTAGGAGACAAATCTTCCATGCCTCTGTCTCACATTGTGTGTGTTTGCTGAGCACAGGCTGATGATGCAGACAGGGGGCAGGGGGTGATGTCACAGGAGGCGAGGCTGGATCCCCCAGTCCCCTAAGTGATTCACCATCTCTGACCGGTCAGAAGCAGCTGCTGCACTGATCTCACTGATTGTACAAAAGTCTGCAGTGAAATTACGGCTGTGTTCGCACATGTTGGAGTTTCATTGCAGTAAAGCAGCGTATTCACAAAAATAATGCAGGAACACAAATAGATATTGGCAAACAGCAAACAGGTAAAGAATACAGCGTGCTGTGTGGTGTTACAGGTAGAGAATACAGCGTGCTGTGTGGTGTTACAGGTAGAGAATACAGTGTGCTGTGTGGTGTTACAGGTAGAGAATACAGTGCTGTGTGGTGTTACAGGTAGAGAATACAGCGTGCTGTGTGGTGTTACAGGTAGAGAATACAGTGCTGTGTGGTGTTACAGGTAGAGAATACAGCGTGCTGTGGTGTTACAGGTAGAGAATACAGCGGGCTGTGTGGTGTTACAGGTAGAGAATACAGTGTGGTGTTACAGGTAGAGAATACAGTGTGGTGTTACAGGTAGAGAATACAGTGCTGTGTGATGTTACAGGTAGAGAATACAGGGTGCTGTGTGGTGTTACAGGTAGAGAATACAGTGTGCTGTGTGGTGTTACAGGTAGAGAATACAGTGCTGTGTGGTGTTACAGGTAGAGAATACAGTGTGCTGTGTGGTGTTACAGGTAGAGAATACAGTGTGCTGTGTGGTGTTACAGGTAGAGAATACAGTGCTGTGTGGTGTTACAGGTAGAGAATACAGTGTGCTGTGTGGTGTTACAGGTAGAGAATACAGTGCTGTGTGGTGTTACAGGTAGAGAATACAGCGTGCTGTGTGGTGTTACAGGTAGAGAATACAGTGTGTTGTGTGGTGTTACAGGGAGAGAATACAGCGTGCTGTGTGGTGTTACAGGTAGAGAATACAGTGTGCTGTGTTGTGTTACAGGGAGAGAATACAGCGTGCTGTGTGGTGTTACAGGGAGAGAATACAGTGTGCTGTGTGGTGTTACAGGTAGAGAATACAGCGTGCTGTGTGGTGTTACAGGTAGAGAATACAGTGTGCTGTGTGGTGTTACAGGTAGAGAATACAGTGTGCTGTGTAGTGTTACAGGGAGAGAATACAGTGTGCTGTGTGGTGTTACAGGGAGAGAATACAGCGTGCTGTGTGGTGTTACAGGGAGAGAATACAGCGTGCTGTGTGGTGTTACAGGGAGAGAATACAGCGTGCTGTGTGGTGTTACAGGGAGAGAATACAGCGTGCTGTGTGGGTGGGACCACAATGAAATGATAAAGTACTGCAAATAATTCAGTAACACAATGAAATTGCAATGTGTGAACTGAACACAGCCTAGATGTTCTGCAACAGATTTGGGCAGGGAGGGTGGGGGACTGTGATGATCAGCTGAGGGAAAGCATTGCATTCTGGGAACTGCTCAACCAGGAAGTACAGAAACACAATACAGAACACAAACCACCCAAAACAAATGGATTTTTGGTAGTTTCAAAACTGGGATAGATAGGTAAGTTATGCTATATGCTTCTGCAGAAGTTTCATTTTTTTTTTTTACCTCTACCTGGAGTTCCCCTTTAAGTAGGACGTGGCTACATTCTGGCAGTGTGCTGTGAGGATGCAGAGCCATTGGCCATAATAGTCTAAAGTATCACAGCGTGATGTGTGACTCTACCCTCACAGCATATTTTATGGGAAATTTAAGCATGTAATTACAAAGTACAATTGGTATTACTAAGGTTATTAAAGGGAACCTGTCACCCCCCGTGCCGGGGTGACAGGCTCCCGACCCCCCGTTAGAGCCCCCTATACTCACCTAATCCCGCCGGGTCCTGCTTCTGGAGGTGGTCGGGTGACGGAGATCTCAGCCGCTGCAGCCCGGAGCGCACGCTGAGAGATGAGTCCAACACCCATAGAGAATGACAGGAGAGTCCAGCGCTCCGTCATTCTCTATGAGCGTTGGACTCATCTCTCAGCGCGTGCGCCGGGCTGCAGCGGCTGAGATCTCCGTCACCCGACCACCTCCAGAAGCGGGACCCGGTGGGATTAGGTGAGTATAAGGGGCTCTAACGGGGGGTCGGGAGCCTGTCACCCCGACACGGGGGGTGACAGGTTCCCTTTAAGGGGTTAAGTGAGAATCTACTGAGCAGAGTTTTTCCATTGTTGGCTAAAAACCAAAGAGAAACCTAACATTTTAAAAACCATGTGATAACCACAACTTGTCATCTTAACTGGGAATCCCCTTACATGTTTGTAGACTGATTTCATGGCTCATTATTCAGACTGGAAAATACCAATGTGTTGGCCTGCGGCCAGGGCATGTCACTAGAAGAACAGACACTCTTCCTTCTTCACCGTAACATTTCTCCAAATATAAAATCTTCCAGCGTGACAACACTACAAACCGTGGGGTTATATCTTGTGGAGGAACTGGAGAGCCATAATACATGTGACTGGACTGTTCCTTGCAGTGTCTGCCGGACACAGCTGTTACTCATACAATACAAAGCACATGGGAGGGGGAATTTCTGCATCCTATAATAGAATCAAAAAGCAGCCTACAACCAGCGTATTGTCTGCCCTGCTTATCTTTTCTAGCTCCTAATGGTCCTTTTTCATGGATGAATAAAATCGCTCAGTCGATTGTTTAACGGTTTTAAAGCAGCGATTTGGTTTTTATTACGATGAGCATTTAGACGAAGAGGTAAATCGTTAAAAAAAATAGTTTTTATTGTCACTTAAAAGTGAATGTACCATAAGGTTTAACATGACCCACGAATGGATCGGCACCAGAGTAGGAAATCCGGTGTTGCAGTCCATTTTTGAACCGTGGCCCGGTTCCCATGTATGGCGCCGTTCTGTCCACGGGTACCGGGCCGGGGCTGAAGCAATGGAGGTGGGCCGGGTCGCCCCCAGTGGGAGGAATCCCCCGCCCCTCTATGACGCGGGTCCGTTAGAAAGAATGGAGCCGCGTCATAGAGGGGTGGGGGATTCCTCCCACTGGGGCCGGCTTTGTACCCAAAATATGGACCGTGGCACCAGCTTCCCTGTGCTGGCGCTGATGTATCTGTGGGTCATGTTAAAGGGGAACTCCAGGTAGAGGTTTAAAAAAATGCACCTGCTTCTGGCCGGTCAGAGATGAATCACTCAGGGGATTGGGGGATCCAGCCCCGCCTCCTGTAACATCACACCCTTCCCCCTGTCTGCATCATCAGCCTGATCTCAGCAAACACACACAATGTGAGACAGAGGCATGGAATACTTGTCTCTTAAGGGGGGAGAGCAGAAAGAGCAGGAGACAATGTGGATTGGCACAGGGGCCATTTTTCTTCACTTCCTTGATGTCTATTAGCTACCAGTGTGGCAGGACCGCACAGATACAGTAATACATTGTATAGACACATCTATAAAACTTTTTGTGTACTTTTAATAGAAAACAAGTTTTTCTTATCCGGAGTTCCCCTTTAAAGCGAATGTACCTGATGGCCAACTCACACTAGGGTGAATCTGTGGCAGACTGTTTGGATGAAGCGATCTGCGAATTATCAGCGACGATTTGGGAACATGTTGAAAGGCGATGAACAATTTCTCGATCGTCACTTGATTGTTAGCTGTATTTACACGAGCAGATAATCACTTAAAAGTGATCGCTATCGTGCAGATTTGAATGATAATTGCTTCTTGTGAAAGGACCATTAGGCTGTGTTCACACTTGCAGTAACACAAAGAAAATGCAATGTGGATGCACTATTACTGGTGTGTTTACACGGAAACGATTATCGTTAAAATTTTCGCGATAACGATCACATTTCAGCGATAATTAGTTCGTATGAACACATCGAACGATCAAGCAACGAGCGAGAAATCGTTCATTGTGATCTTTTAACATGTTCTCAAATCGTCGTTAGTTGTTCGCTAAAGATTTGCAGATTGCTTAGTGTGTTTCACCGATGTGTGAGTCTTATGCTGCGTTTACACAAAGCAATAATTCACCCAATCGATCGTTTAACGATTTTGAAGCAATGATTTGGTTTTTATAACGATTAACGTTTAGACAAATAAATCGTTAGAAAAATTGCTAGGAAATTCGTAAAAAAAAATTGTTATTGCGATCGTTTTTAAGATCGCTTAAGCACATCTCACACATAGGGTGAATCGGTGAAGACTGTTTACATGAAGCGATCTACGACTTTTTAGCAAACGACGGTTTAAAAACATGTTGAAAGATCAAAATGAATGATTTCTCGCTCGTCGCTTGATCACTCGCTGTGTTTACATGGAACGATTATGCTCAAATGCGATAGCATTAAGTGACTTTAAAACGATCGCAATAACGATTTTTCCAATCGTTCCAATGATCGTTATAAAAAACACATTGTTACTTCGAAATTGTTAATTTTCGATTGGGCGAATTATCGCTCCGTGTAAACGCACCATAAGTTGCAGTAATTATTTAATTGCCATTCAGCCAGCCATTCATTGCATCAATGGACTCCAAGGCTGTGTTCACATGTAGCGGTAATGAAATGCTATGTGTGAGCATAGACTAAAAGCGCATGTAATAAGCGTTAATTAATGCTATGTTACTACAAATTTGTAATTTCACATTACAACAGTTATATTTTGCCGCGATTTTGACGGAATTGCAACAAATATGTTGATGTTTTATTACAAATTGTGCAATTCACAGCAAAACAGCGCTAATTAACGCCAATTAAACACACATTAAATGCTATGTGTGAACATACCCCCAGGACAAATTAGATAATATTGCTCATTTGTGTCAGTATTTGTGACACTTTAGGGTAGCTTTACACATACCGGATACGCAGCGGATTTCGTGCTTCGAGTTTGCAGCGAAATCCGCTGCAGATCCATGTAGTGTGAAGGTCTATTTTCATTCCATTGCGGATATGTAACCCGGCCCCTTTAATCCCCCGGCCCGGAGCATACATTACCTCGGGGCCGCGGCTGTGTATGAGGCTCCCATCCGTCCCCATCAGCCAATCAGTGCTGCTGATTTTCAAGAAGTGTCACTAATATAACATAAATAACACAAAAAAGAAACCTCATACAGCATAATAATGCTGAAAAAAATATTCTTGAGAAACACTTTACCTTGTTCTGTATTTACGTGTTTGGAAGATGTGCACATGGAACTCCATGGGAAACGGTCCATGACAGCAAATCCAAAATATCGAAGGTATGTTCCAGCAGGTAAGTTCTTAAAAACACTTAATTTTTAATATAACATATTGATGTGGACTTACCATGTTTTCTCTTCATCTTGAAGGCCTCAAGGAAACACTGGGGGAGATTTAACCTCCTTGCACCTAACATTTGGGAGGCCAAGGCTGTATACACATTCGCATGTTTTTTGTTGTTGTTGTGGTCTTGAAAATTGCAGAAAAATAGAAAAGCCTTCACACCTTGTCATATAAACATATGTAGCATATGTCCAGGGAAAGGCCGTCACATACGAGTGTAGCCATATGCCTCTTTCAACTGAAAGAAATCTGTATAGATAAAAAGCAGTATACTATAGGCTGGGTTCACACTATGTATATTTGAGGCTGTATTTGGTCCTCATGTCAGGTCCTCATAGCAACCAAAACCAGGAGTGGATTGAAAACACAGAAAGGATCTGTTCACACAATGTTGAAATTGAGTGGATGGCCGCCATATAACAGTAAATAACGGCCATTATTTCAATACCACAGCCGTTGTTTTAAAATAACAGCAAATATTTGCCATTAAATGATGGCCATCCACTCAATTACAACATTATGTGAACAGAGCCTTTCTGTGTTTTCAATCCACTCCTGGTTTTGGTTGCTATACAGCCTCACAAATACAGCCTCAAATATACATAGTGTGAACCCAGCATACGACTGTATAGCTGTATAGTGGTATACAACATATCCCTCTAGTGAGGTACACTTTGGTGAATACTCCCAATCTATACTTCCGAAGTGAGGTTTTAACAAGGTGCTAACAAAGTTTAAAGGGACATTCACATTTCCGCATGTTGTCCCCCATCCACACGAGAGTGGATAACATGCCAATAGGTGAGGGTCGACTAGTGGGACCCCCATGAGAATGTCTGTGGAATAAACAGTGCACAGCCATTGATTCTCTATTGGGAAACCGAACATTCATGGAACACAGTCTTCATTCCTAAATGTGATTCTTAAGGCTCTATTCCACGGAACGATTATCGGCCCATATGGTCGCTAATCATCCCATAGAATAGAAGGCAACAATCAGCCAACATGGTTCATGTTGGCTGACCGTTGCAGTCGTTTGTTTCTCGACATGTTGAAAAACAAGCGACTGATATAGCAGCGATCTGCTGCCGTTGCTCCGTATAATAGGAGCGCCGGCAGCAGACCGCCACTATCCTCTATGGGCTGCCCGGACGATCTAGGGATCACCCAGGCAGCCCCCCGCGGCCTCTTCCGCTCACTGCCGCCACATGTAGTAGCGACGGCAGCGAGCGAGCGGGGAACAAGGAGCAAACGAGTGCTGACAGCTATTTCATGTTAACATGCTCATATAGAAATAGCGTACATTGGGCATTATGGTACTAGCATTTTATTTTTTTTCTTGTACCTTCACATTCTTTGCAGGGGTCGTAGAATTTTTACTTCTGCATCAATATAGGGGTGGTGACCCCAAACAGCACTACTTTAATAATGCTTCAAGACATTTTCAGAAGTCCATCCAGTTTAATAAAATTACACTAATACAATTATGAGTTTCAGGGGTAAATTCCCTTGTCATGAGACTGGCATCAATATAGCGGTGTCGCTGCTTGCTTTCAGAAGGATGAGTGGTATTTTTCAATGGCAACGTTCTGGGCACATATAATTTTTTAAAATTATCTTTTATTAGAGGGAATAAAAAAATTAAAAACAGCAATTCTAAAACTTTTGGCGTTTTCTTTTTCCATCTTTTGCAGAATGAAACAAACAAAAAAAATGGCTTTGGGTGCCACATTCTGGGAGATATTAAAGGGGATATCCAGAAAAAAGAAAGGTCTCTGCTCTCCGACGCTTTACTTCTTCTTTCTGATCGTCCGTAGAGATGAGCGAACCTGCCGGATTTCCGGTTCGTACGAACCAGAAATCTCGGCATCTGACTCCCACTGTCTGCCGACTCCGTGCAGCGGGTGGATACAGCGTAAGGAACGCCTAGAAAACTGGGAGACAGCCTATCGTACGAACCAGAAATCCAGCAGTTTCGCTCATCTCTAATCGTTTGTGGAAGCCTGTATGGCTGAGATGTAGCTCAGCTATGATGCAGTTGGAAATCAGTGCATTTACAGTATCAATTGATGGTTCAGCAAGCTGTTTAACTGCTTAATAGTTGAGCCATATGCTGCATTTATATGGAACGATTATCGTTAGAATTTTCGCGATAACGATCGTATTTGAGCGATAATTGGATTGTGTAAACAGAACGAAGGAGCGAGAAATCGTTCATTTTGATCTTTCAACTAGTTCTCAAATCGTCAGTGGTTGTTCGCAAAAAATTCGCAGATTGCTTTGTGTAAACAGTCTTTCACCGATATATTTATGTGTGAGATAGGCTTAAACAATCTTAAAACGATCGCAATGATGATTTTTCTTACAAATTTTCAAACGATTTTTTTGTCTAAACGCTGATCGTTATAAAAACCAAATCATTGCTTCAAAATAGTTAAACGATCGATTGGGCGAATTATCGCTCCGTGTAAACGCAAAGGGCATGTCAGAAGGCGCCTTTACTTTTCTTACCTTCATCCTTAGCGCCATCATGCTAACATCAGCACCAGAATTGTTGTTAAATCATTTTACAGGGCATGCACGGTTGACTGTTTTTAAAAATGTCAAAAGCATATGATCATCCAACGAAAAAGCGTTTGCTTGTTTGATCTCTGACCCTGTTACAGAGGGCGGTTATGTAACAGGCCCTTACTGCAGGGCTGCCCATCAGATTACAGCAGACTAAACACAAACCTGTGGGTACAAAGAATTAAACTGTCCTTCCTGCCCAATTTCCATGGGCACAGTTCTAGCAGTAACCACTCTGAAGACAAAGATAATTGAAACAGATACTACAACGCTGCAAAATAGAAAATTTACCTGACCGCGCTCCAGCGACGTCTGTCCCAGCTGGAGTGCAGCGGCGGCTCGGCTGAGCGTGATACGCTCAGCTGAGTCGTATCAGGCTCAAGCTGAGTGGCAGACGCCGCTGCCACACCTCCACAAGTGTGGTAATCAGGACTCAGGAGTCCGGACCAATCACACCCTGGTCTGGGCTCCTGGTCCTGTATTTAAAGAGCCAGCGGTCAATTTCTGATCGCTGGCTATTAGGTTAACCCCTGGTCCCAGCTCTCCCTAGTCTATTCCTGAGTTCCCCGTCCTAATTCCCTTCTGCCTACTGACTCGTGTTCCTGACCTGTGACTATTCTTTGTATGCCGATTTTGTACTTCGTTGCCCGTGTGGTTTGACCTGGCTTTGTTCACTACTCTCTATTGTGTTTGTCTGTCTGTAGTGTTTTGTGTTCCACGTACTTAGCGCAGGGAACGTCTTCCTGGTTGTCCGCGACCGCCTAGGGCCGACTGAGGCAATTAGGCAGGGACAGTGGGTGGTTTCAGATCAAGGCCCAATGTCTGGTTGTGTTTGTCCGTTTCTGACATGGGGTTCTGCACTGAATGTTATTGCCCTGGCATTACTGTTTTGTCCCATTTTTCAAAAAGACAGTAGTGCAAGACAGGTCCAAGGTGGCACCAATTTTTCATTATATACCCTAGGGTGCGTACCTTCCCTTCTATGATGTCCAGATGCCCTGACTCCTTGGCAGTTCTACTGTAGTGGCCTTAGATTATCATAAAATCATATGATCTACGTCTGATTCAGCTGAACTGATAAGATGTCTAGTTATGTTGGCTGTAAGACAGACATTCATATTAAGGGTATAAACCCACACACTGTATATGCAGCGTATTTACTGCTGCGATACGCAGCAAATACGCAACAAACACGCAGCAAATACGCAGCAGATTAGATCTAAATAACAGAACACAGCATCAAATCTGTACCAACAAATCTGCTGCGTATTTGCTGCGTATTTGTTGCGTATTTGCTGTATATACGGTGTGTGGGTTTGTACCCTAAAGGGGAAAAAACATGGCCACTTTCTTTCTGTGGTTTGCAAGTAAGCTCCATTCACTTCAATGGAACACAGTTAAAAAACCTGCACCCAAACTGGAGACAAAAGTCATGCTGTCTCTGGAAGAAAGTGGCCTTGTTTTTCTAACGCTTTATAACCGCGGTTAGGCCATGTGAAAGAATCCTTACATGTGGTGACAGTTAGACCCGTAAGGACCCATGACGTACCGGTATGCCAATAGGTCCAGAGGCTCTAGGTAGCGAGCTGAGGAGCTTAGCTTGCTTCACAGAGCGTGGGGACTGGCTGCTATCAGCCGCCATGTCCTCACTGGTAATGACGGCCTGGCCCCCATCAACCCTTTTAGTGCTGCAATCGTGCCATTTAAGACAGTGGCAGGAGCGGCGCTTCTGTCTGATCGGGACTCAATGGTTCCAATCGTTTTGTCTGACTGATGGAGGTCTCTTACCTTCCTCGGTGCAGTCAACACATAAAAATAATAAAATAAATAATTGTCCAATATATTAAAATAATACAATATTGCTCACACAATGTGAACAGCGTAGACAAAAAGCGGTGTAAAAAAAAAAAAAAGCAAGGATTGCTGATTTTCTTTTATTACATTTTATACATAATTTTTTTTTTAATAAAAAGTAAAGAAATACAGGCCATCTACACAAGTATGTTACTATTTAAAACTAGACATCATAGCGCATACGGCCCCATAGGTGAGAACATAAAAGTGTTATAAAGGCCATTGTAATCACACCTATTTGCAAAAATATAGTTTTACTTTAAAAAAAAAAATAGTAAAACATTAGAAAAGTGATTTCTGCCTCTGATCCCATGTAAATTCGCTCTTCTCTACTTATAGTAATGTATGGAATTCCTTAATGTGTGGAATTCCTGGGAGATGTTACTTCCTCTCTAGACATTTGCTCCGAGCTTCTGCTGCATACCAATAATAATGAGTCTTGTTTTTCTGATAAAAACTAATGGAGCTCAGACGTGATCAGTCATGTTTTCTCCTGTAGGACAACTGCTTGCAGTTTATAGCAGTGTTCCCTAACCTGAGGCATAGGTGTCAAATGCGACTCTCTGGTCTGTTTTATGTGGCTCACCAGCTGCTGGATATACCAGTGTGCACCTATAACACCAGAAATCAAAGTGTTTCAGCCACACCCATTACAGACAGGTGCATAGTACCAAGCACACAGCCACGCGGTCTCTACAGACACCGATAGTAGTATGGTTTGTAGCGCTCAGTCACTTTGTGAAATCTATGATTTGCAAGATATGTCCAGTCAATTGTCAGTGAAAACGACCTCATACACCTTCAATGACTGACGGCCGAACAATTGTCCGGATGTCGGTTATGTTGCCTGCCGTCCATCCTCCCTATACACAAGAACTCTCGGCATGGACAAGAGTGTTCCCGCTCTTTATGGGTAGGGGTAAGCTGCAGCGAGAGTGCTCTTGCTGCGGCTTATCTCTCTCTGAACAAAGGGGATTGGGACCCCTGTCACCACTAACATCATCTGTCAGTGGTTATTCATATCTAAAGCTGAGGCCATGCCCTGGTGCTGAGCTGGCTGTGTCACCCTCAAGGCTGTTGGCTTTTCCCTTGTTTAATGGCAAAGCCGGTGGGCTTTGCAGCAGTGCCCTCTTCAAGCGCACTGCCAAAGAGGTTTACAGGAAGAATTTCATGGCCACCTAATCCTGTTGCCAGTTTTGTACATTTTCCAGCACCTTCTGCTATGGAGACGCAGACCAGGCCACTTCTACGGGTGGGTGTAACAAGTATTGACCCCAAAAGTAGAAAAATCTCGGCACTAGATGTGAATGCTGAGATTTTTCTACTTTTGAATATTACTTTACTTATGAGCACCACGATACGAGGATTAAGGGTGGAGTGCCGGTATAAAGGCTTTATTAAGTATGGACCTCAGATGGTAGCAGTGCCCAAAAGTGTTGTATGGCTATTGCAGTATGCAGGAGCTAAGCGCTGGGGTGGCTATTCACATGTCCTTGACTGTACGATTACCTTAAGCCCGTATTCCACGGGTCGTTGGAGGAGCAAACGAGCGCTGTCAGCGCTCGTTTGCTCCTCGTTCGCCGCTCGCTGCCGCCGCTATTCAACGCGGCTGCAGCGAGCGGGAGGGGGCGGCGGGGAGCTGCGGGGGGGCTGCCCGGGTGATCGCTGATCGTCCGGGCAGCCCATAGGATATAGCAGCGTCTGCTGCCGATGCTCCTATTCAACGGAGCGACGACAGCAGATCGCTGCTATATCAGTCGCTTGTTTTTCAACATGTTGAAAAACAAGCGACTGCAACGATCAGCCGACATGAACGATGTCGGCTGATCGTTGCACTCTATTCCACGGAACGATTATCGTCCGTATCGGTCGATATCGTCCGAAAACGAACGATAATCGTTCCGTGGAATAGGGCCATTAGGGTTAAGCATATGTGATACCCCCAAGACCATTCCAGCAAAACTGCCATGGCCTAGAGTATCTGTGCCCTAACTTTGCACGACCCCTCCTCCTCATCCTCTTCATCATTAGGAATGCCACTGGCAGGATTTTTCCTATTCCTCTGCAGTGAACACTGCACAGGTGCCTTAAAGTCACTGTACCACCAGGCCCAGGCTGAAGCACTGGAGGCGGGCCGACCCACCCTTAGTGGGAGGAAAACCCCACCCCTCTATGATAGGGTTCCATTGATGCTAATGGAGTCACGTCATGGAGGGGCTGGGGTTTCTTCCCACTGGGGGTGGGTCGGCCCGCCTCCAGTGCTTCTGCCTAGGTTTGGTGGTACAGTCACTTTATTGATCCAGCCCATGTGCCGTGTTTTCACAGCTGATGAATAGAAGGATACCTGCCTGGGGCATTCCTAATGATGAAGAGAGCGGTGAGGAGGGACAGAGAGGTTGTGCCAGCCTAATGCACAGACACTCTAGGCCACGCCAGTTTGGCACAGAGCTGCAAGTTTAAAAGTTGTTTTTTAGGGATCCCGCCTCTGCCACTGACTGGCTGAGCGACCTTGAAACGTCATGTCTCAAGCCCGCGTCAGTGACCAGGAAGAGGCTGGGCAGCGTGGACTGGAGCGGCGCGATCTGGGACACAGCGCTGGAACCGGAGAGGTAAGGGGACGTGATTATCCTCATCCACCTCCTCCCCGGCCATACGCAAAAAAGCCCCCCAGCCCAGAGTACCCCTTTAGGCTGCGTTCACACTACGTATATTTCAGTCAGTATATGTATATTTCAATCAGTATATTTCAGTCAGCATTGCAACCAAAACTAGGAGTGGATTAAAAACACAGAAAGGATCTGTTCACACAATGTTGAAATTGAGTGGATGGCCGCCATTTAATGGCAAATATTTGCTGTTATTTTAGAACAACGGCTGTTATATTGAAATAATGGCCTTTATTTACCGTTATATGGCGGCCATCCACTCAATTTCAACATTGTGTGAACAGATCCTTTCTGTGTTTTTAATCCACTCCTAGTTTTGGTTGCAATACTGACTGAAATATACATAGTGTGAACCCAGCCTTAAGCTGTAGAAAACATGGCGGACGGCAAGATGAGTGCCTGCAATGTTCTCTGTGTGCCCTCCCTCTTACCCACCCCCTTTCATCAATCATCTCCCTGGCCCAACAAGCCCCGCTGCTCACAGTAGCGCTAACTTCAAATAGCCAACATAGAGCAATCGCTCGTGGCGGCTATTTAAAGGGGTTATCCAGCCTATTTAAAGGCATTAGTACACTATCAGTACACTACCGCAGAACACCCTCTCTGCCCAGACAGAATTCTGCGGACGTGTTAATAACCCCTAAATCCTAGCATTTATTTAAATTTGGTGACTAAAAAAAAATTGCCTCCCAATTTAGTAACTAAGGGTGCAGTAGGTCTTCTGAGCTGGCACGAATAGTCAGGTAGGTCATAGGCTTGCATAAGTAGTAACCTAAGGTGCCTGGATAACTTTATATATGTGGAGCAGAGCGCTAAGCACGCTGTTGTGGCTGTGTGTGGTACTGCAGCTCCGTCCTATGGGCTGCCTGGGACTGAGCTTTCCTACCAGGTTTATGGACAGTTGCACAGTATAGACAGACCAGCATCGTGCTCCTGCTCTAGCTAGTGGCGGCCTCTTGTGGCGAGGACCGTGATAAGCAGCGCTCTCTCGCGCCCTGTACAAACAATGGGCAGACACGCGCATGCGCAGTCCCTGTAGCCCGCCAGGCAGCCGCAGGTATTTACCGCGCTCCTGGTGTTATTCATCATCTCTTTCCTGTTATTGGAGTCAGTGAGAGGCCACGCCCCTCATACACGTAAGTGTTTGTGTCAGTAAAATGGAGGAAACTTGATATAAACGTCCCTGAATGTGAGTGTACGAGATAAACCCGCAGACATACGGTATTACTGTGTCACACAGCAAACCCTTACACGAGTGACGGTGAGCGATCCGGCAGCGTGAGGGCTCTGTGTGGTAATTCTCCCGCCATACTTCTCCGTGTGGAGAATCATTCCTCCGAATGCTGACTGTGTCCTGCAGCGCACGCACACAATGGCGGCCGTCTCTCCTCAGCAGCTGTCCCGTAGCTGCTTTTACTTCTCACACACACGGTGGTTACTTTCTTAAAACGTCTAATTATATCACGTCCCACGCACACTCGTGAAATAGAAGAGCTCGCGCTTTCAAAGAACCCGTGCTTTTATAATTTGCGAACACCCCCGCGTGTGTGAAATGGAATAACCCAACTGAGGCGACTCTGAAGAAATTCTCCCAATATGGTAAAGACACGCAGACTGTACCATTGTAATGCGTGCTTACGGGAGTGTGACTGGATTCGGTATGTGGTAAATCCTGGAAGTGGAGCGGGAAACCATCTGGTATCCGGGGGCATGGAGCAGCGGGTGTTCTTTGTTGTGTCGCAGCCAGCTGCTTGTGTGGTGGAGGACGGGCTGTTCGTTTTATTCAGCCTTTTTTTTTTTTTTTTGTTCAAGCTTTTTAGAAACCAGGATATAAACTATCGGGGGTTTATTATTATTATTTACCTCATGTACATTCATCCCTATACCTATATGTACTCACAAGCAAACAGTTGATCAAACAGTCACGAGGCTGAAGTTGGTTTCTTATTCGGCCAGTTTCTTATTCGGGGCTGAAGTTGGTTTCTTATTCGGCAGTTTCTTATTCAGAGGATTTTTCTTTTTCCTGTTTTAGCTATTATTCTTACAGAAAATGTATAATATTCATACCCTAACATAAGTGAGGGGCCCTGAGGGGACTGGTGATAAAAATGGCAAAAAAGACCCCACGGTTGGCATAAAAATGGGCATGAAAGTAAAACCACAAAATTATTATTTAAAACTAAAATTGACTTTGGGCCACTGATCTCACACTGATAATACACAGAGAGGGATGCCCCGCATCACATCCAACAGAGTCCAGCCTGGCCCAAAGTGGTTCTGGGTATAAAAACTGGCATCAAAGTGGGCACATAGCCATTTTTCATGATTTGAATAAGTAACAGCTATTTTCAAAGGGTTAAATGAGTTTGGGCCACTGATCTCACACAACGTACACACAGAGAGGGATCCCCGCATCACATCCAAGAGAGTCCAGCCTGGCCCAAAGTGGTTCTTGGTATAAAAACTGGCATCAAAGTGGGCAGATTGGCATTTTTTCCTAATTTGAATAAGTAACAGCTGTTTTCAAAGGGTTAAATGAGTTTGGGCCACTGATCTCACACTACATACACACAGATAGGCATGCCCCCCATCACATTCAAGAGATTCCAGCCTGGCCCAAAGTGGTTCTGGGTATAAAAACTGGCATCAAAGTGGGCACATAGCCATTTTTCATGATTTGAATAAGTAACAGCTATTTTCAAATGGTTAAATGAGTTTGGGCCACTGATCTCACACTGATAATACACAGAGAGGGATGCCCCGCATCACATCCAAGAGAGTCCAGCCTGGCCCAAAGTGGTTCTGGGTATAAAAACTGGCATCAAAGTGGGCAGATTGGCATTTTTTCCTAATTTGAATAAGTAACAGGTATTTTCAAAGGGTTAAATGAGTTTGGGCCACTGATCTCACACTGATAATACACAGAGAGGGATGCCCCGCATCACATCCAAGAGAGTCCAGCCTGGCCCAAAGTGGTTCTGGGTATAAAAACTGGCATCAAAGTGGGCACATAGCCATTTTTCATGATTTGAATAAGTAACAGCTATTTTCAAAGGGTTAAATGAGTTTGGGCCACTGATCTCACACAACGTACACACAGAGAGGGATCCCCGCATCACATCCAAGAGAGTCCAGCCTGGCCCAAAGTGGTTCTTGGTATAAAAACTGGCATCAAAGTGGGCAGATTGGCATTTTTTCCTAATTTGAATAAGTAACAGCTGTTTTCAAAGGGTTAAATGAGTTTGGGCCACTGATCTCACACTACATACACACAGATAGGCATGCCCCCCATCACATTCAAGAGATTCCAGCCTGGCCCAAAGTGGTTCTGGGTATAAAAACTGGCATCAAAGTGGGCACATAGCCATTTTTCATGATTTGAATAAGTAACAGCTATTTTCAAATGGTTAAATGAGTTTGGGCCACTGATCTCACACTGATAATACACAGAGAGGGATGCCCCGCATCACATCCAAGAGAGTCCAGCCTGGCCCAAAGTGGTTCTGGGTATAAAAACTGGCATCAAAGTGGGCACATAGCCATTTTTCATGATTTGAATAAGTAACAGCTATTTTCAAAGGGTTAAATGAGTTTGGGCCACTGATCTCACACTGATAATACACAGAGAGGGATGCCCCGCATCACATCCAAGAGAGTCCAGCCTGGCCCAAAGTGGTTCTGGGTATAAAAACTGGCATCAAAGTGGGCACATAGGCATTTTTCATGATTTGAATAAGTAACAGCTATTTTCAAAGGGTTAAATGAGTTTGGGCCACTGATCTCACACTGATAATACACAGAGAGGGATGCCCCGCATCACAACCAAGAGAGTCCAGCCTGGCCCAAAGTGGTTCTGGGTATAAAAACTGGCATCAAAGTTGGCACATAGCCATTTTTCATGATTTGAATAAGTAACAGCTATTTTCAAAGGGTTAAATGAGTTTGGGCCACTGATCTCACACTACATACACACAGAGAGGGATGCCCCGCATCACATCCAAGAGAGTCCAGCCTGGCCCAAAGTGGTTCTGGGTATAAAAACTGGCATCAAAGTGGGCAGATGGGCATTTTTGTCCTATTTTGAATAAGTAACAGGTATTTTCAAAGGGTTAAATGAGTTTGGGCCACTGATATCACACTACGTACACACAGAGAGGGATGCCCCGCATCACATCCAAGAGAGTCCAGCCTGGCCCAAAGTGGTTCTGGGTATACAAACTGGCATCAAAGTGGGCAGATTGGCATTTTTCCCAATTTGAATAAGTAACAGCTGTTTTTAAAGGGTTAAATGAGTTTGGGCCACTGATCTCACACTGATAATACACAGAGAGGGATGCCCCGCATCACATCCAAGAGAGTCCAGCCTGGCCCAAAGTGGTTCTTGGTATAAAAACTGGCATCAAAGTGGGCAGATTGGCATTTTTTCCTAATTTGAATAAGTAACAGGTATTTTTAAAGGGTTAAATGAGTTTGGGCCACTGATCTCACACTGATAATACACAGAGAGGGATGCCCCGCATCACAACCAAGAGAGTCCAGCCTGGCCCAAAGTGGTTCTGGGTATAAAAACTGGCATCAAAGTGGGCACATAGCCATTTTTCATGATTTGAATAAGTAACAGCTATTTTCAAAGGGTTAAATGAGTTTGGGCCACTGATCTCTCACTGATAATACACAGAGAGGGATGCCCGCATCACATCCAAGAGAGTCCAGCCTGGCCCAAAGTGGTTCTGGGTATAAAAACTGGCATCAAAGTGGGCAGATTGGCATTTTTCCCAATTTGAATAAGTAACAGCTATTTTCAAAGAGTTAAATGAGTTTGGGCCACTGATCTCACACTGATAATACACAGAGAGGGATGCCCCGCATCACATCCAAGAGAGTCCAGCCTGGCCCAAAGTGGTTCTGGGTATAAAAACTGGCATCAAAGTTGGCACATAGCCATTTTTCATGATTTGAATAAGTAACAGCTATTTTCAAAGGGTTAAATGAGTTTGGGCCACTGATCTCACACTACATACACACAGAGAGGGATGCCCCGCATCACATCCAAGAGAGTCCAGCCTGGCCCAAAGTGGTTCTGGGTATACAAACTGGCATCAAAGTGGGCAGATTGGCATTTTTCCCAATTTGAATAAGTAACAGCTGTTTTCAAAGGGTTAAATGAGTTTGGGCCACTGATCTCACACTACATACACACAGATAGGCATGCCCCCCATCACATTCAAGAGATTCCAGCCTGGCCCAAAGTGGTTCTGGGTATAAAAACTGGCATCAAAGTGGGCACATAGCCATTTTTCGTGATTTGAATAAGTAACAGCTGTTTTCAAAGGGTTAAATGAGTTTGGGCCACTGATCTCACACTACATACACACAGAGAGGGATGCCCCGCATCACATCCAAGAGAGTCCAGCCTGGCCCAAAGTGGTTCTGGGTATACAAACTGGCATCAAAGTGGGCAGATTGGCATTTTTCCCAATTTGAATAAGTAACAGCTGTTTTCAAAGGGTTAAATGAGTTTGGGCCACTGATCTCACACTACATACACACAGATAGGCATGCCCCCCATCACATTCAAGAGATTCCAGCCTGGCCCAAAGTGGTTCTGGGTATAAAAACTGGCATCAAAGTGGGCACATAGCCATTTTTCGTGATTTGAATAAGTAACAGCTGTTTTCAAAGGGTTAAATGAGTTTGGGCCACTGATCTGACACTGATAATACACAGAGAGGGATGCCCCGCATCACATCCAAGAGAGTCCACCCTGGCCCAAAGTGGTTCTGGGTATAAAAACTGGCATCAAAGTGGGCAGATGGGCATTTTTGTCCTATTTTGAATAAGTAACAGGTATTTTCAAAGGGTTAAATGAGTTTGGGCCACTGATCTCACACTACGTACACACAGATAGGCATGCCCCGCATCACATCCAAGAGAGTCCAGCCTGGCCCAAAGTGGTTCTGGGTATACAAACTGGCATCAAAGTGGGCAGATTGGCATTTTTCCCAATTTGAATAAGTAACAGGTATTTTCAAAGGGTTAAATGAGTTTGGGCCACTGATCTCACACTGATAATACACAGAGAGGGATGCCCCGCATCACATCCAAGAGAGTCCAGCCTGGCCCAAAGTGGTTCTGGGTATAAAAACTGGCATCAAAGTGGGCACATAGCCATTTTTTATGATTTGAATAAGTAACAGCTGTTTTCAAAAGGTTAAATGAGTTTGGGCCACTGATCTCTCACTGATAATATACAGAGAGGCATCCCCCGCATCACATCCAAGAGAGTCCAGCCTGGCCCAAAGTGGTTCTGGGTATTTTGTGAATAAATGTTTAGCGCCGCACTATCCCTTTAAGCAAACAGGGCTAAAGTACTCAGGAGGCATTTGTCAGCATAACAGGATCCCAGAATTCGCTGTCCCATCTCTTCTTATTAAACATTTCTCGGCTAACCCTGAATACATTTCTATAATAACAATACCTGCAGCAATGTTTTCTGCTGACAGGTCTGCTTTAGGCTATGTTAGGCCTCATTCACACATCCATAGTTCAGCCAGTGAATACGGACCTGTAATGGTGGACCGCACTATGAATGTGCAGTAACAGTGCTACGCAGTTTATGGAGCACTATGTAGAAGACAATGATTCGTGCCGCAAATGCAAGTCCGCACTATAATCTATCCTTTATTTTTTTGTCCATTGAAATATATTTGTCCTATGTGTTGCCTGCAATGTCAGGGTCCCCTAATAGCCATATAGGACCCCTTTGTAGCCAGTAAGACCGCCCTTGTAGCCAGCAGAACCTGATTACGGGAGCATTGATGTCCCTGTACCCAGTGGGATTAGCAGATGCATGCTGCAATACTAATGATCGCACTGCGCACGTGTAGGAAGGCCGTTCTGGGTACGAGAGATTGCTTTGCCCCCAAGTGCTGACGTCACCATACCCAAGAAGATGAAAGGAAGTAGGACATCACTGTAAGAAAGGTTGCATCATGTGACTGGACCAGCAATCTCCGAGTAAAGCCAACAAGGAATATATAAGTTCTTTAGTTAAGGGTTAATTTTATTTTTATTTTTTTTAATTTTTCCAGGAATACCCCTTTAGGCTATGTTTAAACAAAGTAAAAATAAGGGCAAATAATGACCATTATTAAAGGGGAACTGTCAGCCAGTTAGATTAATCTAAACTGCTGATAGCTCCTTATTGCACCAAAAACACCATGGATAAAGGTGTGTTTTACCTTAATCCTCATTACCGTTTCAGTAAAGTTTGGCATTTGCTCCAAAGTCTGGTAAGGACCCACAGGGCATCGCTCTCTGTGTATTATCAGTGTGATGCGGGGTCCCCCCTCTCTGTGTATTATCAGTGTGATGCGGGGTCCCCCCTCTCTGTGTATTATCAGTGTGATGCGGGGCATCCCTCTCTGTGTATTATCAGTGTGATGCGGGGCCCCTCTCTGTGTATTATCAGTGTGATGCGGGGCACCTCTCTGTGTATTATCAGTGTGATGCGGGGCATCCCTCTCTGTGTATTATCAGTGTGATGCGGGGCACCTCTCTGTGTATTATCAGTGTGATGCGGGGCATCCCTCTCTGTGTATTATCAGTGTGAGATCAGTGGCCCAAACTCATTTAACCCTTTGAAAACACCTGTTACTTATTCAAATCATGAAAAATGCCTATGTGCCCACTTTGATGCCAGTTTTTATACCCAGAACCACTTTGGGCCAGGCTGGACTCTCTTGGGTATGATGCGGGGCATCCCTCTCTGTGTATTATCAGTGTGAGATCAGTGGCCCAAACTCATTTAACCCTTTGAAAACAGCTGTTACTTATTCAAATTAGGAAAAAATGCCAATCTGCCCATTTTGATGCCAGTTTTTATACCCAGAACCACTTTGGGCCAGGCTGGAGTCTCTTGGATGTGATGCGGGGCATGCCTATCTGTGTGTACGTAGTGTGAGATCAGTGGCCCAAACTCATTTAACCCTTTGAAAATAGCTGTTACTTATTCAAATCATGAAAAATGGCTATGTGCCCACTTTGATGCCAGTTTTTATACCCAGAACCACTTTGGGCCAGGCTGGACTCTCTTGGATGTGATGCGGGGCATGCCTATCTGTGTGTTCGTAGTGTGAGATCAGTGGCCCAAACTCATTTAACCCTTTGAAAATAGCTGTTTCTTATTCAAATTAGGAAAAAATGCCAATCTGCCCACTTTGATGCCAGTTTTTATACCCAGAACCACTTTGGGCCAGGCTGGACTCTCTTGGATGTGATGCGGGGCATCCCCCTCTGTGTATTATCAGTGTGAGATCAGTGGCCCAAACTCATTTAACCCTTTGAAAATAGCTGTTACTTATTCAAATTGGGAAAAATGCCAATCTGCCCACTTTGATGCCAGTTTTTATACCCAGAACCACTTTGGGCCAGGCTGGACTCTCTTGGATGTGATGCGGGGCATGCCTATCTGTGTGTACGTAGTGTGAGATCAGTGGCACAAACTCATTTAACCCTTTGAAAACAGCTGTTACTTATTCAAATTAGGAAAAAATGCCAATCTGCCCACTTTGATGCCTGTTTTTATACCCAGAACCACTTTGGGCCAGGCTGGACTCTCTTGGATGTGATGCGGGGCATCCCTCTCTGTGTATTATCAGTGTGAGATCAGTGGCCCAAACTCATTTAACCCTTTGAAAATAGCTGTTACTTATTCAAATCATGAAAAATGGCTATGTGCCCACTTTGATGCCAGTTTTTATACCCAGAACCACTTTGGGCCAGGCTGGACTCTCTTGGTTGTGATGCGGGGCATCCCTCTCTGTGTATTATCAGTGTGAGATCAGTGGCCCAAACTCATTTAACCCTTTGAAAACAGCTGTTACTTATTCAAATTAGGAAAAAATGCCAATCTGCCCACTTTGATGCCAGTTTTTATACCAAGAACCACTTTGGGCCAGGCTGGACTCTCTTGGGTATGATGCGGGGCATCCCTCTCTGTGTATTATCAGTGTGAGATCAGTGGCCCAAACTCATTTAACCCTTTGAAAACAGCTGTTACTTATTCAAATTAGGAAAAAATGCCAATCTGCCCACTTTGATGCCAGTTTTTATACCCAGAACCACTTTGGGACAGGCTGGACTCTCTTGGGTCTGATGCGGGGGATCCCTCTCTGTGTATTATCAGTGTGAGATCAGTGGCCCAAACTCATTTAACCCTTTGAAAACAGCTGTTTCTTATTCAAATTAGGAAAAAATGCCAATCTGCCCACTTTGATGCCAGTTTTTATACCCAGAACCACTTTGGGCCAGGCTGGACTCTCTTGGATGTGATGCGGGGGATCCCTCTCTGTGTATTATCAGTGTGAGATCAGTGGCCCAAACTCATTTAACCCTTTGAAAATAGCTGTTACTTATTCAAATCATGAAAAATGGCTATGTGCCCACTTTGATGCCAGTTTTTATACCCAGAACCACTTTGGGCCAGGCTGGACTCTCTTGGGTATGATGCGGGGCATCCCTCTCTGTGTATTATCAGTGTGAGATCAGTGGCCCAAACTCATTTAACCCTTTGAAAATAGCTGTTACTTATTCAAATTGGGAAAAATGCCAATCTGCCCACTTTGATGCCAGTTTTTATACCCAGAACCACTTTGGGCCAGGCTGGACTCTCTTGGATGTGATGCGGGGCATGCCTATCTGGGTGTACGTAGTGTGAGATCAGTGGCCCAAACTCATTTAACCCTTTGAAAATAGCCATTTTTCATGATTTGAATAAGTAACAGCTATTTTCAAAGGGTTAAATGAGTTTGGGCCACTGATCTCACACTGATAATACACAGAGAGGGATGCCCCGCATCACAACCAAGAGAGTCCAGCTTGGCCCAAAGTGGTTCTGGGTATAAAAACTGGCATCAAAGTGGGCACATAGCCATTTTTCATGATTTGAATAAGTAACAGCTATGTGCCCACTTTGATGCCAGTTTTTATACCCAGAACCACTTTGGGCCAAGCTGGACTCTCTTGGTTGTGATGCGGGGCATCCCTCTCTGTGTATTATCAGTGTGAGATCCGTGGCCCAAACTCATTTAACCCTTTGAAAATACCTGTTACTTATTCAAATTGGGAAAAATGCCAATCTGCCCACTTTGATGCCAGTTTTTATACCCAGAACCACTTTGGGCCAGGCTGGACTCTCTTGGTTGTGATGCGGGGCATCCCTCTCTGTGTATTATCAGTGTGAGATCAGTGGCCCAAACTCATTTAACCCTTTGAAAATACCTGTTACTTATTCAAATTGGGAAAAATGCCAATCTGCCCACTTTGATGCCAGTTTTTATACCCAGAACCACTTTGGGCCAGGCTGGACTCTCTTGGGTATGATGCGGGGCATCCCTCTCTGTGTATTATCAGTGTGAGATCAGTGGCCCAAACTCATTTAACCCTTTGAAAACAGCTGTTACTTATTCAAATTAGGAAAAAATGCCAATCTGCCCACTTTGATGCCAGTTTTTATACCCAGAACCACTTTGGGCCAGGCTGGACTCTCTTGGATGTGATGCGGGGCATGCCTATCTGTGTATTATCAGTGTGAGATCAGTGGCCCAAACTCATTTAACCCTTTGAAAATACCTGTTACTTATTCAAATTGGGAAAAATGCCAATCTGCCCACTTTGATGCCAGTTTTTATACCCAGAACCACTTTGGGCCAGGCTGGACTCTCTTGGATGTGATGCGGGGCATCCCTCTCTGTGTGTACGTAGTGTGAGATCAGTGGCCCAAACTCATTTAACCCTTTGAAAATAGCTGTTACTTATTCAAATCATGAAAAATGGCTATGTGCCCACTTTGATGCCAGTTTTTATACCCAGAACCACTTTGGGCCAGGCTGGACTCTCTTGGGTATGATGCGGGGCATCCCTCTCTGTGTATTATCAGTGTGAGATCAGTGGCCCAAACTCATTTAACCCTTTGAAAATACCTGTTACTTATTCAAATTGGGAAAAATGCCAATCTGCCCACTTTGATGCCAGTTTTTATACCCAGAACCACTTTGGGCCAGGCTGGACTCTCTTGGGTATGATGCGGGGCATCCCTCTCTGTGTATTATCAGTGTGAGATCAGTGGCCCAAACTCATTTAACCCTTTGAAAACAGCTGTTACTTATTCAAATTAGGAAAAAATGCCAATCTGCCCATTTTGATGCCAGTTTTTATACCAAGAACCACTTTGGGCCAGGCTGGACTCTCTTGGATCTGATGCGGGGCATCCCTCTCTGTGTAATATCAATGTGAGATCCGTGGCCCAAACTCATTTAACCCTTTGAAAACAGCTGTTTCTTATTCAAATTAGGAAAAAATGCCAATCTGCCCACTTTGATGCCAGTTTTTATACCCAGAACCACTTTGGGCCAGGCTGGACTCTCTTGGATGTGATGCGGGGCATCCCTCTCTGTGTATTATCAGTGTGAGATCAGTGGCCCAAACTCATTTAACCCTTTGAAAATACCTGTTACTTATTCAAATTGGGAAAAATGCCAATCTGCCCACTTTGATGCCAGTTTTTATACCCAGAACCACTTTGGGCCAGGCTGGACTCTCTTGGATGTGATGCGGGGCATCCCTCTCTGTGTATTATCAGTGTGAGATCAGTGGCCCAAAGTCATTTTTATTTTTAAATAATAATTTTGTGGTTTTACTTTCATGCCCATTTTTATGCCAACCGTGGGGTCTTTTTTGCCATTTTTATCACCAGTCCTCTCAGGGCCCCTCACTTACGGTAGGGTATGAATATTATACATTTTCTGTAAGCATAATAGCTAAAACAGGAAAAAGAAAAATCCTCTGAATAAGAAACTGCCGAATAAGAAACCAACTTCAGCCCCGAATAAGAAACTGGCCGAATAAGAAACCAACTTCAGCCTCGTCAAACAGTCGCACATTGAATTGGTTGTATGTAAATAATATGCTTCACCAGGTCCTCACGGGCTATGGGAGCATAAAGAGCGGGATTTTCCCTGCTGACTGGAAGCGCTCTGGTGTGAATTCACATCATGCACAAGGTTTGTGACTTTTAGGAATAGTCCCACTATGTAGATGACCTTTACTGGCAGAGAATACTTACATGTGGGCACTCACTCACTCACTCACACATGTGGGCACTCACCCAAGCACTCTAGGATTTGTTATGGTGCGTTTACACGGAACCATTATCGTTCGGATTTTCGTGATAACGATCACATTTCAGCGATAATCGGCTCGTGTAAACACAGCGAACGATCAAGCGGCGAGCGAGAAATCATTCATTTTGGTCTTTCAACGTGTTCTCAAATCATCATTGGTCGTTCACTGTAAATTCGCACATCGCTTCGTCTAAACAGGCTTTCACCGATTCACCCTATGTATGAGATGGGCTTAAGCGAACTTAAAACGATCGCAATAACGATATTTTCAAACGATATATCGTTCCATCTAAACGCTGATCGTTATAAAAATCAAATAGTTACTACGAAATTGTTAATCGTTCGATTGGGCAAATTATCGCTCCGTGTAAAAGGACCATTAGTGTAAAGATCCTATTAAGCAAAGGGATTTTTAACGATCACAGTCGTTCAACATATTACACAGAACGATAGTAGTTACGATTGTTACTACGATTGTTTACTCCATCTGATCCTAGCAGAAGAAGGAACTATGTGCTATTACATTGAACAATTAGTAAACAAATCCAGAACAACAGCGAACGGGTCAGATCTAAATCAATGGCACACAAACGATTTTACGATTGCTGCCTGCAATTACACAGGACAATTATTGTTTAAATTCAAAGGATATAATGATTTTTCACACGATAATCGTAGCGTGTAGTAGGGCACTAAGAGTCCTATTACACTGAGTGATAATCTGCCAAATCAAGCCAGTTATTACTCCGTGTAATGGTGCGTTTACACGGAACAATTATCGCTTGGATTTTCGCAGTAACGATTGGATTTGAGCAATAATCGGCTTGTGTAAACACAGCGAACAATCAAGCAACGAGCGAGAAATCGTTCTTTGTGATCTTCCAACATGTTCTCCCTATGTGTGAGATGGGCTTAAGCGATCTTAAAAACGATCTCAATAATTTTTCTAACGATTTATTCGTCTAAACGCTGATCGTTATAAAAACCAAATCGTTGCTTCAAAATTGTTAAACGATCGATTGGTCGAATTATCGCTTCATGTAAACGAACCATAATAGAGACAACTATAATCGGCTGATTGTGTCAACTGGTCTGACAACAAAATTCACGTCCGCTGACTGCACATAGCTACGTGTAATAGTGATACGGGGTTGACCGCTAAGGGTGGTATTACACGAGCTGATCAGGGCCCGATAATACCTGTAAACGAGCAGCGATCTGCTAGATCGTTGCTCGTTTACTGGACCTATTACACGGCCCGATAATCGTTTGACAAGAGCTGCAAGGACATCTTTACCGATGTCCTTGCAGCCCTTGCTAAACTGGCATACATTACCCATCCACGTTCCAGGGCTGCTCCTGCCGTCCGCTTCTCCTGGGGTCCCGTGCACGCTCTAGCTTCACAGCGGCCTGTCAGCTGGTAGGCCGCTCAGCCAATCACAGGCCGGGACCGCTGCGGCCTGTGATTGGCTGAGCGGCCTATCAGCTGACAGTCCTCTGTGAAGCTAGAGAGCGCGCAGAACCCCGGGAGAAGCGGACGGCAGGAGCAGCCCTGGAACGTGGATGGGTAATGTATATCGTTAGTCGCCGGCCACGCACCGCTAATACACGCAGCAGTGCGCGGTCGGCGCCCGACGAAAATAGGGTCTAACCTATATCAACGATCAGCCGATGATCGTTGTCATCGGCTGATCGTTGCATTTATTACACGGAGCGATAATCGGGCCAATTCGGCTCATTATCGTTCCGTGTAATAGTACCCTAACAATTGAATAAACTGTTATACATCACCTCCCCACGCTCCCAGTCTTCTCCTGCCCTCTGGTTACAAAACATGCATTTTCACACAGCCTAAATTATATTAATGGAAGAGACAACAGGTTGAAATAATCGACAAGTAGCAAGACAACCCCTATAAAGGAGAGATTCTGCAAGTGGTGACCACAGACCATTTCTCTATTCTCATCCTTTTTGGCTGTTGCTGTGGTCACTTTTGCATTTTGTCATTGGTTTCGCCCCTAGAGGTAGCATGAGGGGGTGTCTACAACCCACAGAAGGTGCTCAGGTAGTGCAGCTCATCCAGGATGGCACATCAGTGCGAGCTGTGGCAAGGTTAGCTGTGTCTTTCAGCATAGTGTTCACAGCAATGCGCAGATACCAGGAGACAGGTCAGTACAACTTGAGACGTGTGGAAGGCCGTAGTGTCCAGAGCATGGAGCAGATACCAGGAGGCCTCGAGGCCAAAGTGTGTCAGCATTTCCTGCATGATGAAGGCATTGATGCTATGGACTGTCCTGACCGTTCCCCAGCCCTAAATCCAATCGAGCACATCTGGGACATCATGTCTCGTTCCATTTACCAACGCCATATTGCACCACAGACTGTCCAGGAGTTGACTAATGCTTTAACCCCTTAGTGAACAAACCAATTTTTGTTTTTACATTTTTGTTTTTTCCTCCTCTTGTTTAAAAGGCCATAGCGCTTGCATTTTTTTCACCTACAAACCCATATTACCTCTTATGTTTTGCGACACCAATTGTACTTTGCAATTACATACTTTACATACATATTTTTTCTGTAAGATATGCAGCAGAACCTCAAGTCAGTACCAGGCAACATATATAACTTTAATGTTACTACTTTCAAATATTTCAAAAAAAGCGTTTAAAATTGCTCTGTTATCATCCTTAAAACACTTTTATATTTTTGGTCTATGGGGCTGCTAGAGGAGTCATTTTTCACTTAAACATGGCTGTGTGCATTTTTTCCAGGAGACATGTATCCATGCCTCCTCTCTCATGCAAGATAGTAGAGGAGGGAGAAGGCATGCATGCTGAGGCTCGGTAACAACAACTGTGACACGTAACTAGAGATGAGCGAATCGGGTTCGAGTCCATCCGAACCCGAACTTTCGGCATTTGATTAGCGGTGGCTGCTGAACTTGGATAAAGCTGTAAGGTTGTCTGGAAAACATGGATACAGCCAATGACTATATCCATGTTTTCCACATAGCCTTAGGGCTTTATCCAACTTCGGTAGCCACCGCTAATCAAATGCCGAAAGTTCGGGTTCGGATCGACCCAAGCATGCTCGAGGTTCGCTCATCTCTACACGTAACCCATTGACTAATAGGAGTAAGAGAAGACAAGTGTCTCTGTTGGGCTTCTTAAGCCCTGCAGTTCCCTGGTTCCGAAACATGCAGTGTTAGGGATACTGAGCCCTCCCCCAATGTCTTTTTTAATGCATATTAGCATTAATATACACATTACAACTGGAAAAGCTGCCTTTGTCAAGAACACTGCAGCCGCCCCACAGTGAAGCAAAGTAAGGGCCCTATTACACAGGACAATTATTGTGTGAGCTTAACCTAAAATTGCTAATCATTCGCTCATCGTTCACTGTAATTCCGCATTTGTTCGCTAATCATTCACTAATCGTTTAGTGTAAGACCACATCGTTCTTTCACTTGTTGGGATCCAATGGGAGTAAACATTCATAGTAACGATCATAACTAATGACTATCGTTCTGTGTTATATGATAAATGATTTCAGGTAGCTCTCTTTTGCGATCCTTAATCGTTAAAAATTGCTTTGTCTAATAGGACCCTAAGGCTACATTCAAGGGGTAGTGTGGCGCTAAGAAATTATTCACAGAATAACACACATTACAAAGTTATACAACTTTGTAATGTATGTTATGTCTGTGAATCGCCCCCTTCCCTGTCTCCCCCCACCCCCGCATGTGTACCTGGAAGTGTGGTGCATTATACATACCTGTCACGTGCCGACCCCGTCCCCGATCTTCTGTGCCACAACGTCATCTTCGGACGGACGGCTGAAGCTCTCCGATCGTCCCGAGTGCCGACCGCCCTCTGCCGCGTCATCAGCCGCTCACAGTTATGCTCAGCCAATCGCGGCTGAGCATCTGATGACGTCTGATAACTTTGTAATGTGTGTTATTCTGTAAATAATTTCTTAGCGCTGCACTACCCCTTTCACTCGTCCATAATGCGGTCCTGTCTTGGACCTGTCCATTTTTGGGGGGGGCACAAATCACGGCTTATAACATTTACAGATTTTTGAACGGGGCCATTCAAATTAATGGATCCGCAATGAGAACATGCAAAAAGGAAAGATTTTAAAATAATTATTTTGTTTACCCAGAAAACCCCTTCAAACTTTGCCTACAGCCTCCCCCGGCATAACATAGTTCAATGGAACCTGTCATCATTTTCATGCTTCCTGAACTGCATTTTTGCGGTCCCCCGCGGCTTCTCCCAGGCCCACCTGCCTTTATTATTTGGGTATAGGAAGAAGTGTATCAATCAAGTCAGGGCAGAGAGAAGAAGGTTCCCTTTAATACAAAGCAGATTTTTTTTTTTTTTACTTGTCCAGGAAGCAGGAGGCACGCTTTAACTTACCATACTTACCACATAACCATACCATTAGCATAACAATAAAAAGTTAAATTTCTCAAAACTCTGAACCTTGTCCTATAGGAACATAACAGCAGGGCAGGCTAGATTTTTCTAACCTGCTGTTAGTTTCCTTTTAACTTGTTGAACCACAACGCCTGAACCTTTTGTTCTCCCTGGAGGTAAGACGCCTTCAAAAACCTTTTACTTCACACAATTATTGGTTGAACAAATGTTCAGTTCCAATTATTGCCTGTGAAAGGGTACATTTTCACGTTCGAAATGCATGTTCACGGTTGAAACCCCCCCCCCCCCCCAATTCCTTCTCAGGATTCTGCAACATTACGCAGCTGTTGGGGAAAAATAAGGGCATGCTTTCGATCTGACCATTTCATTAAAAATCGTCACTTGTAGGCAGCGCTTCTACCTGCATCAGTAGGATGTGCTGCCAATAATGATGGAAGTGAAAAGCTGCACAATCCAGTGATCATTCGTGTGGCTTTTTGCTACGAACTAGAGATGAATAAATTTTCAGTAAGTTCAGGTTTGCGAAACCCCAAACACTCAGCATTTAACTCCCAGTGGTGGAGAAGATGGATGCAGCCCTAGGACTGTCTGGAAAACATGGATACTGTAGGCTGTATCTCCATCTTCTCCAGCCACTGGGTGTCAGGTGTGGGGCGATGGCGGTTTCACCAGGGCTGTGGAGTCGGTAAGCCGCAGCTCCGACTCCAACTCTGACTCCTGAATTTTATCAGGTCTGACTCCTGCTCCTTCATAAATGGCCAGTCATATACCAGGGGAGTTATTTATCACACTGGCTCAGCAGCTTCTCCCTAATGTCCTACAGGATCCTGGGGTGACTTCTGAGGGAATAAAGGAATACTGTATATAAAGCAGCTTCTCCTGTGTGTGCAGTGGATGCAGCAAGTCTCCAGCCTCCATGTCCTGAGCAACTCAGAACTAGACTAGATGGAGCAGGTGGTCTTTTCCTGCTGACAGTCTTCTATGTTTCTAACTAAATATTCACCATACAAGAAACACTGCTAACACTGACAGATACCTATAATATAGAGGTCAGCCATAGTGATATACAGGGGGTCAAACATAGTGATATAGAGAGGGGTCACAAAGTGATATAGAAGGTCACACAGTAATATAGAAGGTCACTGTGGGGGCACGCAATAGCACGCACACACACACACACAGCCTGCTGCAGCCATAGCACACACACACAGCCTGCTGCAGCCATAGCACACACACACAGCCTGCTGCAGCCATAGCGCACACCATGCACACACAGCCTGCTGCGGCCATAGCACACATACACACAGCCTGCTGCAACCATAGTGTGCACACACACACAGCCTGCTGTAGTCATAGCACACACACACACACACAGCCTGCTGCAGCCATAGCACACACACATAGCCTGCTGTAGTCATAGCACACACACAGCCTACTGCAGCCATAGAACGCACACGCACACAGCTGCAGCCATAGAACACGGAAGAAAAACACTCAATCCTCCCAGAGAGAAAACACCACACTGAGGACAGAGGTTACAGCTACACTACTTATGTCTTCTCCTCCTCCTCTATATTACACAGGATATCTTCATATTACACTGCTGCTCATATACAGTCATCCAGCATCCAGGAAGAGAACAGCACAGATCTCCCCCACACAATGCACTCTTCCAGCTCAGAAACAAAACTGCCTAATAGTGACAGACAACTTTTCCATGACCCCCTTATGTAATAACGCCAGTGTCCTATTAGAATGTTGCTCATGATATATATTCATGAGCAAAACTTGTAAAGTTCATATTAAAATTCAATTCTACATTTTTTTAAGATTTTTTTTTTAAAGCTGGAGTCGGAGTCGGTACATTTTTTTTCCGACTCCAGCTAAATCTAGCTCCGACTCCAGCCAAAAAATTCACTTCTCTTTATTGGGGGGGGGGGGGGGTGAATGGGCCTTTTAATTAAGACCAATTGACTTGTACAAAGTTAGAAGGTGCTTGTATTGGGCAGTCATCTGCTCATGTAGAAGACTTTTCTCACCATTGAAAACATAAATACATGGGAAACTGACAACATATATGCATATATACTTGCTAACAGCCACTTTGGACAGTGGATTTCGGTGGATTTGTTGTTGGCTGAAGAATAAATATCAGAGGGTTTTTGTTAATGGTGTATCTTCTGTGCAGCGACAGGTAAGTAGTGGCCACAAGGGTCTGTTCTGGGTCCTGTTCTTTTTAATATGTTTGTAAGTGACATAGGAGAAGGTTTGCTTGTTAAGAATACTGACAGGAGAATGGTTGGTAGGTAAGGATAGTGAAATAGGAGACTGGTTAGTAGGTAAGGATAGTGACATTGGAGAGGTTTTAGAAAGTAAGGTTAGTGACATAGGAGAAGGGTTGGTAGGTAAGGATAGTGACATAGGAGAAGGGTTGGTAGGTAAGGATAGTGACATAGGAGAAGGTTTGATAGGTAAGGATAGTGACATAGGAGAAGGGTTGGTAGGTAAGGATAGTGACATAGGAGAAGGGTTGGTAGGTAAGGATAGTGACATAGGAGAAGCTTTGATAGGTAAGGATAGTGACATAGGGGAAGCTTTGGTAGATAAGGTTTGTCTGTTTGCTGTTTACACAGTGTGAAATAGGGTTGATAATCCTAGAGGTGTCAGTAATATGGAAAATGATTTAGCTTTACTGCATCAATTGTCCAAACAGTAAAAACTGCAGTTTGGTGTTTCCAAATGTAAAATAATGCATTTGGCTAAAAGGAAGAATCCTCTATCCCAGTATCATATTGGCAGTTCTGTGCTGGCAAAGACTTCAGAAGCAAAGGATTTAGGGCAGTGATTTATGCCTTAAAATGAGTCACCAGTGCAGCCAGGCAGTAGGAAAAGCAAATGGTATGCTGGGATGTATGTGTATATATGATACATATATTATACTGGGCTGTATAGCTAGAGGTATAACCAGTAGGAAGAGGGAGATTGTGATCCCGCTGTACAGAGCTCTAGTGAGACCACTTCTGGAGTACCGTGTCCAGTTCTGGAGAACTCACCTAAAAAAGGATATTGATAAAATAGAAGGTTTAAAGATAGGCTACAAAAATGGAGGAGGGTAGGAGGCATAAACCATACCCGGAAAGACTCAAGTATTTCAATCTGTATAGCCTAAAGGAAAGGAGGGACATGATCGAAATCTTTAAATATGTTAAAGGACTAAATTAGGTTCAAGAACAAGGGGACACAGTCAGAAGTTAGCTGGAGGAATATTGGTCTGACCTCTGTATGGGGCATCACCTGATGTGCCCGCCACATATAGTAATAATGCCCCCTGTTGTGCAGCCCTCCCATAGTAATAATGTCCCCCTGCTATGCATCCACCCCCACATAATAATTATGTCCCCCTGCTTTGCATCCACCCCCACATAGTGACAATGTCCCACTGTTATACATCTCCTCCCCAAATAATCCCCCCCTGCTGTGCATTCTTAACATAGGGATAATGGCCCCCTGCTGTGCACCCCCCATAGTGATATTGTCACCCTGCTGTGTATCACCCAACACATAGTAATAACATCCCTCTGCTGAGCAAAGACTCCTTATATAGTAATAATGACCCCCTGTTGCGCTCCAAAAAAATAACAACATAATACCTAATCCAGACATGGATGGTGTGGGTCTTCCTCTCTTCTGGCCTCTGGTCTCCAGCCTGTGAACCATGACGATGGATCCTCCAGCAGGTGAGGGGACTTCATATCATTGTGTCTTTTAGAATGATCTCATCCTGGTTTCTCATAGGCTGCAGGCCTGAAGTTCCTGCAGCCTATGAGAATGAAAGGAGGAGCAGGTGGCTGACAGGTCCTGTAGCTCCATTCTGTTCAATCTGCAGCTTCTAGGGATGCTTAACGAGACATGCCCACAGGAATGCCGCTGCACCACTGATGGGTATACATGCACTTTAGTGTGCTGATTCGCCCTTGTTGGGAACCACTGCCTTAAAGGTTTACTTCTGCCCTTTAAAAACTTTTTATATGTTGCTGCCCTGGTGGAGAACATAACAAACATGCTATTCTTACCTCCCCACACTCCCCTGATTTCCTACTGTGGTATCTTTAAGTCCTTGCTGAACGCAGCAGTTGCCACTTCCAAGGTCTTGTGACAACCTGCTCAGCCAATAACTGGCTAAGATGGCACAGTGTGGCAGCCAGTTATTGGTTGAGCAGGCTGTCACTGCTGAAACGAGCCCAGCTCGGACACCATGGGAGCATGAGCATGTTCTCCGCAAGGGCTGCAACATATAAAATGTTTTCAAGGACATGTCAGACGTGTCATGTTTTCACCCTGACCGATTGTGACAACGAGCTGGGAGAAGCTGTGCTCAGCTCATTTCTCTCCTGACTCTTGACACGTGACAAGACGGCCTCATAATGGAAGTCTATGGGGCATGTCTTTTTTTTTATTGACACATAGCCATGCGGTCCCCTTCCTGCTTGTTCTATTCATCGGTCATACCTGACCACTCTACTGGTGTTCTCACATCTTTTGCCTGGTCCCTCAGCCACTGCTACAACTTCAGAGCCAGTCTTTGCAGTGACTGGCTGTGGCCCTGTCCTGTCTTGGGCATTGATTTGGCTGAGCGGCCTATCTTCTCAGAGACTGGCTCAGACATTACAACAGTGGGAGCAGGCAGAAGCTAGAAGAACACTGAGGAGTGTTGTCTGACATATGAAAAGTTGTTTACATGGACAGTGACACTTTAAAGACCGGGCCTGCTTATGCCTTAATAATCAAAATGTGTAAATTTGACACCTGGCAAATAGGTTGTGAATGGTTGTTTAAAAATTTTGCACAATTTTTAATTTTTTTGCAAAAATTTGTGCAAAGATGAATTAGCCCAACACAGCTTCACAGCCTGAAAGAACTGCTTTACGTTCAGTTAGGCGCATAATTAAAAAAAAAAAAAGTTGCACACATGCAGATTTTCCTTTATTAATACAGTGAACAGGAAAAAATGCGCAAACAGAGATTATTAGTGAGAAAAATGCATGAACGCAATCATAACTTTCCCCTATTGTGCTTTGTTAGTGATACAAATCCAAAATTTAGTGAACGTCTTAAAACATTTGTATTTTTCTATGTCTGAAATTCTTTGCTTGAGGAAAAATAGTCATGCCACATAAATTAGTCCTTAATTTACATCTACATCTTACTATCTATTATATATCATTTATTAAACATCCTTTTACTTTTGTAAGAGATTAGTTTGTCCTGCAGCACACTGATTGGCTGAGCAGGACGACCAGACGCCGGGAGCCCCCACACGCCGAAGCTTGGAGCAGGTACAGTGTGCTTCGGCCGGCGGGGGGGCTGTCACTATGTCTTCACTTTTTTATTCATGTGCAGAAACCATCAATATTACAGGCAGGATGCGTTTCGGCCAACATGGCCTTCATCAGCTTAGTCTACAGACTTAGGGTGTCCCTGTCAGTTAGGAGACACCTCCTTGCAGTGACAATCTTCCCCTTCTCAGTCAGTAAATCCCTGGGTGATGTCGGTCGGGGGGAAATATAATAATCTGTAGATCACATCATGTGTTAACGAGCGCTCTCAGCGCTCGTTTGCTCCTCGTTCCCCGCTCGCTGCCGCCGCTTTTTAACGCGGCAGCAGAGAGCGGGAGGGGCGGCGGGGAGCTGTGCGGGGGGGGGGGGGGGCTGCTCGGACGATCGCCGGTCATCCGGGCATGAGTCTTTTCTTATAAATTGTTATACTTGAGGTGACCTGTGTATAAGACATGACGTAACAGCAGAATGGTGAGTGCAGCTCTGGAGGGTTAAGGAGTGTGTAATATGATGAGTCAGGGTGAGCAGAGTGACTGTACAGTATATTGGGGGTGGGGGGTCTCCTGCGGTGCTGTGTGGCCCCCGGGCTGTGACTGATCTGACATACATAGACAGTGATGTGGCGGCTCTATAGATGAATGATGGCGATATATTAAACTGTACTCTGCGTCATTAACCAGCTGCTGCTCAGTACACTGCGGTATTAGGGGTACCACCAGGTATCAGCGCCCCCCACTGGGGCTCTTTGTATATAGTATAATGGGGGTCTCTGTGTATATAGTATAATGGGGGTCTCTGTGTATATAGTATAATGGGGGGCTCTGTATATATAGTATAATGGGGGGCCTGTGGCTGATGAAGGCCATGTTGGCCAAAGCACGTCCTGCCTGTAATATTGATGCTTTTCTGCACATGAATAAATAAGCAAAACCTACTGGTGAGTGCCGGGCTCTTCTATTTAACTTCACATAGAAACTAACAGGCAATGGAGCTGCGGCGGATTTCACTGCAAATTTGCAGCCTGAAATCCACTGTGGATCCATTACATGTGAATCTAGCCTTAAAATGATTGTTAGGAGAGTAAAATACAGTTGCTGCCCATTAACACTGAGTAATTCTCACAGAACTCTCTCTCAAAGGACTCTGCTTGAAGTTCTGCCTGGCCTACTCATTGATTCTATTCAATGAATAGGACAGAAAGAACTCCAAGCCGAGTCCACGGTGCGGGCTCCGCTTGAAATTCCGCGAGAATTACTCAGTGTGAATTGGCCCTTAGGGTGTGTTCACACTACGTAATATGAGAGGAAATTTCAAGCGAAGGGCACGCGGTGGAGGTTTTGTCTGTCCCATCGAATTGAGCCTCTGCTTGAATTTTCCTTGCGTATTCCGTAGTGTGAACATACCCTTACTACAGACATATGCCTTCCTAGAAGTGAGGGGGCAAGTGTATAACCTAATTATCTACATCCACACATGATGCAGCAACACCAGTGACATTCTGCAGCTATTGGACCAAACGTTTTATTGGCTCAAAAAACAGGAATACATATATTGGCCCACATTTATCATTCTTTTTCTGACTGTTTTCTGGTGGTAGTTTCCTCTTTTTTGGAAGCACATGATGTGCGCTAAATAATTGCACCAAGAAAATTTCACAAAATTAGGAGTAGTGGCAGAAAAGTGGAAAAAACACAGAGAACTTTTGGTGCATCCACAGTTGGAAAAGACCCCTAATTTAAAATAGATATTAAAGGGAAACTAGAAACATCTCACCTGCTGATATGTCCTCAAAAGGGGCGTTGAGGATAAAGATAAGTTTATCTTGATCTTCGGTGATGTTTTTGTAGTTTAATCCATACGCTAATTAGGTGGTTCAGAGTACTGGGTTGGACTACTGTCCTCAGTGTACCTATCCACCCTGGCTGGCCCATCCCTTCTAATCAATATTTATCTGGCACTCATCACTGCAGTGCTGCCCCAGTATTCATTAGAAGTGACGGCCAGTCGGGGCAGATCAGTGCAATGAGGGTGGTAGTCTTGACCCGAGTGCACCAAACTGCCTTATTAGCGTATAAATTAAACTAAAAGTGCGATTAAGGGTCAATTTACACAGAAAGATTATCTGACAGATTATCTGCCAAAGATTTGAAGCCAAAGCCAGGAATGGATTGGAAAAGAGGAGAAATCTCAGACTTTCCTTTATGACCTTATCTTTGTTTATAGTCTGTTTCTGGCTTTGGCTTCAAATCTTTGGCAGATAATCTTTCTGTGTAAATGGACCCTTAGGGACATATCAGCAGGGTAAATGCTTCTAATTTCCATTTAAATCATTTTAAGTTTATTTTTTAATGTTTTTGTTTATTTTTGTCCTATGATGGTGGCAATGTGTTTACACACACACACACACACACACACACACACACACACACTCTTGATAACAGCCAGCCATATTTGTGCTGCTGTCTCTTCCCAAATAATTACGGTTATTTCAAAACAATTACCAGCATTGTCCAGGTAGGGGGCTTTCTCTCTCTCTATCTATCTATCTATCTATCTATCTATCTATCTATATATATATATAACCGATGGCAGCGCAGGAGCCAGAGAGGTAAGTGCAGTTATTTTTTACTCCCCTAACTGGCTATATATATATATATATATATATATATATATATATATATAGCCAGTTAGGGGGAGTAAAAAATAACTGCACTTACCTCTCTGGTTCCTGCGCTGCCATCGGTATCCTACCACTCCGTCCCCACTGTGAAGGTGATTATGAGTCTTCTTCTATGGAGTGGTCTGCGAAACACGGAGTACTACTGATACACATTCGTAGTGCAGTCCGCAATTGTGGGCTGCACTACGGACATATGAATGAAGCCTAAAGTAGAACCTGTTCTTTACATTATTAATTTGTTATGACCTACACCCAGTTTTGGCTTCAAAGGTGCCGTCAAGCTGCTTTTTTCTGGTGGAGTACTGCATCAAAAACACATGATGATTTTGTTCTATTACAGAGTGCAGCTAACAGCTGATTCCACACATGCTACAATTACTGACAAAACACAATTCACCTGAGGTTGCTCAGGCATGGATCATAATTAGAGATAAGCGAAGTGGGCTTCGCATGAAGCTAAATGATCGGCTTTTGAATCCTGCTCTCTGCCTGCTCTGTGGAGAGGGTGGAGACAGCCCGAGGACCGGCTGGAAAACATGGTAACAGTCTGTGGTTGTTTTTATGTTTTCCAGGCGGTCCTTGGGTTGTCTCCACCTTCTCCATGGAGCGGGCAGACAGCAAGATTTAAGAGCCGATTGTTTTGCTTCGTACAAATCTCTAATCATAATGAATTTGATTTTTCTCTTTATTTTTTTCTCTTGGTTTTGTTATGCCTTGTTCCCACATTGCAGGACCCTCATGGGGCCGTAACATGCCCTTCGTGGCATCACCAATAACCACACAATGTTGCTGATAGTCCCAGCAACCTCGCATGGCTCTTAGTAAAGAAATAGGGGCATCGTTTGAACCGCATTCAGGATTGCAATTGTGGGAATAGGGCCTAACGTTTCAGTTAAATTGTTCAATCAAGAAATATAGCGATTGGCACTAGTGTCTGTATAAATATGTCCGATGAATAAGCTTTTATAGAGTATGCTTATACATATGGGGTGCTCTCTTCTTGACAATACTTATATATATCTTGACCACGTTGTAGAAAGCAAAAAGAAATTGAAGGGCACTCACCATAAAATCTTCAAACTTTTTTTGTAGAGCAGACGGCAGAGACGCCAGCACTATGAGGCAGTGTGAAAGCTGTTTCACACATGTTAGTGCGCTTCTACAGATATCTGCCGTCTGCTCTACTGTGAATGGATTTTTTTTTTTATCAAATCTGTTTTTATTCAATGATATGAGAAAACAACAGGGTAAGTACAAAGCAATTCGGAATGAACATTTAAAACTAAACTTGGTGCCTTGTCACCTGTTAGGTAGAACTGGAGCGGTAGGCACTACTGTGAATGAATTTTTAACCTATCTACTATCAAGTTTAAAGATTTTATGGTGAGTGCCCTACAATTTCTTTTTGCTTTCTACAATGTGGTTCAGTTGAATTGTGTTGCCAAAAATTGTGGCATGTATTAAATTAGCTTTACTGTATAATAAAAAAAATTGTGTTTTTCATGCCATACTGCACTGTATAAGACCATTTCCAAAACTGCAGATAATTTTTTTATTTTATTTTACATATAAGGACAATATAACCTATGCCCAGTAGGCACAGACAAAAACTAGTAGGAAATATGACAGAAGAGAAAGGCACATACATCCTGAAATGCATAACAATGTTGTGGTATCAAGGGAGAGGAGCGCCCATCCTCGAACAAGAGGAAGACCCTGAGGGTAGTGAGAAGGAATAAAGAGGAGTGCAAAGAGGGAGGGGAAAGAGGAAGAAAAGAGAGGAAAGAAAGAGGGAAAGTGTGTGTGTGTGGGGGGGGGGGGGGGGGAGTTTTATACATATATATTTCTGTGAATTGGTCACAGTAAACCCATTTGGAGAAAGAGGGAGGAGCAAAACTGCAACTAAATTACCCTGTGTAAGACACTCAACAAAAAAAGCCGAGTACAGAGTTCAATATACATTGTGATTGCAGCTGAAACAACACTCCCAGCTCTTCATCAATAGCCCCATGCTGTAGTCTGGATTATTGGCAACAAAACCCAACTATTGGTGAAGAAATTAGGCCATGCTTTTGGGTATGTTCAAAACACATTCTGAATGCAAGTGTGGAAAAACAACCTTAGGCTCTTAGCATATTCACAGTTTCATTGTGTCTAAATAGACGGGGACCTGCCATGTGATCAGTATTACCAGCAAGGCGAGGAAGAGGCGTGGCCTCCTCCAGTGCCTGATTTTTTTATGAAAAGTGTGGGCATGGTCCCGATCATTTTGCCTGAATGGTCTAATACTGAGTGACTGGTCTAATAATTTCCTCCGTACAGTCAGTTTGGCAATCTCCTAACAGAGTCTGCCTTAGGCAGACTCTATGGGAAGATCACAGATTACACTAATCTATGCTATGCACAAATAAAACATTTCATAAATAAATAAACCTGTTCTAAATCGTAGCATGCGTAATTGTTTGATCTATCAAAATATAACAATATTATTTATTCCTGTGCAATGTACAGCATAAACAAAAAGAGAAGATAACACCAGGATTTTGGATTTTTTGTCACATCAAAAACATTTTTTTATAAAAAAAGACCAAAACCTCCCATCTACACAAATATGATACTAATAAAAACTAGAGATTGTGGCGCCTACACCAGCAATGTAGGTGGAAAAATAAAAACGCTATAGCTCTTAGAAAACGAGGAAGAAAAAAACAAAAATGGCCTGGTCATTAAAAGGAACCTGTAGGAATAAATGTGAACAGCGCTCCAATGTGTGAGGTTTGCAAAAGCATAGACAAAAAGCAGGGGAGTAAAGGAAGACTCTCACCTGGCATGGTTGTGCAAATGCAAGGCACAACTCTCAACGATAGCTTGTGTGTGGACCGCAGCCGCTCCCAGAAACAAACAGGTAACATATAGCAACTTTCCTCCACTCAAATCCCTGGGTAGATAGGGCGCAGGTCCAAGAACGTTAAGGATAGGTAAAAAGATTTTTATTTAAAAAACACAACGCGTTTCGAAGTCGTGCTGACTTCTTTCTCAAGTGTATAATACCAAATGGTTTTCAGTGTCTATAAAAAGGTAGGTTGCACATGCCCAGTAGGGCTACTGGGCATGTGCAACCTACCTTTTTATAGACGCTGAAAACCATTTGGTATTATACACACGTGTGTTTTGTATGGATTAATTACCAATACAGATTTATTTTTCACTAAAGTCCTGTGTGCTGCGGTTACTTTTTTGGATATTTAGATAGATAGATAGATAGATAGATAGATAGGATATGGTTATGTGGTTGATGCATTGTCTTGAAAGAAAGGGAAGAGTCAGAGAGCTGGGGACCATTTACATTTTGCAGTTCTACTTTTCATTTCCTGTCCTGGGTTATATGTCATGGCATGATAGTTTTATTTAAATACACTTTTCTTCTACTGGCATACCCCTTTAGGGCCACTGACCTGACCCATACTGCTACCAGTGTGTACCTATGGCAATTGCAAGGATATTTACTTGTTTTATTTGCTGCTCTTTGAATGTGTGAGGTTTTATCAACTCAATATTTAGGAGGGGTGTCCACACCAGGGCCTATTTGTCCATGAGCCACAGGACTTAAAAAATAAAGAAAAACTACAGGCAGAGAAGCAGATAAGATTATGACCTTTGGATTTAACAGTGTAAATCATTAGCAACTTTAGTCAGGGTTGCCTCAGGGTAATGACAAGAGCAAAAACTAAACCGAGTACAATTTAGTATGGATAGGTTAAAGTTACTAAAAAGTTACTAATGAACACATTGTGAGAGATTTCTCAGAACTAATGCAGCGTTAGGCTATGTTCACACACCAAAATTCTGTCCATTTTTATTGGAACGCAAATAACGGCTGTTATTTTAAAACAACGGCCGTTATTCATATAATTACGTCTATTTGACGTTAAATGGAGGCCATCCAATATAAACGTCAAATGTAATTTATTTTGACGGTGTGTGAACATAGCCTTAGGCTGGTTCCATATGGCAGTATTTGTCTCAGTATTTTGCATTAGTAAAAGTCAAAACTAGAAGTGGGTCCAAAACACTGAAAAAGTACAAATCTTCTCATTATGTTTTGTTTTTGTTTGTTTTTTTCAGACCAATTTTACTCCTGTTTTTGACTTGAAAATAATGATGCCAAACACTGACTTGTAAAACCTGCCTAAGGTAATGTTTACACGTACTTAAAGGGAAATTGACAGCATGGATATGCATATATATCCGTGCTGCCAGTTCCCAGATGCCTATGACACAAGCACTGTATACATACCTTTAGTGATGCTGTGTGATCCAGCATCTTCGGAAAAAAGGTTGTTTCCAGCTGCTGATGTATCTTTAGGCCGCTGCAGTCTCCTCCAGTTTTCAGTCATTCTGGAAGAGGCCTTTTGAAGGCCTCCATGGCTGCTGTGAAAAACTACCGTAGTTGACATCCTAACTGTATAATGAGACATATAATTAAAGGGGAACTATCAGCAAGTTAGGCGAATCTAACTTGCTGATAGCTCCCTAGTAGGCACGGGGTTCTGAGGATGATGGTATGTCTCCTACATGCATCCTTGGCACTTTTCCTGTGCTGTTCATTCTGAAATCCTCTGCCCGGTTAGCTGTTAGTAGTACTGGGGGCGGGGCTACTGTCTCCTCTGGCCACCGATCTGGCCAGGCCTCTCCATTGATAACCATTAGAAGGAGGTCAGCCTTGACTGTAGCCCTGCCCCTATGTGGCGTTCCAATGATCACTAATAGAGGGGGGCGGCCAAACCGGTGCTGGGGGTCTGTAACCCCACCCCCAGTGCTCCTAAAGGCTTACAATTTTAGGATGAACAGCAGGGAAACAGAGCTGAGGATGAAGTTAACAGACATACCTTTATCGTCAGCGACCCGTGCAAACTAGGGAGCTATCAGCAGGTTAGGCACGTACATATTTGTATACCTTACAGCAGGGATTCATAAACACGCACATAGTATAATAATATCCATGTTTGTTACACATTTTGAATACGTTAAAAAATTGCAGATGCAAAAGCTGGATAGTAGAGAACCTTTTTTTAAAACTTGATCAAACACAGTACCACATTAATGCCTAACAGAGTTCACAGTCCATGCCATGCAATGTTACCGTGCAGTGAAAAACATCTGAGCTTAAAGGGACAAATATAAGGAAAAAAATGCATTGTGATTATGTTCTTTACATTTCTGATGTGTAAATTTGTCACTGATGTGAAGGGAGAGTATGGAGCAGGAACAGGCTGTTATCTCCAGCTAAAACCTGCCGCTAATGCCCGTTTAACAATTTAAATGCCACTGTTAAAACTAAATAAATACACAAAGTGTAAAAATAAACAAAAAAGGAAAAAAAATGAAAAAAGGCCCCTTTGCAAAATAAAGTGCTCACCTTACCAATAACACACACTCCAATTTGCACATCCTACTTAACACGAACACGTTTGCAGAAATCAATAGTAAAGGCGATTTTAAGAAACTGTGTAATTGGGTTTTTAAGGCAAAAATGCCATCATCTGCATTCAAAAAGACTTTCCCCAGCCCCCCCCCCCCTCCTCTCTCATCCACTGCTCATTATCAGGAAATCTCGACTCTTTTACACAGTCGGGCCTTGTCTTTTCTATGAAGAGGGGAGGAGGGAGCCAGCAGAGAACAAAGGATTACACAGCAGGAGCTGTGTGAAAGACTGTATTCAGAGGTCAGAGAGGTCAGTGCTGACTGTCAGAGGAGATAGCCGGTGATGTAGCTATACATTAACTCTTTGTTGTCCTGTTTTGGTGCCTCACCTCCTTACACCCCTCCCCTTTCCGTAGAGAACAATGAAGACGGGGGAGAGCTTCAAACTGCTTTTTCATGATAAAAATGAATTTTTCGGCTAATAAACCCAATTACAAAGTTTCTTAAAATTGCGTGTAAAATTGATTTCTGCAAAAAACAATTAAACGACAGTGACATTTTAATAATAATAACAATTAAACCATTACATGAATATATATATATATATATATATATATATATATATATATATAATACATTATTTTTTTTTTACTATTAACTATTTAATAAAAAAAACTATGACAAATTAATATCTGCTCCAAATTTTAATAATTAAAAAGCCCAATATATATTATATCTATGGAAGAACCAAAACATGACACGTGAAGTTGCTTGACAATTATAATATGGCTTTCTTTGCAAATTTTGTTTTACTTATTTAAAAAAAAAAAAAAAAAAAAGCTTGGCAGTCCTTTTCCTGCAATGTATGGTTATTGTGTACATTGCACAGACTGGAAGAGAGGAAGGATCTTCCCTGTACTTGTTGGGTAAGTATTACACAGCCCAACCCTCTGTGTAAGCGCTGATCTGGATCGGTTCTGGATCAGCAGTTGTTTACAGTGCCTATTACATGGCTCGATAATCTAGCGATGTTCATGCAGCCTTTTCCTTTAATCAGCCGTCAGACCCACATCTCTTATTACATGGAAATTTATGTAGCTGGTGTGCAAATATCTTTTGACATATTTAAAGTAAGTGATCAGCTCAGCGATTGTTTGCCCGCTCGTCAGCTAATTGCTGGCTCTAGTACATGGGGAGATATTTACCTGACCTGGACCTTTGTAATAGGACCTTTAGTGCACATAAGTTTTTGAGCCTTGACTTTTTTTGCATTTGGGCTTTTTTGGTCCTTAATTAATACAAAATGAAAGCGACTCTGTACCCACAATCCAATACTCCCCCCCCCCCCCCCCAACAAAAAAAACAAAACAAAAAACCGCTTTTACCTTTAGATTGCTGCTTTTAATCCAAGATCTGTCCTGGGGTTTGTTCAGCAGTTGATGCAATTATTGTCCTAAAAAACTACTTTTAAACTTGCAGCTCTGTGTCAAATTGGCGTGACCTAGAGTACCCATGCCCTACTCTAGGCCACGCCTATTTGACATGGGGCTGCAAGTTTAAAAGTAGTTTTTTTGGACAATAACTGCATCACCTGCAGAATGGACCCCAGGAAGATCTTGGATTAAAAGCAGATATCCAACAGTACAAGCGGTTTGGGGGGATTGTGGTTAAAGGCTATACTTTATGAGGCAATGTCCAGACATTTGAAAAAAATTTCATATGGCAGAGCCATAAGGGAACATAACCATTTGGATTGCCGCTCCGGGACTTCCTGCACTTCCGTTGTCACAACCCAGTTGATGGGCTGTCCGCTTAGTCAGTCAGTGGCTGAGATGGGACACTGCTGCAGTCACTTGATTGGCTGAGCGCACAGTCCATCAGCCAGGGCAGACATTCCCCCCCGCCCCAAGTTGTAATGTTATCAAAACTCGGGGGATAATGCCTTCCAGCAGGGGCCTCACAGCCTGTGCGCTGTCACTTTGTGGCCATAGCTTTACAGGTACTTTGGCCCACTTTTTACAGATACTAACAATTACAGCCAAAATTAAAGAAGTCCAGCGAAAATTTTTAGTAAAGTATTGTATTGCCCCCCAAAAGTTATAAAAATCACCAATATACACTTATTACGGGAAATGCTTCCTGGATAAAATGGTGATGTCACTTTCTGGATAACATGGTGATGTCACGCCCCGACTCCTAGAGCTGTGCGGGCTGTGGCTGCTGGAGAGGATGATGGCAGGGGGACACTGAGGGACACAGGGCACTGGAGGGACACTGAGCATCCCTCTGCCATCATTCTCTCCAGCAGCCACAGCCCGCACAGCTCTGGGAGTCGGGGCGTGACATCACCATGTTATCCAGAAAGTGACATCACCATGTTATCCAGAAAGTGACATCACCATGTTATCCAGGAAGTGACATCACCATGTTATCCAGGAAGTGAAGCCTTGATGCAGTAGTAAGTGCAAGGAAAAAAGCACTTTATGTGCATTTCCCGTAATAAGTGTATATTGGTGATTTCTATAACTTTTGAGGGGCAATACAATACTTTAATAACATTTTTCGCTGGACTTCTCCTTTAATATGTGTCGGCTATATGGGACATTTTCTCATTGTTGCCCAAATGTTGGTAAAAGTGTGCGCTCAAGATCTTTAAGAGTATACTCACATGTTGTAGATTTTTGCAGAAATTCTGAAAATAGATTGAAAATAGATTCCATACACGCACATGTATTTCTGCAAGCTTATTCACATGAATGGAACAGTTAGAGAAGGTTCAACAACAGACAAATCTGCCATTTGTCAATATACCCTAAGGGTGCCTTCACACATACCGGATTCCCACTGGATTTTGCTGCAAACTCACTGTGCACAGATTGTCTGATGGGGACCAACGGGAGCCTCAAACGCAGTCGCGGCGCAGAGCAGGTAATGTATGCTCCAGGCGGCGGGCTGCGGGGGGTTAAAGGGGTCGCGTTAGATACTCACAGCGAAACGAAAATTCCGCTGCGGGTATGTAACCTCATTGAACTTCACACTACATGGATTTGCAGCGGATTTCGCTGCAAACTCGCGGCGTGAAATCCGCTGTAAATCCGGCACCCTAAGACTATGTTCACAAACAATAAAATAACGGCCGTCACTTGAATTTAATGAGACAGCAGTTTTTTTCATTCTTCAATGATTTCAATTGAAGTCTATGGAAACAATGGCTGTTGGTTACTGCACCAACAGTGGCCGTTATTTTAAGTTGTTCACAAATTTTTTTTCACCGTCCTTTGTAATGTTCCAACGGCCGTTATTGCAATGATGGTGGCTTGAACATGTTAAAACACTGCTATTGATTGGTACCCAAAACAGCAGCTGTTATTTTAAGTATCAAATAACGGCCGTAGAAAATCATTGTGTGAAAATAGCCTTGGCCTGGATTCATGTGTAGTCCATTGGTCAGTATTTTTAGCAAAATTCAGGACTGTCCAAGACAAAAAAAGGTGCAAATCTTTCCATTAGGCCAAGGCTACACTGCAACTTTATCTAGTGCTACAGATTTATTTTAAAGGGAATCTGTCACTAAGTTTATGCTGCCTTAAAGCCGTAGTCCACCCAAAAATTTTTTCTTTCAAATCAACTGGTGCCATAAAGTGCCAGAGATTTGTAATTCACTTCTATTAAAAAATCTCAAGTCTTCCAGTACTTATCAGCTGCTGTGTGTCCAGCAGGAAGTGGTGTTTTCTTTCCTGTCTGACACAGTGCTCTCTGTTGCCTCCTCTGTCCATGTCAGGAACTGTCCAAAACAGGAGCAAATCCTCATAGAAAACCTCTCCTGCTGTCCAGACTGGAAATAATACAACTTCCTGTTGGGCATACAGCAGCTGATAAGTACTGGAAGGCTTGAGATTTTTTAATAGAAGTAAATTACAAATCTCTGGCACTTCATGGCAGCAGTTGATTTGAAAGAAAAATATTTTTGGTGCACTACCCCTTTAAATGAGGGCAGCATAAACTAGTGACAGAAATGCTGAACAGATCGGTGTATTACTTATATCATTCTATTCAGCTGTTCTCCTAATATGCAGAAGAATAGGATTCTTGCCACACCCCTCCCTCCGTCCTCCAGCTGCTGATTGACAGTTAACTGCCTATACACAGCATGGATAGATAACTGCCAATCAGAAGTTACTAAACCTGCTGACAGAGTCTCTTTGTAACAATATGACTGATCACGACTGACTTCATGGAAGGTCCTGCAGGACTTTTTATCTCCCATTCTCAGGAAGTTTGAACATAGAACCTTTACTTTTGGGAATCTGGATGCAATGTGCCCATCGCATCCAGCTTTCTCTTCGGCACCCATCATAGAGAATAGAAATTAGCAAAGAGGAGTGAGAGGTCTGTGCGGCAGCGACAGGAACCTGATTTTCTCATCACCAGTGCGTGACCCTTCATGTGTGGCTATTTCTCCAATGTAGATGTCTTATAGGGGATATTCAGGGAAATGTGAGGCCCTCAGGTGTTACCCCTATGAGGTAGTAAGTTGACCATTAGTATATTACACCAGTTTTATCTGCTCTGTTTTCTGTGGAGACATAATAGAGGGGGCATTAGGGTGAATTCACATACCTTGGAATTGCTGAATCTATACTAGAAATCACCACCTTATGTGAATGGGATATAAAAAGTGAGGACATTCTACAGAGGGTGAAATCCCTATCAAAATCTTTATAGAACCTATGCAGATTCTGACTTATTTGGTACAGTAGAAGTCTCCAGAGTGTGAACTTAATATGTCATCCTATGTTTCACATTCTATATGGTAGCAGGTGCATGGATACCCTGGCTCAGAATTTGTCCCTGTACCGTTGTTGACAGATGCATGATATGCATCTATGGTATATAAATAATGCATGATATCTAAATAATGGATTCAAGTATATTGCCTCCTGCTGGTGCTGACCTGCACTTGCTGTGTTTTTTTTTCCCTTCCTGGATAGAAAAGAGAACCATTTTGTTTCATGCTACAAAATCCACGGTAAAACTCATTGAACTTCATCCTTAAAAAAACAGTGCTTGCTCATGCACGACAGTCTGCACGAAGCAACCTATAAAAACGATGACATAGCACGATGAATGGTTTGGGTAATACCATATTGCTTATTCAGCCTTGATTCCCTTTACAAGCTGTTCGATGTATTAGCAATACATGTGAAATCCTTTTTTGCAGATGAAGTGTATATGTGTTCATAACTATTATGTTGGTAATGTATACATTTGGTAAAATATAAATGAGAGAAGAAAATTCACACTGGTAAAATGAGAACAAAAGCCATTGTATAGGATAGCTATAAAGCCAATGCAGTCCTAGATATAAAACCTAGTAAATTTATTGCAGAGACATCAATGCAATTATCCTCTAGATACGGTGCACAGACCTTCGAGTCCCTGCCTGATTTCTATGAAGGAACCCCCAGTAGATTTCGCCAATCATTAAGATACCCATTTTCACCACAAACACACTTCTTGTAGGGGCTAAAATAATTTTTGATCAGAATATATAATACTAACAGTTTTGCATGTCTCCATGGTATCTCCGAGTAAGCTAAAGTAATACTTTTACCACCTTTTGGGCTATGTTTACACACTGTTGAAATGACGGCCGTTTTTTCACAAATGGCCGTCATTTCACAGCACATATTGGCTGTTATTATGCGAATGTGTGAACGTAGCGTCAAGTTGATTTCGTACTATGTTGTTTTTCTTTAACGTATAAATGTAAAAAAAAAACACATACATTATCGCATGGTAAAAATTGATGCTGCTATATGCCATACAGCAAATTCCGTTTTCCCTTGCGACTTATGAATATGAATATAAAACTTCATGCTTGTGGACTTTCCAACATAAAGCGCTGCAACACTTGAATGACATGATATGTCCCTATTGCACAGGAGACGCAGAGGAGGAAGGTATGTCTCTTATAGTGTGTCTTTACCTTCCTCCTTGGCGCCGTTCCCGTGCTGTTAGTAATTTGCTCCTCGGTCCGGTAAAGGGCACTCATTAGGAGCCCCCATAGCGTTGATCCAACTCAGCTGGCCCACTCCATTGATTATAATTAAAAAAGGACTAACTACTAACTGCACCGGAACGGAGCAGAGAAGGAAAAAGGTAAGAGATATATCCTCCTCCTCGGCATCTCATGTGCAATAGGGACAGACCAGCAGGTTAGATGCGTCTTAACCTACTCATCGTTCCCCTTTAAAGAGAACCCATCATCTAAATGTGACTGTCCCTATTATAAAAGTTTATCTCTCCCTAAGTCTATTTATAAACATACAGAATGCCTTTGCAGTCTGTATATTTTACTCTACCTGATCCTCTGCATCTGTGCAGCAAGGCCGGGTGCCACCATTTTGATGACATCACTTGCGCTCCAGCTCTGGAACGCAAGTGACGTCATCAAGATAGCGGCGCCCCAGCCTTACTGCACTGGTACAGAGTATTAGAAAAAGTCTGTATCTTCGTAAATAGACTAAATTACCTAATCCTCTGCTTCGGTGCAGCAAGGCCAGGCGTCGTCATCTTGATGACATCTCTTGCGTTCCAGTGGTGGAATGCAGCGCTGGAATGCAAGTGACGTCATCAAAATGGCGGCGCCTGGCCTTGCTGCACTGAAGCAGAGGATTAGGTAAAGTATAAGATACAGACTGCAAAGGCAGTCTGTATCTTCATGAATAGATCAGAGAACAGGGACACTAGATAATACACATCGATCTTGTGCTGTATAGCGTAAGATCAATGTGTATTAACGGAGCAGTGGGCAAAGGATCATGGGAACCTATCCCGCTGCTCTGCATGATGGGAATTTCCTGTCTCGTGCCGACTCTTTTGAAAAGAGCCGGCGCGAGACAGTGAGGAAACGGTGAATGAGTTGAAAACGCGGCCACAAAATTAATTAACTATGCCATGTAAATTAAATGGAGGAATAAAGAAAAATAAAAAAACGACCATGATTGGATCTCTTTTGGCATTTTTTTAGATTTTCCACATAAAAAAAATTGCTGCAGAAAATCCACAGCATATCCAACCTACGTGAAGCATATTTTCCCCCTTGAAGGGCCAGCATTGGGGCCTACGGCACTGCTGCTTGCACCTTTTTTTTTTTCCACTGCTTACACTGACAACCACAGCCGACAGTCAGAAGTGGATCCAGAAAAAGAAGTATAAGGGCTGTATTAAACGGGGCAATGATCAGCTGACAAATGAGCAAGTGCTAATTCATTGGCTGATGGCATCAATTTGGGAGGCTACAAAAAATCCTTGCTGTTTTTACTGCTCTTTTATAAATCAGATCCAAGTAACCCCAGGGCCCTTTGGAACCCTGGTTGGGATTCAGTGGTATAGTCAATAATCAACAGAATAGAAAAACGGTATGGACAGGAAACGTGTAAACAAACAGACATACTGTGCATCCACCTAGTGCAGTGCTTTACACAGGTAAATCCGGGAATAGGTTTGTTTGTTTGTGCACCTTTCCTTGATCCATCAACACAAAGTAAAACCAAATATATTAATATAGTATATGTCGTCTTCAAAAATCCTATGTGTATATGTGTTTTTAATTATGTTTATTTAAAACCTTATCTTTAGGGGGTTCCAATCCAACTTACCTGGAAGCTACATGAATATACTGCAGCAGACCAACCGCCATGCGAGAGAGGGGATTTACACCATGCCAGCTGCCTATTCCCATGCATGTTAACATGGACACTTACAGTTCAGTGCACAAATTGTTCTTCTAGAGGTTTGTATCTCATGGGAATAACAACCCAAGCATGACTGGGAGCCGGGCTAACAGGCTTATTGGAAAGAACAGTTGTTAATGAATGTTCACACTTACATAGTTAGAATTAGTCTGTGGTGTTTGTTGTTTTTATGCTCTATATTGGAGTCTAGTTAGGGTACATTGGTCCATTAAATCTGGACTATAAAAGTATTATTTCTGATTGAAGACATGAATTTCACTCTGACAGTAACAGCAAATACATTAGCACAGGAAAACTCCCTTTGCTCAGATGTACTGTATAGCTATATAATAGATGGCAGATGTCCCATTTGATGGCGATCCTCCATTACATCACTGCCCTCTTTGCCTAGGCTACTTTCATGTGTTACACAAGCAGATTTAAAGGCATGTATTATGTTCTTTCCTATAAAGCTTTACATGAAGAAGGCGTCACCGAGCTAAAACACTGACACATTATGCATCCTGTAGAATTCTGCGCATGTTTCATTGACCCTTTAATGTCCAGCGATAGGTTTTAAAACACTTTATTTCCTTTTCGGATGGTGCAAGTCGCAGAGCAGCACCACGCAAACAGCATCATCACAATTGAACCACATTGTAAGACATCATTGTCTGTGTTAATAGTGCTTTATTGAGATCCAGGGACAGAGGGAAAGTTGGAGCTATGTGAAATACAGTATGCACACAATTGGCTACAGATGTATATTGCACAATAGCATAAATGTATATAGCATGCATCCAGATTAAAGCTGACACAGCGTCAGAAAACAGCTGTATTTTACATAACATGATTAAAAAGTGACTTTATTTGTATTTTCTCTACATATAAATAGAATAAGGTTGCTAGCTTTACAGGAAACACTCCTATCCTGTCTGGAGGGATAGAAATCACACACACTGACTCATACCAAAAATCTTTGTACATTTGTATACACTAAAAGTCCTTTTGGTTATTGAATTTGTAAATTATTATTGCAGATATTTTGTTACAAAATACATACGTCGTCCTCTGTTTTATACCAAGATTGGAAAAAAAAACAACAACATGCATTATACATTGAAAAAAATACCTGAATGTGTAGTCCTCCGAGGCAGTCCTTCATGAATCTGTGCATACAGCAATGTACACAGCTAGATAAATCATTCTGTACACATTCTAGCATCTCTTTCTGGAATAATTCACATACTTACACTCTGCAGACCCCAGCACTAGCAGACCCCCACCCCCCTCTTCCTTTGTATTTTTTCCATTTTTTTTTATTTTCCCCTCATTGCTTACCTCTCTGCCTTGTGTCATTCATTGCTCTTGCTAGCAATGCCCTTTTCATCCCTTGTCTCTCTCTCTGTCTCCAGATCCGCTTTGCCTTCTCTTATAACCATGATGGTTTTAGCACCTTCCCTTATTCTGGTGTGAGTTCTCTCTTCTCTCTGCTTGTGTAAGCCCTGCTCCCCCTATTTTTGGGGGGAGGGTGTACAGTTGAAAAGGTCTGAGAAAAAAAAAAAATAGAAAACAGCATTTGTAGAAAAAAAAGGAAAACCTGTTGGTATGAAGAACCACCTAGTATAAGTTGCAGACAAGATAGCCCAGGCGATAAGACGTGCACTATGGATGGTCTATATCTCTACATGGATCTATAGCCTCAGAAATAACATTAAACGTACAGATGATATCATGTGAATAAGATTTGTTATCTTGTTACAATTGCCCCCATGAAGGAGTGGTATATACAATATAGCAGGTCAGCTGTTTGTTCTTGAATTCGGTGTCTTGGAAGCAGGAAAAATAGGTAAGTGTAGGATCTGTTACATAATGATGGATTACTAGCTGACTACTGGGTTACAGCATTTCCAAAACAGCAGGTCTTATAGGCTGTTCAGTGGTTACTACCTACAATGAATGATCTCAGGATGGACATTAGGTGAACCGGTGACAGGGTCCAAGGTGCCCAGATCTGTTTGATGCATGTGGAGTAGGAAAGCTAGCTCATCTAATCTGTTCCCACAGAAAAGCTACTAATTGCTGAAAAAGTTAACACTATGATGGGTGACCGTGCATCTCAGCATGCTGCATGTATGATTGTATGTATGTATGGCAGCAAACCTGACAGAATGCTGATTCTGACCCCCTGTCCCCATAGCATGTGAACATCAGGAATCGAGAGCAATGGAGGAAGGTCTGGTCTGATTGATTACATTGTTTACACATTATGTTGAAAGCTGGATATGTGTAAGTTACTTATCTTGGGAAGAGACAGCACAAGATGCATTATGGGAACAAGGCATGCTCTACTGCAGGGGTAGGGAACCCTGGCTCTCCAGCTGGTGCAAAACTACAACTCCCATCATGCCTGGACAGCCAAAACTTTAGCTTTGGCTGTCCAGGCATGATGGGAGTTGTAGTTTTGCAACAACTGAAGAGTCAGGGTTCCCTACCGCTGCTCTACTGGAATTAAAGTGAATATTACTTGGACATGTACCCTCTACCTTTGCATTGCTGCAGATGAAGCACACGCCTTTATGGTTATAATATTCCCTAATAGCACTGGACACAATGAAAAATATTCCGTAATGATTTGATGAACATGACAACTGTAGCACATGCTGGGGGGGGGGGGGGGGGGGGGGGTCTCACCTTGCAACTTACAGGACTAAAAATGATCTACGTTTAGATACCAGAGGATGAATCCTGAGGTCATGTGGAGTCCACACAAGGCGGCTTTGAAAATGTTAGACAGGTGTTTTTAATTATATGGCTGAATGATATATTGAGTATATCTGTATATTGTTGTATAGAGAAATAATTAAAAAAAAAAAAGCCTCTCTAGCCATTATACTTGCATTGAATGGGTTAACAGTGGTTAAGCCCTCTGAGAAATCCTCTTGTGCTGCAAAATCTACTTTCTGCAGAAGCATCTCTGCTAGGATGAAATAGGGCAACAGTGAATGGGGCGGGGATCTAGGAATCCTCCCCCCTCCCTGCTGCCATCTGCAGTCTACCTACTGACATCAATGTGTGGGGGAGGGGGGAGAGACAACAGCACATTGTAATAATGATCATGACACAGTAGTACTGCAGCAGCAGCTCTCTACACTGCATTACCTTACACAATACCATGGATCATTCACTGCCCTTCCCCCCTTTTATACGTGTACGCTTGGGAGACCTGTAAACGTCTCCTATTGTTTATCGTTTCAGCAGACAAATCCCCGAACATAACAGCGTCTATGATATTACAATCACGTTAGCAATCATAAAAAAATAAATAAATGAAAGCGCTTTTCGCAAATCTGTGTACTGTTACTTGTACTATAATCCCACTGATAATATATACCTATATCAAGTCCATATTTTCCAGTGCAATTTGAATTTAACTTGCAATCTTACAGCAACAAGACATTTCACCACTGTGCACCATAGCATGAACGAGGAAGGAAAAGTTTATAGTCCAAGGCTCATACAGTCCTCCGAAAAGAGAGTGCCACATTGCAGTGCCAAGCAGACTACATTACTTGCGAGACCTTGTGTGCACAACCGATTCCTCATAGCAATAGACTGCCTGCTGGACCTTAGCTATCATAAATTAAAACAGAAGATTTTCGACAGAAAAAGACCACTTGGTCCATCTAAGTATTTCCATTCTTATTATTATAGGGTCCTATTACCCAAGACCATTATGGCCCGAACATTTTAGTAAATGTGCGCCGATCTGCACTCAATTACGGGACCTATTAAGGTGCGTTTACACGTAACGATTATCGTGCGAATTTGAGCGATAACGATCGAATTCGAACGATAATCGTAAGTGTAAACGCAGCGAACGATCAAAAAATTCGCAGATCGTTCCGTGTGAACAGTCGTTCGCCGATTTAACTAATGTGTGAGATAGGCTTAAGGATCGCAAAACGAATTTTCCGTATGATATATCGTACCGTATAAACGCTGATCGTTATGAAAAAGAAATCGTTACTCTGACATCGTTAATCGTACGATCGGGCCAATTATCGTTTTGATAAGGCCAGCGATACGATTTTACCTACCTGCACCGTACCTATATGAATACACATATATATAGGCCTCTTGCTCAGAAGCTCCAGCACATTAGAGAGTCCCTGATAGGGTTAACTTATAGTTGGACCATTTCTTACCTTGGAAAACTTCTGATATGACACTAGAAAGAATGTTTTGTCTCAAGAACTATTTCCCTCAGAGACATGTTTATCAGCGTCCAAGGCCGTTCTCAGAGGAAAGCTGCCTGTCTGTTACAGTGGGAATAATGTGAAAGTATCATTGCAGAGAATGTATTGTTCTAACCTTTTTGAATAATAATAATGAATACTAATATAGATGCCATTGCGCATGACTGAATATCTAAATCACTAGCACCGCCTCATCTATGTCTTATTAGCATTTGTTACCACCCTATATTTTATCTGTCTATAAAATGTGATTACCATAATAAAACTTGGGCCATTTTCTCCAGGCTTATAATCATGATACATTGTCTTATCTGTGTCCATGACGTATAAGTAACGAGCTGGTAATACTGCAGGATTCCAACTCTAGATATAATTAAAGAACCATCCTTTACCTGGGTTTTTGGCTTCTCTCCATAGAGAGAGGTCAACATATAAATTTAACCTTAACATTTGGCGTCCGAACTGGGACTCAGCCTCTTGCAAACTAGAACGCAGACAGACGGGATGTGGTGATTTATCCGTCATCGGACGCGCAGATATAACTGGCCAGGTAAGAAAGACTTTCCTTTCTTACGTACTATCTGTGCCTCAGGGGAACGGATCTAATGAGATTCCCGTCACCTGTGTTCTCTATATGTTTGTAAAGCTGAGTCTAATTGTTAGACAAAGAACTCTGTAACCCAGGATAGGACAAGGTTAAAGTGCTGCATTGCCATCGCAAACTGTTGTGTGATTGAGATAAGCTGTTGCTGTATTTATGCTGAATTAAGGAAAGGGATTGCCGAACATGATCACTTCTGCGTCCTTACGGGGAGGCTGTGATTAATGCTTAACCCTTGTAATACAGCATGGCATCGAGAACAGCTGCGAGGTCACAGACAGCGGCCGCATAACTTTTGGAGTGAACGGGTTCCTGATAAGTGATATCTGTCTCGAGCAGCGGGAACAATACTTGTATTGATCCCATTATTTGTGCTTGTACTGTGGTAGAGAGCAGGTCAGAAGATCTGTGACTTACCCCCTTGCCCCCTAGGAGGAATTAGCAACGAGGGACAGTAGGTTGCTGTAGTGCGTCGCCATAGTGTGTCACTGTGACGGCTGGGCCTATAGCAAGGTTGCTGTAGTGCGTCGCCATAGTGTGTCACTGTGACGGCTGGGCCTATAGCGGCTGTGCTTGTTAAAACCTAAGGTTTAGGTTTCGTTCCCCAATACGCTACCTAGGGATTAGCTGAGCAAGGATGAGACAGTTATTCACTAAAAGAAGGGATCCCCAGTCTCCACAAGAAGTTTATGTGAAGCTGATGTGAAGCTAAGGAAGATATAGTTAGCGATGGGCATGAGAAGATGCAGTGCAAGATCTAGAACAGATCTTTAGGAGGTTTGATATGAAGGCAGATACATGCCTTAGCCCCACCAACCTCTGGCTCTCTGACCAACACTTGGGAAACCCCTTACACTCCTGTGCACACTTATTTTTGCCTTGTGGGTAGGTAACCAGACCTACATGTAACATGCAGGGCAAATGGGTCCTTGGAATTTCCAGGAACCTTAAGGGTCAATGTAAGTACTATCCCTAAGGGGGAATCAAGGATTAGAGTTCTAAGAGGGGAGGGTGTGGAGTAGATAGATGAGAGCCAGAGGGTCAGACAGAAGGAAAACATTTAGGATAATGGGTGGGAAGCACAGGTCCAGCTGGGTGGACATGTCATGTGCCGGTGACCAACAATATCTAGATAAGACAGAATATTGTAGTGTGTGTGGCAGACCCAAGCCACATCATTATGTTACACCATTGTACCCAGTTTATATCTGTATACAAACCCCAGATCCTGCGAAAAGCCAACCTACCTCCAATGGTGGCGTATAGACCCTATGTTCTGCAGGAATCTTCCCCTTGGTTGGCTGTTGAAGTAGTTACTTTGATTTAAAGTGCCCCTTACCTGATAGTAAGACCAATGCCTTTGTGGAGGTGGGCAGCCTAACCTCAAATAGTGTATATTGCCATGTAAGTGTCTAAGTACAATGCCACGTACTCAGACAAGGAGAACAGTCCAGCTCATTGCTAGATACAGTACTGAGAGAGCTGAAGAGGTTAATTAATGCTGCGTAGTGAAGCAGCATACAAAGTACATAATGTGTGTTATTTGTTATGTTTTGTACAAGGCCATCAACCAGCTCTGAGGGCTGCAGATCACATGCGAGCAGCATTAGGAAAAAAAAAAAGAGAATCAGAGCTGTTAGTGTAATGTAATGTACGCTCCTACATTATACTGTATTTCAGCCAGTTTTACTAAGCTGGTGTTCCCCTTTAGAAGTATGTTACGTGTTAAAAAAAATGTTGATCATTTTCTGTTGTCCCGACCGTGGAACATTTGCTTATTTGTGTACGCCACTTTTCTGTAATCAGCCCTCAAAGATGGCGACGGAAAGCCAACCACTCCCCATATCATCTACGTCTGTATTATAATTGTGACGTCTCAAAACCATGCCCTAAGCCAACACCCCTATATCCGGTTATCTAGTCCGGTGGCCATTTTAACTCCTGGCATTTCTGTCCTCCGCCCATACTGCTTAGTGTCACTGAGGGGGCGGGCACAGGACTTTCCGATAGAGTCTAACAACTGTTTTGCACATTTATTAATGAATATTATTACCTGATGGTGAAGAAAGTTAGACAAAGGTTTGTTGGAGGGAAAAGCAATGAGACTGTTTGAAGGAGCTGGGTCTATTAGACCTATTAGTGTATAAGATTGTTATACGGGAGTGTCAGTAGGAGTCAGAGAGAAAAAGTACGTTTTATTAGGAATGTCAAGAGAAAAGTGATAATTGGTAAAGATCAAACGCAGAATTTTGTGCACTTATTAAGAACCCAATGGTATAAGGAGTAGTAACTTACTACTGTAATATATATTTCTATGTAACTTTATTTAACAAGTGTTTATATATATATATGTGTACATATGTGTACACATCTATCCTAATAAGTTCTACGCAAATTGTTTTTTTTCCTACTAAGTTATAAGTATGTGTGCCACTGTCCAAGGTTACAGTCTGGTGCATAAGAGCACAGCGCTGATATCTTCTGTAACTTCAAGGATGTTAGAAAAAAAAAAAAGAAGTTTTAACTCTTGTATCTATGATTTTACTGCTCACTGCTCAAGGTTAGAAGTGAGGTACAGAGCGTTCTACTTACTGATAAGAGACGCTTACTAGAGGAATGGATTCATTTCAGCTAATGATGGTACAAATTAAGCTGAAGGTTCTGACAAAAAGAATTATTCTATATACCGTATGTTTTACATTTCATCTTTAAGGTGTGTTTTATTTAATTTTTTTATCAAAAGAAGGTTAATATAGGACGAGTGTACAATGTTTAATTATTTTTATTTGTTATTTTTAGGGGTAACAGTTTTGTGATGATTATAGCAAACTTAGCTCATGAATATATATGTACTTTTATCCCTAGTAAAAACCAAACCCATGTCCATGGCTCCAGTCTGCACTCCTTATGCCCCCCCAATATATATATATTTTGTGTTAAGTGCATTGAATCTAGCATCTCTGTTGCCTCTTGATGTAGATTCAAATGGGGGAGGGGATAGAGGTGAATGGAAATGGGAGTAGCCCATTTTGATGTTTAAAAAAAAAAAAAAAAAAAAAAAAATTTTAAACACCGTACAAATTTTTATTTTTGAATAAGGATGTTTTTATTACTTATTGTGTTTGATATTTTAAATTGTGAAAGATGAAAATGTAATTGAAAGCCCAAATATTAATGAAAGTTTAAAAGTTTTCATTGTAGATTATCCCAGACTTTTCAAAGATGGATGACACAAGACGCAAGGATATATGGTGACCGCCATGCAGAGTGACGTTCCACTGCAGAAACCGCTCCTGCTATAAGCTGGAGGTGAGGACAATCACTGAGACATGTAGGATGGTTGAAGGTAACTGTGCAGATGTCTATATGAAGCCCACCATTATGGGTTAATTGGCAAATTAGAGATTTGTTTGGTCCCTGGGCTTACCAAAAAGCTGCCATAGAGCGGCTGACGCAACGTTCACGCAGACAAACCCTGATGCCAAAAAGGGTGATGGATGATGGATAAAGCTGGTGATGCGGTGGTTTCTGTGCTCTTCCCAAGGTAACAGCGTACAAAGCGTACAAGGGAATGGGGAGATGTTTCCAGTCTCTTCCTGAGGTAACCGTACATAGTGTACAGGTGGAGGGGAGATGTGGATCTGTTTGTTTTTAAGTCTTTTCCAGAGACAATCAGCAACAAGCTGTGAGACCAGCGGATGGAGAAGAGGTACTGGGTAAAGATGGCAGTCAGACAGTAAGTAACTGTGTTTGCCGCCTGCCTTGTATCCCACTGTAAGTTATCTGACAAAACCAGCAGAAGGAAGCCATGTGTAATGTGATGTAGTATCCTCACATTGGGCGGCCCAGGGGTCAACAAATATAGCAGAGAGGGTTGTGTACGGCTGTATTATCTACACCTGTCATAACCTACTGTAAGTAACACCGTAAAGTGCCTGTCTGCATAGTCTGTCATCTTCCTGCCTGTTTCAGGGAATGTAAGTGGACGTCATCCACCTGCCACGGGTGGCCTATATAGGTATGTCCTTGTCTGTATTGGTGTCTTCTTTACAGGTCAAGCCAAAACTATGGGAGACGACAAAGCCAATTTCTGAGGTGATACTAGTGGCCTTAAAAGAAGCGATATAACTGAGGCCAAGAGTCCAAGTGTCTGTAAAGAGGCCTGTCAGTCAAAAGATGGGTTTAAGGATAAAGGATCCATACCAATGCTACTATTACAAAAAGGATCATAGGATATATTATTCTCATAATAAGGTCTTTGAAACCTTAGGTGATGTATCGTTTACACTTTGCTTTTATTTCTATGGTGGTTATCTTATGTGTAATATGTGATGATCTCAGTCAGACAAGAGACAATTCAGTAGGATCCAAATATTATATCGGTAATAAGCGCTAAGTTACTTCATATTATTGGTGTATGTATTATACTATATGATTATGTACAGGAAGAGATGTGACCATGCGACCAGTCATTAGTCCTGTGTGATCTAATCATAAAGACGTTTTCTAGGTACAAAATGAAGTAAAAAGACTAAAAAGAAGTGGGAATTTTGAGAATCCGGTACTAAAGATTGTGAATTCACTAATTGGTTATTATAAGTGAATCTAGTGGTTACATAGTAGGTCACATTGTGGAGATTTTATTGCATTTACCTGTTATGCTGTTTTTGGTTTATGTATCAATCAACTTTTCATTTTGCTTTTGCCATGAGATAAGATTTGCTCACATCAAAACTTTTTATTTTCAGAAACTTTTTAAAGTTAGTTTTTGTGACTTTCCAATACCCACATGATACCAAAGTGGTAGAGTCCTTGTGATAGAGTCACGTCTGTTATATACAGTGAAGAACTTATTGTCTGATCACTCAGTGTCACAGGGAGACGTAGGAGTGACAGGAGACTAGTTAGGTTCGGGACGGAGGATTGTCTTACCTTTAAAGCAGTCCTACGGTAAAGGGACCTAGAGAAGGGGGCTACATCTGTAGTCAAGATTAGGGACAAGATTAGGGACAGGAGTGATGAGACAATAAGGTTTGGTTATTTTGATAAAATCCGGAGAGGTATTTGTCATATATATATGATTGTTTGAGTATTGATAATAAGCTTTTATTTGTCTTGTTGTAACTAAGCTGTATATTGATGTATACTGTACAGACTCACCCATTGTTTAGTATTTTCTTTCGGTTATTGCAGATCTTACTACCACATCTGCTGTAAGTTTGTTCCGCCATCTATAACTTTCAATAAAACGTATGGTACTATTTTTGTCTATCCTATGGTGATGCCCATAAACTAATGGGAGTCCTTCAGGGTCTCTTCCAAGTGGTCTTATGCATAATACTGATCTGTTTTTCAGTAAAAGTGTTCATGTGTATTTTCTCTCGTGTAAAACCTCGACAAACAGGAAGAAGCTTCACCCTCATATAAGAGACTAACGTTACTATGCTTTCTTTTTCTTATCGGTTCTCTTGAATCTGTGCCGCCTGGACATTTCTGGAGGTTGGATGCTGTACTAGTACTTGGAGGATGTTTTCACCTGTGGTCCCTTGATCAACCTGCGACTGAGGGTAGAGTCCTTAAAACCTCCGGCTACGACCCAACCACCAGTGATGAACCATATCCATGCTCCACGGATGTCAAATGGGGGAATGATAAGGCCAGCGATACGATTTTACCTACCTGCACCGTACCTATATGAATACACATATATATAGGCCTCTTGCTCAGAAGCTCCAGCACATTAGAGAGTCCCTGATAGGGTTAACTTATAGTTGGACCATTTCTTACCTTGGAAAACTTCTGATATGACACTAGAAAGAATGTTTTGTCTCAAGAACTATTTCCCTCAGAGACATGTTTATCAGCGTCCAAGGCCGTTCTCAGAGGAAAGCTGCCTGTCTGTTACAGTGGGAATAATGTGAAAGTATCATTGCAGAGAATGTATTGTTCTAACCTTTTTGAATAATAATAATGAATACTAATATAGATGCCATTGCGCATGACTGAATATCTAAATCACTAGCACCGCCTCATCTATGTCTTATTAGCATTTGTTACCACCCTATATTTTATCTGTCTATAAAATGTGATTACCATAATAAAACTTGGGCCATTTTCTCCAGGCTTATAATCATGATACATTGTCTTATCTGTGTCCATGACGTATAAGTAACGAGCTGGTAATACTGCAGGATTCCAACTCTAGATATAATTAAAGAACCATCCTTTACCTGGGTTTTTGGCTTCTCTCCATAGAGAGAGGTCAACATATAAATTTAACCTTAACAGTTTCGTGTAAACGCACCATTAGACTGCCCGATAATCGTTAGCGATGTCCATGCAGCCCTTACCCAAACAACTGATACCTTACCTCTCCCCGCTCTAGGTCTTCTCTCCTCTGCTCCGCGGCTTCCTGGTCCCGGCGGCTGCAGCGTCTGAGTGTTGTTTTGTGTGATTATCGCTCTGTGTAACAGGGCACTTAGAATAGGTATATGATTATCCCAGGCAGGTTACATTCTGTTATTGTAGATTTACCAACTACATCTGCTGGAAGTTTGTTCCAGGTATCTACTACTCTTTCAGTAAAGTAATATTTTCGCACTTTGCTTCTGCTCTTCCCCCAACTAACCTCTCAGTGTGTCCTCTTGTTCTTGAATGTAGTTTTTTTTTTTTTTTCTAAAAACATTTCCCTCCTGAAGCATATTCAGTCCTTTAACATATTTAAAAGTTTTGATTGGTTACCTGAGGCTCTCTGACCCACAGTAAGTGACCAGCAATGTCTCCTTGCACTTACAGCTGGTGATACTCCACACAGTGATACTGATTTCTATCAAGACAATGTATATGTATTCTCACTGCGTTTTTGGTGCGATTTTTACATGCAAGTTTTGACTTTTATATGATTTTCACAGGCGAGTTCAACACCACAAAAAACGCAGCTACTTTCATGCGAGTTTGATGCGAGTTTTGTGCGAGAAATAAGCAGCGATACGGTACGTGTGACGGCACCCTTAGATATAATCTCTGTGGTGGTAAATACTTTCGATCAGAGTATTTTAGGAGTGATACCTTGTTGGCCAACAAAAACTTGTTATAATCGTGAACTTTCACTGATGCTTTTTCATGTACATCCTCTAATGTTGTCATCTGCCATCAGCCGCATATTGCTATTATGTAGCGATGCGCGTCCCGCGGCCGATGATTTTTAGGCCGATGACTGCAAGTTTTTAGCTGTTTTATTGCGGTTTCTAAAGGCTGCTGCTTATACTTACATGTCTGTGCTACCTTGGGGTCCTTCTTTTCTGGTCCTGTCCCAGCGTCTTCTACGGTAAAGGCCCACTCAGCCAATCACAGGCTGATTAGGATGGGAAAGCACGGCAGCTTCTGATTGGCTGGGCAGGCCGTCACTCTTGTCTCAGGAGTGGTAGCCTGCTGTCCCGTCCCTATTAGCCTGTGATTGGCTTCACCATAGAAGAAGCCGGGACGGGACCAGAGAGTCACCAGGAGACACACACATAGGGACTGTGAATATATGTTTTTTTTTTGTACATGAGTGCCACCATCTTGCCAAACCCCTCCGAACTTTCCAGAAAGTTCAGTTTGGTAACAAACCAAATTTTTTTCAAAGTTCGAAACTAATCTGGGTTCAGAAGATCCGGTTCGCTCATCTCTGGTACTGATCACAGTTTTTGCCACAGTGGCAAGCATATGATCTTCTTTCTTGCTTTCTTCATTTCATAATATTGTTTATTAAAAAAAAATCTTGTATTCTTTGCCCTCTTTACATTGTGCACTTGTAAACCTTTCTGACCTTCTGGAAATGGTAAACCCAGGGCTTATCAGGTTAAAGTCTGTCCTCCTTCTGCCCTCTGTTTATAGCGTATCTATTAGATGCCTATTTTTAAATAGACGCTGGTGGGAGGGGGGATAAACAAAAACTGTAAAACAGCAAAACTGGCTGGCTATCCCAAAGAAGTCAATCGCAGCTCAGCTTTCATATCTTAACAAGCACCGTGCCTGGTTGCTGAGGGAAGGCTAGACAGTTTTGCCCCCGACTTTAACTTAATTTGGCTTCATTTGATATCCTATCTTATTGCTAACATATTTGTAACTTGCATCATTTACCAAAAGTTGCTTCTTAACCCAAGGAAAACAGCCCAAAGCCTCGGGCACCATTTGTCTTACATCTCTGCTATCTGCTCTCCACTGTCTTTTGTCTGAATATTTCTTGTCTCTAGTAACAGAGAGACCCAGCACCATAACACAGGAAGTGGGGGAGGGGCTGAGACATGCCATCTGCCATGAGGAGGAGAAAACCTGAAAGTTTGGGCTGTGTACCTGCAAAGAGCAAGTCTGTCTACTAAAGATGATCCACAAGGGTACATAAAGGTTTCCCTTTCATCTCAGACCACCCATATAAAGATCGGGACAGTTGTCCCTTGTGCAAATACCACTGTATCAGCTGCTGTATGTCCACAGTACTGCAGTGTAATCTCCCCCTTCCATTTGTAACTTCTTTATTGCTGCTGTCTGTTGCATTTCTGCTTACATACCACCTTATAGACCCAGTGCATTAGTAACCGATTATAAAGTGTATGGGGACCTTAATTGTTGCATTCATGGCGCCCCATGTTACGTCCATTCCCTCCATTCCCATGTGGCACAATATTCAATTTAACACTCTGCGATCTTTGCTTCCTCTAGTAATGGAGTCCAGTGTGTGTTGAATTTTCATATGTTCGGATGGTAGATTCTCAATATATTCAGCAACATCAGTTCATTGAGCCTCCTGCAGAATCTACACACTTCCTACAACTGATTCAGTCCCCAGTTTGTCCCAAAACAAATGTATATAGTTATTAAAGAAGTAAAACTTTTCCCTTATGCACAGGATAGAGGAAAAGTAAGAGAACGAGGAGGGTCCGACCTCTGTTACCCCCCAACGATCTCCATATCGGCCCTCAGCTTCTGTGTTGGATACGGCACGTGACCTGCGGCTCTATTGATTCCAATGAAGGTGCCGGAGAGAGACAAGTACATTGCTCTTCCGGCTTACTGTAGGCACTGCTGTTAAAAAGAAATTTTAAAATCTCGGTGAGACAAATTAAAAGGTTTTTTTTTGGTGGGGTTAGACTTTTCACACAGCAACAGATCAGGAGAACAAGCTGGAAGAAGTATGTGGTTAGTGTGCTCACTCCTGACTCTGTATCAGGTGACCTAGATGGACTCCCAGTGCAAGCCTATGAGGCCTTCTAGGTCTTAGGGCCCTATTACACGGGCCCAGTTAATACTGTAAACGAGCGCTGATCTGGTAGATCGGCGCTCATTTACTGGGCCTATTACAAGCCCCAATAATCGTTTAGCAAGGGCTGCATGGTCATCGTTACCGATGTCCTTGGAGCCCTTGCTTAAACTGTGTTCATTACCTATCCACGCTCCAGGGCCCATGCGGTCTTCAGACAGAGAGCAGGCAGAGCCCTGGAGCGTGGATAGATAATGTATCCTTTTTGCAGAATTGCAGCAATGTGCGGTCAGCAGCCGATGATTTTAGATTTGGGCCTAAAGCAATGACAAGCCAATGATCGTTTCATCGGCTGATCATTGTCTATAATGCTGGGTTTACACGGAACGATTATCGTTCGAATTTTCGCAATAACGATCGCACTTGAGCGATAATCGTTCTGTGTAAACACAGCAAACAATCAAGCGATGAGCAAAAAATCGTTCATTTTGATCTTTGAACATATTTTCAAATCGTCTTTTGCTAAATATTCGCAGATCGCTTTGTGTAAACAGTCTTTTAAAAATTCACATTTCAAAGATGGGCTTAAACGATCTTAAAAACGATTCGCAATAACGATTTTTCTTACGAATCTTCTAACGATTTTTATCCGTCTAAACGCTGATCGTTATAAAAATAAAATCGTTAATCGTTCGATTGGGCGAATTATCGTTCCGTGTAAACCCAGCATTACACGTAACGATAATCGTCTGATTATCGCTCCTGTAATAGGGCCCTTGGACACAGAGCAGGGAGAGGAAAAAACGATAAAACTTTTGATGTCTTTCTGACTGTCAAAAGTTTTTATTATTGATAGGTGCCCCTTAAAGGGGTAGTGCGGCGGTAAAGAATTATTGACAGAATAACACACATTACAAAGTTATACAACTTTGTAATGTATGTTATGTCTGTGAATGGCCCCCTTCCCCGTGTCCCACCACTCCCACCCATGTACCCGGAAGTGTGGTGTGCTATACATACCTGTCACGTGCTGACTCGTCTCCGATCTTCAGTCTGCGATGTCGTCTTCGGACGGCCGGGCCGAATCCCTCCGAGCGTGCTGAGTGCCGGCCGCCCTCTTCAGCGTCATCAGCTGCTCAGCCGCGATTGGCTGAGCATAACTGTGTCCCCCCTGCCATCATCCTCTCCAGCAGCCACAGTCCGCACAGCTCTGGGAGTCGGGTTGTGATATCACCTTTTTATCCAGGAAGTGGCATCACCATGTTATCCAGGAAGTGACATCACCATGTTATCCAGGAAGTGACATCACCATGTTATCCAGGAAGTGACATCACCATGTTATCCAGGAAGTGACATCACCATGTTATCCAAAAAGTAAAGCCTTGATTCAGTAGTAAATGCAGGGAAAAAAAAAGCACTTTATAAGCATTTCCCGTAATAAGTGTATATTGGTGATTTGTATAACTTTTGGGGGGCATAGTTAGCAGGTGCACATCTCCCGTTTACCGCTGCAGAAAATATGCGATCAGCTGATGAGTGCGTGTTTCCCCTCTCGTGGGCTGATCACTAGCATTTTTACACAGGCCGATTATCGACCATATGAGCGTTTCTAGGAGCAATCATTGCCAATAATTGTCCCCTATACTGTCCTGTTTTTTCAAAGTCATCTAATTGTACAGTGCTATAGTGGTAATATTTTGTCTTTTTTTCTGTGACCTATTGATTGTCAAGACAGATCAAGCATTAGGGCCTTATTTCATGGAGCATAAGTCTGCAGAATCAGATCGATTCGGTAAATTATCGCTCTGTGTGATAAAGACAACGATCAGCCGATGACAATGAAAGATGAAAAGTTTTGTGGTTTCACGTCCTTTTTTACCACCTGTAACCCAGTCATTTCTGTGTCAGTTCGGTAGCATAGTGCTTTAGCTGTTTTTAGCTCACTGCATCTTACAGAATTATGATGCAGGGAGTCCTGCATATAGACCATATATGTAACTGCACCCAGCCATGTCCGTTACCCCTGCTTTGGGTAGCTGTGATCATCTCTTTTTCTCTCAGCCTGCTTGTCCTCTGGCAGTTTCCTTAGCTCTGAGCTGGTCTCCTGGACTCGGTCTCCCTCTAGTGGCAGACATGCACCTGTCCACCAGTATTTATTAGCTCAGCCTACTGGCTCTGGAGTCTTCTGACATATTCTCCTGAGGGTATATATCGTTTTCACCTCCTATTTGGATCTCCATCCATTCCTAGTTCCAGCTCATCTGAAGTTTGAACTACATCCTCTGCTGCATCCTGCACTTTTACCACAAAGGAAGAGCACTTAGTCCCGGATTCCAGCACTCCTCCAGTTCTTCAGTCGGTGGTCACTGAGGTCCTTCCCTGAAGGTAGCCACTTGGGAGTTTATTCAGCGAAGTCCATCTTGCCTTGTGGCGGGCACTGGTGAAAACCAGGCTTGGACCATCCATTACAATACAGTATACTGTATATCACGGACATGTGAATGCAGGCTAATTACACAAGCCTATTACACTGCATGATTATCAGCCTTATTTGGCCGTCATTTACCGACTATTCAGGCCAATAATCATTCAGTGTTAATGGCACAAGTTGAAAGGCAACGTTCGGCCGACTTTCAAAATCAGCGATGGTCTGCAGCACGTCTCTCCGTATAATAGGCCGCCCAAATCTTTCGGGCACTTCTCGCTGTCTGTGTGTGTAATAGCACAGTGCAGCGAGCGGTGAACGCTTCTGTAAAATATCCATAGGTGTAATAGGGACAATTATCGCCTGGATAATCGTTAAATCGTTCAAAACAAATCGATAATCATTTGGTTAAATAGCAGTTAACGATTAAACAATGAACGAGACATCTTTGTTCGCTTAATAAGACCATGACCTATTTTTATCGTTGCTCGTTCGCATGGAATAAGATGTCATACGCAGTAGCGACAAACGCAATAGCAACAACGAGACAACCGCAAGAACGATCATAAGTAGCGATCATCATTCCATGTAAATGGGTGAATGATTTCAGGTCGTTCGCAACAGCGGCCGTTTGAGATTGTTTATCGTTAAGGATTATGCGAAGCATAATTGTCCCGTGCAATAGGGCCCTAAGGGTCCTATTACACGGAGTGATTTTTAACGATTAACAACTAAGGATAAATGATCACAAACGAGATTGTTTGTTTATTGTTAACCTGAAATTGTTCACCATATTACACAGAACGATGGTCGTTAGTTACAATCGTTACTACGATCGTTTACTCCTTTTGATTCCAGCAAAACAATGGACAATGTGCAATTACACTGAACGATTAGTGAACAAATGCGGAACTTGAGCGAACGAATGTGGAATTACAGCGAACAATTAACGATAATTTTAGGTTCAGATCTAAATCAACGATTAATGACATATGAATGATTTAACGATCGTAGTCTGCAATTACACAGACTGATTATCGTTTAAATTTGAACGATATAACGATTTTTCGCACGATAACCGCCCCATGTTATGTTGCGTTTACACGGAACGATTATCGTTGGAACTTTCACAAGAATGATCGCATTTGAGCGATAATCGTTCCGTGTAAACACAGCGAACGATCAAGCGAGTGTTTCAAAATAATCTCAAATCGTCGTTGGTCGTTCGCTAAAAATTTGCAGATGACTTTGTGTAAACAGTCTTTCAAAGATTCACCCTATGTAAAAGATGGGCTTAAAGGGAACCTGTTACCCGGTATGCGGGCGCAGAGCCCGCCGACCCCCGGTGCAGCCCCGGATACTTACCCTTTCCTGCAAGTCCCGCTCCTGGACCCAGTCCCGGGATGAAGATATCCCTGTCAGAAGACCAGCGTGCGTTCAGCTGAGATGAATCCGATGCCCATGGAGAATGACGACTCCATTCATTCTCTATGGGCATCGGACTCATCTCTGCTGAGCGCGCGTTCAGCTTCGGGCACCAAGATTTCCGTCCCGGGACCGGACCCAGGAGAGGGACTTGTTGGAAAGGGTAAGTCTCTGGGGCTGCACCCGGGGGTCGGGCAGGCTTTACACCCGCATCAAGGGTGACAGGTTCCCTTTAAGCGATCTTAAAAATCGCAATAACAATTTTTCTTATGAATTTTCTAATAATTTTTCTAACGATTTATTCGTCTAAACGCTGATCGTTATAAAAACCAAATAGTTGCTTCAAAATCATTAAACGATTGATTGGGCGAATTATCGCTCTGTGAAAAAACAGCATAATAGGGCCCTGAAGGGCATTTTATTTGATAACCAGTAGATTAGATTTGGGTCAGGCCTCTGTATAGTGTGGGGGGAAGGGCCTAATTTAGTTACCGTGCTTTACAACCTAGTATACTACAACCATGCTTCCAGGGATACTCCCTGGCCTGTGGGTAGGGAACAGCCACAGCATGTGTGGTCGTGGTAATTCCAATGAGCTGTCCATTGTTTGGAGTCTTTTGATGAAACCAGTGCAAAAGATATGCAAACTTTTACTGCCCTGGCAATGCATTCCATAGCAAGGATATAACAGTGACAATGGCCATTCTTATCACATCCTAGTTGGAATTATAAAAGGTTATCATGAGGACTCTAAGGGCCAATTGTTGAGGAGCAAGCGAATGATGACCTGTCGTTCGCTTGCTCCTCGTTTTCGGATCACTGTCTTTGCTAATACACACTCCGACAGTGTGCAAGGAAGAGCAAGGGGGATTGTGTCAAAAGACAAAAATCATCCGACATTGTGCATGTCGGCGGATCGCTGCCTTTTAACACTACCTATTACACCAAGCGATTAGCAATATGCGGCTGATAATTACTAATAGGGCCTTAAAGGGAACCTGTCACCCCCCGTGCCGGGGTGACAGGCTCCCGACCCCCCGCTACAGCCCCCTATACTCACCTGATTCCGCCGGGTCCCGCTTCTGGATCCGGTCGGGTCACGGTCCCTCCGTCATTCTCTATGAGCGTTGGACTCATCTCTCAGCACGCACGCCGGGCTGCAGCGGCTGATATCTCTGTGACCCGACCGGATCCAGAAGCGGGACCCAGCGGGATCAGGTGAGTATAGGGGGCTGTAGCGGGGGGTCGGGGGCCTGTCACCCCGGCATGGGGGGGTGACAGGTTCCCTTTAAAGGGGTTGTCCAGCGAAAATCTTTTTCTTTCAAATCAACTGGTATCAGAAAGTTTTATATAGATTTGTAATTTACTACTATTAAAAAAATCTCAAGTCTTCCCATACTTATAAGCTGCTGCATGTCATGCAGGAAATGTTGTTTTATTTTCAGTCTGACTCAGTGCTCTCTGCTGACATCTCTGGCTGAGACAGGAACTGTCCAGAGCAGGAGAGGTTTTCTAAGGGGATTCATAGAGAACTGAGACGGAGTTCCTGTCTCGGCCAGAGATGTTAGCAGAGAGCACTGTGTCAGACTGAAAATAAAACACTTCCTGCATGACATATAGGAGCTAATAAGTATGGGAAGACTTGAGATTTTTTAATAGAAGTAAATTACAAATCTAAAAAACTTTCTGATATCAGTTGATTTGAAAGAAAAAGATTTTTGCTGCATACCCCTTTAACCTGATCAGTGGCATACTGGGTTTATGATCCTGGGGGCCGAACCTGCTGAAGAAATTTCCAAACTTTTTAGCATTGATAGGAGATAAAGAGGGGTGTTCAGCTTTGATGATATTGTCCTTGGCCTCTCTTCTCTTCCAGGGACAAAACCTACCTGGCTGCTGGGTATCAGGGAGGGGAGCAGAAAACAGAGGTGATAAGCTTGTATTTTTGAACCGATTTGGTCCACGGTCCTCTCTCACAGCCAGGTATTTCTTTCCTATTCATTTTCTGAGGGTCTGTCCTTCCTCAAGTAGTTTACCCCCAATTACAGGATTTGGCAATGTACTCTGTTATCTTATTGAAGGCCTCAAAATATCCAAAATAGCAAAAAAAGTCATCCTCCGCACAGGCCATATATGTGTGGAAGTTTATATAAACAAATTCTTAGGTAACACTTCTAGAGTCTCTTCCTCAGACCTGAAGAATGATGCATACGCAGTGGCTGGAGAAGTTAGATGCAGCCCTAGGGAGACCTGAAAAACATGGATACAGGCAGGCAGCCTTAGGGCTGCATCCAACATCTTCAGCCACTGCTAGTCCAAAGCTGTTCGCTTGGGTAAGGATGCACCCGAGCATGCTTCAGTTGTTCTCATCTCTATCTACAACGGCTCTGGGCAGGGAACTGTCCGAAGTACCGTGGAAGGTGAATAGGCCGAGAGGAGGACTGTGAGAGCTGAAGTATTTGGTGGTTGTACAGCCTAGTTGAGAAGTTGCTCCGTGCTAAAAGTCCCAGAATGCATTGCTTTCCCCCAGTTGATCCTTCCACCCTGCCTACTCTTCTCCCCCAGCACTCCTGACAGTTTTCTGCCCCAAACTGTTGCAGAACATCTAATTTCACTGCCGATTATTGCACAATAAATACGGTTGTAGCACCTGCTGCCTCATTTAGCACAGTGCAGCTAGGAGCAGGATGGACAAATCGATATGTTCCTACTGCACAGGAGATGCTGAAGAGGGTATGTCTCTTACCTTCCTCCTCAGTGCCGTTCCCATGTAGTTAGTAGTTTGCTCCATGGTCCGGTAAGACCGTTAGGAGCACTGCCCGTCCCCATAGCGCTGATTCGGCCAGCTCGCCCCAATTGATTACAATTAGAGAGGGGCGCAATGGTCGGGGGCGGATTGGGGCTATGGGAGTGGGCAGTGCTCCTAACGGGTGCCCCATTGCTCCTAACGGTCTCACCAGACCGTGGAGAAAACTGCTTAACCCTTAGGGGACGCAGCCAGTTTTGGTGTTTATGACATTTAATAACTTTGGAATGCTTTTACCAATCCTCGTGATTCCAAGATTGTTTTTTCGTGACATATTCTACTTTATGTTAGTGGTAAGTTTTTTTGTTGTGAATAATTTAAAAAAATAGCATTTCTCTACATTTATATAATAGAAATCCCCATAACATTAATTCTTTGGACAGATGAAGGAATCCGCCTGTGCATAGAATGGAGTCTATGACACGGACGGAGACGCGCGCCCACTGCAGTCCGAGAGCGGCGAATTCCGCAACGGATTTTTCGTCAAATTTCCTCAGGGTGCACATACTGTACCCTAAGAGTGAAAAGTTCAAATTAGCATTTTCTTTACAGAGATTCCAATGTAATCCCATGTATTTTTTACCACACCAATTCACCGGAACAGCGTCTCCTGTGCAGTAGAGACATATCACCAGATTAGATTTGTCTAACCTGCTGATAGTTCCCCTTTAACATGTGATAAAAGCAGTTTGTGTCCCTACTGCATCTGGTCCTATATTATTTGCAGTAAGTTTAGATCAATACATAGAAACTAGATAATTTAACATAAATGGCAGCAACACTACTACTGTCCATGTTGTTTTTGTGCCAAAAAATGTTAGTGAATGTGGATTACACATAAACAAATAGCGAACAAGTGTCAAAAATGTATTTCCAGAATCATTTCAATGAACATTAACAAGAACATAAAGAGAAGCCCATTCCCTAAACTAATTACGTGCAATTTAGTTAGTCTCATAGAACGTACAAGTACCATGTTACCTCTGCAGAAGCAGATGGTGTATGACTAAGCACTATTTATTTCTGTATTGGACATACACGTGCAACCAACTTACTGTATCCCTGTGGGCTGATACCAGAGCAATATTAGAGGGGAACTAACAGCAGGTTAGGGGAATTTAACCTGTTGATATGTCCCTATTGTACAGGAGACTCCAAGAAGGAAGGTATGTGTCTTATAGTATGTCTCTTACCTTCCTCCACTGTGCCGTTTCGATGCAGTTAGTAGTTTGGCCCATGGTCCGGTTAGACCATTAGGAGCACTGCCCGTCCCTATAGCGCCAACCTGCTCCATTGATTATCATTAGAAAGGGGTGGGCCAGTCGGGGCCAGATCAGCGCTATGGGGGCGTCCCAGTGTTCCTAACAGTCTCACCGGACCGTGGAGCACATGGCTAAATGCAATGGAACGGCGTTGAGGAGGAAGTTAAGAGACATACCCTTCTCAGCATCTCCTGTGCAATAGGGACATAACTGCAGTACCGGCCGGAGGATCTTTTCAGCCGCTGTGTTCTAATGCGGGCGCATTCCCTGCGCACTCTTATCAGAACTCCCCACAGCACACTATGGATCGGTGGCCGTAGCCGCTCGCTTCATAGGTTGCACTGACAGGGCTTTCTGTGGCCGCTATTCACTGAATAGCGGCCGCAGAAAACTGACACGTCAGTTTTCTACGGCGCCGCGAGAGATCCCGGCCGGAGCATATACACATAGAAGATAAGGCAGCTTGTCCTTTCGTACAAAGTATGGCCATTGTTACTGATTGCAACAACGGCCGTACTTTTACGCTGTGGGAACATAGTCTCAATCTCTTATTGCAAAATGTGATATTACTGCTAAAAAAAAAAAAAAAAAAAAGACATAACCCATATGTATGAATACACCGTGAAAGTAGGATGGTGGCTTTTCCATCGTATAAAATCTGTATGCTGGTGTATTACATTGTTCCGAGAACATCTCCCTGCACCATTGTACCTCCTACTGCACGATGCATCAGCCTCTTCCTTATGGTGGAAAACTAAAGCACGCCTTCATGCTGACAATTTGCCTGCTGGGCTTGCAGACCAACCCTAAGGAGACCGTGAAAGAGTTAAATTTGACATTAGTGGTTGATGGGAAGCCCAGAGTAGGTGGGGATGTGTTGGGTGTGTTGCCACAGGAACTGGTGCCAGGGGAGTGGTAAGATGTCACCGCTGATGGTTGCTATGGAAACTGTCCTGGTCCCTATTCCCCAGCCTCCTCCTGCTTTCCCAAAGGCTGCAGGGTCAATGTTACCAAGGAGACCGGTTGGATATCAGGAATAGAGGGATGTGTGCTGGGGGGGGAGATGGGAGGCAGAGAGGTATAGAGACGAGAGAGCATTAATAGGTGAAAAAGGGGAGGAGAACGAGATGAGAGGGAGCAAGAAGGAAAACAGGATTGGGGGAGGGGGAGGAGGATAGGAGAAGGGAGGGCACGACTAAGGAAACAGACAATACCATAGAGAGCAGAAGGGCGAGGCAGGGCGGCGCCGTACAGTAATTGTCAACAAAATATAGATATGTGAAAATCTCCCAGACTTTGTTTAGGGATTGGCTGGAAAGGGTTACGGGCAGAGACATTCTAGTAAGACTCTGCCTAAAGAGGATTCTAGAGTCTCTGGAGAAGGAGGGACCTGCCAGGATCCTTTGTGGTTTATAAAGCTTCCTAAAATAGCGTCCCTGTAATGAAAGCGAGCCCTGTGGATTGGAGGAGGAGAAGTGGCAGCCCACATCACAAGGGCGGAGGGGGGTTATTCATCCGAACCGTCCATCCTCTGAAGCTGTTTATAACCATAGTCACACCACCGCTAAATAAACACCGCCTGCAAAACATCTCCAAGCACTCGCTTGCTTTTTATCGGCATAAGGATTGGAAAAGTCGAATGTATTTTCTGGTTCTGCTACTATTTTCTGTCTGATTCAGTCACCCTGTAGCCAGACGTTTGTACAGCATGATAGCTTAGGGTAAGCTCCTTAAAAAAAAAAAAGCAGTGTGCGGTCTTTATTCGGTAGATTAATAATTAAAGGGGGTATCCTGCGCTACAGAAACACGGCCGCTTTCTTCCAGAGACAGCACCGATCTTGTCTCCAGTTTGGGTGCGAGTTCTGTAACTTGGTTCCATTGAAGTGAATGGAGCTTAATTTTAAACCACATCTGACTTGGAGACAAGAGCGGCGCTGTCTCTGGAAGAAAGTGGCCATGTTTTTGTAGCGCTGGATAACCCCTTTAAAAACATGGTGCAGGCATGTTAATAAACTAAAGGGGAACTATTGTCAGGTTAGATGAATCTGCAGCTTTATCTAACCTGCGGATAGTTCCCCTTAAGCAATGCTATGTCATCTGTTTTATATCCAGGGTTACCTGAAATCCAGAAATACATTTCCTATGGACCTAAAGGACTATCTACAAACCACACATCATGGCCAATACTGTATCTGTACCTTGCACTCCCCTGTGCTCATTGGCTAGATGCATGTTTTTACATTTTAAAGGGGTATTCTATTTTAAAGCAATTATCCCTTATCCACTGGATAGGTTATAGCTGCTATATTTCTGGAAGTCTGACTGCTGGGTCCTCCATCAAAGTGCCCCCCTCCCCCCCAGATCATGGCAAGGAGGAGCATGATTGAGCTGACGGACAGTTTAGCCTGTGCTGCCCCATTCAAGGTTTATAGAACTGATAAAAAAGCTCCGATAATCAGTGGGGGTCCCAGCATCAGACCCACCCAATATATTTGCTTCGAATCAGAATACCGTTAGTTAATTCACTAGCTGATTGCTGGTCCTTTTACATAGGCCGATCATCATGTAACAGCGCCCTTAATTCAAAAACATTTACAGCCAGGGATAAGGGACAGGGTTACAGAAAATCTAAGATCTCCGCTACATCACCAGGATAAGCACTCATTTCTCATTTACAGATTATCTATCCTATCCATCTATCTATCTATCTCTAATCTATCTATCTCCTATCTATCGCTTATCTATTCATCTATCTATCTCTATCATCTATCTCCTAGCTATCTATCTATCTCTAATCTATCATCTATCTCCTATCTATCTATGTATCTATCTATCTCCTATCTATTGCTTATCTATTCATCTATCTATCTTTATCATCTATCTCCTATCTATCTCTAATCTATCTATCATCTATCTCCTATCTATCTATCTAATATCTATCTCTAATCTATCTATCTCTAATCTATCTATCAATTTATCTATCTATCACTTATCTATTCATCTATCTCTATCATCTATCTATCTATCTATCTATCTATCTATCTAATATCTATCTCCTATCTATCTATCTATCTAATATCTATCTCTAATCTATCTATCATCTATCTCCTATGTATGTATGCATCTATCTATCTCCTATCTATCATCTATCTCCTATCTATCTATCTATCTCCTATCTATCTATATCTCTTATCTATCTCCTATCTCTAATGTACCTATCATCTATCTCCTATTTATCTGTCTGTCTATCTATCTCCTATCTATCTATTATCTATCTCCTATCTATCTGTCTATCTATCTATTTCCCAATGTGGATTCCTCTACGCAAATTTTGTGGTATAAATATACTATTAAAAGATTTAATGTGGAGGACAGTCTAAAATTCAACAGAAAGCGCTAATGTGGAAAGTAGTAATGGCTTGGAAACACCGCTTTGTCTCCCTGTTTGTAATCCCTGCTATGGAGCATTAAAGGGGGGACTCCAGAGAAAATATTTTTAAATCAACTAGTATCAGAAAATTATACAGAACTGTTAGACAAAAAACTTAATCCTTCTAGTACTTAACAGCTGCTATATGCCCTGCTGGAAGTGTGATTTTCCCTCCAGTCTGACACTGTGCTCTCTGCTGCCACCTCTGTCCATGTAAGGAACTGTCCATAGCAGGAGCAAATCCCCATAGAAAACCTCTCACCTGACGAGGACAGAGGTGGCAGCAGAGAGCACGGCATCAGATTGGAAAGAATACTCTACTTCCTGCAGGACATACAGCAGCTGATAAGTTTTTATATAGAAGTAATTTACAAATCTATAACTTTTTTACACCAGTTGATTAAATAAAAAAAACATTTTTTTCTCCAGAGTTTCCCTTTAAAGTCTATGATTAAGCTGATGAGTGCTATGGATATTCTTGCTACACTACAAGGCAACAAGGCTAACCACTGTGCCACCTACAAGGTAGTTCTCAGCCCCTGCTCCCCTCCATTTCATGCTGAGCTTTCTGCTACAACTTCGACTGAGCTGCAATATTAGCTCCGTCTACAGGGGCAGGGCTAAACTCAATGTGGAATTCTAACCAACCCATGGGAGGGAAGCCTACCGGATACTCCACCTGTGATTATGCTTAGAGGACGTAACAGGAAACAGATATTGAACTTGACATCACAGGAAGTAAAAATTACAAGCAAAGTGGTCTAATGACTGAAAACACAAGAAGAGCTAGAAATAAATAATGAAAGTGTATATAGAATATACACCTACAGAAATGAATGCAATTGTAAAGTAAAATCAGTTTATTGAAAAGTCCTGGACAACCCCTTTAAATTATCACTTTTCACTGAACCACCCATTTAGGGTGCCCTCATACACACTTTTTGTCTGCAGTTTTTCAGGCCCCCCAAAAAATACCAGATAAAACATCAATGTGGCGCTTGGCCTTTTTTTCCTATTTCTTTGCCTTTTTTTTTGGCTTTCTTTCTGGTGTTTTGATAGTATGTGTGAATAATGTTTTCTTTGTTCTTGACATTTTCCACTGAAGTCCCTGTTAAGGGTCCAAAAATGCTGACCTGAATGCACCCGCTCCAGAAAGGAAGGGGTTAAGTGACCCTTTCCTTGCACAGAGTTTGCGAGGGGGGGGGGGGGGGGGGGGGGAGAACAAACAGTCTGATCTTCTGTGTGGTAGACTGTGGTCTGTAGGTGGGTGGGAGGGGGTCCAAGGGGTGACAGTCTGGTCCCCAGGGGGTTAAGTTAACCCTTGTGGGCCACACTGCTCCACTAGGGGGGAAGGGTTAAATGGAGGGAACCCTACTCTACTTTTTTTAAATAATTTATTTAAAAAAGGCAAATAGGGTTCCCCCTATTTCCATGACCAGCCAGGTTAACAAACCACAGTAACGATCTAAGGTGCAGCTCACCTGTATCTGATTTTGCTGAGGTTAACTGGGATATACCATCCAATGTACATAGTGACGTCAATTTCTAAACATACCAGTCCTCAAAGCAAAATCTGATAATATATGTCAATTTATTGTAATAAAAAAAATGACATATTATCAGATTTTGCTTTGAGGACTGGTATGTTTAGAAATTGAGGTTAACAAACCAAAAAGCAGCAGCATAGTAGTACCATGATGGGAAGGGCCATTTATTTTGGCCCTCTTCAGCCTAATAGTACCAGCCTGCTACCGCCCATTCCAGAAGCGCCAATTTTGATGCTCCATGACTACTGAAACCTGGCTCTTCCCAGTGCCCCTGGTGCGGTGGATACTGGGGTAATTGGGGGGGGGGGGGGGGGGTAGGTAGCCATTTTATACCATCTAACACTAAGCCCCAACTTAGTACTGGATGCCATCAGACAGATTTCACCACTAAGCCTTATAAAGTAAATTAAAAAAGACAAGACACAATTGATTTTATTCCAAAAATTAAATCCTTGCACCCCTCATTGACTATTTTATTACAGAAAATAAACAACATCAAAACGCTGTTCATCAACATAGTCGACCAAATCTGCTGCAATCCTTTTGACACCAATATCTGAAAAACAAAAGGAAGACACAAAAAAAGGCAGGAGCAGAACACCCATCATTTTGACAGGTCTTCTGCGCCTTAAAGTATGCAGCATCTTGCCAGATGCTAACAGTCTGCACACAAGGGGTTAAAGGAGAACTCCGGGAAAAATTTATTTTTTAATATGTTATTACATAAGGAAAGTTAGACAAATTCCTAATATACTGTACACTTATTATGGAAAATGCACATAAAGGCAGGCTTCAATTTCTCTAAAAAAAACGTGACGTCACTAATCGGGTGTAATTCATATGAAGTGTCCAGCAGGGGGCGCAGTATATAGAGAAATTACATTGTAAGAATAACTAGGGGCTTATTTATGCTTTATTCACAAAATACAGCTATTGTGCATTTCCCATAATTAGTGTATATTAGGAATTTGACCTTATTTGTTCTAATAACTTTCCTTATGTAATAACTAGAGATGAGCGAACCTCGAGCATACTCGAGTCCATTCAAACCCGAACTTTCGGCATTTGATTAGCGGTGGCTGCTAAAGTTGGATATAGCCCTAAAGCTATGTGGAAAACATGGATATAGTCATTGGCTGTATCCATGTTTTCCAGACAACCTTAGAGCTAAAGTACAGCAGCTCTCGCTAATCAAATGCCGATCGTTCGGGTTTGGATGGACTCGTACCCGAACCCGGTTCGCTCATCTCTAGTAATAACATATACAAAATACATTTTGCCCAGAGTTCTCCTTTAAGTGAGGATGCATCACCTTCACACTTGACACTTTGGATGCCATACTGAACAATGTGGCCCCTAGGGTGTTAAGTGGAGATGCAATCTCCACTTAACACCCTGGGGGCCAGATTGATCTCACACTGTACCCATACCCATACCAGCAAGGAAGTGGGTTGTGTCCCCTTTCTTGCTGGAATAGGTGAAGTGTGTGTGTGGTGGGGGGGGGGGGGAGAGAAGTGTCCATACTCATCTCCAATGTCTTCTCTCTTCACCAGAGCCCAATGCATTAGTGTCTGCTCAGCCAATCAGCAAAACGCCACCCCAAAAAAACGCCATGTAAGGCCGATCATAAACTTCCATTGACCTCCAATTTAACATCTGGCCGATGGTGTTTTTGCAAAAAAAAAACCTGCATACTGAATAATGCTACCACTGCTACAGAATAAAATCCACAGTCCAATATCACTAATTCCAATATATTGGCATATATAAGCTCAACACAGGCTCTGCGCACCATAAGTGATAACAGTGCAGTTACAGCCAATAACTCACAGGGGTCGTCTTCTTTGAGTGCATCACAGGAGGGGGGTCTTCTCCAGTTAGAGTTGCTCACTTTTTCTCTTCTTCTCCATCCAGCCTAGGTCACCATGAGGACTTCTCTCAGTAGGATCTGCCAAACAGTTTAGGCTTCTTACTTATGCCCCACCATCCTCCACATCTATTTGCTCCATCTGTTCCCTCAGATAAAAGTAAGTCCCCTCTGTATCCATATAGTAGTTAGACCGCTGTGCCCCCCATATAGTAGTTAGGCCCCTCTGTGCCCCTATATAGTAGTTAGGCCCCTCTGTGCCCCTATATAGTAGTGATACCCCACGCTGTGCATCTGTATAGTAGTTAGACCTCCCTTTGCAGGTAGCTCCCCTAGTAGGTAATATCCCCATGTAGATATATCTCCCATAGGTAGTGTCCATGGTAGGTAGGCATCTCCCTGTAATTTACCCCCCTGGAAGTTAACCTTCCCCTATGTAGTCATTTCCTTGAGTAGTCAGCCCCCTGCTGTAGGCCTCTCCCCATGTAGTTAGCCTTCTTCCTCCATATAGATATCTTTCCTTGTAGTCAACCCTTTTCCCTATATAGTTATCTCCCCTGGTACTTTGCCCCTATCCTCATGAAGGAATCTACCTTGATTAACCCCATTCTTCATACAGGCTTCCACCTGCAAATTACTTCTCCCCCCCATGTAGGCAATACCATGTAAATTACCACCTCTTCCTCCTGTGGGTAATCCTGCTAGTTATCTCCCTCCCAGTGTAGGCAATCCCATGTTAGTTCCCCCCCCCCCAATGTAAGCAATCCTTTGTAATTAGCCGCCTCCCCAATAAAGATATCACACACACCCATGCCGGCATCCTCATGTTAAAAAAAAGAAAAAAAAATTATACTCACCTAACTGCAGCATCTCCTTCTTCATCCTGCTCTCTCCCCCATAAAATATGCTACGGAAAAAAAAAACAATTTGGGCGGTGAATGGGGATTCATTATTATTATTTTTTTAAGGGGGGGGGGGCACTATTACACACGTCAACAGCAAGCGGGTAAGTGCAGGTGGGGCCGCAGAGAGCTGGGGGGTGGCTGCCTGGATGATCATTAGATCGTCCAGGCAGCCCATAGGATAGTGGCGGTCTGCTGCCCCCACTCCTATTGAATGGAGCAACAGCAGCAAGTCGCTGCCATAGTGTTGGTTGTCTTTCAACATGTTGAAAGACAACTATCAGCCGACATTGTGCATGCCAGCTGATCATTGCCTTTTATTACACAAAGTGATTATTGGCCAAATACAGCCAATAATCGCTTCGTGAAATAGGGCCTTAAGTTTTTATTTTACTGGTTAGAATCAGATACTGAAGAGGTCATTCCACGGGGAGCTGCTATTGTCTCAACAACATGTTGTTGCAATGCTGTACAGATCACTTTACAGCAGCCTCTTCTTATCCCCACAGACACAACAGGAAGTCTCAGCTTAGTTTTATCCCCAGTGGTGAGAATAAGAACTACATGATTTTCGGATTATTTTATAATATAGATAGAAAAATGGAAAACTGGAAAATATTTAACCAAAAATTCTTTAAAAATATGTGTAACATAAAAATCATTATTTAAACAATTTCTAATGAGACATTGCTTGAAAAGTATAAAAAGAAGCTGATGAATATTCTTGCAGGTGTCGGGTTGTGGCCGCTCATGTGTCACAGTGCGACCCCATTTATCTATATTAGGTATGATGCACTACAATCTATAATGCAACATGACAGTCTTTGGTCGTCTGACCCCTGTCGTAGCCAAGATCACCGTGCAGCTGCAGCCTAAAACAATTATGTCTGAATTAGCCAGTGAAGGCAAATTTACTATAGTACACATGCGGCAGTTAGGACAGTAGTGAGCATTGTTGTCTTACAGCTCTGGTGTCCTCACTTCAAACCCAATTAAGGGCAATTTCTACAAGAAATTTGTTAGGGTTTCCTCCTAAACTTAAAAATCTTAATGATAAGTTGTTTTCTTAAGAAATTGTCTTGAGTCTGTGTATTATTGGGGAGAGTGGACCTAACTACCATGGTCCTACCTTCTAGGGAACCTACATATCAGGGGGCCCTACCAACCTAATGATGGCAAATATCTACCTACTAGGAGAACTACCTACTAAATGGGGGTATCCATCTATCTAATGAGACTTACGTATGACCTAAGTACATAATGACAGGACCTACTGAACTTCCTTAAAGGAGAAGTTTGGTGTCAGACTTTTCTTTCAAAAGAGCCGCCGGGGAGGTAGGTGCATGTTATGTTCAACCACCTCCTCCCCGGCTCCAGTGCAGGGGTCCACTGTCCCCTCACTCTGGTTGCCGCCCCCAACCCCCAGCTGCATCCTGGTCTGAGCCAGGTCTTGACGTGTCAATGGCTGTGGCGGGGTCCTGTCTCGCCCACTGGTTGGTTGAGCAGGCCTGACACGTCACAACCCAGGTCCCCACTCAGACTAGGAAGCAACTGGGAACCAGAGCTGAGGAAAGCGGACCCCAGCACTAGAGTCGGGGAGGTAGATGGTATTATGTTCAGCCGCTTCTTCCCCAGATCTTTTGAACAAAATGACGAACACCGGACTTCTCCTTTAATTACACAATTACTGTGTGGGGAATAAAACGGGTATTATTACAGCTTTTTAGGGGCTTTAAGGGGTAGTAGGCGGTTTTCTTTTTCTGCTTATTTAACACATATTACCAAGTAATATAACTTTGTAATGTGTGTTAATAAGCTGTCTGGCCCTGTTCCCCCACGGTACCCCTTTAAGGGGGCGGTACCCCTTTAAGAAAACAGCCATGTTTTTTGTCTTAGCAAGATTGCATTCCCAGACAAAAAAAGCAACAAGGTGTAGATGTGACTAGAGCATAAAACATGATGTGACAGCAGAACGGTGACTGCAGCTTTGGAGCATTTTTCTGTAGTTTAGAAGCACAGACAGATATAATAACGGTACCATGTGTCACCTTATCCAGTGTCAGCAGTTTGGAATGTGAATTGAAGCAGACAGATTTCCTTTGAAAACAAACTTGGAAAAGAAAAATAATATTACCAATTATTCTTCTGTATATGGTAAAAAAAAATGAATTAGTTAAACTATAGTAAAATTTAATTATAATGTTTTTGTCCATTCAAATTTGAAGTAAAAATATGTATACAGATGGTGAAGGATGTGCAGCTTGAACACAGTCACAATGCTACACGGATTCTTTGAGCAATGCTGGGATCAGCATTTAAATTAAGATGTGATTAGACAATAATTGATTTAATACACAAGAAAAATGTATTATGTTAAATACTTGCACTGAATTAGAAATCTAACAAAAAAATACCAGCATACATTTATAAAATTAACGTGTACTTCAGAAAATTATTTAATTGATCGTTTAGATGCATATGCCAAGTGCCAAAATTTTACGTACTGAACCCAAATCTGCTGCCATCTTGTGGAGAACAAGAAACTAACACCTATTGGTACAAACACCATTGTTTACTGTATAAAGCTTCTAGAAAGTGTCGCCGTCGTTACAAAAAAATGTTGACGTGTCATAGAGATATGTCAAAAGTTTTGATCGGTCCGGGTGTTCAGACTGTTAGACTGATCGTCAGAACGAGAGGGGTGAAGACTGCGATGCAGCACGTCCACCCTCCGCTCTGAGTTAGAAACAAAAGAGCTGGACTCCATAGAGCGCCATTATAAGTCCGACTCTTTTTTCTAACTTAGAGCAGAAAGTGGACATGCTGCAACACAGTCCTCTTCCTGCTCATTCTCCCGATCGGTATGGGTCTGAACACTCAGACCCGGACCAATGAAAACTTTAGACATGCCGAAAGTGTTTTGTAACAGTGACCCTTCAAAGCCTTTTATGAGAATGATGGTTGTCCTCAGGGAGATCAACCAAAACACCATCACATGTTTCTCAACATCAGTGAGCTAGCCAGACCTTCCTCTGGGAAGAAACAACCAATCCAAAGTGTATCTCCAGTCAAGGAGACCACCTTCCAACAAGCCACAATCAAAAATTGACTGGACTCAGTAAGGTGTCCATCCACAGACAGCTGTTTTGGGGTGTTTGCCCCTCATCAGTGTGGAGCAGGATTCTGGCTAGTAGGAGCAAAGCCTAGTAAGTGTATTCAAGAAAAAGATGGTTGACCTCAGGGAGATCAACCAAAACACCAGAGAGACGCAATCACGCATTTCTCAATGTCAGTGAATCTAGGAACATTGGATTGTTTCTTCCCAGAGGAAGGTCTGGCTAGCGCAATGACATTGAGAAACACATGGTGTCTCCACAGTATTTGCATATTTAGTTTTCCAGGCAGCAACGTTCCTAGATTCATTGACGTTGGGAAACACAAGATGGTGTTTTGGTTGATCTCCCTGAGGGCAACCATCATTCTCTTGCACCTACTAGGCTTTGCTCCCACTAGCCAGAATCCTACTCCACACTGATGAGGGGAAAATACCCTGAAACAGCTGTCTGTGGATGGATACCTTGCTTAGGTATTTCCTATGTCATTCTTGACGGTGGCTCTTTAGAAGTTGGTTTCCTTGACTAGAGACGCCCTCTTGGCTTCGTTTTTTCCTAGTAGAGGTTCTGGCTAGTTCACTGATGTTGAGAAACATGTGATGGTGTCTGTACAGTATTTTTGCATGTTTGACAAGCCAAAGAATTAGGTATATGGGAGGAAAGGCATACGCCATCTCTTGACCCCGGTCTGAGAGAAGGCATCTACAGTCGCTGGGTAGTTAGGGAATTAAACGATACCTATCTCTTCATTGGTGAGGCAGGATATGCTGTGAAAATGACAGGTAGGCTGTCTCTCCTCACTCGAGTGATGCATGGGAACTCCCAGAAGTACCATAGATTTGAAAAATAGGACCTGGGCATTACGGCCAAAACAGGCTGCGGAGGTAAGGGATTAAACACAAAATAAAAAAAAAACAGTCACCTGGGAGTTTGGTGTGATGCAGCACAGACACATCCAGATAAACCTGTAATGTATAATATAATTATAGGACAAATTACACCTCAAATCCCCTCCCCCAACCGAAATGTTTCTCCCACTGCGAACCTAAGCAGTCACAACGGGACGGGCTCAGGCTGTCTGGGGAGACTCACTACTCTGGCACACATGGCAGAAACACCCAAATAACCATACAAATGGGAGTTATAGAGGCAAGTGTGCGGGTTATTATTCGGTGCATTTACAGATCCAACTATAAACCTCACCTTTTAGCTTGAAGCATCATGGGTAATGCGCCCTGTAAGAGAGAACACAGATATAAGCCGGGTATAAGGACAGAAACATCACCCACTAAGCTCTATGTTTCTCCCACTGCGAACCTAAGCAGCCACTATGGGACGGGCTCAGGCTGTCTGGGGAGACTCACTCTGGCACACATGGCAGAAACACCCAATAATGGAAGCAGTGGGTATTACTATAGCCACATGTGCCCATCCCAATATACCACATCTGGGATACTTACCTATCACTTACATGTGAGACGCACACAGGAGAGTCCTGCAAAACAGAAAAATAGAATTGGTGAATATTTTATTCTAAGAAACGACCCACAGGTATTCCCACTTTGTTCACACTACATTTTTGCAATCCATTTTGGGGAAAAAAAGATGGATTTGTGTTCATCCATTTTGATCTTTTTTTCCATTGACTTAAAAAAAAAAAAAAGAGACAAAGGATCAAAACACATTCTGTAGTCGATGGAATTTGTGTACATTAAAAAAAGGATTTTTTTTTGTAAAAACAGATTGTTTAAACGTAGTGTGAACCGAGCCTTACCTATGGGTGATTCCTTTCCCTCCTGTTAGGGCCCTATTACACGGGACGATTTTCGTGCGAAAAATCGTTAAACCGTTCAAATTTAAAAATCGCTCAGTGTAATAGGACCCTTAATGAAAAAGTCACTGCATATGTTGTGGTCGACCCCTCTACTTTGACCCATATTTGTTTATTCACTGTTCCTATTACTTTGGCCAATCGATTGGTTAACAGCTTTGCAATCAGTTTAAAATCTGCCTTTATGAGGGAGATGGGTCTGTAACACTCCGGGCTCTTCTGATCTTTTCCATCTTTAGCTATTACTATGATCGCCATCAGAGCCTGGAGTCTTAGGTAGAGATGAGCGAATTTACAGTAAGTGTGAAGGGAAGCCTTTATCGGGCTGCGGGATTTTAAGTCCGTGCCGCTCCTCCCCGGGTGCTGGGAAAAGATGGATCCAGTCCTGGGAAACTTCTCCCCGTTTCCCAGGACTGGATCCATCTTTTCCCAGCATCCGGGGAGGAGCGGCACAGATCGGACTTCAAAGCCCAGCAGCCTGATAAGCGTAATCCCGATCGGAACAAAGCACTTTACTTCACTTTCGTTAAATTCGCTCATCTCTGGTCTTAGGGTCCCTTTACACGTACAGATAAATAGCTTTAGCGCTCATTTAGCGATTGACAAGCGATGATTCTTTATCTTAACTGATAGGCGTTTAGACGAGAAGTTAAATTGCTACAAAAAGTCGTTAATGCAATTGTAATAGCGACCATATTTGTATACACACTAGAAACGATAAGTGTTTACACTTAGACTTTAGAGCGATTAACAATGGTTTTGAGGTCAGCTCAAAAGATGTGATCGATATATGAACAAGTTTTCGTTTGGCGCTTTTATACCAAAGGAAAAGCAAGGAAATTTGAAAGAGTTAACGATTTCTTGCACGATGATTAACCCCTGTAAAAGGCTCCTTACCATCCCTCATCTCCCCTATTGCCAATTTAAGCTTATTCAATGCAATAGGTTCATCTAACCAAGCTGTTTGTTCCTCGGATAGCTTACACAGAGGGATCTCATTGGGATATTTAACCAGGTCTTCCTCTCAATTAACCTCCAAAGAGTATTGTTTACAATAAAATTCTAAAGGTTAAAAGGTTTCTACGATCTTGGGGCCCTATTACACTAACAGACTATCTGGCAGATTTATTTGAGCCAAAGCCAGGATTGGACTATACACAGAGAACAGGTAAAGGAAAGACTGGAGATTTCTCCTCTTTTCAAATCCATTCCTGGCTTTGGCTTAAAAAAAAATAAAAATCTGTCAGATAATCTGTTGGTGTAATAGGGCCCTCATCGTGTGTATCTGCCCTCATCGCCATAATTCTGCCTTTCCCCTGCTGTATCCGAGTTATTCTACCCAAATAACCCCTGGGTTATCCCCCCTGCTCCTACTTTTTACAGTCACAAATAGCCCCATTATTTCTTCTTTAATATATTTCTGGGGGGAATATAGAAAGCCTTGTCAGAGGATGTTTCATATACTCAGTGTGATAGGATGTGTGTGCTGGCTGGATATACAAGTATTGATTAGCTTGGAGTCAGGCCGTCTGTTTACCTTGTGGAGAAGACCAAATGCTCCCTGCATGGGGCAATAAGCATGGAGCGGCAAAGAAGATGGTGGCTTAGATTAGTCAGGCTTAGGGCCCTATTCCACAGGAGATTATTGTTCGAAAAATTGTTTTGTGTAATAGACAACGATTAAAGGAGAACTCCGGCTAAAATGTATTTTTTTATGTGTTATTACATAGGAAAGTTAGACAAATTCCTAATATACACTAATTATGGTAAACGCACATATAGTACTATTCAGTTCAGACAGGCCACCCTTCTCCTCTCCGCTCAAACTAACATGTTACTCCTCCGAGCAGAGAGCGGCGGCAGCGGACGAGCGCGTACCCTCTCCATTCACTTATAGCAGCACACGGAGTACGGACGTTGTTTGCTATGTTGCTTGTTCAATTCATTGCATTTTTCTCATAAAATGTACATTGTGTTAACTTAGCCTCAAACACAAACTTCTTCTAATTATTATTATGAATATTTTTTGTTAAATAGAATAAAATCACCTGGGAGTTTGGTGTGACGCAGCACAGACGCATCCAGATGAACCTGTAATGTATAATATAATTATAGGACAAATTACACCTGAAATTCCCAAATCCCCTCCCCCAACCTAAATGTTTCTCCCACTGCGAACCTAAGCAGTCACAATGGGACGGGCTCAGGCTGTCTGGGGAGACTCACTACTCTGGCACACATGGCAGAAACACCCAAATAACCACACAAATGGGCGTTATAGAGGCAAGTGTGCGGGTTATTATTCGGTGCATTTACAGATCCAACTATAAACCTCACCTTTTAGCAAGAAGCATCATGGGTAATGCGTCCTGTAAGAGAAAACACAGATATAAGCCGGTTATAAGGACAGAAACATCACCCACTAAGCTCTATGTTTCTCCCACTGCGAACCTAAGCAGCCACTATGGGACGGGCTCAGGCTGTCTGGGGAGACTCACTCTGGCACACATGGCAGAAACACCCAATAATGGAAGCAGTGGGTATTACTATAGCCACATGTGCCCATCCCAATATACCACATCTGGAATACTTACCTATCACTTACATGTGAGACGCACACAGGAGAGTCCTGCAAAACAGAAAGAGCGGGAAACCAGGTGCTCAGCACTGTACATATACATACATACAGCCCCACACCCACCTACTCACCCTGCTGCTGTGCTGCAGCCACATGGCGAAGGCTAAAGGACCTTTAATGACATCATGTCCATGTGACCAGTGTGGGCGGAGATACCTTCAGTCTACTTTCTACATTATTTTCTTGAAGGCTAAAGGACCTTTGATGACATCATGCTCATGTGACCAGTTAGGGTAGAGCTATGTTCAGTCTGCCCTGTTGCCTGGGTTTCTTAGGGCTAATGCACACTGAGCAAAAGGCGAGGAATTTCTGTTTGAAGATTTCTGCTTGAAATTCTTCTTGTGGGGTATGTGCACACTGAGCAATTCTCGAGGAATTGAAGCAGAAAGTTTTCAAGCAGAATTTAACCTCCCCCCCCCCTTGACTTCTATAGGATTCCTCTAGCAGATCTACAGCAGAAAATTCTGCAGTGTGAACAACAGAGCAGAAAAACCATGATACACAATGGGACTTTGCGCTGTACATATCTTACAGGAGGAATTTCAAGCTGAAATTCCTCTTCAATTCCTCGCCTTTTCCTCAGTGTGCACATACCCCTGGGGCTGAAAGCAGATCTGCGGTAGAAAATTCTGCAGTGTGAACAACAGAGCGGAAATCCCATTGAACACAATGAGACATTGCCCTGTTCATTCTTTTACAGGAGGAATTTCAAGCAGAATTTAAGAGCGGATTCCTCTTTAATTCCTCGCCGTTTGCTCAGTGTGCATGATCCCCAACAGCGTCAGTCTGTAATGCTTGTTTCTCTTACGTTGCATTGGTATCACAACATATGGGGTATTATCGCCCCTGGGACGAAGGAATATTTAATAAATTAATCAAACATAAATTTTATTCCCCTCCTCCAGGAAGTATAAATAGGCCCCACCTCCCTGGATCATCAGTCTTTTTTCTTCGTTTCTGTGTAGCGCTAGGGGACTTTGTCCCTCCTCCTTAAACCCTGTGTTTTTTGCCTTTAGGTACCTGCATGGTTCCGGCTAAACTAAGATATCCTTCGCAGGATCCGGGTTTCAGGCTGTATTTACAGACTCTCTTCTTTTCAGGTCAGTCTTTGGTCTAGAACGGTTAATATTATCCATAGGCCGAAGTGGAATGCAGTTTGCGTTCCGTCATACTTCCGGTACATCACTTCCAGCCTATGGAATGCATCGGCGCCGCGTGCCCAGAAGAACGGGCGGGCCCTCACCTGGGATAGCTAAGTATATTGTACTGTATCTGTACTGTATTTAGCTTTGCATTTGTACCTTCGGTATGTGACTTAGCTTTGTATCTTGTATTATATTTTCCTTGCTTTTATCACTTAAGTAAACTTTATTAACTTTTTATCCTGTGTGAACATATTTATTCCCGCATCTTAGAACCTACTATAAAACAATGACCTATCCTTAAAGAGGTTGTTCACTAAAAAATGTGTAATTTACTTCTATTAAAAATATCAAGCCTTCCAGTACTTATCAGCTTTTGTATGTCCTGCAGGAAGTGGTGTATTTTCTCCAGTCTGACACATTGTTCTCTGCTGCCACCTCTGTCCATGTCAGGAACTGTCCAGAGCATCAGAAAATCCTCATAGAAAACCTCCTCCCCGCCTCTCACCTAAGGCCCTCTCTATATTTTATATCTAGAAAAGACTGTTATGACTCTGTAACTTATAGCAAAGCTTCGGCTGCCCAGGCTTGATGGGAATTGTAGTTTTGCAACAGCTGGAGGGCAGAAGGTTCCCCACCCCTGGTTTGGATGTACAGATGTAAGTCAAGATGGAACCATTGTGCTTGAATATTTTATTTGCATTTGCTGTAAGAGCGAGTGCAGAGGCCACGGTTATAACGAAATATCTAGGGCTGGTGAGTGTACTGATATAGTTTATGTTTTATGCTTTCTACAGTAGTCTCTGTTAAAATGATTTAAAAAAAATACAATTAACAGATTTGGGGAAAAAAAAAATATTTGATCAAATAGAATGTACCAAGAGAGACCATTGGCTAGTATTGGGTCCAACTCTGGGGTTCACCTTAACGTGGTGAGTTAGTACATTCTATTTGATCAAATGGTTTGCTGAGAACCTAACTTCTTTTTTTTATAAAAAATATGAGTATTGGGTAACTATGCTTTTGGGATTTTTTTTAATACTTCAGTTTTATTTATAAATAGAGATGAGCAAACCTGGAGCATGCTGGAGTCCATCCGAACCCGAGCGTTCGGCATTTGATTAGCGGTGGCTGCTGAAGTTGGATAAAGCCCTAAGGCTATGTGGAAATTAGGGATGGTCCGAAACTGCAGAGATTCGGGTTCGTATGAACCCGAACACTCGGCATCAGATTCCCGCTGTCTGCCCGCTCCGTGGAGTGGGTGGATACAGCGGGAGGACCGCCTGGAAAACTGGGATACAGCCTATGGCTGTATCCCAGTTTTCCAGGCGGTCCTTCCGCTGTATCCACCCGCTCCACGGAGCGGGCAGACAGTGGGAATCATTACCGAGAGTTCGGGTTCGTACCATCCCTAGTGGAAATCATGGATATAGTCATTGGCTGTATCCGTGTTTTCCAGACAACCTTAGAGCTTTATCCAACTTCAGCAGCCCCAGCTAATCAAATATCGAACTTTCAGGTTCCCAGATACCGGCCAAGTAAAATGTGCATCAAAGCCCTGGCAACAAAACAGTTAAAGGGCAAGTTTCCGACAAGAAATTACCTTCTGTTTTAACTCAAGCTCTAAGCTAATATTTTATCCTAACTTCAGATAGACTTTGAAAGTGAAGATTTAGTCTCTCTCCATATAGTATATACAGTATATGCCTTCTTATTGCGGATGCTGCAGTTAATCGTTTTACCATGAGGTGGCACTGTTTCACTGACCATTAATGCCTGAAGAGGGAGCAGAGTTCAGTCACTTAAATCCACAGCATAGGATTCCCTAGTAGTGTCCCAGGATCAGAACCCCACCGTTTACAAAGTGGTGTTATATCAAGGGTTAAGACCTTTAAAAGTTGCAGCGCCTACAATTCTACATTTGCAACCAGGGTCGGACTGAGACTATAAAGCAGCCCTGTCATAAAAAGAACCCTTCAAGCCCATATAACATATCATACAAGCAACATATATGCAAAGCTGATTATACACACACACACACATTATACATGCAGGAACTCACATACAGACCTTATGCAGCAGTCACAGTACAGTTGATTCTACCCTGTTCTGGTGAATGGGCTACGATTTAAACAAACTAAGGAGAATCAACTGGTCCGCACCATGATGCTGAGTGGACCTCCCACTCAGGACTGCTAAATCCAAAGGCAGGAGCACCTGCCTCCCTAGTCCCGTCCTCTGCATTGTGCAATTTTGGAGCAGCAGAATGAAAAAAAAGTGTAAGGGTACGTGGACACTATGGAATCACCACGGAAAACATGTTGCAGATTCCGTAACTCGCACCTGCTTGTGGACTCTGGCAGCCTTGCGCATCTTAGCCCGTGTCAGACTTCTTTGGACGGACATCGGAATCCACCTGTGCATAGAATGGAGTCTATGACACGGACGACGATGTGCAAGGCCACCAGAGTCCGCGAGTGGGTGCGGGCTGTGGAATTCGCAAAGGGTTTTCTGTAGCGATTCCGTAGTGTGCACGTACCCTTAGTGCCTGCACAGCCCCCCTACCTGTGCAATCTGGGATTGGTAGGAGAGAGGACTTGGGCGCTAGCTGCTTCCTGCACCTTTACAGACTCTGCTATCTGCCGCCTCAGGCAAGATGCAGCTCTGACCAGGAGGCAGAAAAGACCGGCCTATATGAAATTTGGCCAAAATACCAGATGGCCAGTCCGGCCCTGTTTGCAATCCTGTCCTTTGTGCCACAAGTTTGAATGAAGCTATACAGCACATTAGACGCATGCTTATGGGGAAGAAAGGGCTTCTTTAAAGTGACTCTGTACCCACAATCTGACCCCCCCCCCTCCCCCCAAACCACTTGTACCTTCGGATAGCTGCTTTTAATTCAAGATCTGTCCTGGGGTCCCTTAGCAGGTGATGCAGTTATTGTCCTAAAAAACAACTTGCAGCCCTGTGTCAAACTGGCATGGCCTAGATTTTGTATGCATTAGGCTGACACAACCTCTCCGTCCCTCCTCATCATTAGGAATGCTCCAGGCAGATTTTCTCCTATTCTTCACCTGTGTAAGCACGGCACATGGGCTGGATCATTTAGGCAACTGTGCAGTGTTCACTGCAGAGGAATAGGATAAATTCTGGCAGTGGCATTCCTTATGATGAGGAGGGTGGGGAGGAGGGACGGAGGGGTGGTACAAAGTTAGGGCACAGACACTCTAAGCCACGGCCTTTGGGCACAGGGCTGCAAGTTTAAAAGTTGTTTTTTAGGACAATAACTGCATCATTTGCCGAACAGACACCAGGACAGATCTTGGATTAAAAGCAGCTATCCGAAGGTACAAGTGGTTTGTGGGGTCAGATTGTGGGTACAGAGTCGCTTTAAAGTCAGGCAATGGCAGAAAACCAGCTCTGTCAGTGGTAGGAGACTGGACTCGGGAGCTGTCTTATCCTGCTTCTCGCCCTGGTACCGACCCCTATGGACTATCTGCTGCCTCAAGCGAGATGCAGACATGACTGGCCCACGGTAAAGAAGGCCTTTCTTCCCCATAACCATGTGTCTGTGCAGTAAAACTTTTTTTTATAACAATCGGCGTTTAGACTCTCACACATAGGGTGAATTGGAGAAAGACTGTTTACACGAAGCGTTCTGCGAATTTTTAGCGAACGACCAACAACAATTTGAGAACTTATCGAAAGATCACAATAAACGATTTCTCACCCGTCGCTTGATCGTTCGCTTGTTTACACGAGCCGGTTATCGCTGAAATGCGATCGTTTCGGTAATCGTTCCATGATGGATAACACCTTTAAACAACTCTGTCAATGTCTCTGAGTGGCCCGGCCCACAGTTCTGATTTGAACTCAAACATCTCTGGGGAGACCTAATAATGTCTGTCTGCCGAGGTTCTCCATCGAGCTTTAGAGGATCCAGGATATGCACAAGGCCACAACATAACAAAAGGTAAGATAAGTAAAAGGGTCTGAATGCATTGTTATCATGTCCAGCAAAGAGTCTATGTGTGTTTAGCAATGACTAGAGCGGGGGTAGGAAACCCTGGCCCTCCAGCTGTTGCAAAACTACAACTCCCATCATGGGACAGCCAAACTAAAGCTTTACCTATCCATGTAAGATGGGAGTTGTAGTTTTGCAACAGCTGGAGGGCCAAGGTTCCTTACCCCTGGACTAGATGGACAACCGACCACCTCAATACCTTCAGCATACACAATAGAAATTCTCAACAGAGACTCTCCAGAAAAAGATCTTTATTGAAGCCTTTTATCCTACCACGTACATACAGGACTCTCATATACATTTCCTTCTAGCCTAAACTCTATAAAGGGACTGTGAGAAAACCCTTAAATTTATTTTGTAGTAATGAAAACCCACTGTAATATATTTGTGGTGTCTTCTATGAATCTTGATCACAAGGCATACAACACGTTCTTTGCTCAACAAAGTTTAGGCAGCATTGTGCCTACAAAGTCTATTTTTGGTCCAGCGATCAATGGAAAGACAGAGGAGTTGTTAAACGGCGCTGCCAGAAACCGATAATCTGATACAAGAAGAAAAAAAATCCTGAACTTTTATTGCAGACAGACATTTACCGTTGTATGGCTCCTGCTTGCCGAGACTTAAAAAAAATAAAAAAAATAAAAATACCTGTTTACAAAGCCTGAGTGTCGTTTAATTTCCACAGCCCATAACTCAGTACTCCAAGGTATTGTGACTGACTAATACACTCCAGAAAGCAGAGTTTTTACCGCCCCCAGAAAATGGAAAACTGCTCAACATCATAAAGTAACTTTTCCATGCCTGGGTGGGCACGCTCCATTTCATCTCCACTCAACGAGTTTGTTGTTAAACAAAAAAAAAGAAGCAGAAAAACCCTGACGTTAATCTGCACAAGTCAATTTATACAGAGTTTTACATGTAGATTTATTGTGGAACTCCATACACATTAGTTATGTGGATGTACAAAAAAGTCAGATAACATCCCAGATCTGTTAAAGGGATACTCCACTTGAATATAACTTTTGATATGTTGCTGCCCATGGTGAGACTAACAATTCCTTCCATACTTGTTATTATCTATTCAGTCTCCTTCCCCCAGTTCCCAGCTCAAATCTGTGTGTGAGCCTCTCAGTCTCCCCCTCCCTTCTGAGGCGGCTGATGTAAACAAGTCCCTGGCTGGCTTTATCTGCAACACTGTAGCTTCTTTGTAATGCTGGGAGGATTATTCTGAGGTCAACTTGCTGATAAAAAACAAAAATAATCTTCCCAGCATTACAAATAAGTTACAATGTTGCAGATAAAGCCTGACAGGGACTTGTTTACATGTGCAAAATTGTAGCTTCTTTGTAAGGCTGGATTCATCGCAGTGAGTTCAGAATAACCCTCCCAGCATTACAAAGGAGCTACAATGTTTAAGATAAAGTCACTCAGGACTTGTTTACATCATCCGTCTCAGAAGGGAGGGGGAGGAGAGGGAAACAGAGAAAAGCTCACACAGATTTTTGTGTCTTTAGCAGAAAGCAGCAGCTGAGAACTGGGGGAAGGAGACTGAATAGATAAAAACAAGTATGGAAGGAATTGTTAGTCTCACCATGGGCAGCAACATATAAAAAGTTATGTTTGTGTGGTATACCTCTTATTTAACTATAGGTCCCTATTACCACAAAAGAACAGAATGTTCTGTACCTACTTGCTAAACCTGTACCTTACAGAATTCTTTTCGCAAAGCTTTCAGATAACTCCTCAAACAACTTGTATTTGGAGCAGAAAGCAGCAGATAACAATAGCTGTCAGTATTACTATTATGTGGTGAGTCTATTCTGCAGACAGGCGAAGTCAGAAGTCTATGAAGTAGAACTTAATATGGATATTCCCACTATTATTAAGAGATGTTATATTAGAAAACATTGTAAAAATATCAAGGGTGCCACTGAAAGTAATTACTAGCACTGAGCAAACTTGCCAATGGCTGTGTACATGTTATGCAGGACTCCATAGGGAAGCATCCAACTTCTGCAGCTGCTGGGAGTCAAATGCAGAGTGTTCAGATTCAGACGAACATTGCCAAACCCAAACTTTCACCAAATTCGCCCGACACTAGTAATTATGTTAAAAAATGTGCAGCATTACGTAACTAGCCCTCCTCCTACCAGCGTCTCTTCATTGTTTCTATTACTTACGTCCTCTAGTTTAGTATTGGGCAGAATAAACATGCAGCGTCCATCAGCTATTGCAGAGCACAGAACAGCTCATGCGCTATTGCTCTATCCCAGATGCACAGGCACTAGGCTCCCTGTGGATTTGAAGAAATTCCCACAAATGCCCTGCCCTGTTCTTAAAGGGAATGTGTCATCAGAAAATTATTTTTTTATGTTAAACATATTTTTAAAGAATTTTTGGTGACATTTTTTCTAATTTTCCATTTTTCTGTCTTATGTTATAAAATAATCCTGATATCTTGCAGTTTTCATTCTCACCACTGCATCTAAAACTAAGCTGAGACTTCCTGTTGTGTCTGTGGTGATAAGAGGAGGCTGCTGTAAAGTGATCTGTACAGCATTGCAGCGTCACGTGACACCAGTAGATAGAGGGGATATAACTTTTTTGAAACTAGCTGATTTGAAAGAAACATTTTTCCGTAGTATCCCCCTTTAGCTGCACAATGGGGTGTGATATCAGAGAAGATCCTGGTATAATAAGCCATTCAGCAGGACCTGCTCACTCAGCCGATAACTGGAGGAGGAGTATCACTTTACTTTTACTGCGTTGCCAGTATAAAATTGTGGATACCATAATATATGAAAGAAGACTTGTCACATTGTAAATGCAGTGCCCTCTGCAGACAGCATTTCATAAAGCCAAGCAGAATTCTGTGCATATTTGCGTGGAAAATATTGTGAGATCACGTGACCTTCTGCTCATTTTAGGCTTAGGAGTCCAGTGGGTGGTCCTACTCTGTGTCTGAAAAATTTCCCTGCATGAGTGTGCGTAGAGATAAATGTCAAACACTAAGGGCCCATTTACACAGAAAGATTATCTGACAGATTATCTGCCAAAGATTTGAAGCCAAAGCCAGGAATGGATTTCAAAAGAGGAGGAATCTCAGGATTTTCTTTATGACCTGTTCCCTATTTATAGTCTGTTTCTGGCTTTGGCTTCAAATCTTTGGCTTCAAATCTTTGGCAGATAATCTTTCTGTGTAAATGAACCCTAAGGCTGCATTCACACGTCCGTAAAAGTTCTCAGTATTTGTGGATCCACAAATACAAAGGGCTTTGTAACCCATTTAGTTCTATGGTGCAATTCGCACATCCTCTATTTTTGCGGATCCGCAATATAAAAAAGGACTTGTAATACGGGCTGCAACTGTGGTACGGACACTCCAATAGAACTCTATAGGAGCCTCCGTATTTTGCAGAGAAAACCTAAGCGCTCCATTAAAACTATCTGCAATTTTGTGACCTCAGCTCCTGGCTGGTTGAGACAGCTAGTGACATCATTTTATGCCATTTTTTTTTTTTTTGGCAGATCCACAAAATACGGAGCACAATACAAATGCACTACAGATGATATTTTGCAGAGGAAAAAAAAAATGCTGATCATGAATTTCATCCTTAAAAGTATACTGGGGTGTGAATGTAACCTAAGTAGTACTGCCCTCTGGACTCAAATTACATTACCAAGGGGGACATTTATCAAGGGCTTTGCGCCTATAATTGGAGTTTTCACCCGTTTTTGATCTAAGTTTTGTTTATGAACAACTATTTGAGAGGCAAATTTTATTTTTAATCTGCCTGTTTTGAGTATTCACCCAAAAATTTATGAAATCTGTGATTTGCGCTCAATTTATCATTTGCAACTTTTTAAAAAGTGCAGGCCTGCGTCTGGTCAGTAACGGAAATATGTTTGCACAATTTTTGCAAATATTCAGAGAATATTTTATTCATAAATTTCTGAACAGTTTGTTAAATTGATAAATTTAGACTCAATAGTAAATGTCCCCCTGTTGCCTGCAGATGAGACTAAATTTTCAACATAACAGCTTTTTATTTAAGTGCCTTTATTGTACCAAGCACCCAGCAATACGCCATCACTTCACTTTACAAGATGGAATTAACCCTTTAAGACATGATGTTAAGCTTTAGTGATCAATCACTAACTTACCACAACTTCTACCTTACTATTACTGTTATTTTTTTTTTTTTTTTTTGGGGGGGAGGGGGGGAATTGATCTAAAATAAATAAGGAAGAATAACTTAAATTATGCATATTTAAACTACAAATCACATTTGGTTCCAGTATATATTTTACTAATTTGGTATCTACAGCGCAAAATAAAAAATAAGTTTAAGTGGAGAGAAGAGTATGATATAACAGAAAATATGCTATGTTTTCCTGGTAATATTTGGAAGCCACTGTAAGACCTTAGCAGATCAGAATTATCAGAGGTGTCCGGTATACCAAGCTGGATTTTATGCATGGATTAATAGTCAATGGCTTTTACAGCCACACGTAAAATACTGAAAGAGTTACATACATAGAGCTAAAAAAAAACTAAAAAAATATTAGGGGCTACTGTGGGACCATGATGCTTTGCAGACTTGTATCTCCCAAAAACTTTACACATTGGGCAGAGGGAACAATATTGTTAAAGGAAGGGCAGAAATATATGGTATAATTTTATAATATTTTAGGGAGGTGTGTATGTGTGTGTGTGGGGGGGAATTAAAGGAGAAGTCCAGCGAGGGGACTTTAAAAAAACAAACATAAAAAAAGAAAAAACGTAGGGGCAGGGGACATAAAAAACAAGCTTAGCTCACTTCTCTCCGTTCCTCTGTAGCGCTCCAGGATCTTCTCCCAGCTCACATTACGGTTGAGTGACTGCCTGCTCAGCCAATCAGTGACTGGGGCGGGACTCTGCTGCAGTCACTTATCGGCTGAGCGGCAGATCCGTGAGCTGGGATGGCATTTCCCCCTCTTTGTAACATGGGGGGGGGGACCTTGGGGTGGTGCCGGTGTAGCAGCATTGGTGTGGTCACATGGAGAATCCCTGACGGCTGCCCAAAAATAAAAATGGTTGGACTTCTCCTTTACAAGTAAAGGAGTACAAACTGTCTGAGTTTGAATTTCATAAATGAGCTTACAGTGGCGGATCCCATTGTTTGCCAGGGAGAAATTTTCATACTACGTAAAAGTATATTTGAAAAAAAGAGGGGGGAAAAAAAAAAGACAAGAACAAGAGAAAACAAACCATGCAGAATAACATACTGTGGAGAACAATCTGTAATAGTAGTGGATGATGCAGAAGTTAATAACAATAACTGAATAAAATGGATTCTGCTCCACGTGAAGACTGGGTCGAGCGCAATGTGCTGCTTGGTGTTGCCCACAATGTTGTTGGAAACCAGGGCATAGTCCCGAAATGCGTTCAAGTCCATAGCACCCAACAAATGTTTTTTTGCTTTTTTTCCAAGAAGAAACGAAAAGTAGAAAGAGAATGGAGACGGGTTAAAATAAAAAGTGGCTCCTTATATTTCAAACATAGAAGAGCCTGACCCTTGATGTACTGACAAGAAGTTCAGCATCGTAAAACTTGGTTTCTATGATGACATTACCACTGTAAAAAAAAAAAAAAAAAAAAAATGTTAAAACAGCAGCACATATTTAGATCAAGCCTATATATCTATTATACACATATACACATGCTGTTTTCTATTGAAAGGTACAGAATATGTTAAAGGGGGAACTATCAGCAAGTTAGACGAATCTTCACACCTCCTCTTTTTTTTTTTTTTTTTTTTTTTTAAGTAAAAATGCCATGACATGGTTTTTTTTTCAGCAGCCAGATGTTAGCTAGGAGTCAATGGAAGTTTACAATTGCCCCTACACACATGGAGTTTTTTTTTTTGTAGTGTTTTTCTCTCCTCTTTGGCATTTGCGGCTCAGTGGCAGTTTTTGAAAAACACAGCAGGCTGAGGGTTTGGCGTTTTTTGGGGGCAAACTGTGGCGTTTTTCTCCCATAGACATCAGTGGAAGTCTTCTGCTCCACTAAATAACACCATAGCCTATGCATATGGCACTTTTTAGTGGCGCTTTTCAGGGAGTTAATTAACCCTCCGGTCTTCTTTCACTCAGCGGCTGAGCAGGGACACTGGCTGGCTGAAATCACACTTGTGACTTGTCACCTCAGCCAATCAGCTGCTGACTCACTGTCTCCAGCTTTAAATAGCCAACAGCCTGACAAACTTCTGGCTCAGTGTGACTGGCTCTGCCACACAAGGCGTTAAGTGAAGATGCATGGCATGCACACTTAAGCCTTTGTGTGCCAGACTGAACAATGTGGCCCCCAGAAGGGTTAAATGAGGAAGCATGCCACCCTTACACAAAGGAGAAGTCCGGCCAAAACAATTTAATACTTATTACTTACCATTGACTTCTATATATATAGTGTACCCCTGCTGGACACTCCATTGGAATTACACCCCCGGTTAGTGACGTCACAGAATTTCAGAGAATCTGAAGTCTCCCTGATTTACTAAATTAAGGGAAATAGCAGTATATGTGCATTTCCCATAATTAATGAACATTAGAAATTTGTCTAACTTTCCATAAGTAATAACATATTCTTTCTTACCAGGGCCTGGCACACTGAGCTGACACAGTGTGCCAGACTCTGGCTTTTCAAAGCTGCCGCTAGGACATCATTGCAGCCGCTAATTGGCTGAGATGGAAAGCCACAAGTGTTATTTCAGTCAATCAGTAGCAGTAAGCCGCTGATTGAAAGAAGATGGGGAGAAGACCGGGAGAACAGTTAATCGTCCTCGCACCCCCCCCCCCCCCCCCCCCCCCCCCAGCACAGCCTGGGGTTCATTTAACCCCCTGGGGACCAGACTGTGGCGTTCTGCCCACTTTCCCAGCGATACGGCACACACAAAACTCTGTGTGCACTGTCACTTAACCCCTTCCTTTCTGGAGCGGGTGCATTTGGATCGGCATTTTGACCCAAACATTGACTTCATTGAAAAGCACCAAGAGTAGAGAAAATAAATAAATTCAAAGATGAGGTCACAAACGGCACAAAAAATGAAGCCAAACAAACAAAAACACCATGCACCACTTAGGCGTTTTTTGGGCCTTTTTTTTTTGGGGGGGGGGGGGGGGGGGGGGGGGGACGACCACCAAACAAAAGTGCTGTTTTTCTTGCATTTTTAGACTGTCTAGTTTCATTTTAAATTAACCTTTAACCAGCATTTTAGGTGCATGATGTCACTTCATCAGCCATGACCCTTTGCTAAAGGTACGACCTTTATCATCAGATGCAGCTGAAAAAGTGCCACTAATATGGCCATAGACAATACACACTGCTAACCCCATAATTAATGTGGAGAGAAAAATCATCTGACAACAGCACTATTTGTAGGTACAGAATTTATGTCTCATGTAAATATAGTTGGTGCATAATTTAAAAGTGTCCCTGTTATAACTTTTAAAATCTAAATTGGCAGAAGATGTGAAATAAAGCAAGTCTGCAATTTACATTCATTATTTTTTTTTGTTATTGTGCTTTAAAACACAGCTATAACTTATATGAAAACCTGGTCCAGTCTCCTAAAGACCACTGTGCAACCACTTGTATACCACTAGGGGGAGCTCAATGCATAAGGATTTATACATCTTCCCCTGAATTCATTATAAATCTATACAGTGGTCTCTGATTCGGTACAGGTCAAGGGGGGCCATGGAGAAGGTCCCCCTCCCCCCTTGAATAAGTTTTAGAGTTTTTGTTTGGAATGGAGGACAGACTGAAAAGAAGGATAATAGCAGAGATAATGAACAAACATCTCCTCGTGGTGGTAGTAGTTCTTGTAGGACACAGTTATTATAAACAAAAAAAAAAAAACACTGTACCCAAGCTGAATTTCATTAGGCCTGATCTGCCTATTCCTCTGCCATTTCAGTTTCTATTCACAAAAAAGTTAAGTTTGTAATTGATTCTGTTAAGATGATCAAAAGGGAAGATTTGTTTTTTCTATATGCAAATAGTGTGAACCATCCCACCACGATAAGGTGGCCTCATGCCCTGGATGGCCCCTACACTGTACTATGGCCTCTCCAAAGCTAACAGTAAGTCTAAGCTCTGGGCATGCAGGATCCAACTAATACTGGCAAAGAGAACATAGCCTTAAGAAATGAGGACATAACTCTCCGGGAATTAGAGGATGCTCTGAGATCTTTTTTGGGGATCTCTTCTCCAGGAGGGGGTGGACTGCCTTTTTATGTCTCTGGGTGTCTCTCTGGTGTTGACCTGCACATGTTGCTTGAGGTTCTCAATAAATCCTGTGATCAGAGGAGGTTGCCACAATCTATGAACCTCTGGCGACATGGGCACAGCAACACTGGTATAATACCCTGGTATGATAGAGGCCCTGGATGCATTTGGTGCCATGTCTGGCTTATCAATCAATTGGGGAAAATCTTGTTTTTTACTAGTAGATGAGATGGTTACAAATCCCATAGGAGATCTGCGGATCTTGAGTCCCTGGAATATCTGGGAAATAAAGAGGAACTATCAAGCAGGTTAGATGAATGGCCCCCAGAGAAAGATATGTCTCTTACCTTTCTCCTCAGCCCCGTTCCTGTGCAGTTCATAGTTGAATCCACGGCCCAGCGCACTGTTAGGAGCACTGCCCGCCCCCATCACGCCGATCCAGCCCATTCCTTCTAGTGATAACCAATGGAGTGGGTGGGTTGGATCAGTGCAATGGCGGCAGCGCAGTGCTGGTAAAGGTGGACACGTGATGGTGTCTCTGCGGTGTTTTGGTTGATCTCCCTGAGGTCAACCAGCGTCCTTTTGCATGCACTTACTAGGCATTGCTCCCACTAGCCAGAAACCTACTCCACACTGATGAGGGGCAAAAACCCTGAAACAGCTGTATGTGGATGGATACCTTGCTTAGGTGGTTTCCTTAATTGGAGACATTCCTTGGCTTGGTTGTTCCTTCCCAGAGGAAGGTCTGGCTAGTTCACTGACGTTGAGACACGTGATGGTGTCTCTGCAGTGTTCTTTTGCATATTTGATTTCCCAGAGGGCAATGTTCTAGAATACACTGACGTTGAGACAGGTGATGGTGTCTCTGCGGTGTTTTGGTTGATCTCCCTGAGGTCAACCAGCGTCCTTTTGGTCTGGACCTATGTCATGGGTGACTGGCTGGGAGATTCAACCAATCATCGTTCTTTACCTGCACTGTACTGTGCTGCTCTCTACCTGCACTGTACTGTGCTGCTCTCTACCTGCACTGTACTGTGCTGCTCTCTACCTGCACTGTACTGTGCTGCTCTCTACCTGTACTGTACTGTGCTGCTCTCTACCTGCACTGTACTGTGCTGCCCTCTACCTGCACTGTACTGTGCTGCTCTCTACCTGTGACAGTATAAACTGCTTTTTAGACACCAGGTAAGGACAGCTCCATTTTATATAAACGCGTTGCAGCCTTTTTGTACTGATGGAAATTATATTATCTGCGGATTAAACAAAAAGTGCTACGGTTGCTTTAATTGATTCAGCAATTTTCAGCTCTTAGGACTGTCTGACAGCGCCATAAAGTAGACAAGATGGTTACTGTAACTACACTTTAAGTTTCGGTCATGCATTTTGCACACCTGAGATCATCATCTTTCAAATGTCCCAGCTCCCTCTATGGTGCACCTGGACCCGTCACATTAGACAGCCAGAGCGCTCTACAGTGTGTGCTTCCCCGCCTCTTATCTTAACTCTGAGTGATGGCTCTTCTGTCCAATCAGGAGCTGCCAGACAGAGCTGGGAGGAGGAGCCTGGGCATGACCGATAATCAAAAGTTGATGCTACAGAAATAATATTTTCCTATGAATTTTTCACTGACAGATAATCAAAAGTTGATGCTACAGAAATAATATATTCAGCCTACTTGGTAAATTCTTACGTTAAAACGTTAGCTGGCATCATCTGAGACTCTGGTGCTGCTTCTATCATGGACTGCCAGGTGTTCACAGAATTGGGCATTACAAAGCCAAACTCAAAGGACCACTCTGAAAGACAGAAACACAAACACAAAAAGGAACACATCATTTGTTTTAGCTTTTAAACATTTCATCCTATGTAGTACCTACAGCAGCGCTTCTTAAACTTTTTCTACTGGAGCCTCACCCAACAGAGCAAAGGACCAGACTCACCAGGAGGATGCCGGGGCCTCACTAGACTCACCAGGAGGATGCCGGGGCCTCACTAGACTCACCAGGAGGATGCCGGGGCCTCACCAGACTCACCAGGAGGATGCCGGGGCCTCACCAGACTCACCAGGAGGATGCCGGGGCCTCACCAGACTCACCAGGAGGATGCCGGGGCCTCACCAGACTCACCAGGAGGATGCCGGGGGCCTCACTAGACTCACCAGGAGGATGCCGGGGCCTCACCAGACTCACCAGGAGGATGCTGGGGCCTCACCAGACTCACCAGGAGGATGCCGGGGGCCTCACTCACTAAAAACTATTGCTCAGTTTACCCTTAATTTGAATCCTAAACTTTGTATAACAACATAAAAATAGGTATAAACCAAAGATTGTTGCAGCCATAGAAAGGACTGTGCAGTTTATAGTCACTTTCATTAAAGCTGACTCCGCAGCGAACACGGCGATATGAAGGTTACTAGGTTTTCTAATGTTTTACTATTTTTATTAACAGTCAAACTTTTTTTCCAAATAGGTATATTTAAAATGGCCCTATTGTGACTCCTATAGCGCATTTATTTTTATTTTTTTTAGATCAGACGTATTGATCATTTTTTATTATTATTATTTTTTTTAAACATAAAATGTTATTTAAAAAAAGCAATCTCATTGTTTTTTTACCGCTTTTTATTCATGCCATTCACCGTGCGGGAATAGTATTGATTTATTTTAATAGGTCGGACGATTACGCACGCTACGGTATATTTTATGAGAATTACCTTTTATATCTTTATGTGTTTTATGAATAAAATGGGAAGGGGGGGGGAAGGTGATTTTCACTTTTATTGGGGGAGGGGCTTTGGGGCATTTTCCCTTAGGGAACTAACACATACATACATTATATTGCAGACACTGATCCCTGCTATGCCACAGCATAGCAGGGATCAGTGTTATCTGCTATCTTCTGATGCGGGGGTCCCGATCGCTAAGTGACCGGAGAGGTTCCAGTCACTTATACTTAAATACAGCGGGCGCGGCGCGATTGCTGTGTTTAAGGGGTTAATGGCGGGCGGCTACGTGATTGCGGCGGCCCGCCATTAAGGGTGAGGGCCTGGCTGTAGATAGCAGCCAGTCCTCACCGGCTATGTGTAGGCATTTAGAGCGAGCTCAGCTCGTGAGCCCGCTCCATAGCCCGGGACCGCGCCAGGGTGTACATTTACGCCCTCCTGCGTTAAGGCACAACCGGGGCTGGATCGGCACTATGGGGATGGGCAGTGCTCCTAACGGTTTCACCGGACTGTGAAGCAAATGACTTACTGCACGGGAACGGCGCAGAGGAGGAAGGTAAGAGACATACTATAAGAGACATACCCTCCTCCTCAGCGTCTCCTGTGCAATATCAGCAGGTTAGATTCGCCTCTGCTGACAGTTCCCCTTTAACAATAGCATTAATGCTATTCGAGCCACCGTACCTTCTAAACACTGCCCTTTAAAGTAGACTTTCTGTTCTAGTCTAAAATTCTCCATTTCTTCCTCAGATGCAAAGTTGATTTCTCTGGACACAGATTTACATTTTAAGATTTTCTTGGGCACCCGAGCTGTAGAAAGAAAAAAAAAAGCAAACTGATAATTCATAAAGAACAATTTCAACGTGAAAAATGCATCTAAAGAAAGTCTTTGCATCAGTTTGGGACTTTAAAGGTCTGGGTTATACCCTATACACAGTATCTATAGGATATATGGATAAAAATTATATTTAAAAAGTACATAAAGCAAATTACCTTCATGTTCTACTCCCGGAAATGACAAATCTTCGGCTCCTTGCCACATAGTCTTTCCTGTCTCGCCATCTCGAAGAATCATTGAATTTCTAATAAGGTTAAGGAATACAACCTGATGTGGGCTAGAACACAAAGGCAAATCTGCCATTCATACATTACTGACTCATTGCAGAAATAAAGATGGCGCTGTACCTCACTGACTACAGCATTACACAGTTTGGGTATGTTCCCACTATGGAATGTGAGCAAAGGTTTCAAGTGGAGGCAGCTTTAAGTTCCGCCTGTCCCATTGACTGAAACTCAATTCCCCATACACCAAGAATTAACAAGAATTATCAGTCTGACAATTAAGTCCCTAGGGGGACTTAAAGTGTAACTGTCATTTCAGGGCCATTTTTCTGAAAACATTAAATATCAACAGTACAAGCGATTTTAAGAAACTCTGTAATAGGTTTTATGTACTAAAAGAGTTTCCTTCTGTACTGAAAAAGCAATCTCCCAGCCTCCCCCCTCACATCAGATGAAGCAGGATTTCTGTCTATATTATGTGGCTATGGAGAGGGGAGGGGCTGTTAGGAGTGACTGAGCACGGAGCAGTCTTGCACAGCACAACACCCTGCAATCTTCTCTCAGTAAGTTCATAGATAAGCACTGACCTTTCTGACCCCTGAATTTAGCGTTTTAGGTGCCCAGAGAGTTTACAAACAGCTGACCTTCATGTCACCTCTTCCTGCTCCCTCATCTCCCTCAGCCCCTCCCCCCTTCATAGGCTTACAATGGAGAGAGCAGAACCCGTCTTCACTGGCTTCTCTGTAATGAAGACGTGTTTGCCTGATAATGCACAGATAAGAAGTCAGGGGGGAGGCTGGGAGATTGCTTCTTGAGTACAGAAGGACGCTTTTTTGGCTGATGAAACCTATTACAGAGTTTCTTAAAATCGCTTATACTACTGATTTCTGCAATAAAAAAAAACATGACAGTTACGCTTTAAGGGTAAAAATAAGTAAATACATGTTTTTAAAAATTAGAACCCCTTTTCCATGTCATATACACTACCGTTCAAAAGTTTGGGGTCACACTGAAATGTCCTTATTTTTGAAGGAAAAGCGCTGTACTTTTCAATGAAGATAACTTTAAACTAGTCCTAACTTTAAACAAATACACTTTATACATTGCTAATGTGGTAAATGACTATTCTAGCTGCAAATGTCTGGTTTTTGGTGCAATATCTACATAGGTGTATAGAGGCCCATGTCCAGCAACTATCACTCCAGTCTTCTAATGGTACAATGTGTTTGCTCATTGGCTCAGAAGGCTAATTGATGATTAGAAAACCCTTGTGCAATCATGTTCTCACACATCTGAAAACAGTCTAGCTCGTTACAGAAGCTACAAAACTGACCTTCCTTTGAGCAGATTGAGTTTCTGGAGCATCACATTTGTGGGGTAAATTAAACACTCAAAATGGCCAGAAAAAGAGAACTTTCATCTGAAACTCGACAGCCTATTCTTGTTCTTAGAAATGAAGGCTATTCCATGCGAGAAATTGCTAAGAAATTGAAGATTTCCTACAACGGTGTGTACTACTCCCTTCAGAAGACAGAACAAACAGGCTCTAACCAGAGTAGAAAAAGAAGTGGGAGGCCGCGTTGCACAACTAAGCAAGAAGATAAGCACATTAGAGTCTCTTGTTTGAGAAACAGACGTCTCACAGGTCCCCAACTGGCATCTTCATTAAATAGTACCCGCAAAACACCAGTGTCACCATCTACAGTGAAGAGGCGGCTGCCGGATTTTGGGCTTCAGGGCAGAGTGGCAAAGAAAAAGCCATATCTGAGACTGGCCAATAAAAGAAAAAGATTAAGATGGACAAAGAACACAGACATTGGACAGAGGAAGACTGGAAAAAAGTGTTGTGGACGGATGAATCCAAGTTTGAGGTGTTTGGATCACAAAGAAGAACGTTTGTGAGACGCAGAACAAATGAAAAGATGCTGGAAGAATGCCTGACGCCATCTGTTAGCATGGTGGAGGTCATGTGATGGTCTGGGGTTGGTGCTGGTAAGGTGGGAGATTTGTACAGGGTAAAAGGGATTGTGAATAAGGAAGGCTATCACTCTGCACCGCCATGCCATACCCAGTGGACAGCGCTTGGTTGGAGCCAATTTCATCCTACAACAGGACAATGACCCTAAACACACCTCCAAATTGTGCAAGAACTATTTCCAGCAGAAGCAGCAGCTGGTATTCTATCATAGGTAATGGAGTGGCCAGCGCAGTCACCAGATCACCACCCCATTGTGGGAGCAGCTGGACCGTATGGTACGCCAGAAGTGCCCATCCAACCAATCCAACTTGTGGGAGCTGCTTCTATAAGCGTGGGGGGCAATTTCTCCAGCTTACCCCAACAGATTAACAGCTAGAATGCCAAAGGTGTGCAATGCTGGAATTGCTGCAAAAGGAGGATTCTGGGACCAAAGCGAAATGTGATGTAAGAACAATGTTATTTCACATACAAATCAGTATTTCTAACCTTGTCAATGTCTTGTCTCTATTTTCTATTCATTTCACAACGTACGGTGGTGAATAAGTGTGACTTTTCATGGAAAACACAAAATTGTTTGAGTGACCCCAAACTTTTGAATGGTAGTGTTTATCATATTTGGTATCAGTTGCCTCACCTATTAAATTAAACCATTTGCAATCTTGTAAATCGCAAAAAAAAAACACAATCAAAGTTCAAATTTTATGACTTTTGGTCACCTCACATACAAAAAAAAAAAAAAAAGGTGATTAAAAATGTATACATTTCTGATTACGGCGCAATAAATGAGCCTTCACACAGCTGTACCGACAACAGACTAGGGTGCATAATATCATAAGAACTTCTTACACTGGCAGACTGACCATATAGCGCTCCACTGGCTGAGGATATAATGTCTACACAGACTAAGGCCCTGTTCACACAGAGCCTCCGTGTCATAATGACACCATGGGAGGCTCGCCCGACGCATCGCTCAGCCTCTCTACGCGCTGAACAATGAACATGTTTATTCTCCAGTGCCGAGAGCTGCAGCGCGTGCGCCTTCCATAGCTCTCTGCCTGTTAGCGTGCTCTGCGGGGATGATTGACACTAACATTATGGATGAGGCCACTCTGCCTGTCAATCATCCTCGCAGAGCGCAGTGGGAGCAGGGGGTAAGCACAGCCGATTTATTGTGTGATGCTAGAAGAGGCTGTAGGCAAAGCTTAGGTTTTTCTAGCTAACCTCTTTAGCAGGAAACGTACTGATGTAAATGTTACACCTGATGAGAACGCATTGCCCGTCTGATCAGCTCTTCTTTGCATCAATAAACTAGATAAATGAAATGTATATGCCTACTGCAGCCATTACACCTAGGTTGCTGCAATGTGTTGGCTGGTAACATAAATGTGTGCACCCTATGGAGCGGAGCGCAGGCCATAACAGCATGGCTGAAGGGTTATCTCTTAATGTGATTTCAACAGCTTTAGTTTTCTTCATCCTGACCAGGGGCGGAGGGGTCACTATTATTAGAAGCTATGAACTCAAGGAGACGCAAAACCTCTGGAACAACAGACTGAGGTTATATCATATGTAAGATGGTCAATATTCTCCACAGTCTATAAACCTCTAAAGAAAGCAGTGATATCTACCATCAGAGCAAAACCACCACCATCATCATCATCATCATCATCTCGTAGACACGTCAGGGGCTTCTATACACATTAAGGGATCTGCCCACATTATTCTAACCCACATTATTACTCCCTACAAAACTGTGCACTGCCCATACTTAGGTCTAATTCACACATCCGTTGTTCTGTCCGCGATTGTGGGCACACAATTGCAGACAGAACATGAAACCAATGTTATTCAATGGCCCTGTTCACACGTCCGTACGTGTATACAAGGCCGCGATCGGTGCTGGAAAAAAACGGACATGTTGTAACGTGGACTGTTTTCTTGCGGCACGGATCGCTAGAGTAATGGAGTGTGAACGCGAAGCATGGAGCACTAGGGATGCACATTCGTAGTGTGGGCCGCAGACTGCACTACGGGTGTGTGAACGCGGCCTTACCTTCCCAGAATTTATCACAGCAGGGACTGCAATTGAGAACAGACTGTTATAAAGTTCTTAATACACTTTTTACATTTTATTTTTTTTTATTAAAAAGGGGTTGTTCACCAACATTTTCTTTCAAATCAACTGGTGCCAGAAAGAGCCAGAGATTTGTAATTTACTTCTAAAAAAATAAATAAATATTAATCTCAAATCTTCCAATACTTATCAGCTGCTATATGTCCTGCAGGAAGTGGTGTATTGTCTCCAGTCTGGAGAGCAGGAGAGGTTTTCTATGGGGATTGGCTGCTGCTCTGGACAGTTCCTGACATGGACAGAGGTGGCAGCAGAGAGCACTGCATCAGAATGGAGAGAATACACCACTTCCTGCAGGACATACAGCAGCTGATATGTTATGGAAGACTTGAGATTTTTTTTATAGAAGTAAATTACAAGTCTCTGGAACCAGTTGATTTTTGGTGAACAAACCCTTTCATATTAATTAGAGCCAGATACAGTTTTTTTCTGTTCTGTGGATATCCTATGTGGACAGGGGACAAGTTTTGATTAGAAAAACCCTTTAAGTTGCCATACCCTATTCCAGTAATTTGTAGCATGGGGACATTCCCAAAGCATATGTAGTAGTGTACCAGTGTGGCCACAACTGTCGGTCGGTCGAGATGGGGAAAACCCTGTGTAGTTTATGGGGAGTGAAGTACCACTTAAGCCTTGTTTTAAGAATTGCTTCTATATGCAAAACACAGCCAAGAGACTGAAAGGACCACTTGAAAGCAGTTTCCCATTCATTTGGTGTTGGGGAAATCTGGAGGTCTCTTGTCCAAGACTCATAAGGGCCCAGGGGTTCAAATCTATGAAAATTATCTACTGCATTGTATAAATGTTTAAGTCCCCTAGGTTGAGTCCTAAACGAATTGAGTAAGTCCAGGTCGCAAGAAACAGTAGTTTCTTTGCGGGCGAGTAAGCTATGTCTGAGCTGTAGGTATTTATGAAAATCTTGGGAAGGTAGATTATATTTCTGTTGTAGATCTTGATAGGTTTGCATAATTCCATTGGCAAATAAAAGGTTAACCTCAGATAAGCCTAAGGGCCCTATTCCACCGGACGATTATCGTTTGCATAATCGTTAACGATTAACCATCTCAAACGACCGCTATTGCGAAAGACCTGAAAACGTTCACTGATTTCCATGGAACGATGATCGTTACTTATGACCGTAATTGCGATCGTTTATTCTTCGCTATTTATTTGCTATTGCGTTTGTATCTATTGCGAACGACCGAACGATGTCTTATTCAATGCGAACGTTTTGCGAACGAGCAACGATAAAACTAGATCCAGGTCTTATAAAGCGATCAACGATTTCTCGTTCGGTCGTTAATCGTTAACTGTATTTCAACCGAACGATTATCGTTTAGATTCGAACGATTTAACGATAATCTGAACAATAATCGTCTGGTGGAATAGGGCCCTAAGGGTATCCATGAAGACACATCAACATCAGGTATAATAAAACGGAAAATAGCAAGAGGTGTGTGGGGAAGGATAATATTTAAAATGCTTACCCAGAGTCTTATGTGATACTCACCATAGCAAAACTCGTTCTGAGCAGGTAATGGAAATCAGCAGAAACTCCATCTATAGCTCAACTTCCAATCCACTAATACTACATACAAAAACGAGGAAGCAGTAGCATATGGTAACTATTCCATAAAATATGGTATCCATGGACACACAGTGCTTATTTCATGCCTTAAAGGGGTACTCCAGTGGGGGGGGGGGGGGGCACTTTTTTTCTGGGACCGGGGAGGAGGTGGCCGAGGGAAAAGACATCCACTCACCTCCTCGGTTCCAGCGGCGGGTCCGAGACGTGACGCCTTAGGTCCGCTCAGCCACTCGGTGAAGTAGGCGGAATCCGTTTCAAGTCTGCTGAGATCCCGGCTCCTTCACTGAGTGGCTGAGCGTCACGTCTCGGGCCCGTGTCAGACATCCGAAAGCAACCGGGAACCAGGCACCGGAGCGCCGCGATGCAGGACCCGCCGCTGGAACCGGTCCCAGCAAGAAAGTGCCCCCACCCCGCTGGAGTACCCCTTTAATCCTTCACAAGTCCATCTACACTTTTTGAAACAACATAACAAGTTACCGTTCTATTGTCGCTGGATGATGCCCGTCTACTGTTTACTGTTCTTAGTTAATTTTCGTTATCTTTATAAGTTGATAACTATGTTAACTGTATTTGCTGGTTCTGTAAATTCAACCTTGGTATTCTTTACATAACTGTTCCTCCTGTTTATTCATTGGAACACTATTGTTTGTAAAACTGAAAACTTGAAAAATTTCAATAAAAATATTGAAACAGAAAACCCCTTTAAGTGACATTAACTTGTTTGATAGTATACATGACTGTAAGACGCTACGTAATGCGGGAAGAACAGACGAGACTGCAGAGGAGATGGATGCTATGTTACATGATGACAATATGGTAGACTCTCTCATACCACCAATAAATTGTCTGGAAGATGAGTGATCAGCAATCTTTATCAATGAATACAGACAAACTAAACATCTAGTAAGTGATAGATACATCGCAGTGTAACCATGTGCAAAGCGGCAATAGCATTCCCATATGGAGCCCTGGTGAAGCAGAGGAAGACGTTTCCAGGGTGAGGATTATGTGCGTGGGGGTTACATGGGATACATGTGCTGACACCATCATCGTGCGAGAACAGGTTGTTATAGCTGCTATCCCAAGAGCACCCCCATCCCCAGAGGTCCTCAAACACGGCAGGGACAGCTCTGGGGACCGCTTAGGTAGCTGCCATGGAAAAGTGGTTACCACTAGGATTACAGCAGGGGAGGCTGAGATAGCAGCGCTCTGTACCCCTAGGAATTAGTATTTTAATCTGACAGACAGCTAAGAGGTAAACACCAAAAGGGGGGGGGGATGGGGGTTATTAGTAGCCGCCATAAGCTGGACACACATCTGTGCCATGAGGGGGATCGTAAAAATTATAGACATATTGTAACCAGACCTGATAACATATATGTGCCTGATGGAGCCCAGAAGCACCCAAATGTATGTGAGATAAAGCAGATTATCCCCAACAGCTTCCAGTTGTATTATCGCTGGCTAAGACCCTCAGCGGAAGACACAGCGTAGTGGCAGGACGCCCCCAAAGCTCCACAGATTTCAGACCACATACTCCGGCGAAAATCATTTTCTTTTAAATCAACGGGTTTCAGAAAGTTATATAGATTTGTAATTTACTTCTATTTAACAATATCCAGTCCTTATCAGCTGCTGTATGCCCTGCAGGAAGTGGTGGATTCTTTCCAGTCCGACACAGTGCTCTCTGCTGCCACCTCTGTCCACAGCAGGAGCAAATCCCCATAGAAATCTTCTCCTGCTCTGAACAGTTCCTGACATGGACAGAGGTGGCAGCAGAGAGCACTGTGTCAGACTGGAGAGAAAACACCAGGACATACAGCAGCTGATAAGTACTGGAAGACTTGAGATTTTTAAATAGAAGTAAATTACAAATCTATATAACGCTCTAAAACCAGTTGATTTGAAAGAAAAAAAAATAACTAGAGTACCCCTTTAAGGTTCTAAGGCTTCATAAAGCAGCTAGACACTGACTTGAAGAGAATTCTACTTCCAAAAGGTGGCATTAGAGAGCTACTTTATAATATCCTTCTCCCTATTCACGTACACCTAGGGTGATCTTCCATGGAATTACAACCGCTGTCACCATATTAGTAGATTTTCTGGATACCATCTAATACAGGGTTAGGGAAACTGTCCAGGCGTGATGGGAGTTGTAGTTTTGCAACAGCTAGGGAGCCAAGGTTCCCTATTCCTGCCCTAATGTAAGATTTTTACTACTTGACCAAAAACAGTATTTTAACCCCTTCCCGTCAGTAATCTGTGTATGTGTATATATATATATATATATATATATATATATATATATATATATATATATATATATATATATATATATATATATACGTTCATGACTTCAGGGGCTTACTGATGTGTGTGGGGCGGCTGTAGTGAGAGCGGTCCTGCACACATCACTGTGTCCAGGGCCAGAGGTAATGAGAAGCATCTGTGATCCCGCAGCTGCCTCTTATTAACCCCTTAAACACCGCGATCTATAGCGTTTGCTGCGTTTAAGGTACTCAGTGACAGAACAAACTTCTGTCACTGAGTGATCGGGACCCCCGCAGCCATCCTGCGGGGGTCCTGATTGCATCTACCGACGGGCGGGGGTAAGCCACTAACCTCTGTCCTGTCAGTTCGGCGATCTGTGTATAGAGTTGGCTCTCAGGCAGGCTCTATACATAGATCACAGATAACACTGATCTATGCTATGCTATGGCATAGCATAGATCAGTATATGTACTCTAATGATTGCATGTTTTACAGTGAAAAAAAGTGTAATAAAAAAAGTTTTTAAAAGTAATAAAAACCCCTTATTACCCCCCCCCCTCAATAAAAGTTTAAAAAACCCTTGCCCATTATAAAAATATTTTAAAAAAATATACAAACATATTACATATCATAGCGTGCGAAATTATCCGATTAAAATATAACATTATTGTTCCCGCAAGTTGAACGGCGTAAACGGGGGGGGGGGGGGGGCGTGTTGGACACACACCTGATTTTATTAAATTATATATCAGAAAAAAATAAAAAGCGATCAATATTTTTCTGTTACACCAATATGATATTAATAAAAACTAGAGATCATGGCGCAAAAAATGACACCCAACCAGCCCTGTAGGTGGAAAAATAAAAGTGCTTTGGCTCTTAGAAGGCTCTTAGGAATATTGCATTAATTTGACTCGGACATCCGTGCATTAAAGGGGTTATCCAGCATTACAAAGACATGACCACTTTCCCCCTACTGTTGTCTCCAGTTTGGGTGGCATTTTGAAACTCATTTCCATTGAAGTAAATGGAGCTTAATTGCAAACCACACCTGAACTGGAGACAACAGTAGGGGGAAAAGTGACCATGTTTTTGTAGCGCTGGATAACCCCTTTAAAGGGCTCAGTCTTAAAGGGGTTAAGGATCTGTAACAACTTGCATTAGCTTAAAAAAAAAAAAAAAAATTAAAAAAAAATCCAGGCTGATGATAGTTGTCACTGTGAGCCAGCTGTCGGACTCTTCTCTCTACTGTACAGCTCCTACCACGGTTACTGCCGATGTATATTTTCCCTTTTAGACATAATCTGCTCTGGATAGAGTCCTAGAAACCTCACATAAAGGAACAAAAAAATAAAATAAAAATAAAAACAGATGTAGGGGGATTTTTTTTTCCAACATGTTTAACGGATTACACATTTTAAATACTTAATGCCGAGTAGTTGACGGCCGGCTCAAGTCCGGGTTCTGCCCGAGTTATTGGAATATTCTCCGTCTCCTTCCATCTATCCCATAATGACACCATGTATTAGCAATCTTCCTGAGAGCATTAAAACTCCATCATCCTTATGGCAGAGGCCAGCTCCGCAGAAAATAGACCTGGCTCCGCTCCCCGCTCTTTAGCTATAAATGACAAGGAGCTGTGTACACCTGCATTAAATACATAAACGTGAATGTGTGCCTGTCATGGACGCACCGCCGCCGCGCTAATTTCCTAGATGCACCATAAATTCCGCCTCAGTCTTGCCATACGTGCCGGCCACTCAAACCCGTACGACGAGAGCCAAGGTCTTCCTGCTGCTTGCCGTGATCGGTACTAAAGCTAGCTTTCATTGTGGTCAGGAAAGCACTGCACTTAGTGAGCCAGGGCCGTGAGCGCATTCTATCCACAAAGCTAAGAGCATTACTAATGCACCAACAACGGCCATTACCTCGGCTGCTGGTAAATCCCACTGATTTACTGGAGCTCTAGATTTTCCAAATGTAATATATGGCAAGGCTTGTAGCTGGTGGGCTTATGCATCTACAGGCCAGTCTATGTATAATGGAGAACAGCAACACCTAGTACCGATGCCTGCAGATCCACAGCCAAGGTCTACAGCGAGCATGTAACACCACACAGCACTGTATTCTCTACCTGTAACACCACACAGCACACTGTATTCTCTACCTGTAACACCACACAGCACGCTGTATTCTCTACCTGTAACACCACACAGCACTGTATTCTCTACCTGTAACACCACACAGCACGCTATATTCTCTACCTGTAACACCACACAGCACGCTGTATTCTCTACCTGTAACACCACACAGCACGCTGTATGCTCTACCTGTAACACCACACAACACACTGTATTCTCTACCTGTAACACCACACAGCACTGTATTCTCTACCTGTAACACCACACAGCACGCTGTATTCTCTACCTGTAACACTACACAGCACACTGTATTCTCTACCTGTAACACCACACAGCACACTGTATTCTCTGCCTAACACCACACAGCACACTGTATTCTCTACCTGTAACACCACACAGCACGCTGTATTCTCTACCTGTAACCCCACACAGCGCGCTGTATTCTCTACCTGTAACACCACACAGCACGCTGTATTCTCTACCTGTAACACCACACAGCACTGTATTCTCTACCTGTAACGTTGATGTTGGAATAAAGTAAAGAACTTTTTGAATTTTTTTTTTCTTTTCCACACACATATTATGCATGCATCTGTTATCTTTGAAGTTGAGCCCCACAATAAGGCTCTGATCCTCCAGCCCTAATTTCACTGCACACTTCTGCACAATTAGAGAATTCAGTGCAACACCTGCTTCTGGCCGGTCAGAGATGGTAAATCACTCAGGGGATTGGGGGATCCAGCCCCGCCTCCTGTGACATCACGCCCTGCCCCCTGTCTGCATCATCAGCCTGTGCTCAGCAAACACACACAATGTGAGACAGAGGCATGGAAGATTTGTCTCCTAAGGGGGAAGAGCAGCAGGAGCAGGAGACAATGTGGATTAGCACAGGGGCCATTTTTTTTTTTTTCACTTCCTGGATTTCTATCAGCTACCAGTGTGGCAGAACCGCACAGATATGGTAATACATTGTATAGACACATATATATATAACTTTTAATAGAAAACAAGTTTTTCTTATCCGAAGTTCCCCTTTAATGCGTTTAAAAAACAGGTCAGGCAATATGGCCGCCCCCATAATAATGTACGAATAGTGAAATTAATAAAAATTTAAAATCAGAAAATAGAAACATAAGAATTAAACAACAATTTTTTTGTATCAGATTCTAATAAATAAAAATTTAGTTGACACATTCCCTTTTAAGAGACTGACCAATAAAGACAAGGGGCCATCCAGAGTAAGCAGAAGAGACAATGGGAGCTGAAGACACAGAGCAGTATGCTACTAGGTATTTTACTGGTTTTAGATTACCAAAACATGGTTTAAAAAGAGGGAAGAGGTTTACTAAAGGCCAAAGCTTGGAGACACATTCCCTTTAAGCTTAAAGGGGCTTTATAGGCAAACTAGACTGATGAGACGTCTGGTTCATTTCTAAACATATACTTTTATTTTTCCAGACAGATGACCTAGCACAAATGCAGAGAGACTGCTAAAGGTGAACCTTAAGGGTGCGTTCACACCTACAGGATCTGCAGCAGATTTGATGCTGTGTTCAGTTATTTAAATGAAATCTGCTGCAGAAAATCAGCTGCAGATCCTGTAGGTGTGAACGCACCATAAAGGAGAATTCTGGGCCAGGACATTATTTTTTCAAATCTGCCGGGGAGGGAGATGGGTGAAAAAAAACAACATGCACTTCCCAAGAGAGGGGACTTGGGGCGTGACGTTCCAAGGCGTTTAGCCAGTTGGCAGCTGTAGCAAGGTCCTACCTCTGCCGCTGACTGGCTGAGTGGGCCTGACACGTCACGTCCAGGTCTACGCTTAGACATAGAAGTGGAGCAGAGGACAGCGGACACCATCGTTGGAGCCAGGAAAGTAAGTGCATGGCGTTTATTTCCCCACCCCCACCTTGGCAGTTCCTGTCCGGAATTCTTCTTCAAAGGGGTACACCAGTGAAATTCTTTTTCTTATAAATCAACTGGTTTCAGAAAGTCTCATATAGATTTGTAATTTACTTCTATTTAAGTCTCCAATATTCCAGTACTTAGCAGCTACTGCATGTCTTGCAGTTATGTATTCTCTCCAATCTTACACAGTTAGTTCTCTCTGCTGCCACTTTGTCCCTGACAGGAACGGCAGCAGAGAGCACTGTGTCATACCAGAGAGGATACACCACTTCCTGCAGGACATACAGCAGTTGATAAATACTGAAAGACTGCAGATTTTTAAATAGAAGTAAATTACAAATCTATATAAAACTTTGTGAAACCAGTTGATTTGAAAGACAAAAATTTTTGCCGGATAACCCTGGCAATATTATACCTGCCATGTACTAAAACGATAATGAAGTATATCTTCCCACATTACTATTAGTTAAAAAGAAAAACTACTAATAACTACTAAGAACTGGACACTAACTCAATTGCGCTGCAGGATGAAGGCAAATACAGTTTTCTTACTGATCTTCTACCATCTTGGCACTACCCTGTCCTTCTTGGCCTTGTCTGCTTCTTCCAGTTTAGGAGCAATGGGAGCAGTAAAACAGAAGGCTGAAACATACAAGAGTTACTTAGAATAGTAATCCCTTCTCCCCTGGTCTCTGCATGACGCAGGTTCATGTCTAACACTGTGCCAATAATTCAGAAGTAATGTCAGCAGATACAAATGCTTGAAAGTAAAGGAGGACTGGGCCACCCATGATCTATTCCTGATCACTCCACAGGAAAACCAGCATCTCTTCTAGACCCAAAGTAGTAAGAGTTCCGTCACAAAACAGCAGTCACCATAGCAGCAGTCTGCAGAGAAGATGGTTCCTCTAGGCCAGACATGTCAAACTCAGGTGCTCCAGCTGTTTTAAGACTACAATTCCCATCATGCCTGCACAGCCAAAGCTAAAGAAACAGCTGGAGGGCCTGAGTTTGACATCCCTGCTCTAGGCGGATTAGCCATGTATAGGAGAAGCATGATGGAGAGGTTAAACCCCTGAACTTTCTAGGGTTAAAGCAAGTTAAAATAAGTAAGGAGTCAGATAACAAAAAAAAAATAAAACATTACTACAAAGAGAGGCTAAATGGATTGTGGCCACCAATGCTCAATGTGTCCCTGTGATTAATGGACATATTGAGCCGTGACTCTCTGTACTGGCCGGGACATCATGTGTTTAGTCTTTCTTCAACCAGCACAAGACTAAAAAGCTTCAGGAGACTGGACCTGGATACAGTAAGTATAGCTGTTATATAGCAGCCTTCAGGAGACTGGACCTGGATACAGTAAGTACAGATGTTATATAGCTGCCTTCAGGAGACTGGACCTGGATACAGTAAGTATAGCTGTTATATAGCAGCCTTCAGGAGACTGGACCTGGATACAGTAAGTATAGCTGTTATATAGCAGCCTTCAGGAGACTGGACCTGGATACAGTAAGTACAGATGTTATATAGCTGCCTTCAGGAGACTGGACCTGGATACAGTAAGTATAGCTGTTATATAGCTGCTTTCAGGAGACTGGACCTGGATACAGTAAGTACAGATGTTATATAGCAGCCTTCAGGAGACTGGACCTGGATACAGTAAGTATAGCTGTTATATAGCAGCCTTCAGGAGACTGGACCTGGATACAGTAAGTATAGCTGTTATATAGCTGCCATCAGGAGACTAGACCTGGATACAGTAAGTATAGCTGTTATATAGCTGCCATCAGGAGACTGGACCTGGATACACTAAGTATACCTGTTATATAGCTGCCTTCAGGAGACTGGACCTGGATACAGTAAGTATAGCTGTTATATAGCTGCCTTCAGGAGACTGGACCTGGATACAGTAAGTATAGCTGCTATATAGCTGCCATCAGGAGACTGGACCTGGATACACTAAGTATACCTGTTATATAGCTGCCTTCAGGAGACTGGACCTGGATACAGTAAGTATAGCTGTTATATAGCTGCCTTCAGGAGACTGGACCTGGATACAGTAAGTATAGCTGTTATATAGCTGCCTTCAGGAGACTGGACCTGGATACAGTAAGTATAGCTGCTATATAGCTGCCTTCAGGAGACTGGACCTGGATACAAGTAAGTATAGCTGTTATATAGCAGCCTTCAGGAGACTGGGCCTGGATACAAGTAAGTATAGCTGTTATATAGCTGCCTTCAGGAGACTGGGCCTGGATACAGTGAGTATAGCTGTTATATAGCTGCCATCAGGAGACTGGACCTGGATATAGTAAGTATAGCTGTTATATAGCTGCCTTCAGGAGACTGGACCTGGATACAGTAAGTATAGCTGTTATATAGCTGCCTTCAGGAGACTGGACCTGGATACAGTAAGTATAGCTGTTATATAGCAGCCTTCAGGAGACTGGACCTGGATACAGTAATATAGCTGTTATATAGCAGCCTTCAGGAGACTGGGCCTGCATACAAGTATAGCTTTGTTTTACAGCATGACAATTAAAAAAAATATACATGAATGTATACTGCAGACTTGCTTCACATCACATCTACTGTTGATTTAGATTTTAAAAGGTATATTGACAGGTACACTTTAATGAACGGATTGAATAAATATGTGTTTGTAAGGCTGGGTTCACACTGAAAAAAAAGGATGCATTTGTGTGCATCCGTTTTTCCATTGACTTCCATTGTAAAAAAAAACAAAACGGATCTGTTTCTTTTAACGGACACAAAAATAGTGTCAGCTACGTTTTTGTGTCCGTAAAAAAAAAAAAACAGATCCGTTTTGATCTTTTTTTTTTACAATGGAAGTCAATGGAAAAACGGATGCACACAAATGCATCCGTTTTTTGCAAAAAATGGATTGCAGAAACGCAGTGTGAACCCAGTCTAACTTTGCTGCATTTGTTATATGTTTGTTTTGAATAAAGTTGTATGTTTTGTAACAATCTACATACACTCCCACTGTTAGGTATTTAACCTAGGATGCGTGATCGATCAAAAAGCAAATGGAATGGCCCACCACCTTTTTGCATACCTCAAAAAACGGATGCGTTTTGATTCATTTTCTGATCTGTTTTCATAATTGAAGTCAATGGAAAAACACATCAAAACGGAGGCACACAAATACAACAGACCGTGAAAAAACACAGCCTGAACCCAGCCTTCCTGGCCCGGCTCTTTATCTGAGGCACCTGTCCTACTGTATTGTATAATGACAGGAAAAAAATCTTGCTGCTTAACGTCCAACATCATGGGAGTTTCTCTAGGCTTCTCAGGAGGACTACTAGCTAACAGAGCTAGAGTTAACCCCTAGACGACCTATGTAGTAAATGTACAAAAAATGCAAGCGCTATGGCCTCTTAAGCACGAGGAGGAAAAAAAACGAAATCGCAAAAGTGAAAGTTAGCTGTGTCCCCTAAGGGTTATTAAAGACACTGGCCAATGAAGACAAGGGGCCAGTAAGCAGAAGAGGCACAGAGCAGTATGCTACAAGGAATTTTACTGGTTTTAGATTGCCAAAAAGTGGTTTAACAAGCGGGAGTAGGTTTACTAAAGGCCAAAACTTCATGATCGAGGCAAAATTCAATTTTACTTGGCACCAAAACAAAAACTAAAGGGATTCACCAGGGAAGGTGGATTCCCTCCCTTCCCTAGCTACATAAACATCTGTGATCTTATGCAGACACTCAGAATGGAGTTATAATCTGCAATGTGAGGCTCACCCAGCTGCAAACAGATGGACGTGTGGGTGTCATTTATGGGAAACGCTCAGCAGCCAATCCAGCAGGAAAGGGCCAGACAAAAATATCATCTCGTAGGAGTCAACACAATGCAAGATGACCCCTGTTCTTAATGCCTGAGATCTTGGCATTCACCTTTGTTTTAGTGGATTAATATTTGGACACAGTGGTCACTTGTAGCCAAGCTTCTTATTTGGTGCTACGCCAAATAACTATATATATATTACATGACAGCAGTCACTATATGTGCAGCAGGGAGGCAAGAGATGGTTGGATCATCACTGCGGGAACTGAAAGACGCCAAATCAGAAGTATGAGACAAGGGACTCGGACTCAGAGGAGCACTTGGCAGTAAACAACTTATTACAACTGTGTCTGGTCTGTAATCGGAAGCAGAACACACGGACCACCACTAAACACAAAAACTAACCCTATTCCACACACCATATATGTATTTTGAAATTATAGGAAATGTTTTTAAAGGAGTACTCCGGGGAAAATATTTTTCTTACTAGTCAACTAGTTTCAGAAAGTTATACATATTTGTAATTTACTTCTACTTAAAAATCTCAAATCGTCCAGTACTTATCAGCTGCTGTATGTCCCACCGGAAGTGGTGCATTATTTCCAGTCCGACACAGTGCTCTCTGCTGCCACCTCTATCCATGTCAGGAACTGTCCAGAAAAGGAGAGGTTTTCTATGGGTATTTGCTACTGATCTGCCCGCAGTAAAGCCATGCTGGTCTGGGTCCATCAAGCATGGGCATGTAACAGCCACGGGCAGGGAGGTAGTCATCTGGGCAGCTTCACGGATACGGATACAGTGAAACTGATGCAAAAAAGTAGTGTAAACATAGCCTTAAAACGAACTATCAGCAGGTTAGACAAAACAAATCTGCTGATATGTCCCTATTGCACAGGAATAAATAAACAAAGTGGAGGGACTGTGGTGAAAATGCTATAATACGTCTTATAGCATGTATTTATTAATATGTACATTAAACACAAACATGAAAGACAGGTTTTATACTTAGATGATTATAGGTAAAGATATAGGGGGTACGGGGTAAAGGTACGAGATGGGTTACCCCTAGTTTAACCCTGCCTATTGCTGAAGTGGGACCCCCTGGTTTAGGCGTCCCCAAACAACAGGAGGGATTGACCCTGTGCTAGGGTTGTGTAGGTCTTTCCCGTCACAGATGTCAGTTGTCACTGTGTCTGGTAATATACAAAGTGTGTAGCATATGAAAGGCAGGTATAGATGTTTTTTAGTCGTGGTTCTGATATCCCTTCTTCCGTTTATCCAACGCGTTTCCCTTGTTCTATGGCGACAAGTTCCTCAGGGAGTAGGAAGAGTGTTGGAGTATAAATGGGATATGCCTGTAAATGCTTACAGGCATATCCCATTGATACTCCAACACTCTTCCTACTCCCTGAGGAACTTGTCGCCATAGAACAAGGGAAACGCGTTGGATAAACGGAAGAAGGGATATCAGAACCACGACTAAAAAACATCTATACCTGCCTTTCATATGCTACACACTTTGTATATTACCAGACACAGTGACAACTGACATCTGTGACGGGAAAGACCTACACAACCCTAGCACAGGGTCAATCCCTCCTGTTGTTTGGGGACGCCTAAACCAGGGGGTCCCACTTCAGCAATAGGCAGGGTTAAACTAGGGGTAACCCATCTCGTACCTTTACCCCGTACCCCCTATATCTTTACCTATAATCATCTAAGTATAAAACCTGTCTTTCATGTTTGTGTTTAATGTACATATTAATAAATACATGCTATAAGACGTATTATAGCATTTTCACCACAGTCCCTCCACTTTGTTTATTTATTCTTAAAAAGCCTAGGACTGTGGGAACTCTCTACCTAAGTTTAATCATTAGGTTCCCCGACCCAACTGCTAAGCCCTATTGCACAGGAGACGCAGAGGAGGAAGATATTTCTCTTACCTCCATCCTCGTAGCCGTTCCAATGCAGATAGTAGTTTGCTCCTCCTCTAGAATGCAGCTCCATTAGAATCAATGGAGCACCGTAATAGCCTAGAGTTCAGACTGTATAAAATACATACTGGTATCTGCTAGTCATTATAGCCCTTGAAAATTAGGTTCCTTGCTACAGAACATATCATATTAAGCCCTCTCTTTGGCCCCATGTAACAGTGCCCCCTATAGTAGTTAGGTACCCACTGTATCACCATATAGTACTTAGGCCCCTATAGAGTAGTTAGGTTCCCTCTGTGTGTGTGTCATGTAATTACTTGCTTTCTTCCACCATTCCCCCCAGTGATCCTGTTCGCCTGCACACCCCATTTCTGTGCCATCCTGTTTGCAGTGAATAGTGATTCCATCCATACTATGGCCAAGCATGGAGGAGCACATGGCCATGCACCACCCTCAGCGTCCTCCACTGGGACTGCATATGTCTATGGAGGACATTAATGGAGGATCATGGTCACATGCTCCTTTATGTTCTGCCATATAATGAATGATATTGCATAGAAAGGGTGTGTGTCTTTTTATAGAATCATTGTGGGGCACAGCATGAGCAACCGTCATTACATCCAGGGCCGGCGTCAGCACAGGGCTTATCTGGGCAAGTGCCGGGGCCCACAGCGCTTCTAGGGGCCCAGAGAATGAGAGGGGTGCGGTGCTCTAAAGTTCAGCCTACTCACTGAAGTGTAGGGTGAGCAGACTGAACATCAAAAGACACAGGAGACAAAGCAGGGCCTGCACAAAGAGAGAAAAGGGTGAAGGACCTGATCACATGACTGGAAGGTCCTCAACCCCACAGTGTGGAGAGCTGTCCGACAGAGAGGAAAAAGGGAGAAGACTGAGCTGTAAGTGCTGTGTGTCATTGTCAGTCAGTCAATTAGTAAGTGTCTGTCAGTCCGTGTCAGAGTCAAACAGTGTCTGTGTCAGTCATGTGTGTTTGTGTATGTTAGTGGAGTCTCAAGTGATTGTGCATAGTGGATGGATGAGAGGCCCGCTGAGGACCTTATTACACCAACAGATTATCTGACAGATTTTTTTGAGCCAAAGCCAGGAATTGAGAACAGGTAATAAAGGAAAGACTGAGATTTCCCCTCTTTTCCAAATCATTCCTGGCTTTGGCTTTAAAAAAATCTGTCAGCTAATCTGTTGGTGTAATATGGCCCTAAGGCTGTGTCGCCCGAGGGCCCACAACACCCTGGAGCAGGCCCTCATTACATCACACAAATATACTACTGCAGTACTCTAAAAAAAAAAGTAATATAAAGTTGCCAATCCCCTTCATTTTAGCCTGAATTCATACTATCTTCTATGCTTTTTTTATCCCAAAAGTGGGAATTTCTTAGCACAAAGGAGAAGTGAAACATATCTAAATTCTTAGTATTACCATTGGTTCCCATTTAGTACAAAAAAGCTTATGTCCATCAGTAAAGTACATCTTAGCCGTCATAGCTCTCAAGGTACTCTTTCTCCGTGTGTGAAACCTTCAGCTGCCATACAGAGTCTTATGGTGCATTTACACAGAAAGATTTATCTGACAGATTTTCTAAGCCGGGAACAAACCATAAACAGAGAACAGGTGATAAAGGAAAGATTAGGATTTCTCCTCTTTTCACATCCATTCCTGGCTTTGGCTTCCAAAATCTGTCGGATAAATCTCTGTGCAGCCCTTGCCCTAACCTATAATACATTACCTCTCCATGCTTCCGGTCTGCTAATGCATAACAGTTTATTCAATAGTTAGCCATTGGTGGTCGGCGGACGATGATTTTAGGTCAGGAACTAAAGACACAATCAGCCAATGACACAATTATCGGCTGACCCTTGTCTCTATTACATGGAGAGATAACTGGCCAAAATTACCTGATTCTGCCAATTATTATCATTGCCGTGTAGTTGGGCCCTTACGGAAGCGCCCAGCTTTGTTCCTTTTGGCTATAATCTGTTCCGATCTGCAAGAACCACCAAGATAAGTGTATGAGTCTGTGCACTGCTAGATTGAATTCTCAAAAGGGCAAAGCAGATCACGGTGCTTAGATAAGCAACTCTGCCCTTTTCAGTTCTTAAATAGTAGGGAGTCATAAAATCAAACACTAAAGGCCCTATTCCACCAACAGATCTGACGACAGATTATCTGCCAAAGATTTGAAGCCAAACCCAGAAATGGATTTGAAAAGAGGAGAAATCCAGTCTTTCCTTTATGACCTGTTCTCTGATTATAGTCTGTACCTGGGTTTGGCTTCAAATCTTTGGCAGATAATCTGTCGTCAGATCTGTTGGTGGAATAGGGCCTTAAGGGTGTTATTACATGGGCCGATGGGGGCCCGATAATACCTGTAAACGAGCAGCGATCTGCTAGATCGTCGCTTGTTTACTGGACCTATTACACGGCCCGATAATCGTTAAACAAGGGCTGCAGGGACTTCATTACCGATGTCCTTGCAGCCCTTGCTTAACTCTAAACCTTACCTATCCACAGTCCAGGGCTGCTCCTGCCGTCTTCTTCTCCACGGGTCCCGCGTGCTCTAACTTCAGAGTGGCCTGTCAGCTGACAGGCCGCTCAGCCAATCACAGGCCGGGACCGCCGTCAGCTGACAGGCCACTCTCAAGCTAGAGCGTGCAGGACCCGGATAGAAGAAGATGCCAGCAGCAGCCCTGGAACGTGGATAGGTAATGTATATTATCAGTCGCCGGCCGCGCACCGCTATTACACATAGCGGTGCGCAGTCAGCACCCGACGAAAATAGGTCAGAACCTATATCAAGGATCAGCCGATGATCGGTGTCATCGGCTGATCGTTGCATTTATTCCATCGAGCCGATTCAGCCGATTATCGTTCCGTGTAATAGTACCCTAAGGGTCCATTTACACAGAAAGATTATCTGACAGATTATCTGCCAAAGATTTGAAGCCAAATCCAGAAACAGACTATAAACAGAGATTCTCCCTCTTTTCAAATCCATTCCTGGCTTTGGCTATAAATCTTTGGCAGATAATCTTTCTGTGTAAATGGACCCTTAGGGTGGGATTACATGGGGCGATTCAGCGATTAACGATAAATGATCTCAAATTACCGCTTTGACAAACAGTCTTAAATTGTTCACCCTATTACACAGGACAATGATCGATACTTACGAACGTTCTTGCGCTCGTCCTTCCTGGCTGAAAGGCCAGGGAACGACTGAACGACTGAACAACGTGTTATTACACCGAACAAGGTTCAAACGATTTGTGTCCAGATGCTATCAAACGATCAACAATTTCTCGTTAGTCGTTTACTCGTTGCCTGAAACGATTGCCGAATTGTGAAATGACAATTACACTTTAAAGGGGTACTCCAGCAAAAGTCTTTTTCTTTCAAATCAACTGATATCAAAGTTATACAGACTTGTAATTTACTTCTAATAAAAAAATCTTCCCATACTTATTAGCTGCTGTATGTCATGCAGGAAGTGTTGTTTTATTTTCAGACTGACATAGTGCTCTGTGCTGACACTCTGTCTCAGTTTTCTATGAATCCCAATAGAAAACCTCTCTCGCTCTGGACAGTTCCTGTCTCGGCCAGAGATGTCAGCAGAGAGCACTGAGTCAGACTGAAAATAAAACATTTCCTGCAGAACATACATCAGCTGATAAGTATGGGAAGACTTGAGATTTTTAAAGAGAAGTTACAAATCTATATAACTTTTTGACACCAGTCGATATGAAAGAAAAATATTTACACTGGTTAAAGGAGTAGTGCGGCGTTTAACTTTTATTCACTAAATAACACACATTACAAAGTTATACAACTTTGTAATGTGTGTTATTTAAGTGAATGGCCCCCTTCCCCGTGTTCTCCCCACCCCGGAAGTGTTGGTGCTTTATACTTACGTGTTTGCTGTCGACGACATCATCTTCGGGAGGCCAGCCGGACCTCTCCAGCCGTCCCTCCTCTGCCGCGTCATCAGCTGCTCAGCCATGATTGGCTGAGCATAACTAAGCTCTGCCAATCACGGCTAAGCAGCTGATGACGCCTCAGTTCGGACCGAGACATATGCGACCAATAACAATGAATTTACTAGCTGCACACAAAACTGAATCCGCCTGTTCATAGAATGGAGTCTATGACATGAGCAGCGAGTGCGAGCTGAGGAATGCGCAACGGATTTTCCGTCGCCATTTCGTAGTGTGCACGTACCCTTATAATAAAACCTATGTAACTTTTGCCCGGAAGTTCCATAGGTTCCCATTATAATTCCGTAGACTGCTCATATTAGTCTACGGAATTCATTTCCGCCATACGGAAAAGGGCACAGCGTGCGCTGCCGAGTGCTTTTGCCCCTTCATTCTAGCGATCAGCGGGGGTCTCAGCACCCGGACCCTAACCAATACATATCTCTGACGTGTCAGAAGTTTTTTTCATATGATAGTTTCACTTTAAGGGCACTTTAAAATAAATAACAGAAAAGAGAATATAGAGGTAAGATATACAGAAATCGCTATATGATGTACCAATAGGTCTGCCTACTAGCATGCAGTCAAAATACAGGTGAAATGTGTAAGACACGTTACTTGTGGCCCTGATAAATGATGAGATAAGTTTTAGGAGTTATCCAGGTCAAGAAAAAAAAAAAAAAAAAAAAAAGGCTACTTTTTTCTTTTTGCAATAATAGCATCACACTTGTCGTCAGGTTGTCTGTAATATTACAATCCAGTTCCATTCACTATGGGGAGTATTGTGGTTTCTGGAAGTAACCAACCATGTTTTTCTAACCCTGGATAAAAGGTACAAGCACTGCTCCGTGACCTTTAAAGAGGTCATTCCACAGGAAGCTGCTATACTAGTGCTATAGTGTTGTCACCTGTCACAGCCAATCAGTGCACGGCACCGCCACAGTCACTGATTGGCTGCTGATAACCACTGGGAGCCTCAGATGAGGCCGGAGCGTGGAGCAGGTAGAGTATCTTCCCGGCAGCGGGGGGGTTAAAGGGGGCGGCACTTACATACCCTCAGTAGGACGACAATCCCGCTGTATGTAATCACATTGACACTGACAGGAGAGGTATCCGTGGTGAATTTTCGCTGCAAACTTGCAGCGTGAAATACGCTGCGGACACGTTACGTGTGAATCTAGCCTAAATATTCTTAAAGTGACTGTACCATCAGGCCAAGGCTGAAGCACTGGAGGCGGGCCGACCCACCCTTAGTGGGAAGAAACTCCAGCCCCTCCATGACGTGACTCCATTAGAATCAATGGAACCCTATCATAGAGGGGCGGGGGTTTCCTCCCACTAAGGGTGGGTCGGCCGCCTCCAGTGCTTCAGCCGCGGCCTGGTGGTACAGTCACTTTAAGACACCAGAACAACTGGTAACCACACAAGTTTAGGGCCCTATTACACCAAATGATTATCAGTCGTAGTTGCCCAATTACCGGACAATAATCGATTGGTGTAATAGGTCATGTTAAAAAACAACAATCAATCAACATGCATGATGTCAGACGATTGTTCTTTTTCAACACGTTCTATCAAAACGAAAATGATAGCGTCAGTCTGCTGCCCGTCACCCCGAGTTACAGGAGCGGCGACAGCACCGGGAGCGTCGGCAGCACTGACAGGTCTGCACTCACCTCCTCCTATAGATTGCTACGTGTAATACGGCCCTTAGGGCTAATACACTAGTCCGGACGGATGGAAATCTATGGACGTGTGCATTAGCCCTAAGGGCCCTATTCCACCGGATGATTATCGTTCAGATTATCGTTAAATCGTTCAAATCTAAATGATAATCGTTCGTTTAAATAGCAGTTAATGACTAACGACCGAACGAGAAATGGTTGATCGTTTAATAAGACCTGGACCTATTTTTATCGTTGCTCGTTCACAAATCGTTCGTATTGAATAAGAAGTCGTTTGGTCTTTCGCAGTAGTGACGAACGCAATAGCGACGACAAGCCGACCGCAAAAACGATAATAAGTAACGATTATCTTTCCATGTAAATGGGTGAACGATTTCAGGTCTTTCGTAATAGCGGTCGTTTGGATCGTTTATCGTTAACGATAATCGTCCGGTGGAATAGGCCCTAAGTGCCGTCTTTGTTTTGTTATACGGTATATACACGGTATACCTCCCTCCGATCACACAGCTCTATTACCACAACACCCGCGGTTCGGATACAGTTTGAATCCCTCCATGATCTTCTTGGCCCGCTCGTTGTTGGACATGTTCAGCGTCTTCTTCCAGTCTTTTCTATGGCTGAAGGATCTGTGGAGGCTTTATGTCACTTTCCTCCTCTGGCAGAATACAAGTCCAGGAACCCAATATAGGAGACACCACAATCTGTCAGCAATGGAGGAGGAGGCTGAAGGAGGACACCAGCTGACTCCTCAGGTAGGGAAGGAGGACACCAGCTGACTCCTCAGGTAGGGAAGGACCCTGTGGCCCCCAGGAGAAGCAGTCAGGGTCACTAGGAGGGAAGGGACGGGCTATGTGGGCAGCAGCCTATGGGCCGGGGACTTGGTGGGCCGCTGACTGGCTCCCGGTAATAGCTGGGACCTGTCCCGTGTAAGTTTCGCTGTGGCAGCTCCAGTACCTGACAGAACAAGTCTGCGGTCACTCTCAATACCCACAATGGCGGCTTCGTTACATTGACGGTAGCAGAAACGGCCTATTAGGTGCTACAATCCCGGCTGGGAGGCCGCTATTCATTATCAGGTATCTCGGGCATCAGATAAGCGGATTTACCGAAGCGGCTACAGCGCCTCCTCCCGCCTTGTCACTTCAACCGAACTACCCGGCGACCCAATGGCAGTAAGATTACCTCACGGAGAAAGGCGCTATTAACCAATCAGAAGCCGGGTTACATAGAACGACGCATTTATGGGCGTGGCCTAACAGACAACACTTTTAGTTGTGAGCTAAACGTTCTAGTACAGAATATGCGCGTCACTCTACCCAGCAACGTGACGTTCCTTAGAAACGGAGTGTGGAGTGTACGGGAAGCGAGAGGGGACAAAACTAGACGCTCTCGTTTTATCATAAAGGCAAATTGTGATCACACGATTAAAAATCAGACTACAGGATAGGAAACCTTGGCCATGTGGTAATATGGTGGCTGAAGCGTTACATAAAAATACATAATGCGAAAGTAATATAATAGTATGATAATTAAATGTAAAGTTACATGGCTAGGTGGGCTCTATAACAAGACCTACCTCCCCCATTCCCTCCCTGGTGCTGTCCTTGTTCCTCTGATAGGTCATGTGACAGGAACTACCTGCATAGCCAATCACTATGTAAAATATAAAGTGTTGCAGCCACTGCAATGCTATATAGAAGTGAGCGGTTTCCTTCTGTGGAGAAGAGCGTGCTCGGTGGCTCCTATAGTGGAGAAAAACTAAAATCACAATCTTTTCCGTGTCTTTACCAAAAAAATATATATATATACCAAAACACTGAACCCAGCCCAAGAGCCATATTACATGGAGCAAAAATCAGCCGAATCAGGACGTTATCGCTCCGTGTAATAGAGACAACAATTATCGCGTGATCGTTTCTTTAGGTCTTGACCCTAAATCCTCGGCCGCTGACCACGCAACATTATATGTATTAGCTATGTGTAAAAGTGATGTGCGTCCGACGATATACATTACGTCTCCACGCTCCCAGTCTTCTCCAGCCCTCTGCTCTCCTCCCTGGTCCCGTGACTGCAGCTTCAGAGCGGTCTCTGAGCTGACAGGCCGCTCAGCCAATCACTGGCTGGGACCAGCGCGGCCAGTGATTGGCTGAGAGGCCTGTCAGCTCAGAGACCGCTCTAAAGCTGCAGCTGCAGGACCAGGGAAGAGAACAGAGGGCAGGAGAAGACTGGGAGCATGGAGAGGTAATGTATAACAGGTTAGGGCAAGGATTGCACGGACATCACTAATGATTTTATATATAAATACAGCTGTTGCTAAACAATAATCGAGCCGTGTAATAGGCTCAGTAAACAAGCGCCGATCTAGCAGATTGGTGCTCGTTTACATTATTGATTGGGCCATCTAATAGGACCCTAAGTCTGTGTGACAGGCACCGTTCAGTAACCACTGACTGTCCATTACTACTTGAAAAAATGTTTAATAAAAGGGTGCTCTTTCCGTTTAATATTTATTTAAAGGGGTTGGCCACTTTATAGTAAAATTCTTCAGTGTACAGTATAAATAAATGTATGCACTGCACTTACTGACAGCAGCTCCCTGTGGACCTCATAGAGCTAAAATCAGACTCCCCTCCTCCAGGATGTGCTGCCCTGCTCTGTGCTGATTCTGTCACAAGTTCACAAAAAAAAATTCTTTCAAATCTACTGGTGCCAGAAAGTGCTGGAGACTTGTACTTTACTTCTATAAAAAAAAAAAATCTCCAGTCTTTTAGTACTTATCAGCTGCTGTATGTCCGTCAGGAAGTGGTGTATTCTCTCCAGTCTGACACAGTGCTCTCTCCTGCCACCCCTGTCCATGTCAGGAACTGTCCAGAGCAGTAGCAAATCCCCATAGAAAACCTCTCCTCCTCTCCAAACTAGAAAGAGTACATTACTTCCTTCAGGATATACAGCAGCTGATAAGTACTGGAAGACTTTTTTTAATAGAAGTAAATTACAAATCTCTGGCACTTTCCGGCACCAGTTGACTTGACAGAATTATATTTTTATGAACAACCCCTTTAAGATTACCTGAATTGAAATGTATCGATCTGTTTTGCTTAAAATCAGTTTTTTATGGGATGAAATAATAAAGACATGGGGACCTACACCTTAGAGTTGCACCAACTCCAAGTACTTCCTGGTGTGGTGTCCCACCACAGGTGTAGTTTAAACACCCCTCACAAAAGCCTTTAACTCAAAGTAAAGTGGTAATGAAGTCATGTATAAGTTTTGCCACTAGATGTCAGTAGTATGTGTATTTCTATATGTATGTTGCACAGCTGTAGTGAACTAAGGGTTATTGTTTGTTTGTGATTTGCACACCAATGAGAGCTGCTCTTCTCTTCCACCTCTTTTTTTCTCTTTGCACTCTCTTTTACACCACTTACAGGAGCTGTTAGACACCCTGTAGGAGGTTGTAGAGGAAGTGTAGACCCACACTTAGTGAGTTCTCTTCTGTTTCTCAGAGAGGCAAGACACACAGATCAGGCATCCCTGTTGAGTTAGCTAGGGACCTGTCTCTGTCAGGTTCCCCGTCTAGGACACACCAGCTGTAGTGTACAGACGCTTATGGAAAACACAGAGACTTTATTCTTCAAAGCAAAACTTCTAAGATGCAGTGCCAAACACTAAAGAGCGGACAAGTCAGGGATCACCCCAACCCATGCCGTGAACATCTTAAAAAGTGCAAGACAGTATCCTAAAGCAGAGGAACTGATCTGGATAGCGCAAAGCAGCCAAGAGTCTACGTATCTCGCAGCGCAGGTGAAACCAGATATCTTTGGATACCTTGCTCAACTCAGGTAAAAAGGTCTGGGGCTTGTGTCACCCTGGTAGGATGGGTAACTCGACACTGCAGGGCAAAAGGTGGTATAGCAATAAAGGTCGAAACATAGGCACAAGTAGTCTTCTTCACAAGTATTCCTCTTCTACTAAAGTTCTGGCAGAGCACAGTACTACACTGATTTGGGACCCTCACGACCTACTCCTCTCCACTCCTTTGCACTCTATGTACTCTTCTCAGCACGCAACCAAGCCAGCACTGCTATTTCACTTTTACCTCAACAGTTCTCGGTGCAGATCTAGTCAAGTCCAGATTGTATTATACTGCTTACTTGTATCACGGAAGATTCTTAAGTAAAAGGAAGGTTTATTTATTCTATTGGGACTCAGTGATTATTGCACCAGCACCTACACACAGGCTACACCATCCTTGGGTCATCTCCCCTTTCTGTAGGTGGTGGTACCGACGGTGCCGGATGGGTCACATCTCCACTCCGGACCACTGTGATAAGAGCCCTAGAGACCCATCAGAAACCCAGCAGGTCACCGACCGTTGGGGAAAGTGTATAGCCAGCCTCAAAAAAACTAAAAGCAGGTGTGCCTTTATACCTGTGTGCTGAGTCAGCACTGGCGTCATGACAACCTACCACCTGGCTGAGCTTTACTCCACCGACCAACCACCCTTGCAGTGGAGTCACACAGTACCATCTAGCAAGTGACCGGTCGCAGTTGCTACAAAACCACACGAGCAGCAACCACACTGGAGTTTGCATTGGAACTGAGCATACCTGTGCCACCTTAGTAAGTCATACCCAAGGACACCAGGTTATCATAATAAAGCAGACACATAGGGGGATTAGTAAATCTATATCTCTTAAAAGGGGTTGTCCGGCGCTAAAAAATAATTCACAGAATAACACACATTACAAAGTTATACAACTTTGTAATGTATGTTATGTCTGTGAATGGCCCCCTTCCCCGTGTCCCACCACCCCCACCCGTGTACCCGGAAGTGTGGTGCGCTATACATTACCTGTCACGTGCCGAACACGGTCTCCGATCCTCAGCAGTGACGTCTTCTTCGGGCAGCCGGCGGATCTTCCCGAGTGCCGGCCGCCCTCTGCAGCGTCATCCGAAGCTCAGCCGCGATTGGCTGAGCATAACTGTGCTCAGCCAATCGCGGCTGAGCGGCTGATGACGCGGCCACGTTTTGCTCAGCCAATCGCGGCTGAGCTTCGGATGACGCTGCAGAGGGCGGCCGGCACTCGGGAACATCCGCCGCCCGCCCGAAGAAGACGTCACTGCTGAGGATCGGAGACCGTGGTCGGCACGTGACAGGTATGTATAGCGCACCACACTTCCGGGTACACGGGTGGGGGGGGGGGACACGGGGAAGGGGGCCATTCACAGACATAACATACATTACAAAGTTGTATAACTTTGTAATGTGTGTTATTCTGTGAATAATTTTTTAGCGCCGGACAACCCCTTTAAAAAGAACAGTTTCAGAAATGCTTAAAACATTTGAAATAATGTATCAGTTTAAACCAGGGTCGGATTGGAACTAAAAAGCAGCCCTGACACACACATCCTGCCAGCCTGCATACTTTACCACCTCCCACCCCATATCGCAAAAAAAAAAAAAAAAAAAAAAAAAAAACATTGTAGCAAATTTTGTTTTAGATTATATTCATACTTAGGGCTCGTTCCCACTGAGGAAAGGTAGCGGAACTCCGCGACGGAATTGTCCGCCGCGGAATGCCGTTAGCCTCCCGCTCATAATGGGAGTCTATGGGAGGCGCGCGCTCCTGCCCTGTCCGCGCTGAAGAATGAACATGTTCATTCTTCAGCGCGGACAGGGCAGGAGCGCGCGCCTCCCATAGACTCCCATTATGAGCGGGAGGCTAACGGCATTCCGCGGCGGACAATTCCGTCGCGGAGTTCCGCTACCTTTCCTCAGTGGGAACGGGGCCTTATAGGGGAACAATATGTTCCCATTGCACATGAGTCATGTCTCTTACCTTCCTTCTATGTGTCGTTCCAGTGCAGTTAGGCATGTGTTTCATTCCCCCCCCCCCCATAGTGCCCATCTGTCCCTGGCCGGCTGGCCCCTTTCTAATAATCATAAATGGTGCGGGCTGGATCGACCCTATGGGCGAGCAGTGCTCCTAACGGTCTTACCAAAGCACATGACTAACTATACTGCACCAGCGCCGAGGATGAAGGTAAGAGAAATACATTACTCCTCATTTAGATTAATATAACCTGCTGATAGTTCCCTTTAAGATGTGCACTGTCATTTTTTTGGCATTTTCAAGGGTGTTTGGCCTTTAAAATATAGCTTTTTTTTAATCCAAAAAATTGCTGAGAAACATTCCCAAAATTTTTTTTAGCGTACACAAAAATGTGGTTGACCACATTTTTGTGTACGTTAAAAGTGACCATTTAGCAGACTTCAAAACCCCCCCCCCAAACAAAGGGGGTGCACATGGTCTTACTTTGCTCACTTCCCTTGCCACTTTCGTTAATATGCACACCACACAATCAGGACAGCAAAATAAATAAATAAATAAATAAATACAAATACAGAATATAGAATATCCCGTCAACTGCCACCATACCGTCCACTGTCCCTGCTGTGCTGTACCAGTGTGCTGTGAAGAGCTCCCCCTGGTAGCCAGAAGCCGCTGTACTGTACGCTCTGTCCCTGCTGTGTATGTGACATGTGAATTCTTCTTCATGTAAAAATAAGACCTAGCACATCTATGGGAGCAAAAATTAATATAAGACTTTGGGGGGAGATTTATCATACATGGTGTATAGTGAAACTGGCTCAGTCGCCCCTAGCAACCAATCAGATTCCATCTTTCATTTTACAAAGAGTCTGTGAGGAATGACAGGTGGAATCTGATTGGTTGTTAGGGGCAACTGAGCCAGTCTCACTTTACACCATGTTTGATAAACCTCCCCCCAATGTCTTTATTTTCGGATAAACACGGTAGTAACATGTCTACTAAGGATGTAGAAATGTAGGATTATTTGTTATATGGATCGATATCCATGAGCTGGTAGTATATATAAGACCTTTAAAGATTTATTCTATAAGTTAATGGACAGCCAGGAGCTGAGATCAGTGTAATAGTAGTAGGAAGAACAGATTTAATGTATTCTCATATGATATTGTTGATAGAAGGGATAGAGGTGAGAGAAGGCTTATGTGAAAGGCCGGGCTTACAGATGTAAAATGGAGTATTTATGGAGCCGATGCAGATTCCTTTGTTTTCTACAGCAAGAGTATTGTTGTTTTCTACGGCTTTTTATGCCATTTATACATGAGTGGACTCTTATATAATCCTGTGGGATCCATTGGGTGCTGTTGGTGTCTTGTGGATGAGAAATGGATCCCGGCCTTGTGACCTCTGTAAAGGAAACCACAACCCAGAGATGACCAGAGCCTTAGGGTGGTATTATACAAGCCGATAGGGGCCCGATAATACCTGTAAACGAGCGCCAATCTGCTAGATCAGCGCTCGTTTACTGGGCCTATTACACAGCCCGATAATCGTTTAACAAGGGCTGCATGGACATCGTTACCGTATACTTTACCTATCCATGCTCCAGGGCTGCTCCTGCGGTCCGCTTCTCCCCGGGTCCCACGCGCTCTAGCTCCAGAGCGGCCTGTCAGCTGACAGGCCGCTCTGAAGCTAGAGCGCGTGGGACCCGGGGAGAAGCGGACCGCAAGAGCAGCCCTGGAGCGTGGATAGGTAATGTATATCGTCAGTAACCGGCTGTGCACCGCTATTAAAGGGGTACTCTGGCGGGGGGCATTTTTTTCCTGACACCGGGAAGTAGGTGGCTGAGGGAAACGACGTCCACTCACCTCCCCGGTTCCAGGGACAGGTCCCGTATCGCGGCGCTCCGGTCCCCGGCCGCTTCCTGGTGTCTGATGCGGGCCTAAGACGATACGTCTCAGGTCAGTGACAGAGGTGGCATCTGAGCGGACTCGAAACGGATCCCGCCTCCGTCACTGACTGGCTGAGCGGACCTGGGACGTCACATCTCGGGCCCGCGTCAGACACCAGTAAGCGGCCGGGACCCACCGCTGAAACCGGGGAGGTGAGTGGACGTCGTTTCCCTCAGCCACCTCAGGTGTCAGGAAAAAAATGCCCCCTCGCGGGAGTACCCCTTAAAACGTAGCGGTGCGCGCTCGGCGCCCAACAAATATAGGTTCTAACCTATATAAACGATCAGCCGATGATCGTTGTCATCGGCTGATTGTTGTATTTATTACAAAGAGCGATAATCGGCCGAATCGTTCTGATTTGGCCGATTATGGTTCCGTGTAATAGTACCCTTATGCTGACTGCCATCTGCTGGTGAGCAGGAAGCATCTCCCATGTAATCTTCATCTTTCTCCAGCATTACATGACTATTTTCGTTTTCTTATATATTTTCCTCCGAGCCAATGGAGGCTCTGCAATGATGAGCCAAAGAATCTGTCCCTGTCTCCACTGGGACTCACAATCTTAAAGGGGTACTACAGCAATGATTTTTTTTTACTCTTTCAAATTAATTGGTTTCACAAAGTTATATTAATTTGTAATTTACTTCTGTTTAAAAATCTCAAGTCTTCCGGTACTTATCAGCTGCTGTAAGTCCTGCAAGAAGTTGTGTATTCTTTCCAGTCTGACATGGTGTTCTCTGCTGCCACCTCTGTCCATGTCAGGAACTGTCCAGAGCAGGACCGTTTTTCGGACCGCCGCCCGGTTTCCGTGCACTGCACTTTCGATCCAGCAGTACCGGCCAGTGCTGAAGCACTGGAGGTCGGCCGAGCCTCCCCTGTATATAGAGACAAAAGCACTGCACTTCCAATTTTATGATGCTCTTGAAAAGAAATTTATTCACATGGAAATAAGAATTTTGTCACAATCCAACCAGATCAGAGTACAATGTAATTATGCAGGTAAGCAATGCTACTGGCGACGTTTCGATCCTGCTTCCGACCTTCCTCAGGCCAATGTAGCCATACTGTAGGCAGGAGAGAAGTAAGGACGGATCTCCCCTGTATGACGCGGCTCGCTTAGAATGAATGGAGCCGCGTCATACAGGGGAGGGAATTCCCTCCCACTGGGGGCGGGCCGGCCGACTTCCAGTGCTTCAGCACCGGCCGGTACCTCTGGATCGAACGGCGCCTGCACGGGAATCGGGCAACGGTCCGAAAAACGGACCGTGGCACCAGCTTCCCTGTGGCGCCGATCGATCCGTGGGTTCAGGTTAAAGAGGATGTATCGGTTGGTACATCCTCTTTAAGTATGGGAAGACTTGAGATTTTTAAATAGACGTAAATTACAAATTTATATAACTTTTTGAAAACAGTTGATTTGAAAGATTCTTTTTTTGGGGGGGGGCTGGAGTACCCCTTTAACGCTTTGATCCAGATTTATTAAAGGGGTAGTTGTAATTTACTTAATTAAAAAATCACCAAGTACTTTTCAGCTGCTGTATGTCCTGCAGGAAGTGGTGTATTCTTTCCAGTCTGACACAGTGCTCTCTGCTGCCACCTCTGTCCATGTCAGGAACTGCCCAGAGCAGCTGCAAATCCCCATAGAAATCCTCTCCTGTTCTCCAGACTGGAGAGAATACACCACTTCCTGCAGGATATACAGCAGCTGATAAGTACTGCAAGACTTGAGATTTTAAAGTGTCACTGTTGTAAATATTTTTTTTTTTTTTGCAGAAATCAATAGTCCAGGCGATTTTAAGAAACTTTGTAATTGGGTTTATTAGCCGAAAAATGCATTTTTATCATGAAAAAGCAGTTTGAAGCTCTCCCCACCTGTCTTCATTGTTCTCCTATGAAGAGAGCTAAATAAAAGACCAAAACAGGTCAACAAAGAGTTAATCTACAAATACCTCACCCTCTATCTCCTCTAACAGTCACCACTGACCTCTCTGAGCTGTCAGTCACCACTGACCTCTCTGATTACAGCTGTCACCCAGCTCCATGCCTGTAATCCTCTGTTATCTGCTTTCTGCTGTCGGCTAACTCCCTCCTCCCCCCTCCCCTCTCCCTAGAACAGATTGGGTACGTCTCATGCAACAAGATTTTTTGCAGTGGATGGAAAAGAGGAGGGAGGGGGGGACCTGGGAAAAGGCTTTTTACATGCAGATAATGGCAGATTTGGCTAATAAACCCAATTACAAAGTTTCTTAAAATCTCCTGGACTATTGATTTCTGCAAAAAAAAAAAAAAAACGACAGTGACTCTTTAAAATAGAAGTAAATTACAAATCTCTGGCACTTTCAGGCACCAGTTGATTTAAAATAAAAATTTTTTGGTGAACAACCCCTCTAAAGGGGTTCTCCGAAGAGAATTTAAAAACAATAGATTGCCTTAATAAAGTTATATTACTTTGTTTTATAAAAACCTTTTTCTTTAAAATCAGCTGGTGTCAGAAAGTTATTTAGGTTTGTAATTTACTTCTATTAAAAAGTCTCAAGTCTTCTCATACTTATTAGCTGCTGTATGTCCTGCAGGAGGTGGTGTATTCTTTTCAGTCTGACACAGTGCTCTCTGCTGCCACCTCTGGCCAAGACAGGAACTGTCAAGAGCAGGAGAGGTTTTCTATGGGGATTCATATAAAACCGAGACACAGTTCCTGTCTCCGACAGAGGTGGCAGCAGAGAGCACTGTGTCAGACTGAAAAGAAAACATTTCCTGCATGACATACAGCAGCTAATAAGTACGGGAAGACTTGAGAATTTTTAATAGAAGTAAATTACAAATCTATATAACTTTCTGACACCAGTTGATTTGAAAGAAAAAGTTTTTCGCTGGACAACCCCTTTAACCCTTTCCCACACAAGGACGTAACTGTACGTCCTCACGCCGGTGGGGGCGTTCAGAGCTGGGCTGCGCAGCGACCCCGCTCTGAACCGCCGCGGTCCTGGGTGCCACATGTGGCCCGGGCTGCGGCTATTAGCGGGAACGGTCCGATCGCTGTGCTCGCTAATTAAGTATTCAGATGCAGCTGTACTTTATGCAAAAATTTAGCCTGTCATTGCAAAGTACAATAAGTGCCGCAAAAAATAAGGGCTCATGTGGGTCTGTAGGTGTAAAAATGCAAGTGCTATGGCCTTTTAAAGGAGAAGTCCGGCAAACATTTTTATTAAAGTATTGTATTGTCCCTCAAAAGTTATACAAATCACCAATATACACTTATTATGGGAAATGCTTATAAAGTGTTTTTTCCCTGCACTTACTACTGCATCAAGGCTTCACTTCCTGGATAACATGGTGATGTCACTTCTTGGATAACATGGTGATGTCACTTCTTGGATAACATGGTGATGTCACTTCCTGGATAACATGGTGATGTCACTTCTTGGATAACATGGTGATGTCACTTCTTGGATAACATGGTGATGTCACTTCCTGGATAACATGGTGATGTCACTTCTTGGATAACATGGTGATGTCACTTCTTGGATAACATGGTGATGTCACTTCCTGGATAACATGGCGATGTCACTTCCTGGATAACATGGTGATGTCACTTCCTGGATAACATGGTGATGCCTTGATGCAGTAGTGAGTGCAGGGAAAAAAGCACTTTATAAGCATTTCCCATAATAAGTGTATATTATTTATTTGTATAACTTTTGGGGGGCAATACAGTACTTTAATAAAAAGTTTCACAGGACTTCTCCTTTAAGCACAAGAAGGAAAAAACGAAAAAGCAAAAACGAAAATTAGTCTGGTCCTGAAGGGGTTAATTAAAAAAAAATGTTTTTGTGGATAGAGGAAAAGTTTATTTTGCTCTGGAAAACCTCTTTAAAGCAGCGTATTAAAAAAAAAAAAATCTCCAGAGTTCCCCTTTAAGTAAAAAGCACAAGCCAAAAAGTGCAATGAAAACCTTTCAGAGGTGTCACACCTTCGGCCCTCCAGCTGTTGCAAAACTACAATTCCCATCATGCCCGGACATCAAAGCTTTAGCTCGTGGCATGATGGGAGTTGTAGTGCAATACTATGTGATAGTCCCTCTCCCCCGCCTGTGGTCCCGGTTATACCATTATTTATGTACATGTGTTCCCTCCTATGTGAATCCACCTATAACCCCATAGACGTCCCCCCGTATACAGGAGCGCCCGCAGTATACAGGAGCGATGTGACCGGGAACAGGTTCCGGGCGGCACCAGAGTGCCGGCATTTTGTTTCCGGCGGAAGGTGATCAGAGCGGACCCGGCGCTGTCATGGCTGCCTGACAACCACACGGTAGAGCCGGATAGAGTGTGTCCTGACCAAAGCAGCGAAGCCATAAGGTAGCGGGAGTCAGAGGGACGGGCGCCGGGATTAGGAAGAGCAACGTGGGGTGTGGGGTTGCCGAGGCCCGGGAGAGAGCTACACCGCGGCCGGGGGAGTGGGCCGGGCCCGGGGGGTGACTGGATGAGAGGTGCCGGGCCTGAGCACGGAGAGCGGGCCTCCCGGTGGTGAGCGGTGTGCGCCGGCCGCCCCCACACACGGTGCAGTGAGCGGTGTGTGCCCGGGACAGCTGCCTGTACTCAGTGTAGTAGAGAGGGGGATGTGATAGAGAGCAGCACACCCCACCGGAAGGGAGAGCTCCGGGACCGGGGGATCTGTCAGCAGTCTCTGAGCTCCTGTAGCCGCTCACTGTTATACAGAGGTCAGGAGACGGGGGGTAAGGAGGTCCAAGTGTCCAGGGGGCGGGCCCCCATGTCAGGTGACCAGAGCCCGCTGTATTCCTTCCTCCTTTCAGCTCTGAGTGACAGTTTTGGCGTCCAATCAGGAGAACATGATAAGCTGCCAATCATAACTGAGAGGAAGGGTCAGGGACACCTTAGAAGAAGAGCCCGCCTCCTGGGCACTTACCATAGTGTCAGCCCCAGACTGCAATGTTTTTTTTTTTTTTCTTCTAGTCATGCTAATTGCATGACCAGGCTATACTGTATGACCCCGCTATACTCTGTATGACCGGGCTATACTGTATGACCGGGCTATACTGTATGACCCCGCTATACTCTGTATGACCGGGCTATACTGTATGACCGGGCTATACTGTATGATTACTGTACTATGTATGACTACTATACTGTATGACCAGGCTATACTGTATGATCACTGTACTATGTATGACCACTATACTGTATGATCACTGTACTATGTATGACCACTATACTGTATGACCAGGCTATACTGTATGATCACTGTACTATGTATGACCAGACTATATTGTATGACCACTATACTATGAATGACCAGGCTATACTGTATGATCACTGTACTATATATAACCAGGCTATACTGTATGATCACTGTACTATGTATGACCACTATACTATATATAACCAGGCTATACTGTATGACCACTATACTATAGATCAGTGATATTCAACCTTTTTTGAGCCGCGGCACACTTTTTATACTTAAAAATTCCTGGGACACACCACCAACCAAAATGGCACAAAATGACACTAAAACAGTATATATTATACATATAGTTAATAATATAGATTCTAAATGTATTTATACTCAGTGTGAAACCTGGGCCTGTTTTCTTCTCCCCCCTGTGCTTCTCTCCACCATACTTCTCCCCCCTGTGCTTCTCTCCACCATACTTCTCCCCCCTGTGCTTCTCTCCACCATACTTCTCCCCCCTGTGCTTCTCTCCACCATACTTCTCCCCCCTGTGCTTCTCTCCACCATACTTCTCCCCCCTGTGCTTCTCTCCACCATACTTCTCCCCCCTGTGCTTCTCTCCACCATACTTCTCTCTGCTTTTTCTCTCCCCCACCCCCCCTTCCTCCTCACCGCCTCCGAGATGGTCGCCGCTGCTGTCCGCCTCACCTACTGGCCGCCCGTAGGGCCCAGACCGGGAGCATGGTGCGCTGCGGCGGGCCGTAGCACACACGTTGATTGGATGTGTGCATCACGGCCCGCCGCAGCGCACCACGCAACTGCCCACATTATAATCCGCCACTGATCGCTGCACATTGCGTGGGAACAAAACACAGGGGCACCATAGTTTGGGGAACTTTCCCGGTGGCACACCCGACCATGTGTCACGGCACACTGGTTGAAAATCACTGCTATAGATGACCGGGCTATACTGCTGCTACATTTACTAATCCGGAGTCTTGATAAGTCGCTGTAAGATCTGTTGTGGTGTGTGATGAAACCCCCCTCCCCTCTGTGATGCTGCTCCACTTGTCACACTGGGGCTGGTGGTGGCGGCGGCGGCAGGCCTGGCCCCAGTGCTTTGGGCCCTGGGAAAGACCAGTGCCGAGTGCGGGTGTTTCATAAAAAAGGATTGTGTCACTGCCGTGGCCGATCAATTAAGGTAAAAAAGAAGAGCAATGTATCTGATTGTACATTTACTTTTTCTTTTAAATCAACTGGTGCCACAAAGTGCCAGAGATCTGTAATTTACTTCTATTCAAAAATCTCAAGTCTTCCAGTACTTATCAGCTGCTGTACGTCCTGCAGGAAGTGGTGTATTCTTTCCCATCTGGAGAGCAGGAGAGGTTTTCTGTAGGGATTTGCTGCTGCTCTGGACAGTTCCTGACATGGACAGAGGTGGCAGCAGAAAGCACTGTCAGACTAGAGAGAATACACAACTTCCTTCAGGACATACAGCAGCTGATAAGTACTGGAAGACTCAAGATTTTTTAATAGAAGTAAATTACAAATCTTTATGGCATCAGTTGGTTTTAAAGATTTTTTTTTTTGTGAACTACCCCTTTAAAATGATCTTTCTGTCCCTCACCATTGTTTAAGATCTGTGTTTCTGTATAGCAATGAAAGGGACACACAGAACATAGGAGCAGGTGGGGATTAGAAGAGGCCAGAAAAGAACATTATAATAAACTTGTCGACTCCCAGAATAATGTCTGTGTACGATTCCTCCAAATACCGAACATCTTCAGGGACCGTCACTTTAAGCTCCTCGGGATAGTTGCCAAATGACTGCTGCTCCCCGTGCTGACAGATGTGTTGCTGAACCTTGTCATTCTCCAAGAAGACTATTCCAGGAAATTCCGGATCCTTCCTCTCCTGGAGACTACGGACAGCGAGCGCAGCCGGACAGCGTGAAAAATAATAGACTTTTATTGTACTCACTAGCAGAAATATACTGGCTGGTCGGTGATAGAACCAAGCAGAATGCAGCCAGGTTCCATCCCATCCATGGGATTTGCCCTTTCGGTTTCTTCCAGGGTTCCGGGTTTGGTGGAACTGCACATAGACCATAGAGGCAAACGTTTTATCAGAGTAGTTTTCTCCTCCATGTTGGAGATCTGGCAGCTTTGATGACGTTGCCTGGACAGGATACAACTGCAGCAGACCTTGTACAGTATGTTTGGGGGTTTTAGACATTGGATTTTAACAAGAATGTTCTTTTTTGCTGACAGCATCTTTACAATTGGTAGAAGGTCAATGGGAAACTGCATAAAATTTAAGGATACAAAATATATAATAACTGGTAAATGAGAACGCCACTACCAGCGGATGACCCTTGATGACCCTGCGGTCACCCCTGAGTAACATACAAAATTGGATATAAATCCAATCCTGGCTGTTAAAGTGTCACTGTGGTTTATTTTTATTTATTAGTTTTTTTTTGCAGAAATCAATAGTACAGGCAATTTTAAGAAACTTAATTGGGTTTGTTAAAAATGCATTTTTATCATGAGAAAGCAGTTTGAAGCTCTCCCCCCTGTCTTCATGGTTTTCTATGGAGAGGGGAGGGGTGGAGGGAGATGAGGCACCAAAACAGGACAACAAAGTTAATTTACAGCTACATCACCGGGCTATCTTCATTGAGGTCAGCACTGACCTCTCTGACTTCTGAATAGAGCTCCCACAGTGTAATCCTTTATTCTCTGCTGGCGACAAATCTCCCTCCTCCCCCCTCCCCTCTCCATAGAACAGACAGGGCATGACGGATGTAAAAGAGTCAAGATTTCCTGATAATGAACACTCCACAGTCCGTTGAGACCATTAGGAGCACTGCCCGCCCACATAGTACTCATCCAGCGCCGCCCCCAGCCAGCCTGCTTCTTTTATTATCATTAGAAAGGGGCAGGCTGGCCAGTTACAGATTGGCGCTATGGGAGCGGGGCAATACCCCTAGCCGTGCTGCAGTGCTCCTTGGGGTCTTACCTGACCTGAGGACCCCCAGCTACAGCCTCAACCACGGGACGCCGCCACGAGCTGTCTACACCGGGGGCAAGTTGCTGCAGAACAGTGAGGAGATGTGATGGATCACGTGTCCCCTTTCTCTGTATTGGGCCGTTTTGTAAGCACTAACCCAGCCCACTGCAGAGACGGAGGACAGGTGATCCACGTCTCAGATGGGAGGGGGGACCAGAGCAGGAGCGAGACAGAGTGGGGTAAATTACCTTTCAAAGCAGCTGAATGCTGCAGCAGCCGTTATTGGGGCCGGTTGCAAGTTCTTCACACAAAGTATATTTTATGACAAAAAGGGCCATTGTTTTAAAATAAAACAACGTCCGTTCTTAGGGAAATGTGTTGCATTGAAGTCAAGCAAACAACGGACATTCTTAACACAAGGTATTGAACAACATCCATTGAAATAATTGACATGTCCGTTTCCGACTGTCGTGAATTGATTTCAATGCAGGAATAGCCGTTGTTTGACACCTAATACAATGTCTGTTGTTTTTGAGCGCCAAATAACAGCTGTTGTCTTTATGGTGTGTGAACATAGCCTAAGACTGCAGTAATGATTTGGGGTGGAATACCTCTTAAAGTAGTTGGATGCAGTCATGGGGTGCCACCAAATTTCTGTGGCCTAGGCGAGGCCCCCGTATCTGGCCTGTTTGTACTGATGCAGGGTCTTATAATTTTTGGTTTGGCAGTATATTTTATGGTACATTTAAAGGTGTTACGAAGTGAAAATAGTCCTGCAAAGAATAGGGACAAGCTGCATGAACAATGACTGGACCATTACTTCCATTATTGCCGGCAGCACGTACCGAATTTATACAAGAAAATGTGTGGCCAACTAGTAGCCCTGCATAATATGTCAGAACAGCCCATAAACAAGTGTCTGTAGGCTGATCATTGGGTCTGTTGTGCAGCGCAACATTGACCCGTTCAGCCAATAATCGCCCCATGTAATATGCCTTTGCTGTTAGTTATCCTTTAAGCTATGTGCTATGTTCACACACTGCTGAAATTTACTAGATGGCCGCTATGTAATGTTTTAAAATAACGGCCATTATTTGCCATTACATAACGTCCATCCTCTAAATTTCAGCAGTGTGAGAACAGAGCCTTTCTGTGTTTTCAATCCACTCCTGGTTTTGGTTGCAAAATACTGAGCAAAAATACTGTGTGGGAACATAGCCTTACAGTGTCACTGTTGTTTAAAAATTTTTATTTTTAATTTTTTTGCAGAAATCAATAGTACAGGCAGTTTTAATAAACTTTGTAATTGGGTTTATTAGGTAAATCTGCCATTATCTGCATTCAAAAAGATTTTCCCTAGGCTCCCCCCCCCCTCTCTCTCCTTCACTGCTCATTATCAGAAAATCTTGACTCTTTTACATCAGTCGGGCCCTGTGTAACCTATGGAGAGGGGGGAGGGGGAGGAGGGAGATTAGTCTTCAGCAGAGAACAAAGGATTACACAGCGGGACCTGTGTGAAAGCCGGTATTCAGAGGTCAGAGAGGTCAGTGCTGACGTCCGAGGAGATAGCCCAGTGATGTAGCTGTAAATTAACTCTTTGTTGTCCTGTTTTGGTGCCTCATCTCCCTCCGCCCCTCTCCTCTCCATAAGAGAATCATGAAGACAGGGGGGAGAGCTTCAAACTGCTTTTTCATGATAAAATTGCTTTTTTCGGCTAATAAACCCAATTACAAAGTCTCTTAAAATCGCCTGGACTATTGATTTCTGTAAAAAAAAAAAAATTAAACCGTGACACTTTGAAGGGGAAAGGTCACCCCTGTCTGTTCTGGCTCGGTGGTGTTCCTCTTAATTAAATATTTTCAAAATTACCTTTGGTGTTGACCTTCATTGCTTGTATTCAGCTCAAAATGGTTCTTTATTCAATGATGGACAGCACCATGGGGGAGGGGGCTCATGGCTGATGTGCTCTCTGTCTGCCTCAGGCCAGCACTGACAATGCACTTGATAAAGATGACGATGGGCTCTGTGACAGGGAGAACAGGCACCCAGAAACCTTTGCTGGGTTTATATTCAAAATGGATCTTGGCACAGCACAGAATTCCCCCCACTGGAGGTACACATTACAATATAGTAAATGTGCTGGGCTGCTGGAGGCCCCACACTTTCCCATTAAGCCCCAGCAAACTTTAAAGAAGTGGCAGGACTTTTGTTATTCAGAGAACGGTAACACAAGCCATAGTATATCCCCCCCCCATTGTGTCTTATAACGTGTCGTTTTCTTTACAGGTCTCAGATCTCTAGTTGTAGTATGGCAGGAGAACAGAAGCCTTCCAGTAGTCTCCTGGAGCAATTCATCTTACTAGCCAAGGGAACGAAAGGTTCAGCTCTTCCAGCCCTCATCAACCAAGTATTAGAAGCTCCAGGAGTTTACGTATTTGGAGAACTTCTAGATTTACCCACAGTACAAGAGGTAAGAGGGGCTTTATGAAGTGTCAGCACCTGTATACCCTATAGTGGCCTATTAGGATAGATTCATATATAGGCTATGTTCACACAACATTTTATGAAAAAAACATCCATTGTTTTCAATTAAAACAATGGCCTTTCTTTACATAGTAAAATAGGTTGCATTGAAGTCATTGCAAACAACGGCTGCTGTTCACACAATGTATTGGACAACGGCCGTGGAGATAATTGACGTCAATGCAACATTTACATTTTTAATGCAACAATGGCCGTTGGCTATACAGTGTGTGAACATAATCTGCAAACCATACCACCACCATATATACTGTATTATTATGGAGTGGTGGGCACGCTATTGTACAGAACCTGCAGGTACAGATGGGCTGTACGTAAATGCAGTTACAGAATGCTGAGCTGATATTGTCATTTCTTTTGTATGTGCCAGTAAATACATTTTCAGTTCACTCACCCCCGGTATCTGTGTTTCTTTGTACAGCTCGCAGATAGCCCACATTCTGGCTACCTACAACTCCTAAACTTGTTCGCTTATGGAACCTATCCAGATTATGTTGGTAAGTTAAATCTTACTCTATGTTGTAGTAACTGAAGGTGTTGAAGTTTAAAAAAAAAAAAACTGAAAGTCTGAAATGATTTTCAGTCATTAGTTTTGGAGTTTTACTGAAAATGTGATGCTGCAGATTTGCTTTGAATCTGCAACTTTAAATCTGCACCATCACATCTGCTGCGGATCCTGTACGTGTGAACGCACCCTTATAGTTTGATTAATCTAGGCCAGTGGTTTTTATATTTTTGAACAGACCCAACAGCATATGAATTTCTGCATTGGTGCTAGCATAATCCTTTAAGTATAGTGCATTACCTTAATCATGATACCGTACCTTGTCTAAATTAGTTTTTTTCCTCCCTTAGCATTAAAGGACAGTTTGCCAGAACTTTCAGCTGTACAGAAAAACAAATTGAAACACCTGACAATTGTGAGCCTTGCATCCAGGATGAAGGTAATATGGATGGGGTGCACTTGCCTTCTGTTTGGTGTGATCATTAAGCCCGCTCTTAGGGAACACATGCTTGGCTGGTAATGGGATTTGTGCAGGCTGTGTGAGTGGTGCAGGCTGTGTGACTTTGTCGCTCAGGTTTCATCTTTGCTTTACGGTATAAACACACACACACCATATACGCAGCGTATTTACTGCTGCGATACGCAGCAAATACGCAACAGATTAGATCTAAATAACTGAACACAGCATCAAATCTGCACCATGAAATCTGCTGCGTATTTGCTGCGTATCTGCTGCGTATACGGTGTGTGTGTTTGTACCCTTAGAGTAATGTTACTGTCATTATTTGCTTTTTTTGTTTGCTCTTAATTGATATTAATACTATTTTTATCTTTTTAACCTGCCAGTGCATTCCGTACTCTGTGCTGCTGAAAGATTTAGACATGAGAAACCTCCGGGAGTTGGAGGATCTAATCATAGAAGCCGTTTACACAGACATTATTCAGGGCAAACTGGATCAGCGTAATCACGTATTAGAAGTTGATTTTTGCATTGGACGGGACATTCCCAAGAAAGACATAAGTAGCATTGTGAAAACCCTCCAGGAATGGTAAGGGGACTAGTCTATACATATGCACTTTCTGCATGGCCAAATGTTCATGTGTTCTCTATAATGGGAAGGGGCTAAGCTGCAGTCAGACAGCTCTGGCTTATCCCTCAAAGAACAGCAGGGCTGGGCTGCAAAATTCCTGCTGCTATACACTTTGTATTGTCTGCATCCCGTCAGTATTAGGTGTATGGGCATCTTAAGATATTGGAAGCTGAGTTGTGGATCACATTATTTCTAGATCGCTTCATTTCAAGAACCAGTAAATCTTTGTTTCAGGTCACCAAGCTCTTCTCTTGCCGGCTTTAACACAGGCGTTTGAAAACTGCCGTCTTATACAGAATCAATCTTATAGAAAGTTGCCATTCTTGACCACATTCTTTGCAAGTTGGCTATACTTTAGTATGGAGAAGGCGGAAGCAAGAAGTGTTCAGGCCATCACTATTGTATCTCTGCTCTTAGACTCTTGGGCCACGTTCACACAAAGTATGTTTTGTATAAATCACGGCCGTTGTTGCAATCTGCAACAACGGCCATGATTTATACAAACCATATGTTGTCTATGAATGAATGAAATAGAGTATACACATCTATACTCTGCGGCCAGGATTCTATCCGGCCGCACAGCAAACTGACTTGTCGGTTTTCGGCGACCACTATTCATTGAACTGCAGTACCGGCCGGGATGATCTTCAGTAACACCGGCCATTCTGTGATCTGGCCGGATCGTAGAACGGCCGGTGATATACATAGTGTGCACATGGCCGTATAGTGACAAACATTGGTCACTAAGGTGTCTCAAAAGCTTATCACATCTACCTGGATAGGTGATGAATGTTGGATCGTGGAGGTCTGAACCCAGCTGTGTGGGTCACATGACCACAGAATGGGACTAGAAGTGGAAAATCTTGCACACTGGACAGAAACAGACAAGTCCTGTGCTTGAGTATTTCCATCGCTCACAAGTTAAAAATAGATTATAAATGCTTTCAGATAGAACTTACATTTTAACATGAGCATTAAAGGGGTTATCCAGGTTTAGAAAAACACGGCTTTTTTCTTCCAGAAACAGTATGTCTCCAGTTTGGGTGTGATTTTGTAACGTAGGGCTCTGTTACACAGCCCAATTACTTTTTTGCTTACTGAGCCCATACTGTGCCCTATAATCAGGCAGCAAGGGCTACACAAACATTGTTTGCGATGTCCGTGCAGGCCTTGTAGGATTTTTTTTAATTTTTTGACGTGACTTCAGGCATTGCGGGGGGTGGGCTGAAGCTAGCAGGACATCAGGGAGCTCGGAGAGCTATGCAGGAGTTTTGGTTGACACCATGGAAGTCCCATGTCCCTGTGACATGACAAAAGTTCTTTTTATCATCATTATGACTGTTAGACCTAAACTACAATATGATTTTAAAAATCTATATCATTTTCTTTGTATTACTTTAGTACTTGCCCATGACATCTTAAAAATCTTGTTGTTCCAGGTGTGATGGTTGTGAAGCAGTTTTAATGGGAATCGAACAGCAAGTGCTGAGGGCAAACCAGTACAAGGAGAACCACATCCGTACACAGCAGCAAATAGAGACAGAAGTAAGTATACTCTGCCGTTCATTAGATGGGTAAGGAAATATCATGTAGGCTCAGTTCACACTGCATTTTTGCAGTGTTTTTTTTTTCTATCTGTCTCAAAAAAAAAAAAAAAAAAAAAAAAAAGCTGAAGTGCATCCATTTTGACCCATTTTTCTATTGACCTCAATTATAAAAATGAGGGATAAAAAAAACAAAACAGGAAACTGCAAAAACCTGGTGTGAACCTGGCCTGATTCTGGAGACTGCTGTGTATTTTATCTTTTTTATGTTTGTTTGTTTTTTTTTTCCAGCGGTAGGAATAATAATAATAATAATAATAATAATAATTATATATATATATATATATATATATATATATATATATATATATATATATATATATATATATATATATATATATATATATATATTATATATATATATATATATATATATATATATATATATATATATATATATATATATATATATATTATATATATATATATTTATTATATTATTTTTTAACTTTAAACATTGAAATGTGAGATTGTTACTTACAGGCATACATGCATTGTTTGTATACAGTAATATATTAGAGCAGGGGTGTCAAACTCAGGCCCTCCAGCTGTTGCAAAACTACAACTCCCATCATGTCTGGGTAGCTTTGGCTGTCCAGGCATGATGGGAATTGTAGTTTTGCAACAGCTGGAGGGCCTGAGTTTGACACCCCTGTATTAGAGGAAACTTAGTTTGAGAGACTTATATCTATCTGCTATGTTTGTGATTCTATGGGCCTTATGGAGGTAGTGTCTCTGCCTACTCAAGCAGCTGTTATAAATAAGAAACTGCTTATATCGTAGTATCATGTCCAAGAAGTCTCTGGAGTACTTTTCAATCATATTTACGTAACAGATAGAAAGTTCCGTACCCATAGACTGTAGTGATGTGATGTTTCTGCATGAGGCCAGCAGAGGGCGTTAGTTATCCACATGTGATATTACCACCATTATTGAATTTATTGCGGTGACAACCCATGATAAAATATAGGCTGGGTTCATACTGCGTTTTTGCTTGTTTTTTTTTTTTTTTTTCCATCCGTTTTATGCAACAACAAAAAATATGCTGCGAAATGGGGCAAAAATATTTGGGAGGTGAAATTGAAAGGAAAAAAAAAAGTAAATTTTCAATTTTAGGTGGGTTTTGTGTTTATACTGTTGACCATGGGTTAAATGTGACACGTTGGTTATCTATGTTCCTGAAGTCAGTCTGATTACAATGATAGGCAATTTATATAACTTTTTTTTTTTTCTTTCTTTCTTTTTTTTTTTTTTAAAGGTGTTTCAGATTGCTCTATTCTAAACCTTATAACACTTTTAATTTTTGGTCTATAGGGCTATGTTAAGTGTCATTTTTTTTTATGCGCCATGATCTGTAGTTTTTGATGCCACACTTGTGTATAAGTGACTTTTTGATAATTTTTTGTTCAAATTTTTTTCTGGGATGTGATATGGTAAAAAATCCACAATTTTGTACTTTTGCATATTTCTTGAGCTTATGCCGATCACCATATGAGACCAGGAATGCCATAACTTAATAGTTTAGGCAATTCTGCATGTGGCGATACCAAATAGTTTATTATTATTATTTCTTTTTTTTTTGTTTATATTTTTTTATTTGGAAAATAGGAAAAGGGGGTGACTTTACCTTTTATTACAAGATACATTTTTAAAAAAAAAACAAAAAAACTTTTTTCTATACCTCCTTACGACGCCGAATCGCGACAGCGTGGTGCTGAAAGGGGTTAATGGGTAGCTTTTTTTTTTTTTTTTTTTATTTATTTTGTCTTGATATTGCACAGTGTATTTTGTGGTATTCTGACATATTCCAGCCAGATGGAGACCAAAGCGTCACATTTCATCTGACTAGTGGATCCGTTTGGATATATTTAGCCTATGTTCACACACTATAAAATAAAACCAAAGTACAGGGGTAATATTGACTTAAACATACAGCCATATTAATGCCCTCAATTGAAGTAAATGGGAAATTGGATGGCGGTGCACACACTGTATAGAATAACACCCGTAATTCACGAGGAATGAATCCAAATAATGAAAATGCTTATTATTTACCATTTACTCTTCCAAAATGCATCAGTTTTTATTCATCTGTTTTTATTTTCACTCAAAATTACGGCTGTATTTAGCTTTATTTTACAGTGTGTGAATCTAGGCTTAAAGGGGAAATATCAGCAGTTTAGACAAAGCTTAACCAGATATGTCCCTATTGAACAGGAGATGCTGAGGAGGAAGGTATGTCTCTTATAGCGTGTCTCTTATAGTATGTCTCTTATAGTACGTCCCTTATAGTGTGTCCCTTATAGCGTGTCTCTTATAGCGTGTCTCTTATAGCGTGTCTCTTATAGCGTGTCTCTTATAGCGTGTCTCTTATAGCGTGTCTCTTATAGCGTGTCTCTTATAGCGCGTCTCTTATAGCGCGTCTCTTATACCGTGTCTCTTATACCGTGTCTCTTATACCGTGTCTCTTATACCGTGTCTCTTATAGTGTGTCTCTTATAGCGTCTCTTATAGCGTGTCTCTTATAGCGTGTCTCACCTGCTGATAGTTCCCCTTTAAGCATACACACGATAAGTAGGATAAAAATGAAGCATAAATTTACTCACTGGTTCAGTGGAAATGTACATATAATACACAAATGTTCTTTTTTGTTTTCTTTTCATCTAAACCAGGATTCTACACGTACGTGCTACCAAGTGCACATCATCATTGCTGGGTACTCGATGTACATAAGCAAAGTTTTTCTTCATCTTGTCCTTTTTGTTTTCCAGGTGACAAATATAAAAAAAACTCTGAAAGCCACAGCTTCCTCCACCGCTCAGGACACTGACCAGCACCTCGCAGAGCGGGAAGGACCCCCTCTTGCTGAGCAGCGACAGCCCACTAAGAAGATGTCAAAAGTTAAAGGTCTGGTCTCCAGTCGCCACTAATGAAGCCGAAAGCATGGAGGAGGCACCAGGCGGCTTACAACTGCCCCTGGCTTGTTTACAGACTCGACCACACACACCACCATTGTATCGGCCTCTTTCCATCCAGAACCCTTGGAGATCCTGCCTGCTAGGAGGGGACAGTAAACCCATTAGCGCTAACAGTGCTGAGACCCCCAGCTTGGTTTTCAAATTGTTGTCCATGCAGACCAGGACACTGCCTATACGTTTGTGGGTCCATCTCTCTGCTGGAGAGGTCGGCTGTGGAAGTCACCGCAGTACACAGTCGGCTTCTTTGTCAGAGAGAGGATTATAGAAATGGCTGCTTATTGCTGTGTGGTTATAATATCCCAGGTGACTTTGGTCCTGTCATCTCTCTCTCTCTCTTTCTTGCTGGAGATTTAAAATGTGCAGTAGGGACAGGTCTGTACAGTAAGTTTTCCTATTTTCTTAAATGCACCCTGTTATAGCGTTATTTTTCCAGGAGATTGTATTTTCTTTCTTCTCGTACGAGACGTCTTGCCTGATACAGTCACGCCATGTCATGCTATATTCGAGGGCTGTTTTTGAATGGGGGAAAGAACAATATATTGTGGTCATCCGACTCAGACTGTAGCCAGTTATATCTGTAAGTGTAAGGGGGGTATTTTCTCATCGCTGGGCACTTGCATCCCGGTTCTCAGGATTGGTGGTGGTGACAAGCCCAGAGGACAATACCCCTTTTAAGGAGGTGTAAAAAGTAGCTCTTATGTATGTGGTGCTATTATCGGAAAAGTCACAGGATTTATAGGAACATAATCCTCACTGCATCTTAAACAAAACTCCGTACTATTTAAACAGTAAGTGTTATTTGGGGATCCCAATGATGTGTTTCACTCTGAGAAGGCGTCTCTGCCTTGTCCCGTTGCTGCCTTTCAGTTCGGGTGTTGTGGAGCCAGTTTGCCGATGATACACTGTTTCCTTGCTGTGCTTCTAAATCTCCAAATAATTATTAAAAAATTACAAATCCACATGGCACGTCTGTAATAGTTTTTGTAGAAAGTCTTATTAGATCCTGTATGGAGTGGTGGCAGCAGGTGAACTTTAAGGCTGTGTTCACACAGTGTACGAACGGCCGTTGTTGCGCAGCAGCCTTTGTTCAATACATCGTGTGAGCACAGCCGTTGTTTGCATCAACTTCATTGCAACACATTTTTCTATGACAAAAACGGACGTTCTTATCATAAAAAATACATTGTGTGAACATGGCCTAAAGGTTATCTATACATCAGGGGCGTAGCTAGGGGTTCAGCCTAGGGGGGGGCGAGCAAGTCTGAGTGGGCCCCCAACCGATTATGTTACCCAAAGGGAACCTCGCTTGACAACAATGCTTTCTAAATAATAAAGGGTATATTCTGCTCCATTACTCATAGTGAATTAAGAGCAGTGTTAGAGGCTTCTACATTTACATATATAGACACATAAAATGAAACAGTGACTTACAAGGGGTGTCTTCTCATCGGAGTCGCTCACTATCCCAATGTCATGGATGTATGGGCAGTATAACAGGTTCACCTGAGATCTGTAGTTAAAACTGTAAAAAAAAGTTAAATCCATTATGCAAAGACTATTATTTTCCCTATACACTGACTGACCCATATACCATAGAGGTAGATAATTTGCATTCTGCTTAAGACAGGTGCATCACTCACAGGGAGGTACCGCAGGCTCAATCACTAGCTGCCACTACAAAAGACCTCAGGCTGCTGCACCCTGCTCTCTCTGATCCGAATCACAGCTTTCTGATTTAAAGATACTTGTCCCTTATCCTGTAAGAGACTGGGGTGGGGGGGTTGGACCTCTGCCCCCATTCCCCCCAGGATCTCCAGATCAGCCCCCAGCTCCTCTATGAAGCTGCCAGAGAGAACTGGGCCAAATAGGGTTAAATCAGAAAACCACTGTTTTCCACATGTCCAGCTCCCCCTGGTTTCCACATGTCCAGCTCCCCCTGTTTACCAGCTCCCTCTGTTTCCACATGTCCAGCTCCCCGTTTCCACATGTCCAGCTCCCCCTGGTTTCCACATGTCCAGCTCCCCCTGTTTACCAGCTCCCCCTGTTTCCACATGTCCAGCTCCCCCTGTTTCCACATGTCCAGCTCCCCCTGTTTCCACATGTCCAGCTCCCCCTGTTTCCACATGTCCAGCTCCCCCTGTGTCCACATGTCCAGCTCCCCCTGTGTCCACATGTCCAGCTCCCCCTGTGTCCACATGTCCAGCTCCCCCTGTGTCCACATGTCCAGCTCCCCCTGTGTCCACATGTCCAGCTCCCCCTGTGTCCACATGTCCAGCTCCCCCTGTGTCCACATGTCCAGCTCCCCCTGTGTCCACATGTCCAGCTCCCCCTGTGTCCACATGTCCAGCTCCCCCTGTGTCCACATGTCCAGCTCCCCCTGTGTCCACATGTCCAGCTCCCCCTGTGTCCACATGTCCAGCTCCCCCTGTGTCCACATGTCCAGCTCCCCCTGTGTCCACATGTCCAGCTCCCCCTGTTTACCAGCTCCCCCTGTGTCCACATATCCAGCTCCCCCCCCCCCCCTGTGTCCACATATCCAGCTCCCCCCCCCCCCCCTGTGTCCACATATCCAGCTCCCCCCCCCCCCCCCCCTGTGTCCACATATCCAGCTCCCCCCGCTTACCAGCTGGGTTGTCTGTGTGCTGCAGCAGTCCGGCACTGACCTTGTGCGCGCGAGCGGGAGACGGAACAGCGCGGCGCCAGAGGTGATTGGCAGGTGGGCGGGCCAGGGCGGCGCACGCACCAGCAGCGGTGCGCTAAGGCCGTACGCATCTGATTAAGATGGCGGCGGCCGGGGGAGCTGCGTCAGCATGCCGGGCGGCGGGCGGCGTAAAAAATCAATAGCGATCTGGGTGGGCCCCTGCCAGAGTGGGCCCGGGGGCGGCCGCCCCCCTGCCCCCATCAAATTTCGCTACTGCTATACATCTTTGTGATCGTGGTTTGATGCAAAGCATTAGTCTTGTTGGGTTGTGCTCAGACTTAGTGTTTGGGTCAGTATTTCCAGCCACGACAAAGAATGAGTTGAAAAAAAAAAAAAAAAAGTGAAAACCTTTCCTTTTGTAGATTTACTTTGTGTCTCCTCCATTTTGTGTTTTGGCTAAATATTCTGACCAAAATGCATTGTGACCTGGGGGTAAATCTACAAAACGTATATTCCTGCAAGATTCTGATAAGGTGAATTATATACCTGATGTTGCAGTCGATCTGCTTACTCGTTACTCAATTGCGGTTTACTACACCTTCACAGATGAAGAGAATAAGTTGGACTGTGCAGGAAAAGTATGAGGCTAGCTATTGTCGTAACATCTTTGGATTACTATATAGACCCCATACAGTGAACATCTATCTTAAAGGGGTAGTGCAGCGCTAAACAATTATTCACTAATTAACACACATTACAAAGTTATACAACTTTGTAATGTATATTATGTTAGTGAATGGCCCCCTTCCCCGTGTTCCCCCCCACCCACGCTAGACCTGCAAGTGTGGTGCAATTATATTCACCTGATCTGTGTCGACCCCCGTCCGCCATCTTGTGCTCAGCCAATCGCGGTAGAGGGTGGCCGGGACTAGGGATGGTCGGAGCGGTTCGGCAGGCCGCCCAAAGATTACATCTTTGTCACAAGATGGTGGACGGGGGTCGACAGGGATCAGGTGAGTATAATGCACCACACTTCTGGCGTGGGGGGGTGGGGTGGGGGGAGCACAGGGAAGGGCGCCATTCACTAACATAACATACATTACTAAGTTGTATAACTTTGTAATGTGTGTTATTTAGTGAGTAATTGTTTAGCGCCGAACTACCCCTTTAAGTAGTGTTCAGCAAACTTGCCAAACTCAGGTTCGGCGATGTTCTCCGAACCCAAACACTCAGCATTTCACTCCTGTTAGCTGGAGAACTTGGATACCGTTCTAGCGCTTCATCCATGAATCCAACTTCTCCAGTCAAATGCTGAGTGTTCGGGTTGGGGAGAAAGTTGCCGAATAATTTGACATGTTTGCTCAACACTAGTCTTACAGGGGTATTCCAATCAAACATAACTTTTCATATGTCGCTGCCCATGGTAAGATTAATAATTCCTTCCATACTTGTTATTATCTATTCAATCTCCTTCCCCCAGTTCTCAGCTGCTGCTTTCTGCAGAAGACACAAAAAGCTGTGTGTGAGCTTTTCTTTCTGTCTCCCCCTCCTCCCCCCTCCCTTCTGAGACAGCTGATGTAAACAAGTCCCTGGCTGGCTTTATCTGCAACATTGTAGCTTCTTTGTAAGAAGCTACAATAACAAGTATGGAAGGAACTGTTAGTCTCACCATGGGCAGCAACATATCAAAAGTTATGTTTGAGTGGAATACCCCTTTAAGCTTTTATTTATATACTTCAGTTACCGCTAAGTGAATTTTAGGAAAAGCGCACTGTTCATTTCCCTGCAGTTATTCACAACTTCTTGTCAATCGGGGACCTCTGCTTCCTTCATACCACTGAATCCGCTTTCCTCTCTAGAGTGTAATGGTATACCCGCACTTCATCAGTATGATTCTACCTAAAAAAACAAACAAACCTTTGCTTATATGGATCTCTAGAATAACGTGAGCATTTCTTCTCGTGTTCGTCTTCCTGTTGCCTGGAAACCCACCTGCTACAGATATTTCAATACGGCAAATGCTGCTACACAGCAAGATAGATCACATATCCGTTCCAGCTGTTTTAGAAAGACAGATTGATAACAATGGAACCTCTTGACGCAATCAGGCAAAACTGAGCTTTTATCGGGGGTAGTCTCATAGAAATTATACAGAATGCAGGTTATAGTGATGATGTCCCCCCTTTCCATTATCAGGAGTTCTCAGCACCATTCTTAAAGGGTCACTGTCGTTTACATTTTTCTTTTTTTTTTCTTTTTTTTTTTTTGGCAGAAATTAATAGTCCAGGCGATTTTAAGAAACTTTTTTTAATTGGGTTTATAAGCCGAAAAATGCATTTTTATCATGAAAAAGCAGTTTGAAGCTCTGCCCCCCGTCTTCATCTTTTTCTATGGAGAGGGGAGGGGTGAAGGGAGATGAGGCACCAAAACAGGACAACAAAGAGTTAATTTACAGCTACATCACCGAGCTATATCCTCTGAAGTCAGCACTGACCTCTGAATACTGGCTTTCATACAGCTCCCGCTGTGTAATCCTTTGTTCTCTGCTAGCGACTAATCTCTCTCCTCCCCTCTCCATAGAACAGACAGGTTTGGCAAAGCCAATGACTGGGCCGTTGATTTATTTAATATTGCAAAACTCATTCCGCTTTCGAGTATTACTTTCATAGTATCATCCCCGGGTTCTCCAGGAAATTGTCCGATATGTAGTGGCAGCATGTGCAGAAGCCTATCATACAGACTGGCCGATGTTGGTATATAGCATGGCAGCAACTGCAAAGTGCTTGGCAGCTTTTCTTCTTTCACCCTGAAGAAGATGACACTATGCTCCTCTGTGTTCCGTCTGCAGATGCAAAGGAGAGGAAATGACCCTAGAAGCCTGGAAACTAGAGATGAGCGAATCGGGTTCGAGTCGATCCGATTGTTCGGCATTTGATTAGCTGGGGCTGCTGAAGTTGGATAAAGCCCTAAGGTTGTCTGGAAAACCTGGATACAGCCAATGACTATATTCATGTTTTCCACATAGCCTTAGGGCTTTATCCAACTTCAGCAGCCGCCGCTAATCACATGCCGAACGATCGGGTTCGGATGGACTCCAGCTGCTCCAGGTGCGCTCATCTCTAGTGGAAACACATCTCAGTTGTTTGTGCCAAAACCAGAAGTGGATTCCAATGGGAAGGAAAAATACAAAGGTCGGACGTGTACTTCTCTCTTCTGTTGGATCCTCTTCTGGTTTTGACACAAAACTGTGGGAGCAATTTCCCCCCAAAAAAACTGCTGTGTGTGTTTCCGTCCGAAAAGAGCTGAAAACCGGGGCCATCTCCCTCCTGTTCTCTGCTCTCTTTTATGGAACACCATTGGCTGGGAAGTTTCAAGTGACACGATTCATGTGGTCCTTCTCTTTGTGAAGATGTTCGGACCCCTTCTCCTAGGTAGTCACCAGTCAGAATGAGATGCAGTAATTGTAAACATGGACTATAAGGCATTTTTATAGGACCACACTGACGATTTGCTTTTTTAGCTTATGTAACAGTCATTACAACATTGGTGTATTCTCTCCAGTCTGACACAGTGCTGCCACCTCTGTCCATGTCAGGAACTGTCCAGAGCAGCAGCAAATCCGCATAGAAATCCCCTCCTATTCTCCAGACTGGAAAGAAAACATCACTTCCTACAGGACATGCAGCAGCTGATAAGTCAGGAATGGGAAACCTTCAGCCCTCCATTGTTGCAAAACTACAATTCCCATCATACAGCCAAAGCTAAAGCTTTGACAAATTCCCTCTAAGTACAGCCAAAGCCGAGGGATTAAGTAACCTTATCCCTGTAAGAAAAGTTATGATGGTGGGAGACGTCTTCTGAAACGTCTCTAATTTGGAGGCAATGGAAGGAGGGAGAAGACTGTATTATTTTTACCTTACCGTTTTATCGGTCTAGCTGTGGAGAAAAATACGGAGTCAGTGGTGTATCCAGAAAAGGCTGGGCATCATTGGCAACTTTTGGCACACAGGACACCGGGCACCGAGCCAGCAGGACTGGTATCAGTTTGGGATGTTAGCTTTGGCAAAGAGTTGTTTTTTTTGTTGTTGTTTTTTTCAAAAATAGTTCCCAGCAGCTTTATTTTCATCAAGCAAAAATAATTGACAAACAAACTACTGTTCTTTAGCCTACAGACAACAGGAATAAGATTTCCAGACAGCACAAATGGAAGTCTCCTCCCCCCAGTTCTCAGCTGCTAATTTCTGCTAAAGACACAAAAATCTGTGTGTGAGCTTTTCTCTCTGTCTCCCCCTCCTCCCTTCTGAGACGGCTGATGTAAACAAGTCCCTGTCAGGCTTTATCTGTAACATTGTAGCATATTTGTAATACTGGAAAGTCTAATATGAGGTCAAGATGCTGATGAGCTCACTGTGATTAATCCTCCCAGTATTACAAAGAAGCTACAATGTTGCAGATAAAGCCAATCTGGGACTTGTTTACATCAGCCGTCTCAGAAGGAAGGGGGGGGGGGAGACAGAGAGAAAAGCTCACACACAGATTTTTGTGTCTTCAGCAGAAAGTAGCAGCTCAGAACTGGGGGAAGGAAACTTAATAGATAATAACAAGTATGGAAATAATTGTTATGTTGCTGCCCATGATGAGAATATCAAAAGTTATCTTTGCTTGGAGTACCCCTTTAGCCAGATGGATCAGTAACTAAGTATAGCAGGTAGAGGCATATAAAACACCAGCAATCTGTTTTTGTTCTATCACTGTGGAAGATCAGTCCAGTACTCTGCTTTGCTCTCACAAGGTATCTATGCTGCTCTAGTGACCCCTTGTGGCCATTTTTGTGCATTACATGTTCTGTCTTCGGTTATAGAAAGAAAGAGAAAGGAAACATTCAGGGTTTGTGTAAAGTGTTTGCAGGCTCTCCCTGGTTATGTCACCCTGGATGTATGTCATTTTTGTACCCCGCAGGATGTCGGATCAGGTTTCCAGTCTGAGGTCAAGGAATTTTTTGGCTGGTTCACAGCTTGTGGAAGCTTTTCACAAGTCAAGTCCCTCCATAAGTCATTTGCAAAACCGTATGGCTCGTAGTGTCGCATATCCTTCCCCCTTAGCGTCCTCTTCCATCTCAGACTCAAATGCCGAAGTTTCTGATTTCTGATTGATGAAGCCCCAGATTATGGTGATCCGCATGAATTTTGTTTGTGCCGAAATGATAAACTGCTTTCGCTTGGTAAATCAGTTAAAGCGGCCATTTAGGGAGATGCTCCAGAATGCAGGGCTACCATAGAGGCCCTGTCACCTAGGTGGGGCTTTGTGGCAGTTGGGCTTCATCTCCTACATGGACAGTGTCACCTAGGCGGGGCTTCGTGTCAGTTGGGTCCTATCTCCTACATGGACAGTGTCACCTAGGCGGGGCTTCGTGTCAGTTGGGTCCTATCTCCTACATGGAGAGTGTCACCTAGATGGGGCTTTATGGCAGTTGGGCCCCATCTCCTACATGGACAGTGTCACCTGGGTTGGGTTTTGTGGCAGTTGGGCTCCATCTCCTACATGGACAGTGTCACCTAGGCGGGGCTTTGCAGCAGTTGGGCCCCATCTCCTACATGGAGAGTGTCACCTAGGCGGGGCTTTGTGGCAGTTGGGCTCCATCTCCTACATGGACAGTGTCACCTAGGCGGGGCTTTGTGGCAGTTGGGCTCCATCTCCTACATGGACAGTGTCACCTAGGCGGGGCTTTGTGGCAGTTGGGCTCCATCTCCTACATGGACAGTGTCACCTAGGCGGGGCTTTGTGGCAGTTGGGCTCCATCTCCTACATGGACAGTGTCACCTAGGCGGGGCTTTGTGGCAGTTGGGCTCCATCTCCTACATGGACAGTGTCACCTAGGACCCAACTGCCACAAAGCCCCGCCTAGGTGACACTGTCCATGTAGGAGATGGAGCCCAACTGCCACAAAGCCCCGCCTATCTCCTACATGGACAGTGTCACCTAGGCGGGGCTTTGTTGCAGTTGGGCCCCATCTCCTACATGGACAGTGTCACCTAGGCGGGGCTTTGTGGCAGTTGGGTCCTATCTCCTACATGGAGAGTGTCACCTAGATGGGGCTTTGTTGCAGTTGGGCCCCATCTCCTACATGGACAGTGTCACCTAGGCGGGGCTTTGTGGCAGTTGGGTCCTATCTCCTACATGGACAGTGTCACCTAGGCGGGGCTTTGTTGCAGTTGAGCCCCATCTCCTACATGGACAGTGTCACCTAGGACCCAACTGCCACAAAGCCCCGCCTATCTCCTACGTGGACAGTGTCACCTAGGCGGGGCTTTGTGGCAGTTGGGCCCCATCTCCTACATGGACAGTGTCACCTAGGCGGGGCTTTGTGGCAGTTGGGCCCCATCTCCTACATGGACAGTGTCACCTAGGCGGGGCTTTGTGGCAGTTGGGTCCTATCTCCTACATGGACAGTGTCACCTAGGCGGGGCTTTGTGGCAGTTGGGCCCCATCTCCTACATGGACAGTGACACCTAGATGGGGCTTCATGGCAGTTGGGCCCCATCTCCTACATGGACAGTGACACCTAGACGGGGCTTCATGGCAGTTGGGTGCCATCTCCCACTGTCGACCAATGAAATGAAACAAGAGTAAAGCCGCACCCCAGGGGGGCCCAAACGTTTTCTGTTTCTTCACACAACACAACGAATCAAGCAACAGGGATTGTTTGTGCAGCCCTGATAACTGACAGTACAGATACGTATATAGGATATACTGTACATATAGGATATGTATACATCTGGGCTGTCAGTTTGCAGATCACACAGCAGTAGATACTTACCTAGTGCGCTGCTGCTTGTGATCCAACATCCTTTTCTTTGGCTCTCCTGTCAAGCCGCTGTGTCTTTAGGTTCCCCACCTCCGGCTGTCAATCAATCTAAAGGAGGTGGCGACCTAAAGATGAACCGGCTGGACGGGAGAGCTGAAGAAGAGAATGCCTGATCACAGTAGCAGCAGCAGCACACTAGGTAAGTATGTACTGCTGTGTGATCTACAAACTGACATCACGCGGAGCATTGATTCCCTTCCTCAGATTAGCGTGCATCTGGCCTAATGTTGTCCCTTTTACTCAGACTGATTATTGGCCGCGTCGTTTCTTGCGATGCTCCTGCCCAATATTCGTCCCGTATAAAACTCCTTAAGGGAGCGGGGAGAGGTAAGGTATCAGGTGTTTGGGAAGGGCTTCATGGACATCGCTAACAATGTCCATGCAGTCCTTACTGCCCGATTATCAGGCCTTCTAATAGGTCCAGTTAAAGAGCAACGATCTAGCAGATAGGCGCTCTCTTGGTGATCGGCCCGTGTAATAGGACCCTATGAGCGTGTGGCACTTGTGGTCCTAATAAATTGATCTGTGGAGCAGCTTCTGTACCCCCGCTGTGCTGTAGTTACACCATCTGAGATATGTTTGCTATTGTAACCACTACGCTATAGTCTTTGCAATTTCTATGAGGTCATCCAAATTGCTAACATTAGAAACGGAGTTAAAACTGGGCTTAATATCAAGTATTTTTTCAGCTACTGCACAATCAATCTGCTTTTTCTGTCAGCCAAGGATAATCATGTTTAGATTCTGCCCCTGGTACTTAAAGGGGTACTCCGGCGTAACTCTTTTTCATGTAAATCGACTGGTTTCAGAAAGTTTTATAGATGTGTAATTTACTTCTATTTAAAAATCTCCAATTTCTCCAATCTCCAGTACTTATCAGCTGCTGTATGTCCTGCAGGTAGTGTTTTTTGTTTTTGTTTTTTGTCCTTTTCAGTCTGCCACCTCTGTCCATGTCAGGAACTGTCCAGAGCAGCAGCAAATCCCCATAGAAAACCTCCTCTCCTGCTCTAATATAAAATAATCCTGAGATCTTGCCGTTTTCATTCTCACCACTGGGGCTAAAACTAAGCTAAGACTTCCTGTTGTGTCTGTGGTGATAAGAGGAGGCTGCTGTAAAGTGATTTGTACAGCATTGCAGCGTCATGTGACACCAGTAGATAGAGGAGACAATAGCAGCTCCCTGTGGAATGACCTCTTTAAAGGTCACAGAGCGTGTTCAGTAATGTTTGCATTCATCTCAAGGGGACAGAGTCTGTCTATTGTCATCTATGTCCATGAGTCTTGCTGTAAAGCATGTCACTAACTGCTGTTAAGAACAGCCCAGGCAATATGGCTGCCCTCATAACAATGTACAAAAAGTGAAATAAAAAAAAAAGTCATGAAATAGAATAGAATAAAAGAAGAAGCTTTAGTATCTGATTCTAATCAGTAAATGAAATTCTATGCAACACGTTCCCTTTAAAGAAAAAAAATTCATCATGTAAAGTCATATTCTAACATCTATAGGCATTGTATGTTCTAGCTTTACGTTTAGGGAGTAGATGGAGATCAGATCAATATAATATAAAATAATATGAAATATAAATGTGCCAAACAAGAATAATAACCACATGAACTGACTTAGAGGGTCAGGGTCACCAGAGAGCGTTCTTAGAGGAATGAGCACATGTATTATTGTAAAGTGAATTAGACTATAATAAAGATAAAGCATGACAATGACATTAGGGAAGCCGGCTAATCGTATATGCAGGAGGCCGCGCAGCTATCTGTTAGACAGCGACCGTACATCACGGCTCAGTGACGCATCAGGGCAGCAGAGGGTCACTGTTTGCAATGTTTTAGGATTTAGTACATTCTTAAATAGGAATTTTTAAATTAAATACGTCAATCTTTTCACTTTTTCACATTTTGTGATGGCTTTGTGCTTAAAAAAAAAAAAAAAAAAGAAAAAATTTATAGTAATGATGCCCCTCCCCCCATAATTCTGGAATCACCGCTAATTTATTGAAAAAGTGAAGACTTCTATATGGCAGTAACATTAGGGCCCTGTCCTCAGTACTTGGTTGCGGCACCTTTTGGCAGCGATTCGCGTCTCCAGTCTTTTGGGGTATAATGTCACTCAGTTTACACACCCAAGATCGGGGGATTTTCTGCCAATTCTGCAGCTCATGAGCTCCGTCAGGTCGGAGTGAGACCATCAAGATGTCTGGGTTCATGTCAGGGCTCTGGGCTACACAAGGACATTCACCAAGTTGTCCCTAAGCCGCTCCAGCTTTGTCTTGATTTTCTGCTTTATTCTTTTTATTCAAATGGTCTCGGAAAGTGACAAAGATTTGTCATTCACTATTAAAAAAGTCTTCCAGTACTTGTCAGCTGCTGTATGTCCTGCAGGAAATGGTGTATTATTTCTAGTCTGCAGAGCAGGAGAGGTTTCCTATGGGGATTTGCTCCTGCTCTGGACAGTTCTGACATGGAAAGAGGAGGCAGCAGAGAGCACTGTGTCAGACTGGAAATAATACACCACTTCCTACACACACTACATACAGCAGATGCTAAGTACTGGAGGTGCACCGGCAAGGGGGGGGGGGCTGGTTTTACTGCTGGTACGATGGTGTGGTAGCTGAGTGGGTCTAGGTTAATTTGGGCACTTGTCACAGTAGCCTGGAGTGGGATAGGACCTACCTCAGACAGTATGGTGGTCCGCCTGCATGCAAGGCTTGACTACAGTGTAAAGGTGTGTAGGTGCGGGCGCACAGTAATAGGCAAAAACACATTAAAAATGAAACCGTTTACTGGCAAAACAGTTTACTAGGCAGGCCTCAGGTCTAGTTAGCTGGGCTAAGCAGACTTCCAAGACTTTCCGGTCATCCTGCACTGCGCAGTGGAATACCTAGACTCGAAGTAACTTTGTTTCACTGGGGTCAGTTCCTATGACTGCTGAGGTAACTGCCCTGCCCTGTTAGAAAGGTTCCTGGCGTGGTGATCCTTCGGTGGCTGCTCTCCCCCTTGATACTTTCTAGCAGTGCATAGTAGCTGGTAGCTTGTATAGGGAAGTAGCTTGTATAGAGAGAATCTGTGGCTTGCTTCTGTCCCTGTCAGAGGACCAGGCTTAAAAGGGTTATCCAGCACTACATAAACATGGCTACTTTTCCCCTCTCTTGTCTCCAGATTGGGTGGAGTTTCAAACTCAGTTCCATTGAAGTAAATAGAGCTTAATTGCAAACCACACCTGAACTGGAGACAAGAGAGGGGGGAAAGTGGCCATGTTTTTGTAGCGCTGGATAACCCCTTTAACTTCAGCAGAGTCTGTGCTTTAGTGACACCTAGTGGGGAAAACCCTAACTGCAGTGGATACCTCATCCCCACCTGTGTGAACCCGAGGGAGTTACATTACTCAGGTGCAATAAAGACTTAGGGGCCCGTACTGGGTCACCACAGAGGGCTTGAATTTTCGTGGTTATAGAGAAGTAATTTATAAATCTATATAACTTTTTGACACCAGTTAATTGTAAAACAATTTTTTTTTCTCCAGAGTACCCCTTTAAGAATCAAGGGTCTCAATGACTAGTATAGAACCTGGGAAGCTGGGTTCCAGATGATTCACCCGACACTTCTTTATCATGAGATAGAACCAAAGTCCTTCAGCCAGAGTAACGTTTCCCTATCGGACGCGCTGTAGGTCGATCTTCTATAGGGAACTCATTAGCTCGGCAATCAGAGCAGAAAAAATATTCGCTACCATCTGGCATCGGAATATTACTGACTCTACGACATGATAGATGCCGGCACTTTCTTACTGATTTTCTCCCAGTGGATCCTCTATTCCCAGAGCCGGGGCCGGACATCTGTGATGAGAAGAAAACCAGAGCAAGCTGAGAGGTAGAATAAAGGTAAACCATAGCCAGGTACACATGGAAGAACTATGGAATAAGTCACGATACACAAGACATCTAAGGCCTCATTCACGACTAGACTGTAAGGGTGTGTTCACACTGAGGAACAGGTGAGGAGCTGAAGAGGAAAGTTTTCTGCTTAAAATTTCCTCATTTCTTCAGCTGCGGTGGAATAGGTGCAGAATCCGAGCAGAAAGCGGAAATTTAAAGCCCCAATGACTTCTATGGGATTCTCTAGCGGACATGTCAACTCTTTGGGCCGAAAGCGTATCCGCTGCAGAACATTTCATGCGTAAAGTGCGCCATGTGAACAACAGAGCGGAAATCCCATGCAACACAAGGGGACGTTGCTCTGTATATATTTTCCAGGTAGAATTTAAAGCGGAATACACATAAATTCAGCACAGATTCAGGTTGAAATTCCTTGCCTATTCCTTAGTGTGAACATACCCTAAGAGCTTAGACGCATTGCCGGCTAATTTCCTATTGACTTCAATGGAGCATATCATTATATTAAAAATACGGATGTATTTTAAGCTCAAAATTATGGCCGTATTTTTCTTTTATTTTACAGTGTGCTTTTCATTGGCTGGAGCGCATCACATGGCTTCCAGATTGCTCAGCCCTAATTGGCCCTAATTCTCTCCCATTCACTAAACTTGAAACCGGAAGTGAGGGAGATTGCAGGACGGCGGCCGGAGGTGACGGAGACGTGGACACCGGGTGATTCAAGTGGCGATTGTCACCGGAGGGATGGTAAGTATGGTGAGTATGGTAAGTATGGTAAGTATGGTGTGTGTGTGTGTGTATGTGGGTTTTTTTTTCAGGTCCCGCCGGAGTTGTTCTTTGAGAAACAAATAAGCCCTTCCATGGCCCTGTAGATGGGGAAATAAAAGCGTTATGGCTCTTAGAAGGGGAGGAGGCAAAAATGTAAATTGGCCGTGTTCACAAAAGCGTGGTAAATGTAGACAACAGAGATTTGTTCGATGTAGGAGACATTAGATACAACATGGTGGCCCCTAAGGGTTACCACCCTTTCCTGAACTCTAAGAAGGTAATGAAGAGGGACATTTATCCAGGTTTGCCCCTTTTCAGTGGTGCCACCGGCCGTATCCCCCGATCGCCTGATGACCCTTCTGCAAGAGGCGTAAATCATGATCCAAATCTATACCTAGCTCCCCAGCAGGTGTAGCTGTGTCCCGCAATGCCTGCGCCAGGGGCAGGGCCGGCGTGCACCTCTCAGTAAATCCAGACGGGGGAAGGGGGCGGGGCTTTATTTAGAACAGGCGTATGAGTAGGTCTGTCTTGATAAATGTCCCCCAAAAAGTTGTGATAGTCAACTTTTTGGGAATTGGCTCAGTTGATTTGCTATTCAGGTTGACTTACGCTTTCAGATCAAATCACACAAGCTCTGAACAGTAATGGCCATATTACATGAATCGATTATCGGCCGCCAATCGATTTGTGTAATAAAAATGCTGCCTGCGGCCCCCCCCCCCCCCTCTGCTCTTACCCGCTGGCTGTAGGCACGTGTAATAGCACCGGCAGTGAGCGCTGACCTGACAGGTGAGATCCCGCCGTGTAATAGGGGCTTAAGGCTCCTGTTACACAAAGTGATTTTTAACGATTAACGATAAACAGTCGCAAATGAGATGTTTATCGTTAACCGGAAATCGTTCACAATATTACACAGAACGATGATCGTTACTAGGAACAAATGTGGAATTACTCTGAACGATTAGTGAATGATTAACAATGATTTTAGGGTCAGATCAAAATTAACAATCAATCACACACAAATCAATCGTTGCCTGCAATTACACAGGGCGATTATCATTTAAATTTGAATGATATAACGATTTTCCGCACTATAATCGTCCAGTGTTATAGGGTCCTAAATTTTTAGCAGAAGGTTTGCAGTCCATCCATGGATCCATCTCTAATTTCAGCAATGTTTTTATTTCTTCTCTTGATAGATTATCGTATCCGCCGAAATCATATTCTATGGAATCATCACTACTAGAATTAGAGATTCCAAAGCTGAATGCACAACTAAAGTACCTTTAACCTGAGACAATCATTTTTATCATTTGTTGATTTTCGGCAATAATTCTTATCGTAAAACTTATCGTATTTCGTTATTTTTGTGCATGAGGCCTTTATAGTGACTCTTCTTACTAACCAACCCTCAGACAAGTCATCAATAAAGCTGCCAGTTTGGGCGCTGTCTTTGCTGCTCCCTTGCTTGTTTTTCGTAGATTTAGCTGCAGGCTACTATGAGTAAAGCCGAGGTACAAGACTCCTGTCATGAATTTTTTATACTGTCAATAAGGAATTTGTTTATACAGTTTCCTTTCTGGCAATGCGTGAAGTTTTGCAACTTTGTAATTTCTACGAAACCCTTCCTGTAACCTCTGTGATGAAATTGGCCCCACATTTATACGTGTACATAGGAGCCACCCTACATGGTGGAAAAGTGGTGGCAGAATATTGGATAATATGGTGACATTATTATAGCTAGTGGAGTGGGGGGGTCGCCTCTACCTTGTGGTGTATGCTGGTGAAGACTTAGACTCCACTCCCCGATGCGGTTTATGTCATTGCTAGCAGTGGTATAGTGGATGCACGACTTGAAACTTGTAACAGTAGGCTCCAACCATGGATCCCAGCAAGGTGCCAGAAGTCCATTAGATTGCCAGATTGGTCGCCCAACAGACCCAGCAGATTACTCAATGGACGCAACAGCTACGGCAGTTGACCGCCATGATACAGCAGCTCGATTCGGCTCAGCAAGCCTCATCCACGTCATCATTTCCTCCACCGCCAGTGATGTCTTCCCTTGGGTCGAATCTATGCCTGGCGTCCAAGTATGGTGGTGACCCCAAGATGTGTAGGGGCTTTGTGTTACAGTGCACCATGTACATAGAGCTTATGGCCAACAAGTTCACCATGGAGCATTCCAAGGTGGCATTTGTCATCAGCCTCCTTGAAGAAAAGCCTAGGCAACACCTCTGTGGGATTGGGATGATCTAGTCACCACTAATCTCCAGGCCTTCCTATCAGAGTTCCGGTATGTGTTTGAGGAGACAGCTCAAGCCTCGTCTGCGGAGACCGCCCGCCCAATCAAAACCAAGGGAACTCCTATGTTGGAAAGTATGCGGTACAGTTCCACATGCTGGCAGCCGAACTTGACTGCAATGATGCTGCCCTAGTAGCCACCTTCAAGAAGGGCCTTTCCAGTCGAGTGAAGGACATGCTCTCCAGCCGGGACCTCCCATCCTCCTTGAACGAGTTGATCCATCCAACCACTTGGATCGACGTTAGCTTGTGCAAAAGAGGAAGAGGCCCATCAAGAAAGCGAGTTGGTCCATCCTCGCCACTTGTTCTGGTTGGCACCAGCATTCTAAAAATTGCCTACTGCATCGCTCCCGCCAGCTTCTGAGAAGTCTTTGCAGGTGGAAAGAGTTTGTCTGACACCTGAGGAAAGAACGTGCCATTGGGAGCAGAACCTTTGCCTCTATTGGGCCAGTCTCAACCACTTCCGCCCGAACTGTCCTCAGTGCCCACAACGGTCGGGAAACTCTTGCACCTAGGGTCAGTAGGAGAGGCCTCCCTTGGTGTGTGTGTACTTCCACATTTCTACTTGCCAGTCACGGTCCCTCCTCCTTCTGGTCAGCAGTTCCAGTCCACAGCCTTCTTGGACCTTGGTTCTGCAGGCAATTTCATTGCTGCATCCCTGGTGAAGGAGTGGAAACTTCCAGTGGTCCAATTTGCCAAACCCTTGGTCCAATTTGCAGTTCCAGACTTAACCACTTCTCCTACAAGTGGGCACCCTGCACACTGAGAAGATCGCCCCCTACATTCTGCCTTGCTCCTCTTCTGTCATTCTGTTGGATCTCCCATGGTTGCAGCTTCACACTCCTATCCTAAATTGGATTACTGGGGAGATTTTGTATTGGGGATCGAATTGCTTTGACCACTGTCTAAAGACCACTCAGGCTCGGTCATCCTTTCCTAAACCAGACCCCTCCAAGCCATTGCCAGGTCTCCCGGATTAGTATCAAGATCTGGCGGATGTCTTTTCCGAGAAGGAGTCTGAGACACTTCCCCCACACAGGCCATATGATTGTCCCATCGACCTTCTCCCTGGTGCTTTGCCCCCACAAGGAAGAGTGTATCCTTTGTCTGTTGCAGAGACAGAAGCCATGTTGGCTTGTATTAAAGCGGCACTATCAGCAGGTTTGGGTCAATGAACCTGCTGATATCACCCAGCTGTGCCATTCTTCTTATTTCAGTGGGGTCCAGTATAGTGGCGATTTTCTATAATTGCCCATGTGCTAAACTCCGGGTTCGGAGCATTTTGGGCCTTCCCCGTCCGCCCAGAGCACCCCCTCAGCCCACCGAGCCTATGAATATTACAAGCTGCTCCCTACACATGTGCGGTAACAAGCGGCCTAACTATGCTCATATGAATATACATAGTGGGCAGGTGGGAGGGGCAAGTTAGGCTGGCCGAGGGGGTGCTCCGGGTGGACAGAGAATGCCCAAAATGCTCCAAACCCGGAGATTAGCATATGGGCTTTTATCAAAAAGCGCCACTATACCAGACCGCACTGAAATAAGAATAACGGCACTGCAGTCCTAAGGTTAAGAGCGGCTGGGTGATATCAGCAGGTTCATTGGCCCGAACCAGCAGAAAGGCTTCATCCGCAAATCACCCTCTCCTGCTGGTGCCAGGTTCCTCTTCGCCCAGAAGAAGGACAGGTCTCTCCATCCCGGCATCGATTCCCTGGGCTTTAACAAGGTGACGGGGAAGAACCGGGATCCTCTGCCCTTGATCTCGGAGCTCATTAATCGTCTTCAAGGAGCCAGAATTTTCACAAAGCTCGGCTTTAGGGGCGCATACAATTTGATCAGGATTGGTGAAGGTGACGAATGGGAAACCACCCTCAACACCAGGGATGGGCATTTTGAGAATCTAGTCATGCCCTTTGGGTTATGCAATGCTCCAGCGGTCTTCCAAGAATTTGTCAATGACATCCCGAGACCTCGTGTATCATTGTGTACCTGAACAACATTCTGCAAGTCCATCGATCCAAGTCCACGGCTTATGTCATCGCTAACGGCGGTACATCGGATCCACGACTCCCGTTGGTAACACCTTAAAGCTTTGCCTTCATCTAAAATTTTTTTCTTGCAAATCAACTGGTGCCAGAAAGTGGCAGAGATTTGTAATTTACTTCTATTAAAAAATCTCCAGTCTTCCCATACTTATCAGCTGCTGTACGTCCTAAAGGAAGTGATGTATTCTTTCCAGTCTGGAGAGCAGGAGAGATTTTCTAAGTGGATTTGCTGCTGCTCTGGGCAGTTCCTGACATGGACAGAGGTGGCAGCAGAGAGCACTGTGTCAGACTGGAGAGAATACACTACTTCCTGCAGGACATACAGCAGCTGATAAATTTTGTGAACAAGCCCTTTAATTCTGTGTATAGAGGGCACCTAAATGTTGATGCTTATAATGACTAAAGTTGCTGGTGAGTGTTGATACTACAGACGTTATCTTGACCTGCGTTCCTCTATCGCAGGCACTTCTACACACTTAGGTGATATATGAGACCCACAGGCAAATAGTTTGGAAAGGTTTCTAAAGTCGTGTTCTAACAAAGTGTATAAAAACGATTAGAGTGACATTCCGCTGCTAAAAGTTTTCCACAACATTATTAGATGAATTGCAGCACATGCAGAAAAATGGTACTGCAACAGAGCAGCGAGCTACAGCGGCCATCCAGCGGAGACTCCGTACTATACATCTGATGATCCAGGATGGTGCTTACTGTAATCACTGCTCCTGAACATGTTTGCATGTTTGAAAACAATTGAAAAGTTTATGGATATGTTCACACTACGTGAGAAAAACAGAAGAGGCGTCCGTTATTGCTGCAAGTTAATTGAAGTCAATGGAATGACGGACGTCCAATGCACATAGTGTATAAAATAATGGACGTTTTTTACGCGGATGTCAAAATAATGATAATGACAACTATTTTCGTACGTCTTTTGCAAACACTGGACGTTATTCTTTAGTTGTTCACATACAGTTTTTTCTTTTTTTCACCGTCATTTCACAAAGTTTACTGTTAAATTCAATGGACTCAATTAAAGGGGTATTCCACTCAAACATAACTTTTGATAGGTTGCTGCCCATGGTGAGACTAACAATTCCTTCCATACTTGTTATTATCTATTTAGTCTCCTTCCCCCAGTTCTCAGCACTGCTTTCTGCTGAAGACACAAAAATCTCTGTGTAAGCTTTTCTCTCTGTCTCCTTCTCCTCCTCCCATCTCCCTTCTGAGACTGTTCATGTTACCAAATCCCTGGCTGGCTGTATCTGCAACATGGTAGCCTCTTTGTTATGTTGGGAGGGTTAATCACAGTGAGATCAATAGCAACTTGACCACAATAAACCCTCCCAGCATCACAAAGAAGCTACAATGTTGCAGGTAAAGCCTGCCAGGGACTTCTGAGAAGGGAGAGGGGAGGAGGAGACACCTGATGCTTGATTGAAAGTGCTTGTATTCAGTTTTTACCTTGGGCCAATGTTCATGTACATTACATATCAGAGATCTGTGTGATGTGGATCTATAAGGTGGCGCACACAGAAATCTATAGGCCAAAACTGCAGCAATGCTCGACCACAGGATTTAAACATTTGACAATAAAATGGATGATGTTTTATTACATTTCCTGAAACTTCTAATGGAATTAAAGGGGCACACTGGTGTCAGAACATTATATAGATTTGTAATTCACTTCTAAAAATATCCAGCCTTCCCATACTTATGAGCTGCTGTATGTCCTGCAGAAAGTGGTGTTTTATTTTTAGTCTGGTGCCACCTCTGTCCATGTCAGGAACTGTCCAGAGCAGGAGAGGTTTTCTATGGGGATTTGCTGCTCTGGACAGTTCCTGACATGGACAGAGGTGGCAGCAGAGAGCACTGTCACACTGGAGAGAATACACCACATCTTTAGGCTATATTCACACAGTGTACGGATAACGGCATGGAAAATTGCATTGAAATCAATGCTCAATGGCCGGAAATGATTGACATGTCTTCATGACATGACTTCAATGCAACACATTTCACTATGAGAAGAACGGCCGTTCATGTCATAAAATGTACGTTGTGTGACCGAAGCCCTAGGGTATGTTCCCACAACATCTTTTTAGACAAAATAACGGCCGCTGTTTTTAAAATATTGGCTGCTATTTTACAATGACAGCCTCTCCTGCGCTCAAGACTGGAGAGAATACACCACTTCCTGCAGGACATACAGCAGCTGATAAGTATTGGAAGACTCAAGATTTTTTTTTTTTTTCTTCGAATCTCTGTCACTTTCTGGCACCAGTTGTTTAGAATGAAAACAATGTTTGGTGAACAACCCCTTTTACAGTCACGCTCTTCCGCAGGCCATACATTGATTAGGAGTGAGCTTGTTATTACATTCCTGCTAGTTCTACAGTAATCCTCTCTGATCGCAGGTAACTAGATTTCCTATCATGCTTAAATGCAGAATAATAACCATGTTCTGTACAAGTTATTCAGAGACAAAGCCTGAGGCGGCACTGGTGCGACATCTGTACCTGCCCCCCCCCCCATGCTGGTGTCATCAATCACTGTATGGAATGACAGATGTGTACAGAGGAAAAGCCGTCATGTGAGATAGCTGATATCATTATATAACTGGTCCCCAGCAAGGTAGGTATTTCCTCCAAAACAAAAAACTATAGGCAGGGGCGTAGGTATTATTCACAGAGCACCATAGCAGAAAATTGCGATGCCCCCCCCCCCACACACAGCACAGAGCAATATATATATATATATATATATATATATATATATATATAGCAGAGCAGAGATCTAATGGCTGCTAGGAGCCCTTACGGTTAAATACATAGGTGCAGGAGCAGACTACCTTTTACTTAACCCCTTACGTACTGCAGTGTGTATAAGTGACCCAAAGTTCAGAAGACAAGGAGATATCTGCTTTACTGCTGGTGCACTGATAACCCCCTGACCTCTGCTTGGAGAGCTGCACATTTTCCTACTTGATCGTGGGAGGCAGCCGAGAACAGAGGTCAGGGGTTATCAGTTCAGTGAAGCAGAGATCTCCTTGTCCTCTGCTTTTTAACCCTTTTGTGTGTTGCAGCATGTAAGTAAACATTGGGTCACTTAGGGTACTATTAGATGGCCGATGGGGGCCCAATAATAAATTTAAACGAGTGTCGATCTGCTAGATCGGTGCTCGTTTACTGGACCTATTACACGGCCCGATAATTGTTTAACAAGACCTGCACGGACATCGTTACCAATGTCCTTGCAGCCCTTGTTTAAACTGCATACATTACCTGTCCATGGTCCAGGGCTCCTCTTCCTCTCTGCTTCTCCCCGGGTCCGCACGCTCCAGCTTTAGAGCGGCCTGTCTCAGCTGACAGGCCGCTCAGCCAATCACTGGCCACGGCGGTCCCGGCCAGTGGTTGGCTGAGCAGCCTGTCAGCTGAGACAGGCCGCTCTGAAGCTGGATAGCGCGGGACCCAGGGAGAAGCAGAGAGGAAGAGGAGCCCTGCAGCCTGAAAAGGTAATGTCTCCGGCCCCGCACCGCTATTACATGTAGTGGTGCATGGTCGGCGCCCGACAATTATAGGTCAGAACCTATATCAACGATCAGCCGATGACAACGATCATCAGCGGATCATTGTCTTTATTACACGGAACGATAATCGGCCGATTATCGCTCCGTGTAATAGTACCCTTACACACTGCAGTACATAAGGGTTTAAGCAGAAGGACGCAGGACAGCTCTTACCTTTGTCCCCCCTGCTGCACAGGCCCCATAGCAGCTGCCTAACCTGCCTCTATGGTAACTACGACACTGGTATTTAAAGTGTTTAGATTTCTTAGGCCCACCTAGACCCAGACCCTGAGGGGATGCAGAAGGTCCTTTTGTCCCATATGAGGAGAACTGTAAATGATGTTCTGGGGTCCAAGAGCTTTAAGCTTTGCAATTGCCACCTCTTAGCACTGGGAACTCTTCTTATGTAACATCCACAGAAATCTTCAATTATGTGTGTAATCCATGGCTTAAAGGGGTTATTATATACTTACATCTCCGTGCTCCCCCGGTGTCCTGTGCGGTGTTACCTGCCGTCTGTAGCTGCTGTTACTTCTGAGACTAGCTTGTCTTGGGAGTGACAACCAGCTCAGCCAATCAATAACTCAGACAGGACTGGGCTGTCACTCCTGAGACAAGCTCGTCTCAGCAGTAACAGCCGCTACAGAGAGCGGGGGACACCAGGGGAGCGCAGAGAGGTAAGCATTACATGTTTATGTTTTCCTATATGGCAGCATCATGTTAAAAATATGTGAGTGCCGGATAACCCCTTTAAGGATTTTAAAAAGTTTTGTTAGGTGATAGGGAATGCAAAAGAAAGCAATTCTGAAAACGCTCAGCATTACTAAATTGATTTCTTTTTGTAGCTTGGCACCTGTACTGTACTGTTGACAGCTTGTTGCCTAGGTTCCCGACCACCAGCTATAGGAGCGGTGGCAGGGCTGTCATGCACTCGGGTGGCTGGGATCCTAAAGAGTGGTAAGTGTTTACTTTCACTCTATGTCTCCCACTCTCACTCCATGTCTTACACATATCTCTGGGGTTTGGATTGTCCTGGGAGACATGTGTACCTTATGGGAGACACAGCGATGCCAAGCTGATTCAGCACAGCACCGCTGCATCCCGTCCTCGCTCCCCCTGTTCCCCCCTATGGAAGCAGAAGACACAGCAGTGCCGAGTTTCTCGGCAGATGAGAATAACCCTTTAAGGCCGGATTCACACGGTCTTAAAATTGCCTTTAAAAAGCCAGCGGCCAGATGTTAGCTAAAGGTCATTGGCAGTTTATGATCGGCCTTACACACATGGCGTTTATATGGGGTGACTTTTTCTCCCCTCTCTGGCCTTTTTGAGGTTCTGTGGCAGTTTTGTTAAAATGCAGCATGCTGAGGGGGTGGCTTTTTTCTCCCATAGACTTCAACGGGATTGTTCTGGTTTTCTCAAAAATGCCATTACTGTGCGTATGGCGTTTCTTTTTTATTTTTGTCACCTTTTGTGGTCCAACAGCTAGGACATGTAATGGCAGAGGAAAAAAAAAGTTCACCACACTAAAACACCTAAACTACAAACAAGATCATTCACACATAAAGTCAAAAACGTCAGAAAAAAACGCAAATGCATAAAAAAAAGCCATGTGCCGCACTGTTTTTTTTTTTTTTTTTTGGGCCAGCCAAAAAACGTGTGTGAGTGCGCCCTAAGAATGAATGTAATCACAGAACATCAGAAATAAAGACAGATTACAGATGTACATGGAATGAAGTCTTTTTTTTCTTCACTGTACAATGTTTGACCCGGTTCATTACATAAATAAAAGATTTTATAAATATCTCTTCATAAACAATATAAATAGCTTTACAACATAAATACATTGATGCAAGGTGAGGATTTACATATCGCTCTGTCAGACCCCCCCCCCCCCCTCCATCCATCTAGATGAGTACCCCAGGAGACCTTATCCTTGCACTGCTGGATTGGTTCTCCCTGACAAAGCTCCCAATGAGAGTGGTGGGGTAAGTGAAGACTTTATGTGTGCTCTGTCTGGTCGGTCAACTTCAGTGAAACCCACTGCATACAGATGAACTGAATTTGTCCGTTTCTCGGAATACTTAATCATGCAACTAACTATATCATTGTAGAGATAACAAGCCCTCAGTGTCAGGTTCTGATAATAACCAAAAAAAAAAAGTTATATTTGTCGGATACATTTCGTAATATATGAAAAGCTGAGATGTACAAGGACTCCTGTCTAAACTCATAGCACTCTCGCAGACCGTTTCTGCAAAGTCACACATCATGCTAGTATCGTTATCAAGTATCGTACACGTTGGCCGGAACCTCTACCGATTAGGTATCCCAGATCTGGGAGAAATCCTAAAGAACATAGTAAATTCCCTGTTTTCCTATAGTTACGCGCAGTCCCGTAACAACGCTAGACGTCTAAAAGTAAAAACACAAAATGTCCGTGTTGTTTTGTAGCATTGGAGCTTATTTACTTGGCCATAAGATCAGCGTAAGACTAACAGAAAGGAGGAGAAATAGTCAAGCAGCTACTAAGGTTTCGAGACCGACCTTTGTCCCAGAAAGCACTGCAGTCATACCCTATTACTGGACAAGCATTACGGACCTCTCGGCTAGAGGCAGGTCATTATTGTGGACGTGGCGGGTTGGTAACTGAACTCCGGTGCTTCGTTACAGCGCAAACAGCAGCTCAAGATGAGCCGTCAAGGGTTAAAAATTGAAAGTCAGGCATAGGGTGGTTTAGTGGTAACCTGGAGAAGGTTCCTTGAGGCTCACACGTTGACAGTCCATGGATTAGGAATGGTTTTTGCACTTACGGAGCCTTGTCACTCTACAGGGTTAAGAACACCCAGGACAGTCTGCTTGGCCACCTATAAGGTGAAGCACGTGTCTGAACACTGATATGTAAACATCTAGGCGGCCCTCATTACACATAGGTATACAAAAACGCACGTTAATGGCTCTCATGTGCGCCGGCAACAAAATGATGAGAGATGTGGTAACAGCAGGTCCTACGTCCCATCGTACCGGCCTGTCCGTTCACCATAGAATCTTCTGGAAAACGTCAGATTCTCAGCTGGGCGTCTACACTAAGACAGGATAATGACCAGTGATCAGCAAACCGTTGTCGATGTCAGGAGCCTGGAAAGAGAGAAGGAGAGTTTGGATGATGGCGTTGATGTTACGAGCGTACGGCAGGCCAGCTTTCTGACTTCTCTCATACAGCACTTCGAGGCTTGTAACAGCACATGGAAAATGCAGATGGAATTATGATCCTGGTTATTAATAACACAGCCCCAGGATATTCAGTGCCAGAAGCCTGGGAAGCGCAGCTCTGGCCTCAAATCATTCATTTTCCTCGAGTTGTCACCGTGTTCCTCCCACAGGCTGAACATTTCTGTACACAGGCAAAGCCCGAACCTACTGTGCAGAACGGGTCCGATGGACCGCAGCGCTTTCACATTTACATCACTGTTACTAAAGGACAATATGGCTCTCAGCTATGGAAACACTGCAATCAACCAACATAGATTGCACACTTAAAGGGAATGTGTCACCTACATTTTATTTACTGATTAGAGTCAGATAGTAAAACTTGTTCTTTAATTCTAATCGGTTTCTATTTTCTGACTGCAATTTTTTTTTTTTTACTTCACTTTTTGTACATTGTTATGGGGGCGGCCATCTTGGCTGAGCTGTTTTTAACAGCATTTAGTGACATGCTTTACAGCAAGACTCATGGACATAGACGACAATAGACCGAGTCTGTCCCCTTGGGATGAATGTGAAACATTACTGAGCGCGCTCTGTGACCTGTGAAGAGGTCACTCCACAGGGAGCTGCTATTGTCTCCTCTGTCTACTGGTGTCACATGACGCTGCGATGCTGTACAGATCACTTTACATCAGCCTCCTCTTATCTCCACAGACACAACAGGAAGCCTCAGCTTAGTTTTGGCCCCAGTGGTGAGAATGAAAACTACAAGATCAGTATTATTTTATAACTATATATATATACCGTGTTTCCCCGAAAGTAAGACAGTGTCTTACGTTCTTTTTACTCCCAAAAGTCCCACTATGTCTTACTTTTGGGGTATGTCTTATATTGGACAGGGGTGTATGACTGTATAGGGGGGGGAGACAGGGGTGTATGACTGTATAGGGGGGCGGACAGGGGTGTATGACTGTATAGGGGGGGGAAACAGGGGTGTATGACTGTATAGGGGGGCGGACAGGGGTGTATGACTGTAGTCCCCTCAGTAACAGTGCAGGACTGTAACATAGGAGGAATGGATGTGCTGCAGCTGGCAGGATAACACACACAGCTATAAGTTATCCCGCCTGCTGCAGCCCATTATTCCTCCTATCCTGTACTGTTACTGAGGGGATGAGATGACAGGTCAGCTGTCACACGTTGTCCTGTGTGTGCAGGGAGGCGGCCATGTCAGAGCTGGAGGAGCAGCAGCACGTGAGGGCGGCTGTCCTGTACTCCCCTCAGTGAGCAGGGACGCCGGACCGGACGGGTGGTGGGCGCATGGACGGTGCGGCAGGACGGGGCCTCAGAGAGGGCGGACAGGTGCGCGCACGGGGGGTGGGGGGAAGGTCGCTTGGACCAGACGGGGGCGGTGCGGGCAGTCACCTGGGCCCTGCTGCTCCTTCAGCTCCCGCACCAATACCGGCGTCCCTGCACATGACGTGCAGCGCTCGTGCCGGGCCGCGCGTGTGTGTGTGTGCGCGCGCGTGCGAGCCTCTGACAGGACGGGCGCAGGGACATAAAAGTACAAAAATACCGCCCTATGTACTATGTCTTACATTCGGGGTATGTCTTACTTTAGCCCAGCCCCCGAAAGTCCAACTATGTCTTACTTTCGGGGGTGTCTTACTATCGGGGAAACACGGTATATATATATATATATATATATATATATATATATATATATATATATATATATGTATATTATATATATATATTAAAAACTAAATTTCACCAAAAATTCTTTCAAAATATGTTTAACATAAAAACATTACTTTTACAGTAAGTCATTTTCTGATGACATTCCCTTTAAGTATGATCTCATAGCTTATCTATACTGTATGGCATCTCAGGATAATTCAGGAGAGTTATCACACAGCGTAAGAACAATGTGATAAGTACACAGGGCTGTCTTAGCATCGTAAATATTGTCACTGTGAAACTGAAGCCAATGAAGTGTTCTCATAGGAAATATACCACATACATCTGTTTTATGCTTTCCTGTATAACTGCCAGAACAGTATCTAGAACTGTAATACATAATAATGGAACGCTTAAAGGGGTATTTCACTCAAACATAACTTTTGATATGTTGCTGCCCATGGTGAGACTAACAATTCCTTCCATACTTGTTATTATCTATTCAGTCTCCTTTCCCCAGTTCTCAGCTGCTGTTTTCGGCTTGAAACACAAAAATCTGTGTGTGAGCCTTTCTCTCTGTCTCCCTCTCCTCTCCCTCCCCTCTGAGACAGCTGATGTAAACAAGTTACTGACTGGCTTTATCTGCAGCATTGTAGCTTGTATTCTGAGGTCAAGTTGCTAATGAACTCACTAAGATTCACCATCTCAGCATTACAAAGAAAATACAATGTTGCAGAGAAAGCCTCCCAGGGACTTGTTTACATCAGCTGTCCCAGAAGGGAGGGAGGAGGAGAAGACAGAGAAAGAGGCTCACACACAGATTTCTGTGTCTTCAGCAGAAAGCAGCAGCTGAGAACTGGAGGAAGGAGACTGAATAGATAATAACAAGTATGGAAGGAGTTGTTAGTCTCACCATGGGCAGCAACATATCAAAAGTTATGTTTGAGTGTAATACCCACAGTACACTCTATTTGAATATGTTATAATAAAGAGTGAATACACTAAATAGGGAGCGGAGATTGCACGTTATGCATGTAATGCTCCTTCATGCAGTGGAAGGAGCAAAAGTCCAGAACCTTCTGTGCATTGTGACTGGCCAAGAGGAGTCTCGTACATATGTAGACTTTAGGATCAGAAGAGGAGGGTGTGGGCGTGAGCCCATTAGCTTCTCTTATTATTTCTTATCTAATTAAGGTCTTTCTTGTGTAAAAAAAAAAAACCTTTAAGATACTGTGCGATTTGTGATTGATGTCAGCCTGCTGTTTGTGGTTGTAGAGAACAAACACAGACACATTCATGTGCAATCTTGCCTTCCTGTCTTAACGCCTACCATTATTTGTTGTATTTTAGCTTCTTCGGTGTTTTCTTCTTTTGAAAGACAATTTCCGAGAATGAAGCTGTATAATTTGTTATGTAGGATAAGGGTCTGCAATTACTGTGAATAATCTGCGAGGAACCAGTTCAATCTCTAGTACTGAATAAAGGGGCTGGAATTCAAGGGTGAATGTGAATAGGCAAATACCGAATACGACTAAATAACCAGTGTCTGATATCACGCTACTAATGTGATGGATTGGATACAAGTGACCGTACAATGCTCAAGAGTCTAGCTTGTCAATACTGATACACAGCTGGGTAAGGCCATGTTCCTACACACAGTATTTTTGCTCAGTATTTTGCCACCAAAATCAGAAGTGGATTAAAAACACAGAAAGTCTATGTTCACACACTGCTGAAATTGAGTGGATGGCCGTCATTTAATAACAAATAATTACTGTTATTTTAAAACAATGGCTGTTGTTTTGAAATAACAGCCGTTATTTGCTATTAAATGACGGCCATCCACTCAATTTCAGCAGTGTGTGAACATAGACTTTCTGTGTTTTTAATCCACTTCTGATTTTGGTGGCAAAATACTGAGCAAAAATACTGAGTGTGTGAAAATAGCCTAAGGGCCCTATTCCACCGGACGATTATCGTTCGCATAATCGTTAACGATTAACGATCTCAAACGACCGCTATTGTGAAAGACCTGAAAACGTTCACTCATTTCCATAGAACGATAATCGTTACTGTTTTGCGAACGAGCAACGATAAAAATAGGTCCAGGTCTTATAAAGCGATCAATGATTTCGGTCGTTAATCGTTAACTGCATTTCAACCAAACGATTATCGTTTAGAGTCAAATGATTTAATAATAATCTAAACGATAATCATCCGATGGAATAGGGCCCTAAGGCTAAATTCCCACTATGTTTTTACAAAAAACGGATGAAAAAAAAACAGATGGATAAACGGATGTATTTGTGTGCATCCATTTTTTAATCCGTTTTTCCATTGACTTCCATTTAAAAGAAACGGATCAATATGCATAAGGTTTTTTTTTACGTATACAAAAACTTTTTTTTTTTTATCAAAAACGGATGCAGACAAATACATCCGTTTTTTTCATCCCTTTTTTTTTTTTTTGCAAAAAGGGTGAAACTGGCTCAGTTGCCCCTAGCAACCAATCAGATTCCACCTTTCATTTTCCAAAGAGTCTGTGAGGAATGAAAGGGGGAATCTGATTGGTTGCTAGGGGCGACTGAGCCAGTTTCACTTTACACCATGTTTGATAAACCTCCGCCCATGTTTCTTTTTTAGAAATACATAAGACTATATAGGAGAACCTTAAAGTATACAGTATGTAGAGTGTAAGTCCTCAGGGCAGGGTCCTCTCTCCCTCTGAACCAGTCTGTAATTTTCTTTCTATTACACCTAGAATTTCCTATAAATTACAATAGTAGCTGACTATCAGGGTAAGGGAGAACAATAGAGTAATTCATACTGACCACCACAAGATGGTGCTCCAACTTCTAGCACCCCAGGCCACTCATGGCTCCGATGCGGTCCAGTTTGAGGCCAAAACAGCCCTTCGATAGCCCCTTTTTATTGATGCCTTTGAATTTTCGGGTGTTGGGATATTCGTTGAGCAGCCTTGTCCACGCCGCCCTCGACCGCGTATCTGCACGTAGATCTCTCAGAAGCCGAGCACGAGTCTTGGGGTCGATGTGTCTTTCACCCCTTTCTCCAGAGGCCAAGTATTCGGCAAGTTCTTCCCCTAACAATGCGCGCAGCGACTGCAAGATAAAGACACAGGATACAGGAGGCCATTAGTCAGGGTGTTCTCAGATAACGCGGCCTCACAAGGAAAACTCACTGGAAATTTGTAGATGTTTCTTTAAAAATCAGTAAATTGCTGGAGTGCATATACAGCACAGTAGTAGTACAGTCAGTGCACTGCCATCTCCCATCCTGTACTGTATAATACTGCTGGAGTGCATATACAGTACAGTAGTAGTACAGGCAGTGCACCACCATCTCCCATCCTGTACTGTATAATACTGCTGGAGTGCATATACAGCACAGTAGTAGTACAGTCAGTGCACCAGCATCTCCCATCCTGTACTGTACTGTATAAGACAGCTGCAGTGCATATACAGCACAGTAGTAGTACAGGCAGTGCACCCCCACCATCTCCCATCTTGTACTGTATAAGACTGGTGGAGTGCATATACAGCACAGTAGTAGTACAGTCAGTGCACCACCATCTCCCATCCTGTACTGTATAATACTGCTGGAGTGCATATACAGTACAGTAGTAGTACAGGCAGTGCACTGCCATCTCCCATCCTGTACTGTATAATACTGCTGGAGTGCATGTACAGCACCGCAGTAGTACAGTCAGTGCACCACCATCTCCCATCCTGTACTGTATAAGATTACTGAAGTGCATATACAGTACAGTAGTAGTAGTACAGGCAGTGCACCACCATCTCCCATCCTGTACTGTATAATACTGCTGAAGTGCATATACAGTTAAGTAGTAGTACAGTCAGTGCACCACCATCTCCCATCCTGTACAGTACTGTATAAGACTGCTGGAGAGCATATACAGCACAGTAGTAGTACAGGCAGTGCACCACCATCTCCCATCCTGTACTGTATAAGACTGCTGGAGTGTATATACAGCACAGTAGTAGTACAGTCAGTGCACCATCTCTTATCCTGTACTGTATAAGACTGCTGGAGTGTATATACAGTACAGTAGTAGTACAGGCAGTGCACCGCCATCTCCCATCCTGTACAGTACTGTATAAGACTGCTGCAGTGCATATAAAGCACAGTAGTAGTACAGGCAGTGCACCACCATCTCCCATCCTGTACTGTATAAGACTGCTGGAGTGCATATACAGCACAGTAGTAGTACAGTCAGTGCACCACCATCTCCCATCCATTACAATGCTGCGATGGGGGGGGCCCTATACAGTAAAGGATGAGTGAGGAGTTAGTGACTACTGTACTATAATTGCTGGTTTTGTTGTATTTAGTCCTGTACAGTATATAGTGCTGTTCTGTACTGTAGGGATTATACTGGGCACTATACAATGTAATATATGGGTACTGTAGGTAATTATTGGCGGCTGCTGGAACCAACTAAACACATTTACATGGGAGGACACTGCTCGGTTCTCAAACTGCCTTCCTGAACCTATTATGTTGGAGAGCAGAGATATTACTGTACATATAGTACTGGGAAAGAGGGTTTCTCCCTCCGCCTGCATTGTATAGTCTGGAACTCTGTCTCTATCCCTGATGATGTAGTCAGATATTACATGTGATGACTGTCGCTGACATCGCGCTATCGGACTTGGTCTGCAAGATAACAGACTTCCAATTGGTCCTATCAGTTACTGTAATTGGAGAAGAAGAGATAACCCGATCAGATCAGGAACTGTATTCTGCTCTCCAGTCTGTACCATTCAGCAAGGTGTCTGCCCATGGGATAAGCCGGTCACGTCCGGCACAGAGGCGGCTTATAAACAGGGGTATACGGGGCAATAAAGGATTTTATTTTAGATTGCTACAAGTAGGACTTTGCTGACTACGTGGTGGACTCTGAGCTGGAGATTGCCGCTACTGCATTATGTCACCTGTTCAGTAACCCATTCCGTGCCGGTAGTCGTGTTGCACATAAAATGCAATAATATTAATATAAAACGTATTGTCCTGTAATATACATTGTCACAGTGCTGGAAGAGGAAAGGGTTAACGTTCTAGACGCTTTTCCACGCCTGGCATTACATCTACCATGCAGACTGACCTCTTGATTTAAATATAATGTCAGGCGACCACCTGCTAAACTAATTTGGGAGCCTTGTTGGGGAATATCAGCGAGATCTCCCTGCGACTCTGTGTATATAAATATATACGTATATATATATATAAGAACACATGCCTCTGCCCGCCTACATAGTTCTATAGATCTCATCAATGACATGGGGGGGGGGGGGGGGGCCCAGGCAGAGGGGCAACTACATTGTGTTTGAGCTAGACACGTCTATTTTATTGGAAACATGTATTTTAACTCATTTCTGTCTTTTTTTATTTTATTTTTTGAATTTTATTTTAGCACCAGCCTTCTCCGTCAGCTGTCTATGAACCTATTTATCAGAGCTGAGTTTGCCATGTAAGTTTAGGGCTATGTTCACCCATGTAAAACAACGGCCGTATGGCAAATAACCGCTATTGTTTGCGCAACAACGGCCGCTGTTATGAAATACGGACGTTGTTTTTACATAGTGTGAACCTAGCCTAGGTCTGCATTGTTTCCGCATCAATGAAGCAGGTTTATCTACACCAGGGATGGGGGACCTTCCGCCCTTCAGCTGTTGCAAAACTACAATTCCCATCATGTCTGAATGGCCAAAGCGAAGCAACAGCTGGAGGTCCGAAGGTTCCCCATCCCTGATCTACATAGAAAATAGAAATAATTTAGAAAAATGCACTTGTATCCAGTGCTGCCTGATGGTCGCTGTATATACAGATACAGGTGCATTATAGATTGGCGTAGGGCACCTTGGCTCTCCAGCTGTTGCAAAACTACAACTCCCATCATACATGGACAACTAAAGCTTTGACTGTCCAGCGGGAGAGCCAAGGTTTCCCATCCCTGGTCTGAAGTCTACAATGGTGTTAGATGGGGTATATAGATGGGGTTATATAGATGGGGTTATACAGATGGGGTTATACAGATGGGGTTATATAGATGGGGTTATACAGATGGGGTTATACAGATGGGGTTATACAGATGGGGTTATACAGATGGGGTTATACAGATGGGGTTATACAGATGGGGTTATACAGATGGGGTTATACAGATGGGGTTATACAGATGGGGTTATATAGAAGGGGTTATATAGAAGGGGTTATATAGAAGGGGTTATATAGAAGGGGTTATACAGATGGGGTTATATAGATGGGGTTATATAGATGGGGTTATATAGATGGGGTTATACAGATGGGGTTATACAGATGGGGTTATACAGATGGGGTTATATAGATGGGTTATATACATGGGGTTATACAGATGGGGTTATACAGATGGGGTTATATAGATGGGGTTATATAGATGGGGTTATATAGATGGGTTATACAGAAGGGGTTATATAGATGGGGTTATACAGATGGGGTTATATAGATGGGGTTATATAGATGGGGTTATATAGATGGGTTATACAGAAGGGGTTATATAGATGGGGTTATATAGATGGGGTTATATAGATGGGGTTATATAGATGGGTTATACAGATGGGTTATACAGATGGGGTTATATACATGGGGTTATATACATGGGGTTATACAGATGGGGTTATATAGATGGGGTTATATAGATGGGGTTATATAGAAGGGGTTATATAGATGGGGTTATATAGATGGGTTATACAGATGGGGTTATATAGATGGGGTTATATAGATGGGTTATATACATGGGGTTATATAGATGGGGTTATATAGATGGGGTTATATAGAAGGGGTTATATAGATGGGGTTATATAGATGAGGTTATACAGATGGGGTTATACAGATGGGGTTATACAGATGGGGTTATACAGATGGGGTTATATAGATGGGGTTATACAGATGGGGTTATACAGATGGGGTTATATAGATGGGGTTATATAAATGGGGTTATATAGATGGGGTTATATAGATGGGGTTATATAGATGGGTTATACAGATGGGGTTATATAGATGGGGTTATATAGATGGGGTTATATAGATGGGTTATACAGATGGGGTTATATAGATGGGGTTATATAGATGGGGTTATATAGATGGGGTTATATAGAAGGGGTTATATAGATGGGGTTATATAGATGGGGTTATATAGATGGGGTTATATAGATGGGGTTATACAGATGGGGTTATATAGATGGGGTTATACAGATGGGGTTATATAGATGGGGTTATATAGATGGGGTTATATAGATGGGGTTATATAGATGGGGTTATATAGATGGGGTTATATAAGGCCACCCAAGGACAGAGCTTACTGGGACCCTCTCCTACTAGCAGAGATCATAAAACCTTCTAGTATCCTTCCATTATGTTGTCATAGTAAGGGGATTATTATCTGTTCCCATCCGCAGTCCTAGCATCTCCTGGTACCCGGCCAGACACCTGGAGTCCTCAGGAATAAAATATCACAGTCCGCTCTGAAGACTTGGCTGCTGCTCACTGTCCTAAATGGGTGGTCTCCCAGTTTGCACCAATTACTAAAGCCGCCCATAGGAATTCATTCTCAAAACCTCAGCCGTCTACTTATTGGAGGGAATGGGAGAGCTATCTGACAGCCCGTCACGTCTAGAGTCCGTTCCCAGTCAGATGGCCGTGAAAACAGATAAATAATGGAATGGTGATCAGAAAATGGATGGGACCGGCTACCACTGCTATTACGAGGATATCAACCTGACCCCATAGATAATCCTGGTGAGGGTAATGGGAGGGGGTTATTGGTATTATGGCACCATGTGTGGACTGTGTATCGATCACTAGTATAGGATCAGAGCCTGGAAAAGGTCATAAGAAAAGCAGAATATGCCTGTGTGAATGAAGCCCAATGTGTGAGCAGTGTATTGGTGTGAATGAAGCCCAATGTGCGAGCAGTGTATTGGTGTGAATGAAGCCCAATGTGTGAGCAGTGTATTGGTGTGAATGAAGCCCAATGTGTGAGCAGTGTATTGGTGTTAATGAAGCCCAATGTGTGAGCAGTGTATTGGTGTGAATGAAGCCCAATGTGTGAGCAGTGTATTGGTGTTAATGAAGCCCAATGTGTGAGCAGTGTATTGGTGTGAATGGGGCCAGTATATGTGTGTGAGCCCGGAGTTAGTTCAGGTCAGGGCACCTGGCACTGGAGAAGCCCGATCACCATTTTTACAGCCATGCATTGTGTGCCCTCTGCTCCAGATAGATTGCCGCTATGGGGACTCTGACTACTGGACTTTATAAAGGTCTGATCATCCACTATGAATCATGAAGAACCAGTGCCCTTCTACCAGTACTCTCTACCAGTGCCCATCTCTACCAGTACTCTCTACCCATGCTCTTCTCTATCACTGCTCTCTACCAATACTCTCTACCAGTGCCCATCTCTACCAGTACTCTCTACCCATGCTCTTCTCTATCACTGCTCTCTACCAATACTCTCTACCAGTGCTTTCACTACCAGTGCCTTCTCTACCAATACTCTCTACCAGTGCCCATCTCTACCAATACTCTCTACCAGTACTTTCTCTACCAATACTCTCTACCAGTACTTTCTCTACCAATACTCTCTACCAGTGCTCTGTACCAATACTCTCTACCAGTGCCTTCTCTACCAGTACTCTCTACCCATGCTCTTCTCTATCAATGCTCTTTACCAATACTCTCTACCAGTACTTTCTCTACCAATATTCTCTACCAGTGCCTTCTGTACCAATACTCTCTTCCAGTGCCTTCTCTACAAATACTCTCTAGCAATACTCTCTACCAGTGCCTTCTCTACCAATGCTCTCTGGCAATACTCTTTACCAATACCTTCTCTACCAATACTCTCTACCAGTGCCTTCTCTACCAGTACTCTCTACCAATGCTCTTCTCTATTAATGCTCTCTACCAATACTCTCTACCAGTGCCCTCTTATCGGTGCTCTCCTCTACCAATGCTCCTCTCTACCAATGACCTTTTACCAGTGCTTTTTCTACCAGTACTCTCTGCCAATGCCCTTCTCTACCAATACTCTCTACCAGTACCTTCTGTACCAATACTCTCTACCAGTAACCTTCTGTACCAATACTCTCTACCAGTAACCTTCTATACCAATACTCTCTACCAGTACCTTCTGTACCAATACTCTCTACCAGTACCTTCTGTACCAATACTCTCTACCAGTGCCCATCTCTACCAGTACTCTCTACCAGTACCTTCTGTACCAATACTCTCTACCAGTAACCTTCTGTACCAATACTCTCTACCAGTACCTTCTGTACCAATACTCTCTACCAGTACCTTCTGTACCAATACTCTCTACCAGTACCTTTTGTACCAATACTCTCTACCAGTGCCCATCTCTACCAGTACTCTCTACCAATGCCTTATGTACCAATACTCTCTACCAGTAACCTTCTGTACCAGGATCAGTGCATGGAAGCCATGTGCCCCCTCTCCTCTGCCACCTGTCACTCAACCACTGCATCCTGAATAAGTATAGAGAAGTTAGATACAGGATTAGATACAGAAGTGAAGGCTGGAAGAAAAAGCAGAGGGGCAGCCAGATGTGTAAGAAGAAAGAGAGAGCACACAAAGGCAGGGATACACGGGCTGGGATACATGGGCTGCGATACACGGGCTGGGATACATGGGCTGCGATACACGGGCTGGGATACATGGGGGGTTCTCCAGGTGGTCACTGACCTTCTGATGTGGCTGCATCACCGGCTTGGTCTCTATCCTGCAGCACAGCACGGCCAGCACTAGTCCCCAGCCCACAATATGGCAGCAGTGCATCCTAACAGTGGTCTCAGTCTCCTCGGGGTAAGAATCCTGCAGTGTCCCGGTGGCAGAGGAGTCCCGGTGGCAGAGGAGTCCCGGTGGCAGAGGAGTCCCGGTTACTTGTAGTCCCTCCTCCTCCTGTTCTCTTCTCTTTCTGTAAGTCTCATATCATCAGCCCATTCATTTATATTGCCGGGCGGGTGACGTCACCCAGTGATAGGAGGATCTGTAACCCTTCCCGGACCGATCCGCCGCCGGTCTGTTTGTTTGTTGGTGTCACGGGGGGCGCGGGAGCAGCGTGGCCTCAGGTGTCCGCCCGGCTCCCTGCCCATCCTGCCCATCTCCTGGCACCGGGCAGCGCGCCGCTCTCTATGCCGGGACTCGGACGAGTTAACTTCTCCTGGCACTCCGCGGGATCTGCTTTATTCATTATAATAAAAGGGGAAGGAGGAGAGCGGGAACGTGGAGGCACCAGCCTGGAGACCGGACCCGGCACACGGTGCACCCCGACCCTACCTGTACCGGGACCCTAACTGCACCCCGACCCTGACTGTACCGGGACCCTAACTGCACCCCGACCCTGACTGTACCGGGACCCTAACTGCACCCCGACCCTGACTGTACCGGGACCCTAACTGCACCCCGACCCTACCTGTACCGGGACCCTAACTGCACCCCGACCCTGACTGTACTGGGACCCTAACTGCACCCCGACCCTGACTGTACCGGGACCCTAACTACACCCCGACCCTGACTGTACCGGGACCCTAACTGCACCCCGACCCTACCTGTACCGGGACCCTAACTGCACCCCGACCCTGACTGTACTGGGACCCTAACTGCACCCCGACCCTGACTGTACCGGGACCCTAACTACACCCCGACCCTGACTGTACCGGGACCCTAACTGCACCCCGACCCTGACTGTACCGGGACCCTAACTGTACCCCGACCCTGACTGTACTGGGACCCTAACTGCACCCCGACCCTGACTGTACCGGGACCCTAACTACACCCCGACCCTGACTGTACCGGGACCCTAACTGCACCCCGACCCTACCTGTACCGGGACCCTAACTGCACCCCGACCCTGACTGTACTGGGACCCTAACTGCACCCCGACCCTACCTGTACCGGGACTCTAACTGCACCCCGACCCTACCTGTACCGGGACCCTAACTGCACCCCGACCCTGACTGTACCGGGACCCTAACTGCACCCCGACCCTGACTGTACCGGGACCCTAACTGTACCCCGACCCTGACTGCACCCGGACCCTTACTGCACCCGGAACCTCACTGCACCCCGACCCTGACTGTACCGGGACCCTAACTACACCCCGACCCTGACTTACCGGGACCCTAACTGCACCCCGACTCTGACTACACCCGGACCCTGACTGTACCCCGACCCTGACTGTACCCGGACCCTGACTACACCCCGACCCTGACTACACCCCGACCCTGACTGTACCCCGACCCTGACTGCACCCGGAACCTCACTGCACCCCGACCCTGACTGTACCGGGACCCTGACTGTACCCCGACTCTGACTACACCCGGACCCTGACTGTACCCCGACCCTAACTGTACCCGTCACACAGTGCACCCCGACCCTGACTGTACCCGTCACACAGTGCACCCCGACCCTGACTGTACCCGTCACACAGTGCACCCGGACCCCTGGCACTCTCATTAGGAGTCCTCCCTTCCTTGCGGCACTGCCAGCCAGGTGACCCCCATGTGTGCTGGGAGATGCTATCAGGGCACAGGTGGGGACAGCCTCTCCCCTGGTCACATTACATAGCGGCACCTGAGGAAAGACGCGAGTCTCCAGCTCCGAGCAGATAACGCAGCAGCCCGGAGGATGCGGCTTTGAAGTGGTGGAGACGCCTGATGTGGTGACGGGCAGATAGCATCTCCGGGGGATTAGTAACCGCACACACCGGGTGGAACTGGCTCATCCGTGATCACCGGCTCAGACCTGTCCCTCACCTGTGATCAGCCACACGTCATGTCCACTCACTGCAGGGGGGAACACGAGTGGCACTGCGCTCATACACCATGTACTACGCTACAGCCCAGGATAGTGACATATCTGCGCTCATACACCATGTACTACGCTACAGCCTAGGATAGTGACATATCTGCGCTCATACACCATGTACTACGCTACAGCCTAGGATAGTGACATATCTGCGCTTATACACTATGTACTAGGCTACATTCTAGCCTAGTGACATATCTGCGCTTATACACTATGTACTACGCTACAGCCCAGGATAGTGACATATATGCGCTCATACACCATGTACTACGCTACAGCCTAGTCTAGTGACATATCTGCGCTCATACACCATGTACTACGCTACATTCTAGCCTAGTGACATATCTGCTCTCATACACCATGTACTACGCTACAGTCTAGGATAGTGACATATCTGCGCTTATACACTATGTACTACACTACAGTCTAGGATAGTGACATATCTGCGCTCATACACCATGTACTACGCTACAGCCTAGGATAGTGACATATCTGCTCTCATACACCATGTACTACGCTACAGCCTAGGATAGTGACATATCTGCTCTCATACACCATGTACTACGCTACAGTCTAGGATAGTGACATATCTGCGCTCATACACCATGTACTACACTACAGCCTAGTCTAGTTACATATCTGCTCTCATACACCATGTACTACACTACAGCCTAGGATAGTTACATATCTGCTCTCATACACCATGTACTACGCTACAGTCTAGTGACATGTGATGACAGATCTCATACACCATGTACTACGCTACATTCTAGCCTAGTGACATATCTGCTCTCATACACTATGTACTACGCTACATTCTAGTCTAGTGACATGTGATGACAGATCTCATACACTATGTACTACGCTACATTCTAGTCTAGTGACATATCTGCTCTCACTATATACTACTGGGGGAGCGCACAGGGGCACTATATAATGTTTTTTATATAGTTTTTTAATGGTATATGCTATATGGGAGAGGGAGCACACAGGGGGTCTCTTTATTACTGGGGAGCACAAAGTGTGCGGCTATATACTACTGGGGAAGCGCATAGGGGGTCTATATACTACTGGGGGAGCGCACAGGAAGGCTATATACTACAGGGGGAGCGCACATGGGAGCTATATACTACTGGGGTAGCGCACATGGGAGCTATATATATACTGGGGGAGCGCACAGGAAGACTATTAATACTACTGGGGGAGCGCATGGGGGGCTATTTACTACTGGGGGAGCGCACAGAAGGGCTATATACTACTGAGTTAGTGCACACGGGGCTATATACAATGGGGGAGCGCACAGGGGCACTATATAAGGGCTGGTTATAGAGAAAAAAATGCCAGTTTTCCCACTAATAAGCATCAATTCTGTATGTAAATAGTTCAACAATGTTTGTAAAACGTTAACAAAACATGTTTACTACTGATGTTCAGCTCGGACCTTCACCTAACAATAGACCCCGGTAAGTGTCCCTTCACTAAAAGTTGGTGAGTACCCCTGCTCTATGTACTGTACTACGCTACAGTCTAGTCTAGTGACATATCTGCTCTCATACACCATGTAATACGCTACAGCCTAGGATAGTGACATATCTGCTCTCATACACCATGTACTACGCTACAGTCTAGGATAGTGACATATCTGCTCTCATACACTATGTACTACGCTACAGCCTAGGATAGTGACATATCTGCGCTTATACACTATGTACTACGCTACAGCCTAGGATAGTGACATATCTGCTCTCATACACCATGTACTACGCTACAGCCTAGGATAGTGACATATCTGCTCTCATACACCATGTACTACGCTACAGCCTAGGATAGTGACATATCTGCTCTCATACACCATGTACTACGCTACAGCCTAGGATAGTGACATATCTGCTCTCATACACCATGTACTACGCTACAGTCTAGGATAGTGACATATCTGCGCTCATACACCATGTACTACGCTACAGCCTAGGATAGTGACATGGGGTGACAGATCTCCTCTCACTTATCATGCAGCATCACCAACTTTCTCGCCTTTTCCTTCCTTTCCTAATGAAACATCCGTGAGAACAAAGAGAATCGATACATTGTGCAATGTTTTCTCTTGAGTCAGTTCTGAGTCAGTCCCCTATCCGACATCCCAGCTGCACCCCGAGAATTCCCACACAGGAACATGGACACCAGTGGAAAGGAAGGATAGAAAAGAACGAGTAATGAGCGTGACATGCCACCCAGGCTCTGGGTTATTATTACCTTGGAGGTAAGAGGGTAATAGTCTCCATCCCTGAGGAGCCCCCATTGTGCAGCTGGGTGGGATAATACCTATAACTAGTCATTGTCTCATCGGAAAACTGGATGGCTAGAAGAAAAGCTGACATCTCCAAGAAAGGAATCAACCTGGACGGGAGATAATGCAGCGGAACTGGAGAGATGGAAACAAAGCAGTCAACATGGAGGAGGATGAAGCAAGAAAAGAGGTGAAACCCGCCGAGAGCTGCCAGCAACCAAGAGGACCAGAATGACAAAATCTGGAAATAAGCTGAAGATGGAAACCAACCTAGTATCAGGCGTCTCCTACAATGACATATCCATCACCCTGAATGGTTTCTGATGGATAGATAGCCTGGGGGACTTCATTCATGTCATGACTCATGAGGAGAAGTAAAGGCGAGGGTCTAGACCAGGGGTAGGCAACCTTGGCTCTCTGGCTGTTGCAGAACTACAACACCCATCATGCCTGGGTAGGTAAAGCTTTAGCTTTGGCTGTCCATGCATGATGGGAGTTGTAGTTTTGTAACAGCCAGAGAGCCAAGGTTCCTTACCCCCGGTCTAGGGCATTGAACTTCTGGACCTTTACCTGCTTTATCTGCAAATGACTGATCTAATATGTATTTTATGTAAAGTGCAGCGAAGGAAATTCTAAAGTAATAGCTGACATTTAGCATAATTGTGTTGTGTTGTATGATAATACTCAGTACAGTAAGACGACATTTAAAGGTAAAGTGTAGGCGTCATGACTGAGCTTCTGGGGTAGGACATAACACACAGTTCATACATTAAAAGGGAAGTCCGATTATTTTTTTTTTTTCTTTCATATCAACTGGGATCAAAAAGTTATGAAGATTTGTAATTTACTTCTATTTAATAATCCCCAGTCTTCCAGTACTTATCAGCTGCTGTATGTCCTGCAAAAAGGTGTATTCTTTCCAGTGCTGCCACCTCTGTCTATGTCAGGAACTGTCCAGAGCAGTAACAAATCCCCATAGGAAACCTCTCCTGCTCTGGACAGTTCCTGACATGGACAGAGGTGGCAGCAGAGAGCACTGTGTCAGACTGGAGAGAATACACCACTTCCTGCAGGACATACAGCAGCTGATAAGTACTGGAAGACTGGAGATTTTTAAATAGAACTAAATTACTGACACCAAAATTCTCCAGACGTTGTGTGCTGCCATTAGCTGTCAGACTGAGGGAAATGTTAGATGCGAGACTAAAAGAGGTGTCTGCTAGACTGTGAGCAGGTGTTCTAGAAGTAGGAAAGGTTGTAGTGTCTGAAACCTGGAGGGGAGTCGCTGTATTGTACTTAGAGAACATTACCCCGCTGACATACTTTTAAATCAGGGATGGGGAACCTTTGGCCCTCCAGCTATTGCAAAACTACAATTCCCATCATGCCTGGACACAGGAGTATAACTAGAAGCGGCTGGGCCCCATAGCAAACTTTTGATCAGCCCCCTCGTCTCCCCCATTCCACTGTAGGTGATCCCCCTGTTAGCCCTCTACCCAGTAGATAGCATATATTAGGCATCTCCCCTGGTATTCCCCCTCCCTCCAGTAGATAGTGCCCCCATGGTAGGCATCTTCCCTAGTGTCCCCCATGATAGGCATCTCCCCTAGTGTCCCTCATGGTAGGTATCTCTTCTAGTGTGTCCCATGGTAGGCATCTCCCCTAGTGTGTCCCATGGTAGGCATCTCCCCTAGTGTCCCCCATGGTAGGTATCTCCCCTAGTGTCCCCCATGGTAGGCATCTCCCCTAGTGTGTCCCATGGTAGGCATCTCCCCTATTGTCCCCCATGGTAGGCATCTCCCCTAGTGTCCCCTGTGGTAGGCATCTCCCCTAGTGTCCCCCGTGGTAGGCATCTCCTCTAGTGTCCCCCGTGGAAGGCATCTCCCCTAGTGTCCCCCATGGTAGGCATCTTCCCTTGTGTCCCCCATGGTAGGCATCTCCTCTAGTGTCCCCCATGATAGGCATCTCCCCTAGTGTCCCTCATGGTAGGTATCTCTTCTAGTGTGTCCCATGGTAGGCATCTCCCCTAGTGTGTCCCATGGTAGGCATCTCCCCTAGTGTCCCCCATGGTAGGCATCTCCCCTAGTGTGTCCCATGGTAGGCATCTCCCCTATTGTCCCCCATGGTAGGCATCTCCCCTAGTGTCCCCCATGGTAGGCATCTCCCCTAGTGTCCCCCGTGGTAGGCATCTCCCCTAGTGTCCCCTGTGGTAGGCATCTCCCCTAGTGTCCCCCGTGGTAGGCATCTCCTCTAGTGTCCCCCGTGGAAGGCATCTCCCCTAGTGTCCCCCATGGTAGGCATCTTCCCTTGTGTCCCCCATGGTAGGCATCTCCTCTAGTGTCCCCCATGGTAGGCATCTCCTCTAGTGTCCCCCATGGTAGGCATCTCCCCTAGTGTCCCCCATGGTAGGCATCTCCCCTAGTGTCCCCCATGGTAGGCATCTCACCTAGTGTGTCCCATGGTAGGCATCTCCCCTAGTGTCCCCCATGGTAGGCATCTCCCCTAGTGTCCCCCATGGTAGGCATCTCCCCTAGTGTCCCCCATGGTAGGCATCTCCCCTAGTGTCCCCCATGGTAGGCATCTCCCCTAGTGTGTCCCATGGTAGGCATCTCCCCTAGTGTGTCCCATGGTAGGCATCTCCCCTAGTGTCCCCCATGGTAGGCATCTCCCCTAGTGTTCCCCGCGGTAGGCATCTCACCTCGTATCCCCCCTGTACATAGTGTCCCCCAGAATGACATCTCCCCTATTATCCTACCCCCCTGCCAGTACATAGTGTCCCCCTTGGTAGGCATCTCCCCTTGGAAGTATGATGACAGCTCAGGAGGCCTAGTGTATTGCAGGGATGGCCCCCCTGATGTGGTAGCTGCTATGGCTGCTACAGCAGTAGTTATGCCCCAAAGCTTCAGCTGCCTACCCCGCCAATGGAAAAGACAGCTCTGTTTCTACACCCCTGAAGAAAGCTCTTACACCCCGACCAGTAGTCAATCCACTTTGAACAATCCTAAGAAAAAAATCTGTGGAGAAAGCACTGGTGACATTTTGGACATCTCTCTCTTATAATAACCTTCTTATTCCTGACCGATCTGTCTTCTTTGTTTTGATGAATTGATGGGTGTCTTCAGCTCATCTTGCTTCAGTTGCTTCCATCAAGGCCATTCTATGGGTCAGTATATAAGGCAACCGCATTATGGCTGAAGATGTCTTCTCATAAGAGAGAGCAGAGACAACAAACAGATTACTCTAAAGTTGATGAAAAAACTAATTTCAACCCCAACAAATAATCTTAGCATGAAAATAAACAACCACGTTTTAGGCGGTCAGATGTCAGCAATATTTAAAAGGTCTAAGAGTTAAAGGGACAGTGTCATCAGAAAATGACTTATTGTATAAATAATGATTTATATTAAACATATTTTTAAAGAATTTTTGGTGACAATTTTTCTAATTTTCCCTTTTTCTATCTGTATTATAAAATAATCTTGAGATCTTGTAGTTTTCATTCTCACCACTGGGGCTAAAACTAAGCTGAGACTTCCTGTTGTGTCTGTAGTGACTGCAGCATCATGTTACCCCAGTAGATAAATATATAATATATATACATTTTTTATTTATTTATTTTTTTCAATATTTTTATTCAGTTTTAAACATATTTTATAGAACAAAACTAATCAAATGTGATTATGTGCCAATGAAGTCAGAGCTATACATAAGAAATGATTAAATAAGGGTAAGGCTATGTTTACAGGACCCTTTTTCCTCTCCATTTTTGAAAAGAAAAAATTACGTCTGTTATTTTGCTGTTTGGCTGCCGGTCAGTGCAGTGACGGCTATCGGCCCGTTATTCTAGGTCAGGTGGACTGATCGCCCTTTGTCTTTAATTAAAAGTCCATGAAATTTAATAGTAAAAACGGTGAAAGAATGGTGAAAAAAAGAAAAACTGTGTGTGACCAACTAAAAATACAGTCCGCTGTTTGCAAAAGACGTCTGAAAATAATTGTCATGATCAGTATTTTGACGTCCATCATTTTATACATAGTAGACATTGGGCATCCGCCATTCTATTGACTTCAATGCATTAGGGTCAAATAAAATTCGGCAATAACAGACATCTTTTCTGTTTTTTGTTTTTAACGTTGTGTGAACATAGCCTAAAACACACATTAGTTGTACTCTCTAATATTCTAATAACAGAAAAGTACATAATTAACAACATCTATATAGGATCTGCACAACAGCACGCTTACCTTAATAAAGATACCATTTAAACCACGGAACCTGGTGACTTCAAAGACGGTATTACGTATTAGAATTCTAGAGAGCAAAATATGCCTGACCCCCCCCCCCTCCCTATTCCACCTCTTTTGCAAGAGGAACCCCCCCCCCCATTACCCTATCTATCATTTGTCTCGACCTGAGGCTTGTCTGGTTTCCAGTGGTACATGCGACGTTCCCAGAGAATCGGCCACATCCACTCTCAAGTACCATCTTGTCCGACGGAATGCACATATAAAAGATTTCCATTTAGTAAAGCAGGACTTAAACTTATTTTTTTCTTGACAATAATATTAATTAAAATGTTTATGGCTGCAATGGTAAAAAGACTGTTCCATCAATGGTTATTCTTCCATCGAACTACTTTTTACTAATGTGCATCGCCACCGTTAGGGCCCTATTCCACCGGACGATTATCGTTCAGATTATCGTTAAATTATTCGAATCTAAACGATAATCGTTCGGTTGAAATGCAGTTAACGATTAACGATCGAACGAGAAATCGTTGATTGCTTTATAAGACTTGGACCTATTTTTATCGTTGCTCGTTCGCAAAATGTTCGCAAATCGTTCGCATTGAATAAGACATCGTTCGGTCGTTCGCAATAGATACGAAGGCAATAGCGAATAAATAGCGAAGAAAAACTATCGCAATTACGATCATAAGTAACGATTATCGTTCCATGGAAATGAGTGAACGTTTTCAGGTCTTTCGCAATAGCGGTCGTTTGAGATCGTTAACGATTATGGAAACGATAATCGTCCGGTGGAATAGGGCCCTTAGTTACGGTACAGAAGCGAGATTCATAGATGTGTCACAAAAATATTAACAAGCTGTTCAATATTTCTATTACTTGACATTAGCGTTTATACCATTGACTTGGTTTGTGGTTAACCAAGCTAAGGAAACGTAAGGGAAGATGGAAAATTTACCTGCTTCCTCCTTTTGTCTAGAACTCGCCACTATATAATAACATCTTTGTTCTTCATCACGTTAGCACGGGGTTTGGCTCTCACCTTGTTTTTTTCCCCCACAATAATCAATAGACAGTAGGTTATATAAACCAATTGTGCTCAGGCACCTCCTGAGCTTCAGTGTTCTCCAGCTTGCTTCAGGAAGGCCCTATTACACAAGTGATTATCGGCCATATTTACATCATTTAGTAAAAGGTAACGATCAGCTGAAATGCTCGATATCTGCTTATCGTTGTCTTTCATCATGTTGAAAGACAACGACCACGATAGCAATGATCTGCTGTCTGTAACAGGAGCGGCGGCAGCAGACCGCCGCTATCTTCTATGGGCTGAAAAGACGATCTAACAATCACCCCGGGGCAGCCCTCACTCTTACCCGCGTGTAAAAGCACAGGCAGTGGGCGGGGGAGCAAGGAGCAACAAGCGCTAATAGATCGGCACTCGCTTGCTGTGAAGATTGGGCCATGTAATAGGGGCTTAAAGTGTCACTGTTGTTTAATTTTTTTTGCAGAAATCAATAGTACAGGCGATTAAAAAAAAAACGTTGTAATTGGGTTTATTAGCCGAAAAAAGCATTTTTATCATGAAAAAGTAGTTTGAAGCTCTCCCCCCTGTCTTCATGGTTCTCTTATGGAGAGGGGAGCAGTTGAGGGAGGTGAGGCACCAAAACAGGACAACAAAGAGTTAATTTACAGCTACATCACCGGGCTATCTCCTATGAAGTCAGCACTGACCTCTCTGACCTCTGAATACGGGCTTTCACACAGGTCCTGCTGTGTAATCCTTTGTTTTAAATTGGGTTTATTAGGCAAATATGCCATTATCTGCATTCAAAAAGCCTTTTCCCAGGTCCCCCCTCCTCTCCTTTCTGTCATCCACTGCTCATTATCAGGAAATCTCAATCAGACGTGTCCTGTCTGTTCTATGAAGAGGGGAGGGGGGAAAGAGACGGAAGGCAGCAGAAAACAGAGAACAAAGCATTACTCAGCAGGGCAGCTATTCAGAGGTCAGATAGTGGTGACATCAGAGGAGAGAGGACAGAGGGTAATGTAGCTTTTAATTAACTCTTTGTTGTCCTGTTTTGGTGTCTCTTTCCCCTCTCTCCATAGAAGAACAATGAAGACAGGGGGGAGAGCTTCAAGCTGCTCTTTCATGATAAAAATAATTTTTTCGGCTAATAAACCCAATTACAAAGTTTCTTAAAATCGCCTGGACTATTGATTTCTGCAAAAAAAATTTCACGACAGTGACTCTTTAAATATATAAATATTGTTCCTGCACGGTGAGCAGCATAAACAAAAAGAAAATGCCAGGATTGCTGATTTTTTTTTTGTCACTTTTTTTTTCTCAGAAAAAAATTAATAGATAAAAACCAATCAAAAATTGCCATCAACACCAGTGTGACACCAATAATAACCAAACCATGGTACAAGAAAAAAATCAGCCACAATCAGCCCTTTAGGTAAAAAAAATAAAAACACAGCTTTACCCAAGGGTTTTGCAGCAAATAAAAAATATTTTTTCTTACATTTATATCATAAAGTTATGATATCTTCCTATTCCACAATACTAGCAGTTAAATCCATATGCTAAGTAGGTCTCTTGGTGCACTGGGGGCGGGGCTACTGCCCCCAGTGCAACAATCCACTTGTGACCGACCATCCCCTTCAAATGAATATCGGCAGTGCGGGCCAGCCGAGTACGGGGTGGATTGGTGGAAGTGGTAGCTTATATCATGGAAACTGCCCAAATATGAAGGTAAAAAACGTACCTTCATCCTCAGCACCCCGTGCGATATGGGGAGATATCAATAGGTTAGATGATTTCCCTTTAAGGGGGGTCACATGTAATGGAATGGCAGCGGATTACACACTGCCAATTCACAGCAAAATCGCTGCGACTCCCCTCCTGTTAGTTTCAATAGTATTACATACTCGCAGCGGAATTGTCATCCTGCTGCGAGTATGTAAGCCGCAGCAAATCAGTCGCGCTGTCCTGCTGCAGTGCATTGATTGGCTGAGTGGAACATTCAGATGCTGGGAGCCACAGAACAAGCCGGAGTACAGACTGGTAATGTATGCACCGGACCGTGGGGGGCTAAGGGGCCTGCCGCGTACTTACTCACATCGGGATATCTGCTGCATCCGTTACATGTGAACTCACCCTAAGGCTAGGTTTACATTACTATTTGCTATCTGTTCAGTGTATCCGTTGTAGGATAAAAAATGGATGGTAAAAACAGATGTTTTCTATTGACTTACATTATAAAAACGGATCTGTTTTTCTTTAGCATTTTGTAATGTACACAAATACGTGGTTGACCCATTTTTCTGTACATTTTCCAAAACAGATACAGTAAGACAGATTGCAAAATTGTGATGTGAACCAAGCCTTACACTGCATGCAGCAACCCTGCAATTCCTAGAGATGGGCGGTGTCACCCATTTCTGCTGACAGTAAATGTAAAAGTACAGTGGTTTGCAATAAATTAGTATAATGTATCAACAAAAAGTTGATACATACAGAGTGAACTTTTTCAAGTGTTTATTTCTGTTACAGTTAATGATTATGGATTACAGCCAAGAAAATCCCAAAAGTCAGTATTTCAGAAAATTAGAATATTATATAAAAACAAATGAAAAAAAAAAGTTTTAAACAAAGATATGTCGACCAAATGAAAAGTCTGTACAGTAAATGCCCTCAATACTTGGTCGGGGCAACTTTTGCATGAATGACGGCATCAATGCGGCATGGAGGCGACCAGCTGATGGCACTGCAGAGGGGTTAGTGAAGACCAGGTTGCTTTGATAGCGGCCTTCAGCTCGTCTGCATTGTTGGCTCTGGTGTCTTTCATCTTCCTCTTGACAATCGCCCATAAATTCTCTATGGGGTTAAGGTCTGGTGAGTTTGCTGCCAATCAAGCCCAGTGATGCTGTGGTTAGTAAACCAGGGATTGGTACTTTTGGCAATGTGGATAGGTGCCAAATCCTGCTGGAAGATGAAAATTCCATCTCCAAGAATCTTTTCAGCAGAGGGAAGCATGAAGTGCTCTAATATGTCCTGGTAGACGGCAACGGTGACTTTGGTGTTGATGAACCCAGTGACCCTACACCAGCAAATGACATGGCTCCCCAAACCATCACTGATTGTGGAAACTTCACACTAGACCTCCAGCAGCTTGGATTGTGCCTCTTCGCTCTTCCTCCAGACTCTGGGACCGAGATTTCCAAATGAAATGCAAAATTTACTTTCATCTGAAATCAGCCCCTTGGACCACGGATCACTAGTCCAGTCCTTCTTCTCCTTGGCCCAGATAAGACTCTTCTGGCGTTGTTTATTGGTCAGGAGTGACACATGGGATGTAACACTTGTAGCCCATGTCCTGCAGATGTCTGGATGTGCTTGTGGCTTTTGAAGCACTGACTCCAGCAGCTGGCCACTCTTTGACTCTCTCCCAATTTTTGAATGGCATTTTGGTTACAATCCTGATAAGACTGCGGTTCTCCCGGTTGCTTGTGCACTTTTTTCTACCACACTTTTTCCTTCCACTCAACTTTTCATTAATATGCTTTGATACAGCATTCTGAGAACAGCCAGCTTCTTTATCAATGAACTTTTGTGGCTTACCCTCCTTGTGGAGTGTGTGAATGACGGCCTTCTGAACATCTGTCAAGTCAAATCTCACCTACCAGTACGTATCAGCTGCTGTATGTCCTGCAGGAAGTGGTGTATTCTCTCCAGTCTGACACAGTGCTCTCTGCTGCCACCTCTGTCCATGTCAGGAACTGTCCAGAGCAGGAGCAAATCCCCATAGAAAACCTCTCCAGACTGGAAAAAATACATCACTTCCTGCAGGACATACAGCAGCTGATAAGTACCGAAAGACGTGAGATTTTTTTTAAAATAAAAGTAAGTTATAAATCTCTGGTACTTTCTGCCACCAGTTGATTTGCTGTAACTGGGCCTTAATTCTTCAACCCAATCTTTTAGGAGATCCCCATACACGTTGGCTGATCTTACCATAATGAAAGCGTCTATATGACATGTCCAATATGTATGACCAGCTCAGCTGTGCAGGTATGCTAATGTCTCCTACATTATCTTGTGACTACAGAAGGTAAGATTATTATCTTACACCTACATGTATATCTGCTAATACAGAATACATGCAAAAAGTTTGCATAGTCCTTGACCCATTAAAATAGTACTCTATGACGCACTATTCAGCACTGGCCGATAAGGATTCTGCATTACTTTACATAATTTGTATGTCTCGTGATATCATGTCTCATGAGGTTATGAAACCTACGTAGTAGAGGTTATTAGAGAGTCACTGTTTCTGAAATGTTTCCAGTACATTAACACCTGAGGTTTCGTGACATAATGTGGCGCATGTGAGTTAAACGTGCGCTGATCTGATGCTAGGTAGATTTAATTGAATGACTTAATAAATGTCTAAATTTGTACCTAGCATGAGATGTTCCAGCATGTTGGGTGTGAAGGACTTAAAAGTTAGAACAGCAAAATGGGTGTCATGTTAACTATAAGGCCTTTTTAATGAGTAAGGTGTTACATAATAAGTACTGGTTGTAATAAGTAGATTCCAAGATACAAATCAATGAACATCAATGGGGTTTTTCTCATTGACTTATCTTTGAATAGTAAATATAATAATAGGTGTGCTCTGATGTCAGACCACCAATGGTTTTGCATTGATACATAGTATACAGAGAAGTGATTACTTATAGAACACTTTTGCCTGGTTGGAGAGGCTGGTGATTCCCCCCTTGTCTGCTGATGGCACAGGAACTGGGGTCTATAAGAGGCAGTATATTTTTTTTATAAATTTTTCATCCCCAACCCATCCATATTGCATTCCTAATTTTTGCTCATCTGAAGAAATGAAAAAGTGTACTTAACCCCTTCAAGACCAAGGGCATTGATGCATGCCTGTCTAGGTCACAATGAAGCCATGTCACCTCCTCATCTTCTAGGAGCCATGATGCTTTTATTTTTGCACCTACAGGGCTGGCTGGGGGCCCATGCTGTGGTGCTATTCCTGTCACTGACATCCTTAAAGCGAATCTGTACCCACAATCTATCCCTTCCAAGCCGCTTGTACCATTGGGTAGCTGCTTTTAATCCAAGATCTGTCCTGGGGTACGTTCGGCATGTGATGCAGTTATTGTCCTAAAAAAAACCTTTTAAACTTGCAGCCATGTGTCAAACTGGCGTGGCCTAGAGTGTCTGTGCCCTAGGCTTGGGACGCCTCTCTGCCCCTCCTCCCTGCCCTCTTCACCATTAGAAACACTCCCAGGCAGGATTTCTCCTATTTATCACTTGTCTGAACACTGCACATGTGCAGTATCATTTAGGCACCTGTGCAGTGTTCAGACAGGTGAGGAATAGGAAAAATCCTGCCCTGGGGCATTCCTAATGATGAGGAGGGCGGGGAGGAGGGACAGAGCCTAGGGCACAAACACTCTAGGCCACACCAGTTTGATACAGTGCAAGTATAAAAGTTGTTTTTAGGACAATAACTGCATCACCTGCCAGGACTCCAGGGCAGATCTTGGATTAAAAGCAGTTCTCCGAGCAGTTTGTGGGGGGGTCAGATTGTGGGTACAGAGTTGATTTATATGACAAAAACAGAAGAAAGGCAGGCACTACGGCTTCCTATACTCCACAGACTCAGTGGAGATACAAACAAAGGTAGCAGGAAGGTGTGTAACGCACCTGCTACTATTGTTTGTATCTCCTTAAAATAAAGCATCCATACCACTGTCATTTGGTGAGTGCCACTGAACTTCTTTTGAGGATGAGAGTCGTTTTAAACTCTGCGATCGCTATAGATGCCACTTTTACTGATGTGCATTAATGTATCATCAAAGCATCAAATCTGCAGCAAAGATGGGACGTGTGAATGTACCCTTAACTGCCTTACAGTTTCGATTTTTTGTTGTATAGCACTTGATCTCCTGTGTGTGAATGTACCCTAGTAAAAGCTATATAATTTCTGAAGTAGAAATAATCTTATATCTGCCCCTCAGAGAAACATGAACCCAACATATCTAAGGCTGGGTTCACACTGCAATCCGTTTTATGAAAAAAAGAATGAAAAAAACAGATGCATTTGAGTGCATCCGTTTGATCCGTTTTTTTTCAATTGACTTCCATGATAAAGAAAAACAGATGAAAGAATGGAGCAAAATGCATCCTCTTTTTTTAGCATACAAAAACCACGTTTTTGTGTATGCTAAAAAAATGCATGTGCTTTGATCCATTTTATGATTTTTTTTTTATATAATGAAATGAAAGTCAATGAAAAAACAAATCAAACGAATGCAGACAAATGCATCTGTTTTTCATTCTTTTTATCCCATAAAACAGAAGGGAAAAAAACGGATTGCAAAAACGCAGTATGAACCTAGCCTTAGAATTAAGCCAAGGTTTTGATGTCCACACACTGCACTGCCTGGTATCAGTGTATTCTCTCTGCCCAATGTTAAGAGGGGAAATCATGAAACAATACTGGCAGAGTTTCTTTTGGCTGGATACTTTTAAAAGACATTAGTTATGCAAAAGTTGAGTGCACATGTGGACGTGCTGTGCCCCACAGAGCCAACCTCTGCTTCCAGTACAATAACAATATGCACTCCCCATAGTTTTAAATGTTTACTTGAGATATACAAACCCTGCCCTTTCACATGAGGTAATAATGATAAGTTTAAAGACAATCTCTGGTGAGACCGAAGCATTGACTGATGACAAGGAACAGGGAGCACATTCAGCTTATACCAATCCACATATAATGACAACGTACAAACGTGCAAAATTGCTGAATTAAATACGGGAGACAAAAATTATATAAAATTGTTACAAAACCTAATTTAGCTTTAGATAAGTTATATATAAATATATATCCGCCGCGGAATTCCGCCAGTTTTACTCCGTGTGAACGGAGCCTTATTCCCTTGAAATACTCAGAAAATGTAAAGTGAGGGCCCTGTGATGGTGCGTTTACACGGAGCGATTATCGTTTGAATTTTCTCGATGACGATCCCATTTGAACGATAATCTGCTTGACGAATGACAAATCGTTCATTGTGATCTTTCAACATGTTCTCAAATCGTCTTTGGTCGTTCGCTAAAAATTTGCAGATCGCTTCGTGTAAACAGTCTTTCACATATTCATCCTAATGTGTGAGGTGGGCATAAGAGATCTTAAAACGATCGCAAAAACGATTTTTTCTAACGATTTATCTCTTTGTCTAAACACTGATCGTTATAAAAACCAAATCGTTGCTTCAAAATCGTTAAACGATCAATTGAACGAATTATCGCTCCGTGTAGTTGGACACCACTAACAATATATATATATATACACACACACATACAGCCCTTGCTGTACGATCAATAAATCGTGTAGTAGGCTCGGTAAGTGACCACCGATCTAGCAGATTATTGCTTGTTTACAGCAAATGTTGGCCCATGTAGTACGGCCCTTAGTCTAGGCAGTTCAAGGCTCCTTAAACACATTTTTTACTCATTTAACTTTGCCGAATAAAATAAATAAATTACACAATAACAAATGTACATTGATTAAGTGAAAGTGCAGAATAGAGCAAATGGTGCTTAATACGAGATAAGTTAAAGAGTTGAGTGCAACTTGAGCATGCTCAAGTCCGATCGTTCGGCATTTGAATACTGATGTCTGGTATTTTCTTTCCAGTCTGACACAGTGCCCTCTGCTGCCACCTCTGTCCATATCAGGAACTGTCCAGAGCAGCAGCAAATTCCCATAGTAAACCACTCCTGCTCTGGACAGTTCCTGACATGGACAGAGGTGGCAGCAGAGAGCACTGTGTCAGACTGAAAAGAATACACCACTTCCTGTAGGACATACTGCAGCTGATAAGTATGGGAAGACTTGAGATTTTTAAATTGAAGTAAATTACAAATCAATATAACTTTCTAAAACCAAATAATCTGAAAGAAAAATATTTCTGCTGGATAACCCCTTTAAAGGGGTTGTCCGGCGATAAAAAATTATTCACAGAATAACACACATTACAAAGTTATACAACTTTGTAATGTATGTTATGTCTGTGAATGGCCCCCTTCCCCGTGTCCCACCACCCCCACCCGTGTACCCGGAAGTGTGGTGCGCTATACATTACCTGTCACGTGCCGACCACGGTCTCCGATCCTCAGCAGTGACGTCTTCTTCGGGAGGCCAGCGGATCTTCCAGAGTACCGGCCGCCCTCTGCAGCGTCATCCGAAGCTCAGCCGCGATTGGCTGAGCATAACTGTGCTCAGCCAATCGCGGCTGAGCAGCTGATGACGTGGCCGCGTCATCAGCCGCTCAGCCGCGATTGGCTGAGCACAGTTATCCGCCGGCCTCCCGAAGAAGACGTCACTGCTGACAATCGGAGACCGTGGACGACACGAGATGCGGTGAGTATAATGCACCACACTTCCGGGTCTAGCGTGGGTGGGGGGAAACACGGGGAAGGGGGCCATTCACAGACATAACATACATTACAAAGTTGTATAACTTTGTAATGTGTGTTATTCTGTGAATAATTTTTTATCGCCGGACAACCCCTTTAAGGCAGCAAGCAAAAGTATATGAAAATAACTTATATAAAATTAATCACGATAGACAGCCTGGCACAAAAGCCAGGAGTGGGAAACATTAATGCTAAGGCAGAAAGGTAGATAGGGGTAGAAAAGATAAGGGGAGCGGGCAGCATCAAACACACTACACGGAGAGCAAACTAAACAACCCAAATGACAGCCGATAATTAAAGGATCTTTCATATGTTGGGTTAGCTTGTATTTTTGCAGCAAGCATCACAGAACCAGTACAAATCCGCAACAAATAGGGTTGTGTATATGGGTGCCATAAAAAACAATAGGTGCAATACTGCCACAATTACGGATCTGCAATCGGGTACGTTATCATACTGATGTGAGATGTGTCAGACTAGGTTTTTATTTTATGCATAATTTGTTCCGGGACCGTGCTTGTAATCCAAATCCACTCTTAAACTAAAGCAAATTTTCCCATAAGAAATCATTGAAATGCAGACAATTGGTTCCACACCCCAAAAATAATGATTTTTTATTCTGAATAACATGTAAAACAGATCAAACAATGAGAAACAGCTGAGTATTTATTATTATAAGTTACTGTACAGTATAGCAATCATCATGTGGAGTATAATGTATAGTAACTGCATAAACCTGAAGAAACAGCAGCAGTTTGTAGATACAGAATGGAGATGCAGATAGCCGCAATGCAGTAGCGTAGTACAACAGGCTAGACTGGAGAAGCAGGGCTGCTGTCAGAGGTCTGTGTGGTCACATGACAGCAATGGGGTAGGGGCGTGGGTTCAGCATAGACCAGGAAGAAAAATTCACAGAGCTGTGCAGGAGGACAGTGACAGAAACTTTTTATACAGCAGTGTGTATAGCTGAGTGTAAGTGCAGGCACATTATAGCAGCAGTGTGTATAGCTGAGTGTGAGTGCAGGCACATTATAGCAGCAGGGTGTATAGCTGAGTGTGGGTGCAGGCACTTTATAGCAGCAGTGTGTATAGCTGAGTGTGAGTGCAGGCACATTATAGCAGCAGGGTGTATAGCTGTGTGTGAGTGCAGGCACATTATAGCAGCAATGTGTATAGCTGAGTGTGAGTGTAGGTACACTATAGCAGGAATGGAGAGGATGGGAAACACAAGGGCTGACAGAGACTGTGGGGAGCATGAAAGAATGAGCAGGGCAGATGTGGGCACATACATGCAGCGCTCTCTGTCCAGGGAGAGAGGGGTTACAGCTATAAAGAGATTACCTCCACCGTCCTGTCCCCTGATGCAAGCCCCAGCCTGAGGTGAATCTGCTATGATTTGGAAGGTGAGGAAGACTTCCTGGGTCACAGTACAGTGCTGTAGGCCCCGCTATGCAGACCATGCCCCTCCCCCACTCCTGCTCCCACCCAGTACAGGGAGCTCTTACACCAAAGCAATGCTCTTAATCCAAGTTACAATTTTGAAAAACTGTGAGCTCTGCTTGCAAAACACTTTTAATCCAAGTTAATTGTTACTCTTAAACCATGTACCAGTTTTCCCGGACATAAAAACATTAAGAATACACACATTTATCATTTATGTGTTTGAGCACAACGTATGTCATATGTTATGATCAAGGCATATAACACGTAAATGTGTGTATTCTTGCTGTTTTTATGTCTGGGAATATTTTAAAATATAGGAATGTTTTTTGCTCACTACCTGGTGGTGGATTACTCCTTTCTTCTGTTAGGAACTCACCTGCCAGGGCTCCTGCGGCGTCCTCCTCGGTCCCGGCTTCTTCTGTCGGCGCTAGGACCCAGCACCCAGCCTGTGCAGCTGATTGGCATCAGGCTCAGGCTGAGGGGCGGATAGCTCCGCCACTCAGTCTGTAGCAGACCAGCTGCTAGGTATCTGGGATCAGACCAATGGTGTGCTGGTCAGGCCTCCTGACCAAGTATAAAGTGTAATCACTGCCAGCTCTCTTTGCTGGTTATTAGTTGTTTCTGATCCCAGCTCCCCAGTTCCCTGTATTCTGCCCTATTCTTTCTATATTGTCTTGCCTGGATTCTGACCTTCTGCCTGCCCCCTGACTACCCGCTTCTTCCTGATTTGGTACTGCGTTGCTCGTTCGGTTTCTGATTTGGCTAGTTGACCTTTCTGCATTGTGTTTGTCTGTCTGTCTGCGTTTTATGTTTTGCACGTATTCAGCATAGGGATTGTCTTCGTGGTTGTCCGCGACCGCTTAGGGTCGACCGAGGCAAGTAGGCAGGTGACAGTGGGTGGGATCAGATTCTGGGCCCACTGTCTCGTGTCTTGTCTTCACCTGCCATTCGTGACAGAAAAACCAGCCCAAAATTTATTATATACGTCTCCCGAGGGTTATTATGGATCCCATTAAAACATTGGTAGAGCAGATGCAGAACCTGAACACTTTGGTCCAAGGACTTGCGGAACGTGTCCAGGAACAGGAGGCTGCTCCCCGTCAAGTGACTATGACGACCCCTTCTCCGCCCAAACCACCTGTACAGCTCCCGGAAAAGTTTAAAGGGGATAGAAAGGATTTTCGGACCTTCAGGGAGGGATGTAAATTATTTTTTCGTTACGTCCACGTTCCTCTGGGGACGAGAACCAAAAGGTGGGAATAATCATGTCCCTTCTGCAAGGACCACCACAAGAATGGGCATTTTCTCTACCTCCCAACGCCATTGAGCTAAGTTCTGTTGATTATTTTTTTTCAGCTCTTGGCCTGCTATATGACGACCCTGATAGGACCGCAGTGGCCGAGCGCCAATTAACCTCACTACAACAGGGAAAGAGACCAGTGGAAGACTATTGTGCAGAATTTCGCCAGTAGTGTATCCCATCCGGTTGGAATGACTCTGCACTACGGTACCAATTCCGTGTAGGTCTCTCTGATCAATTAAAAGATTTATTAGTGGCTTATCCGCCTCCTGAGTCCTTAGAGGAGACCATGACATTAGCTATAAAGGTAGATGCGGGAGAGACATAGAGAGAAATTAACCACTGGTCCTTGTAAGTCCTCATCCTCTGTCTTTTCTCCTCCTAAACATGCTCCTTCTCTGTCATTACCCCAAGAAGAACCCATGCAGATTGGAGCCACTGATGCGAGGACAAGGCAAGCCTATAGACTGCAGCACAATCTGTTTCTATACTGTGGCAAAGCAGGACACCGTGTTCGGGAGTGTACCTCCAGGCCTGGATCACCGCCGGAAAACTCCAGCGCCTGAGTGACTATCGAGGGGGTCATTCAGGCGCACAGGTACCGCTCGATAGTAAGAATAAATTGATGGTGCCTATTACTCTTTCTTTAGGGGAAAGAAGTATTTCAGGATCGGCCCATATCGATTCTGAGGCATCTGCTAATTTTATTAATTCTGGTTTTTGGTCCAGTCTGGGGGTATGTCCACTTCAGCTTAAGTGCCCGCTGAGTATCACTGGGGTGGATTTTACACCACTGGCGCAGGGTAAGGTGAGATATATCACTCCACATCTTTAGGTAAAAGTAGTTTCTATCCATTCTGAGTTCCTTGATTTTTTGGTTATGGATAATTTGTCCTCAAACATTATTTTGGGGTTGCCCTGGTTGACTCAGCATAATCCGGTGTTTGACTGGTCAGACAGGGAACTCATTCAATGGGGACCGGGATGTGCTTCCCATTGTATTTCTTTGCATCAAACGGAATGTTCTTTGTTGGAAGGGTAGATCCCCGAATTCTTATCTGATTTTGTTGATGTGTTTGACGAAAGATCAGTAGACGAATTACCTCCTCACCGTCCATACGATTGTGCCATTGATTTAATTCCTGAGTCTAGATATCCTATAGGTCGGATGTTTAATTTATCTAGGACAGAAAGGGAGGCTATGCGTGAATATATCAAGTATAGTTTACGCAAAGGTCATATTCGTCCTTCCTGCTCTCCACTAGGGGCAGGATTTTTCTTTGTTGGTAAGAAGATGGCAGTCTACGACCCTGCATTGATTATAGGGAATTAAATAAAATCACTATTAAAAACCAACATCCTCTTCCATTGATTCCGGATTTGTTTAATCAGATTGTGGGGGCTCAATGGTTTTCTAAGATTGATCTGCGTGGAGCCTATAATCTGATTAGGATAAAGGAAGGGGATGAGTGGAAGACCGCATTTAATACCCCTCAGGGACACTTCGAATATCTTGTAATGCCCTTTGGGCTATGCAATGCCCCTGCCGTGTTCCAACACTTTGTGAATGACGTATTTCGTGAGTACTTAGGTCGGTTCTTAGTGGTGTATTTGGACGATATACTGATTTACTCTCCTGATTGGTCGTCCCACATATATAATGTGCGTAAGGTTATGGAACTACTGAGATTAAACCATTTGTTCGCTAAGTTGTCGAAGTGCCAATTCGGTGTTCAGGAGATCTTATTCTTGGGATACAAAATCACCTCCAATTCTTTTGAAATGGATCCCCTTAAAGTAGCAGCCATTAAAAGGTGGGAGCGTCCCAACAGTCTCAAGGCGTTACAGAGATTTTTGGGATTCGCTAATTATTATAGGAAGTTTATTCAGGGTTTCTCCGTAATTGCCAAACCTTTAACTGATATGACTAGAAAGGGAGCGGATTTGGTAAACTGGACTCCTGAAGCTGTTATGGCATTCGACAAAATTAAAGGGTGTTTTTCTGTGGCTCTAGTATTGGTTCAACCAGACTTCGAGCAACCCTTCATTGTTGAGGTGGATGCCTCAGAGGTGGGGGTGGGAGCTGTTCTCTCACAAGGTTCACACACGCTCACCAATCTCAAACCCATAGCCTATTTTTCTAGGAAGTTCTCTAGAGCTGAATGTAACTATGATATAGGCAACAGAGAACTTCTTGCCATAAAATGGGCCTTTGACGAATGGAGGCATTTTTTAGAAGGGGCCAAGCACAAGATTAAGGTATTGACTGATCACAAGAATCTTGTTTATCTAGATGAAGCTAAACGTCTTACCCCTCGGCAGGCCAGATGGGCTTTTTTTTACACAATTTGATTTTGAGGTAACCTTCAGACCTGGCTCCAAAAATGTAAAATCAGACGCTTTATCATGTAGTTTTGACATCAGTAGTACTCCCACAGAGAACCCCAAAACTATTTTATCTCCTGGGGTAGTGGTAGCCATTTTACAGCCCGATCTGGCTGCTCAAGTGATAGACTCACAAGCCATGGCCCCTAGAAACACCCCAGAAAACAAACTCTTCGTTCCCCCAAATCTTCGCCTCAGAGTTCTTGAAGAGACTCACTGCTCTGTACTAGCAGGTCAGCCAGGCATCGCTGGAACTAGATATCTTTTAGCTTGTCATTATTGGTGGCCATCTTGGGCCAGAGATACAAAATTATTTGTGGATGCATGTGAGGTCTGTTCTAGGTCAAAGGTGTCTCGTAGATTGCCGGAGGGACTTCTTCAACCTTTACCAGTACCTGCCAAACCCTGGACACACATCTCTATGGATTTCATAACTGATCTACCAGTCTCCAAGGGTAAAACAGTGATTTGGGTGGTCATCGATAGATTCTCTAAAATGTGTCACCTAATTCCTCTTAGTAAACTCCCTACTGCACGTAGTTTGGCTTCTCTATTAATTAATCATATTATCCGCCTGCATGGGGTTCCCGAAAATATTGTTTCTGATAGGGGGTACAATTTGTATCTAAGTTCTGGAGAGAATTCTGTGGCCGTCTGGGTATATCCTTGTCTTTTTCCTCAGCATTCCATCCTCAGTCTAATGGGCAAACTGAGAGAGTAAACCAGTCATTAGAACAGTTTTTAAGATGTTTTGTTGCAGGTTCTCAGGACAAATGGAAGGAATATTTACCTTTAGCTGAGTTTCCACTAAATAATCGTGAAAATCAGTCTCTCAAAATGTCGCCTTTCTTTTGCAATTTCGGGTTTAATCCTAGGTACTCTTCCGTTCATGCTGCCGAGTCGATCAACCCATCTGCTGAAAAGACCTACAAAAGACTGTGCACAGTCTGGGCCCAGGCTCTGCAGAACCTGGTTAAAGCCCAAGAATGTTCTAAAAGACAATGTGATAAAAGACGCATATCTGGCCCAGAGTACAAGGTGGGGGATAAGGTATGGCTCTCGACCAGAAATTTGAAATTGAGAACGCCATCCGGTAAACTGTCGCCAAATTTCATCAGTCCCTATGTAATTCTTAAGATCATTAATCCTGTTTCTTTTAAGTCGCAATTGCCAAAGAGTATGAAAATCTATGATGTTTTCCACAAATCACTGTTAAAGAAATATGTTAATCCGGTGTTGCCATCTGTCCTCCCTTGGTCGTTCAAGGGGAGCTGGAGTACGAAGTGGAGAGAATTCTGGATTCCCGTTGGGTCCAGAGTTCTTTGCAGTACCTGGTTCATTGGAGGGGATTTGGTCCTGAAGAACGCACTTGGGTCGCAAGTAGGGATATGCATGCGCCGTGTCTTGTTCGACAATTTCACTCATGCAACCCTCTCAAGCCGAGTCCTTTAAATAAGGGTCCTGAAGCCCCTCATAAAGGGGGGGGGGGGGGTAATGTTAGGAACTCACCTGCCAGGGCTCCTGCAGCGTCCTCCTCGGTCCCGGCTTCTTCTGTCGGTGCTAGGACCCAGCGCCGAGGCAGCCGCCCTAGCCGGGTGACGTCACAGAGACCCGACTTCGTCCCTGGTAACCAGGGGCGCCGCAGCTCCGTGTCACTCGTGGCGGACGCCCAGCCTGTGCAGCTGAACGGCATCAGACCAGCTGCTAGGTATCTGGGATCAGGGGGTCTGACCAATGGTGTGCTGGTCAGGCCTCCAGACCCAGTATAAAGTGTAATCACTGCCAGCTCTCTTTGCTGGTTATTAGTTGTTTCTGATCCCAGCTCCCTGTATTCTGCCCTATTCTTTCTATATTGTCTTGCCTGGATTCTGACCTTCTGCCTGCCCCCTGACTACCCGCTTCTTCCTGATTTGGTACTGCGTTGCTCGTTCGGTTTCTGATTTGGCTAGTTGACCTTTCTGCATTGTGTTTGTCTGTCTGTCTGCGTTTTATGTTTTGCACGTATTCAGCATAGGGATTGTCTTCGTGGTTGTCCGCGACCGCTTAGGGTCGACCGAGGCAAGTAGGCAGGTGACAGTGGGTGGGATCAGATTCTGGGCCCACTGTCTCGTGTCTTGTCTTCACCTGCCATTCGTGACTGCTTCAGTGTGGACTTGGATATAAGGTGGTAGTTTACCAATTATTTTTTTCTTTCAAATCAACCAGTGCCAGAGATTTGTTATTTTCTTCTATTCAAAAAATCTCGATCCTTCCAGTACTTATTAGCTGCTGTATGTCCCTCAGGAAGTGATGTATTCTTTCCAGTCTGGAGAGCAGGAGAGGTTTTCTATTGGGATTTGCTGCTGCTCTCGACAGTTCCTGACATGGACAGAGGTGGCAGCAGAGAGCACTGTGTCAGACTGGAAAGAAAATCATTTTACAAATCTCTGTTTCTCACCTTCTTGCTCCAGTTAATTTAAAGCAAAAACATTTTTGGTGAACTACCCTTGATGAGTTGTTCCCATTTTAGTTGGTTTCAACCAGTCGGCCTTTAGTATCTGACCTTTCTCTTAACCACAAGCCAGTTTTACCCACAGAACTAGCAGTCACTGGATTAGTTTGCAGCATTCTGTTTATACTCTTGTTACTGTTGTCAATGAAAATCTAAAGAGATTATCATCTGTAATACATGAACTTTAACCACCCTGTCTGCAAAAACAAGCCGTTCCACCTCATTCTAATGGTTGGCATGAAGTTCAAACCTTTTTACCACAGAGTAGGGATGGTCCGAACCTGCCGAGGTTCGGGTTTGTACGAACCCGGACTCTCGGCAATGATTCCCGCTGTCTTAAACCTCCGTGGAGAGGGTGGATACAGCAGGAGGACCGCCTGGAAAACCGGGATACAGCCACAGCCATAGGCTGTATCCCAGTTTTCCAGGCGGTCCTCCCACTTTATCCACCCTCTCCACAGAGGTGGAAGACAGCGGGAATCATTGCAGAGTCCGGGTTCGTACGAACCCGAACCTCGGCAGGTTTCGGACCATCCCTACCACAGAGGCATGATATCTGTCTTCCATCAGGCTTACAGGTGTGCCAAACAACTGGAGATTCTATATACACACTACACCGATCTGCTGGGGATTCAACCCACAGAATTATGCACTAAGAATCCACAGATTACAGTACTATCAAATAAATGGGATTTTTGAAATCTTATCTATACACAGGGGAAAATTTTCTGATTTAGGGTGTGTTCACACGTGCAGGATCTGCCGCCGATTTGAAGCTGCAGATTTGCTTTTAATCTGCAATTTAAATATCTACTGCAGATCGTGTACGTGTGAACGCACTCTAAGGCTGGGTTCACACTACGTATATTTCAGGCAGTATTGTGGTCCTCATAGCAACCAAAACCAGGAGTGGATTGAAAACACAGAAAGGATCTGTTCACACAATGTTGAAACTGAGTGGATGGACGTCATATAATGGTAAATAACTGCCATTATTTCAATATAACAGCCGTTGTTTTAAAATAACAGCAAATATTTGCCATTAAATGGCGGCCATCCACTCAATTACAACATTATGTAAACAGATCCTTTCTGTGTTTTCAATCCACTCCTGGTTTTGGTTGCTATACAGCCTCAAATATACAGCCTCAAATATACGTAGTGTGAACCCAACCTGAATCTGGATTTTAACATTTACGGCAGGTCAATTGCAGATTTGTTTCCCCATTAAAATCGACAGAGAATATAAAATCTGCATCAAGTCCATAAGGCTATCAGAAAATCTGTTGGTGTAATAGGGCCCTAAGGGTGCCTTTACACACCGAATCCGCTCCAGATTTCACGCTGCGGATCCAGTGTCAGTGCATCCCTATGAGCATGCATACTCGTATGCAAGGTATGTAAGGTAACCCCCCACCGGCCAGAGCATACATCACCTGCTCCCTGCTCTCGCTTCGGGGGTTTCTGGCATCTGCTTGTCCCGCTCAGCCAATCAGTGCGCTGCCCCGCTGCAGCCACCGACGTCAAGCCGGGAACCCCCGACAGAGCGCGGAAGAGGTAATGTATGCTCCGGCCGGGGGGGGGGGGGGGGGGGGGGGGGGTTTGGATTAACTTACATACTCGCAGCAGGATTTCAATCCCCTGGAAGTATGTATGCTCATAGGGATGAACTGACACTGGATCCCGTCGGATTTCGCTATCAATGGTGTGTGTGAAGGCACCCTAAGAGTGTGGCCAGGTTCTCACACTATGGCTGCCCTCTAAAGGCCGTATTACACAGCACAATAATCCAGGAGAAGCAAGCGCTGATCTGTCACTTCAGTGATTGTTTTCCCCTCGCTGCCTGTGCTATTACATGCACAGACAGTAACCCGGGAGCAGCAGGGGAGCTGTGGGGAGCAGAGGGAGGCGCCACTCAAACAATACTTAGATTGTTTGGGAAGCCCATTGAAGTCAGCGGCGGTCTGCTGCCACCACTCCTATTACATGGAGCAACAAATCAGCATGTTGAAAGACCACAATCAGCTAACATTGGCTGACCGTTGCCTTTCAATATAGACTATTGCAGTAAATGATTATCGGCCTGAGGGCCAGTAATCAGCCGGGCGAGGCTGTGTATACACAGACAGATTATTGTAGCCAAAAATATGGAACAATTAAGATTAATATTTTATCTCTTTTCAAATACATTCCCTGACTTTGGCTTCAATAATCTGTTTGATAAATCAGTCTGTGTAAACGCAACAAAAACGATACTTTTTTTTTTTTTCATGGATTACCACTACCACATTTCCCAGCCACTGAGGAAGAAGCTAGTAGCTTTGAAACGCGTCTGTAGCCACCCACCCAACATTTGTCTACACCCCTCAGCAGTCATCTGAACATACCCTTGTATCTATTCTTCATCTCTATAAGTCTGGGAGCAGCTGGCTCAACAGTGACTTTGCCTATTGCACTACCGGCAGTGGGGCCACACTTTGGCACAGACTAGGAACGAGGCTGGTGACGTCACTGTACTCACCGCGGGCAGACTGAGACCGGTGACCCCGGAGAAGACGCAGATTCTGTACGGGTGATCGGTGCACCAAACTATCTGTAAGTGTATAAATCCTCCCCTGTGGCAACAAGCAGTAATAGAGCCAGAGAGATCCAGTGTATGCAGTACATCTCAGACAGAACACCGGGGATCAGTGGTATCTGTCATACTGGTCTAATAACCATACACTCCACCAGTGTCAGACTGGCCCACCAGAGTACCAGAGGATCGTCCGGTGGGCCTCCAGCTTTGGAATCTGCACTAACACTGACTGACATGTTGTTTCTCACTGGTTCTTCATTGGTGAGCCCCCAGGATCATTTTCTCTGGTGGGCCCCAGATACCCCAGTCCAACACTGCGCTTCACATAAGGAGATCACTATAGTGCTTGAAAAATCCCTATATTGTAATCCGTATTCTTCTTCTTCTTCTTCCAGCAGCCATTCTTCTGCGATTAATACAGCCCAAACTGCTTTGCGCACAGACTTCGTTCAAACTGCGTTTCAAAGCCCTCGGCGGTGACAGGTGTGCTATCTATTTTTCATTTCGATCAGATTTGTCTTTTTTAAGAAATTTATGTTTAAATACCCCTAATTTCCCATAGAAAATAATGGGCCATTGGAAATAATGGGCACACTGTAAACGCTAGCAGCCAATCACAGCACATATGCAAATAGTTGAAATACAGCAGCCAATAGGAACTCTAAGGTCTTGTCAGTCAATGCCTCACAACATCCACACAGTCACATGTCCACTATTGGCCAATAGAAGATGTAATATATGGAAGGTCCTTAACGATTTTGTCTCCCTGACATGAGTAAGATTGTCATGGTAACCGAGCAATGATCTTTACTATTATATGAAGCAGAGTTCAGTCAGTAAAGTAGCAGAGCTGAGGGGACGTACCCACGCCGTTCTTAAAGGGACGGTACCAAAGCCGCTCTTAAAGGGACGGTACCCAAGCAGCTCTTAAAGGGGCATTACATAAGTCGCTCTTAAAGGGACGGTACCCAAGCCACTCTTAAAGGGACGGTACCCAAGCCTCTCTTAAAGGGACGGTACCCAAGCCGCTCTTAAAGGGACAGTACCCAATTCGCTCTTAAAGGGACCGTAGCCAAGTCGCTCTTAAAGGGACGGTACCCAAGTCGCTCTTAAAGGGATGGTACCCAAGTCGCTCTTAAAGGGTCAGTACTTAAGCTGGTCTTCAAAGGACGGTACCAAAGTCTCTTTTAAAGGGACAGTACTTAAGCTGGTCTTAAAGGGACAGTATATAGGTCACTCAAAGCATTGTCACCAAAGTCGCTCCTTACGGGACTGTACCAAAGTTTCTCTTAACCCCTTAACGACACATGATGGGTATACCCGTCATGCAGCCGTTAAGGGGGATCAGAGAGGGCTCCTGACGTGAGCCCTCTCTGCAGCCCACGGTCCCCGGCTGCTATGTGCAGCCAGGGACCGCAGGGCGATCGCCGTGGCCGGCTAATTAACTGTTCAAATGCAGCTGTCAAAGCTGAATAGTGTATGTGGCCCCTGTCCCTGGTGTCTAGTGGGGGATCTCCCCTCCCGCGATGGGTCGAATCAAATCCAGAAAAATTGTAATCAAAAAGTCACATATGTGCAATCAAGGTACCGATAGAACAGAGCATGGCGCAAAAAATGACACCTCACACAGCCCCATAGACCAAAAGCGCTATAAGCCTGGGAATAGAGCAATTTTAAGGAACGTTTATTTTCTGTAAAAGGTTTTATTTTTTTACGAGCCATCAATTAATATAAAAGCTATACAAAAGTTGCATATCGTTTTAATCGTACCAACTTGAGGAACATATATAACATGTCAGTTTTTCCATAGGACACATGGCGTAAAAACAAAGCCCCCCCAAAGAAAAAGAATTGCGTTTTTTCTTCAATTTCACCGCGCATATAATTTTTTTCTGGTTTTGCAGCATATTTTATGCAAAAATTCAGCCTGTTATTGCAAAGTACAATTATTGACGCAAAAAATAAGGGCTCATGTGGGTCTGTAGGTGTAAAAATGCAACTGCTATGGCCTTATAGGAGGAAAAAAACGAAAATTAGCCCTGTCCTTAAGGGGTTAAAGGCACTGTACCAGAGTTGCTCTTAAAGGGACTGTACCAGAGTTGCTCTTAAAGGGACTGTACCAAAGTCACTCTTAAAGGGGGGAGGGTATCAAGGGTTAAAGTTTCTCTTAAAGGGAAGCCACTGTTAAAGGGGCGCTCTTTTCAAGCAAATCTAGTTAACTTTGGAACTCCACTTCACTAACCTACAAACAAACTGACTTTTGAACTATAACAACAAAGTTGGATCAGTCCAGTGAGTCAGGACTACTACCCCCATCTGCCTGCTTTTACTGTGTGATATTATTGCAAGCCAGTGAGAGGATGATGGGAATCCCTCTCTTGGTCTGAACTAAAAGACCAGTTCTACCACATTGATGCTGACCACATACAAAGTATATCAGTATAATGACTATATGGCTATTTATATGATTAACTAGTTGTTTTATACACCTTTATGATTTCTTTATAGTTTTTATGTGCTTTTGTTCCACATTCCCTAACCCTCTTTGTTGATCTATCGCATTTTTTCAAAAAACGGATGGAAAAAAGCGGATACATTTGTGTGCATCTGTTTTGATTCATTTTACTATTGACTTCCATTATAAAAAGAACAGATCAAAACGGATCCGTTTTTTTAATGGACACAAAAATGAGGTAGACTACGTTTTTGCGTACGTTAAAAAAAAAGAAGCCATGAAGCCCCACCTAGATGACACTGTCCATATAAGGGCGGGGGCCCAACTGCCGTGAAGCTCCACCTAGGTGACACTGTCCACCTATAAAATGAAGCAATTTTAGAGCAGAAAGGAGACACAGACAATTGTTATACAGGTGTATATCATATGTGCACCATCCGAGCTTGTGGATGGTGCGGAGATCCACATAGAATAAGGGGGTAACAGTATGACTTTAATGGTGTTATTATTGAGCTTCTCAGGACACTGATGGATGGGCAGTGTTGGACTGGGCCACCGGATGCTCCAGTAGGCCCCAGCCCCCCATGCAGGCGGCACACTGACTGTCGGGGCGGCAGGGCCCCCCAACAGTGACAGTGCTGCCCCTCTATCAATGCTGTCACCTGACTGGGCCCTCAATTAGTCAGGTGACAGCATTAGTGTCGTCCCCCCCCCAACCTCCCTTAAACTGAACGGGACCCCCACTTGCTGCTGCCCTCACGAGCGGCTCCCTGGGGGTGTCCCGGCCGGCGCACGCACGCACCTGTGAGCTCAGCTCGGTGTGTGCTGGGGGATGGGACTTCCGGCACAGTAAGCGCGTGTTAGAGATGCTCCCTGTGCCGGAAGTACCAGCCCTGGCACACACCTAGCGTTCTGGTGCCGGGCCTCCTCGAGAATCCCCAGGGACACCACTAGGGAGCCGCGCGTCAGCCGGGGGAGAAAAGCAGAAGACAGCAGCGACGGGGGAGCGTGTTATGATTTTTTTTTTTTGCTTCACATGGGGCCGTCTATAAGGGGATATCACAGGGGGCCATCTGTAAGGGGGATATCACAGGGGGGCATCTGTAAGGGGGATATCACAGTGGCCATCTATAAGGGGATATCACAGGGGGGCATCTACAAGGGGATATAACAGGGGGGGGATCTATACGGGGATATCACATGGGGGCATCTATAAGGGGATATCACAGGGGGGCATATTTAAGGGGGATGGTATAGGGGGGCATATATAAGGGGGATGGTACAGGGGGCATCTATAAGGGGGATGATACAGGGGGCATCTATGAGGGGGACATCTATAAGGGGTATTTCACAGGGGAAATCTATAAGGGGGATATCACAGGGGGGCATCTATAAGGGGGACTTCACAGGGGGCATCAATAAGGGGGATATCACAGGGGGGCATCTATAAGGGGGATATCACAGGGGGGCATCTATAAGGAGGATATTACAGGGGGCATCTATAAGGGGATATCACAGGGGGGCATCTATAAGGGGATATCACAGGGGGGCATCTATAAGGGGATATCACAGGGGAGCATAAATAAGGGGGATGGTACAGGGGGCATCTATAAGGGGGATGATACAATGGGCATCTATAAGGGGGACAACACAGGGGGACATCTATAAGGGGTATTTCATAGAGGGCATCTATAAGGGGGATAATACAGGGGGCATCTATAAGGGGGATGATACAGGGGGCATCTATAAGGGGTATTTCACAGAGGAAATCTATAAGGGGGATAACACAGGGGGGCATCTATAAGGGGGACTTCACAGGGGGCATATATAAGGGGGATGATACAGAGGGCATCTATAAGAGGATATCACAGGGGGCATCTATAATGGGATATCACAGGGGGCATCTATAAGGGGGATATCACAGGGGGGCATCTATAAAAGGGATATCATGAGGCCATCTATGACGGGGATATCACAGGGGGCATCTATAAGGGGGATATCACAGGGGGGCATCTATAAGGGGGATAATACAGGGGGCATCTATAATGGGGATAATACAGGGGGTATCTATAAGGGGGATATCACAGGGAGCATCTAAAAGGGGGATAATACAGGGGGCATCTATAAGGGGGATATCACAGGGGGGCATCTATAAGGGGGATATCACTTGTTACTTGTAATCTGGTACTGTGTTTTATTGGATTTAGTATACTGGATTTGGACAGTAGCAATGTGGTGGTGATGGTAGTGGTTGTGATGTGGCGGTAATATTTCCCCCTTGTATACTGTTATTATTGGTCTCAGTATACAGAATTTGGTTAGTAACAGTATGGCGGTAATATGTATGGTGATATTTCCTTCCTATATACTGGTGTTATTGGGAACATCAGTCTTGGTATATACATACACACACACACAGCAATAGCATGCGCTTGGTTGAGAAAGGGGGGGGCCCAGGTTGACAATCTGCATCCCTCAGTGTCAGGATATGCTGGGAGTAGTAGTACAATCCTCTGATAACAGCCACTATAGAGATGTATTGCTGGACCTTCAGGGCTGATGGTTGTCGCCCACAGATTGCAGCCACCACGAGCCTCTGCACACAGGGATTTATTATAGGGTTGTCCTCTCCGAGACTACAACTCCCAGCATACCCTGAGAGATATATGAATGTAGGGGGTTCGGAGAGTTTTAGCTGGACTGAAAATGTTATTCCCAAGGGATTTGTCACAGATACAGATGAGTCCAGGAGAGGCCGGGGTCAGCGGGTCGTGTCTCACTGGTTCTATATTGGTGGGCTCCAGGTACCCCAGTCTGACACTGATAGATGGGGGAGATCACATCACATTTGAAGGGATTTTCCTCTCTCCTTCTTACCTGTGTGACCACTATTACATCCGCCCTAGGTTACTGCCGCTGGTTTGGTGAGGGTCAGACTCTCTTTGTTCCTTTATGATGGGCGCAATGAGTAAGTAGCCCCCCTGGTCTCTGCACACAGGGGGTCCTCACTCTATAGGGACGGGGGCTCAGACAGAACAGGCAGCACAACACACACCGGTAATACAATGTACTATGAGGGAGAGCGCAGTGAGGGCGGGAAGCTTCTCCTCACAGCCCCGCGCTCTCTGTGAGGCGACGAGCCGGCCGTACGTCAGGTGCACAGCGCAGCTCAGCATCTGCTCTAAGGTAACGCTCAGCCCCGCCCACACGTCATATAAACCCCCGGCTAACCCCGCCCCCTACAACCAGCCTGACCCGGAAGAGGAATCCCAGGAGCAGACAGCAGCGGCCCCCGGGGGGATTTAAATCGAACTGGAGAAGAACCTGCAGGACATTGGAGAGTTGGTGAGTAGCCGGTGTGCAGTGATGGCGGGCGGGGAGTGTGACGCCGGGGACGAGGCTTTCCTGAGGCGTCTGACCCTGTGTGTGGGGGGAGGGCGCTGACACGAGTGGACGGGGTTTAGTGGCAGCCTCGCTTCCTGCTCGTATACCTGTCACCTGCTCTGGTCCAGGGGTCTGTGAGGGGAGAGGGGTGGCCGGGGGTCTGTGAGGGGAGAGGGGTGGCCGGGGGTCTGTGAGGGGAGAGGGGTGGCCGGGGGTCTGTGAGGGGTGGCCGGGGGTCTGTGAGGGGTGGCCGGGGGTCTGTGAGGGGTGGCCGGGGGTCTGTGAGGGGTGGCCGGGGGTCTGTGAGGGGTGGCCGGGGGTCTGTGAGGGGTGGCCGGGGGTCTGTGAGGGGTGGCCGGGGGTCTGTGAGGGGGAGAGGGTGGCCGGGGGTCTGTGAGGGGGAGAGGGTGGCCGGGGGTCTGTGAGGGGGAGAGGGTGGCCGGGGGTCTGTGAGGGGGAGAGGGTGGCCGGGGGTCTGTGAGGGGGAGAGGGTGGCCGGGGGTCTGTGAGGGTGGCCGGGGGTGGGCTCCTGTGCTGGATCTCTATACTGGAGGGGAGGCAGCAATATTGGGAGCGCTGGGTATAACACCTGTTACTGTGTCCTCTGTCATAGGGATAGACTGGGCTGGTGTCACCTGAGGGAGGGAGACCATGCTCAGCCTATGTACCATAGTGCACCATAGGCTCTTAAAGGGGTACTCCACTCACAGGGAACTTTTGATATGCCCATGGTGAGACTAACAATTTCTTCCATACTTGTTACTATCTACTCAAGTCTCCTTCCCGCAGTTCTCAGCTGCTGCTTTCTGCTGAAGACACAAATCTGTGTGTGAGCTTTTTGCTCCTTCCTCCCTTCTTAGACAGTTGATAGTAACCAGTCCCTGGCAGGCTGATCTGCAACATTGTAGCTTCTTTGTAATGCTGGGAGAGTTAATAGTGAGTTATTTAGTAACAGAATAACCCTCCCAGCATTACAAAGAAGCTACAATGTTGCAGATACAGCCAGCCAGGGACTTATTTTCAGCAGCTGTCTCAGAAGGAAGGAGATGGAGAGAAAAGCTTTTGAAGCCAGGGACAGACTATAAACAGAACTGGTCATAAGGAAAAGATTTAAATCCTCGTCTCTATGTGGAAGAATGGACATGACAATTTTTCCATGTGGTGAGAGGATGTGCGCTAGCCTCCCATAGGCTGCCAGTATGACACGGAGGCCAGTCTTACTCTGTGTGAATGGAGCCTTAGGGTAGATGTAAGGTTTTTATTAGCAGTAAACACATGGAATGGACATAGAGATGGACGAGGCGGGTGAAGCTGGGAAGGATCTGGGATCTCACAGGGAGTCGGAACACGTGAGACTGATCTCCTGTCTACACATTAAAGGGGTACTCTAAAGAAGACAAAAGGTTTCAAATCAACTGGTGAATGTTGTACAGATTTAGAAGTTAACTTTTTTTTAAATCAAGACTTCTAGTACTTATCAGCTGCTGTATGTCCTGCAGGAAGTGGTGTATTCTCTCCAGTCTGACAGTGCTCTCTGCTGCCACCTCTGTCCATGTCAGGAACTGTCCAGAGCAGCAGCAAATCCCCATAGAAAACCTCTCCTGCTCTGGACAGTTCCTGACATGGACAGAGGTGGCAGCAGAGAGCACTGTCAGACTGGAGAGACTACACCACTTCCTGCAGGACATACAGCAACTGATAAGTATTGGAAAACTGGAGTTTTTTTTTTTTTTTTAATAGGAATGTTTAAATATGTAACTTTGACATCAGTTTTGAACACTCCCCCCTCCGAGTACCCCTTTAAGGCATGTAAGTCTCTAACAGACTGGAGATTACTCAGCTGCAGTAATGAATGCAGAAATGTGTGGATGCAGCTGGGAAGAAACAGATGACACTGCAGGAATTCTGGTGTGCTGTGCATTATATACGGCCATTGTGAGCTCTGTTTGGAGCTTATATTGTGTGTGGGAATGTAAATTCAGCATGAAGCTTGTATACAATCAGCCAAACCGTGCAAACAAACAGTGCATTATGCTGTAATAGAATATGGTACATGGGAAAAACTCAGAATATGTTATGACTTACTGATTGACAGGAAAACCTTGATCCATAAAGAAAGTTGCTACAGTCTAGCAGTAGCCATTGGTTTTGCTTTAGGGTCCATTCACACTACGGAACAGCGTAGAATTTCAAGACTTTCTCATTTGGGGTAGTTATGAGGGCTGTGGAGTCAGAGCTAGGCTGCATTCACACTTTTTCCTGGTCTGTGAATGTACACCAGCTACCTCTGTGATCTGTGCGACACGATTAGTTTTGGATCCATTTTCCATCGGTGTCTCTGTTTTTCATGGATCTGTTTAAGGGTACAAACACACACGGCATATACGCTGTGTATTTACTGCTGCGATACGCAGCAGGTTAGATCTAAATAACTGAAGACAGCATCAAATCTGCTGCGTATCTGTTGTGTGTGTTTGTACCCTAAGGGTGCCTTTACACATACCTGATCGGATATGCGGATATGTAACCCGGCCCCTTTAAACAAACCCCAAACCTCCAGGCACAGTCACTCCACTTCAGTCAAGAGGCAGAGATTACCAGTATTATTGCCAACTAGAGATGAGCGAACCTCGAGCATGCTAGAGTCCATCTGAACCCAATCGTTCGGTATTTGATTAGCTGGGGCTGCTGAACTTGGATAAAGCTCTAAGGTTTGTCTGGAAAACATAGATACAGCCAATGACTATATCCATGATTTCCACATAGCCTTAGGGCTTTATGTAACTTCAGCAGCCACCGCTAATCAAATGCCGAACGCTCGGATTCGGATGAACCCAAGGTTCGCTCATCTGTATTGCCAACCAGATGTGTTCTTTATTGCTACGAGTTTCAAGGGTTAACACCCTCTTCATCAGGCCTGATGAAAAGCTTGGTTAATACTTGAAACGCGTAGCAATAAAAAAACACATCTGGTTGGCAATAATACTGGAAATCTCTGCCTCTTGATTGAAGTGACTGTGTCTGGAGGTTTGAGCGCCAAGGAATCCACCATTGTTGCAAGGTTGTTTGGATTTTGGTCCTGATCCCACCGCTAGGGAAATCGGAAGGTGGAAGGCAGCAGCTCTCCTTATACACCTAAGCACATAAGCACTTATACACATAAGCCTACATTTGAGTCATGCCTAATACGTGACCTAACCAGGTGAGTGTGCATTTGTGTGAATTTGCACATACACATCTCACAGGGTAATCCGCCTGCACATGCAGCACCACTGTTTCCTTTTTTCTTTTCATGTACAACGAAGCTACTCTTAGGCATTTTAAATTTCATTGATTACATCACATCCGTGTACTTCAGTGAAAAACACTGACCTCATTGATTTCTATGGGGAATCTGTGGCGCGCTTTCCTTTTGAGTTATGACATGTTGTGTTTTTTTTTTTTTTTTCATCGAATGGCGATCTGTGAAACACTAAAAATGTGAATAGCCCGATACAGAGCAAATGGGCTATAAATGTCAGTGCACATTGTCTGACTACTTCACGGAATGTGTGAATGCTTCCCTGGTTTTGGCTGGAGTTGCTAGGAGCACTGCCTTGCCCCCAGAGCGCGAGCCCGCTCCTTCTAATGATGAATAGGGCGTGCTGGCTGGCGCTCTGGAGGTGGGGCAGTGTTCCTAGTGGTGGTAACAGTGCAGAGGAGGAAGGCGAGACAAAGCTTCCTCCTTGGCACCCCAAGTGCTATGGCAGATATTAGCCACGTGATTGCGGGTTGTTAATGGGTCAGGTGTATACTTGCCTTCCGTTACTGCTTAAGTCTCTGCTAACAGTCTGGCTCAGGTAGGCTCTATTAGCAGAGCACCCATCTCGCTGATCTGTACAGTGCTATAGCATTGCATAGATCAGAATTGGTAATCTAACCATTGATTATGCACGGTCCCTAGGGGAGTGCAAAAAATAGATCTCCCTTATGAAAAGTTCAAACCGCCCCCTTTTAAATTAAATGTGAAAAAATAAACATATTTATGGTATTGCGTGAAGGATTGTCTGATATATTAACCCTTTAATGACCAGGTGGGTTTTAACCTTAGTGACTGTACCACCAGGCCCAGGCTGTAGTACTGGAGGTAAACGACCCACCCTTAGTGGGAGGAAACCCTAGCCCCTCTATGATAGGGTTCCATTGATTCTAATGGAGTCACGTCATGGAGGGGCTGGGGTTTCCCACTGGGCATGGGTCGGCCTGCCTCAAGTGCCTAAGCCTGGGCCTGGTGGTACAGTCACTTTAAAGTGTACATATCATTTAAACCACATGTCAGGGGCACATTCACTCAGCTGTGTGCACTCTGCCCCTTCATCTCTACTCTTTGGCTGCATTTACACAGAAGATTTATCTGACAGATTATTGAAGCCAAAGCCAGGAACAGACTATAAACAGAACAGGACATAAAGGAAAGACTGAGATTTATCCATTCCTGGCTTTGATTTTAAAGGGGTTATTCAGCACTACAAAAACATGGCCACTTTTTCCCCTACTGATGTCTCCAGTTTGGGTAGGGTTTTGAAACTCTGTTCTATTGAAGTAAATGGAGCTTAATTTGCAAACTACACCTGAACTGGAGACAACAGTAGGGGGGAAAAGTGGCCATGGTTTTTGTAGCACTGGATAACCCCTTTAAGCTCCATTTACTTCAATGGAACTAGGTTCCAAACCCCACCCAATCTGGAGACAAGAGAGGGGGAAAAAGTGGCCATGGTTTTGAAGCGCTGGTTAACCCCTCTAAAAATCTGTCAGATAAATCTGTTTAAACATAGCATTACAGCTGAAGAATTATATTGGAGCCCTATGGAATTTTCAGCAGTTTGGTCTACCTGAAGTTCCATAGGCTCCATTATAATTCTGTCCACCCCTACTCTAGCAGTGAGAGCGGAGACGTAGGGGCAGAGTGCATATAGCTGATCGAGTCTACCCTTTAGGTTCAGTGATCATGGGGGTCACAACACCCAGATCCCCACCAATACAAACTAACATGTGGCTCTAACATGTCAGAAGTTTGTTTAAATGATTGGAACTAGGGACAAGCAAGGTACTAGTAAAGAACAACTCTTTGCTGCCTTTGAACTTCATGTCATTCAGCCGCAGGTGACTGGAAAAGCTGGATTCAGTCCTGGGAAACTTGGAGATGTTTCCCAGGACTGGATCCAGCTTTTCCAGGCACCCAGAGTGGAAAGGCTTGAAGTGCTATGAAGCTGGCTGACTAGAAGAGTTTAGTAAAGTGCTTCATTACTACTGTATATTTGCTTATCCATAATTGAGAAGATTGGGGATCAGATTGCACAGAGGTAAGTGCGTTTACACAGATTTATCTGACAGATTTTTGAAGCCAAAGCCAGGAATTGATTTGAGAAGGAAGAAATCTCAGTCTTTACTTGTTTCCCGTTCTGTTTATAGTCCCTGGCTCTGGCATCAAAAATCTGTCAGATAAATCTCTGTGCAAAAGGCACCCTTAGACCTTTAGCAGTCAGGGGAAATGATTGGGATCCCCTGTCAGACATGCAGGGGTTGCGATTGGTAAGTGACTGGAGCCAGTCCTGTCACTTACACTTAAATGCAGTGATCACAGCATTTAAAGGGGTAGTGCGGCGCTAAACAATTATTCACAAAATAACACACTACAAAGTTATACAACTTTGTAATGTATGTTATGTATGTGAATGGCCCCCTTCCCCGTGTTTCCCCCCACCCACGCTAGACCTGGAAGTGTGGTGCATTATACTCACCGCATCTGGTCGACCCCTGTCCGCCATCTTGGCACAATGATGTCACTCATGCCGGCCCCCTCTGCTGCGTCATAACTGTGCTCAGCCGCGGTTGGCTGAGCTGCTGATGAGACGGCAGAGGGGGGACGGATGGAACGGTTCAGCCGGCCTCCCGAAGACTACGTCATTGTTCCAAGGTGGAGGACAGGGGTCGACACAAATGCGGTTAAGTATAATGCACCACACTTCCGGGTCTAGCGTGGGTGGGGGGAAACACGGGGAAGGGGGCCATTCACATAACATACATTACAAAGTTGTATAACTTTGTAGTGTGTTATTTTGTGAATAATTGTTTAGCGCTGCACTACTCCTTTAAGGGGTTAATGACAGTATAGGCTGGAGCTCTAAAGGCCCTATTACACGAAACGATTATCGGCCGATAAGAATGATGTTGGCTGATCGCTGTGTTTCAACATGTTGAAACATAAATGACTCATGGTGTCTTTGCACAGAATTATCTGACAGATTTTTAAAGCCAAAGCCAAGAATGGATTTGAAAAGGAGAAATCTCAGTCTTTCCTTTATGACCCATTCGCTGTTTAGTCTGACATATCTTTGAAGCCAAAGCCAGGAATGGATAAATCTGTAAAGGCACCCAAGATGGCATGCGGCAGCAGACTGCCGCTACTTTCTAAGGGCTGCCAGGACGATCTAGCAATACCCCCCCCCCCCCCCCCCCCCCCCCGGTGGCAGAAAGTGGGGAATGAGGAACAAGCGAGCCCTGGCAGCGCTCATTTGCTCCTCTGCATTGCCCAGTGTATTAGGGTCTTAAAGCAACTCTCTACCCACAATCTGCCCCCCAAACCACTTGTACTGTCAGCTGCTTTTAATCCAAGATCTGGCCTGGTGTCTATTCAGCAGGTGATGCAGTTATTGTCCTAAAAACAACTTTTAAACTTGCAGCCCGGTGTCATATTGGCGTGGCCTAGAGTGTCTGTGCATAAGCATTGCGCCACCTCTCTGTCCCTCCTCCCCGCCATCCTCATTATTAGGAGTGCCCCTGAGTAGGAGTTCTCCTATTCATCACCTGTGTGAACACTGCACATGAACTGGATCATTAAGGCACCTGTGCAGTGTTCACACAAGTGATGAATAGGGAAAAATACTGTCCAGGGCATTCCTAATGATGAGGAGGGACAGGGAGGAGGTGCAGGCCTAGGACACACATGCTCTAGGCCACACAAATTAGACACAGGGCTGCAAGTTTAAAAGTTGTTTTTTGGGACAATAACTGCATCACCTGCCAAACAGACCCCAGGACAGATCTTGGATTAAAAGCGGCTATCTGATGGTACAAGCGGTTTGGGGGGGGGGGGGGCAGTCAGATTGTGGGTAGAGTGCAGTATACTGTATCGCGAGGGTACTGCAATTAAATTGCGTAAACTAACCCTTAGGGTAAGTGCACAGCACGTAATCTGGGCAGATAACTTCCAGCAGATTCTGCTGCTCACAGTCAGGCCCCTACTTGAGCATAGAATGGAGCTTATGAGATGAAGTTAGAATGGAGCTTATGAGATGGGTGGAACTTCAAGTGGGAGCATGAGGGGGGGGCAAGCTGTCCAGGCATGATGGGTGTTGTAGTTTTGCACCAGCTGCAGAGTCTAGGTTCCCTACCCCTGGGTTAGACAAATCTAACTTCTGATATGTCCCTACTCCTCAGCTCGGTGCCGTTAGGCGTGTACTCTGTCATCCAGTTAGACCGCTAGGAGCACTGGGGCACCCGTGGGGATGGGCGGGATAGGATCAGCTCTATGGGGGTAGACATTGCTCCTAACATGGAGCACATTGCTAACTACACTGGAACGGCTCAGAGGAGGAAGGCAAGAGACAAAGCTTCCTCCTCGGTGTCTCCTGTGCAATAGGGACATATCAGCAGGGAAGATTCGTCTAACCTGCTGATAGTTCCCGTCTAATTGTTGTCTGATTGTTTTGCCTCACCTAATTTGTTTGTGGAGTGCTGATTCTACACTTACGGTTATTGAGGCTTTTTAATTAAATCCTCATTTATTGTAGGCCTCCCCATATTACTACACGTGCCTCTTATATTTAGTGTCTACTACTTAACATCCGATTTTGACAGCCAAGCAGTACAGCATTCTGTGCCACCGCTGTGTGTATTCATAACAAGTGTATATTTCCCCTGTGGGTCACATGTTTCCATGTGGGAAGCACATTTGAGGTCATTATGGCAAATTGATAAAAATATGATCCCTTGCAGCCATCCCATATATTTTTTTTTAATATAAAACAAGCTTTCATTATGAGGGTCAATAAGCATACTGGAACAGATTGCAGTCTTGATAAGGCTGGGTTCACACTGCATTTTTGCAACCTGTTTTTTACCTGTTTTTTTTTTATATAAAATTTTTATACCATACACAAACGTATATCATAAACAAATGTTTGTGTACGGTAAAAATGATTGGCTTTTTTTTTTTTCCCAAATTTTTCTGTAGAGGAAGGGGTTGAAGCGAAGGCTTTATTTTTTAAAATTTCAAAAACCTATTTTGAGATATTGAATAGTTTTTGCACTAAAACAGAAGCCACCTACAATGTCTTTCTATATACCATTTGCTTTATTGCAAGTAAAATTATTATTTTTTTTTTTTTAACAAACTTGACTTAATTTTTTTTTGTTTATTTTGTTTTTTCCCTTCCTTCCTGAAAGTTGGTGTTTAAAGGCACAATATGGAGCATTCAAAAGCCAATCATGGCCAGCCTGCAAAAGAAGGCTCAAACTGGACAGGGGTCCAACAAAAAAATGCATATGCTAGACTGGTCCAGCAGCATCACAGCGGGCGCTTTAAATTCTACTTGAACTACATAGCACAGAAGTTGCAGCTGGAGGAAGCCGGTCACGGGGACCCGGTCTGTGACAAAGACTCCGCTGTTGAAGGCCCTTACGACTGTTTTGGTAGAAACAGCTTGTATTCTAATACGGTCTCCTCCTATGAACGAAGTAGTAACTCAAGGTTTGAGAATGGACTTGTTGCCGGAGACCCCGATAGGAAAGGTGACTTAGAGACTTATCGTATTGGCAAACAAGGCAATGAAGAGCGAGATTTTGGCCCAAAGGAGAAAGCGTCTTGTCATGGTAGAGCTAATCTACTCGGTGAAAACCTTCAGTCTCCCAAAGGCAACTGTGACCTGGAGAGTAGAAGGGAGTACCAGGCCGAGAAGCGGGTGCCAAAGTCTCTGACTTGTTCGAAAGGTGTCTCAAAGGAAGTGTTTTCTGAAGGTACGACTTCAGTGCTAATGTGTGTTTACGTGATTGGTTCACCACCTTTGGTTGGCAGTATGGTAATGTTTGTGGATGGGGTCACTTAGAAAGGATCCATGCTTGGCTTAAGTTTTTCTGTAAAAGCGTTGCCTACAAGTGAGCCCCTGGTTTTGGGGTGTCCGCTCCTAAGCAGTAGTGTATGCTTCTAGACTTCTTAAACTGTTGGCTGAAGCGAAGAGCTGTATTTTCTGTAAACTTGAGTAGTTATATTTTGGGTTCAGTTATTTACTGTAAGCATGTGTGTCCTCCTTATAACTTAACCTTTTTGCTGCCAAGGGGATTTGGACAATTTGCATCTCTGGTAGCCAGGGCAGTAGTTGTATATGTTTTCAGAAAGTGTCATCTGGCACACGTGCCGGGCCGGGATGAAGCACTGGAGGTGGGATAGCCTGCACCTAGTGAAAGGAAACCCCTGCCTCTATAAAGCAGCTCCATTGATTCTAATGAAGCCATGTCAAAGGGGAGGGGGATTTGTCACACTGGGGGTGGGCCAGCCCACCTCCAGTGCTTTATCCCAGGATGGGGCTTGGTAATAGACTGGCGCCATGTGCGTTATTTGGGTAACAGCTGCTCATTGACATTTGACTATCTATGCACAGCATAAATATCTACCAATCAGCATCTGGAGGGAGGGGTGTGGCAAAAATCCTATTCTCCTGCATATTAGGAGAACGACTGAACAGAATCTTCTAATACGCCGGTCTGTTCAGCATTTCTGTATGCTGCCCTCATTTAAGGCAGGATAAACCTAGTGACAGATTCCCTTTAAACTGACATCCATATCTGCCCTCAGTTTTTTTTTTTATTGCTGGCTGCACGTGGCGCCCTCTTTACACAGGATGTGTGGCGTGCAATGCTAAAGCTAAAAGCCTGCTTTAAAACCTGATCAGCTAAGGATTGGGCATTTTCCTGTCCTTAGCTGATCAGTGACTCTTTTTAAATGGGCCGATTATCATCTGCAGGAACATTTCTAGCAACTCGTTGCAGATCAGCCTGTGTGAAAGGCCCCCGTCTGCAGAAAGCATCCTGCTCTTTAAGGACGGCCCTCAGGTCATTGAGGTTCTGGGGTACAGAGTTATGAGCCTCTACATGGCAACTTTGCTGATCCTATAGGCCTTTCATGAGTTTTGGGGCTGGAGAAAGTGCAGGTCACTCAATGTGAGGTCTCCAGTGGCAGTTTCTGAATGATGCAACCTCGATCGGGCGGCCGGGGCTGCGGGGGGGCGATCGGGGCTGCGGGCGGGGGGGGGGCTGCGGGCGGGGGGGGGGGCTGCCGGGGCTGCGGGGGGGGTGATCGGGCTGCGGGGGGGGGCTGCCGGGGCTGCGGGCGAGGGGGGGGAGATCGGGGCTGCGGGGGGGCGATCGGGGCTGCGGGGGGTCGATCGGCCAGCCGGGGGGGCGATCGGGCGGCCGGGGCTGCGGGCGGCTGGCTGGAGCATATACTTCACCTGGTCCCCGCTCCGGCTTGCTGAAGACATCGGGAACCGCCGGAGCCGGGATCAGGTGAAGTATCAGCTCCGGCGGCCGGGGGGTTAATGGGGCGGGCTGCAGACAAACTCGCAGCAGGGATGTACATGTGTTTGTCTGCCATTAAAAGCATAGGGCCGGGATCTGCAGCGAGTCTCGCTGCAAAAACGCAGCATGGAGACTCGCTGCAGACCCGCCAAGTGGGTTTGTAACCTAAAGGAGATGTCCGGTGAACATTTTTATTAATCAGTAGACTGCGTCACGTAGGCGGGGCTTCACGGCAGTTAGACTCTTTACCCACCCGTGAGATGGAGCCCAACTGTCACTGTCCATATGAGGTGGAGCCCAACTGACATTTTGCACCGCCTAGGTGCCACTGCCCAGCGATAGTGAAGCGATTTTAGAGCAGAAAGGAGACCTAGATGAGTGTTATACAGGTATATACTGATTGTGGATGCTGCAGAGAATTACACAGTAAGGGGGAACTATCACTTTAAGGCCCTTTTATACGGGCCAACTATCTGCCTGTGTAATGCCTGGTTATATTGGAAGCTCGGTGGATTAGCGCTGTTTCCTTGCAGCTCTGGGATCACATCCCATTACGGCACCATCTGCAAGGAGTCTGTATGTTGTCAGTGTTTCTGTGTGGGTTTCCCCGGATACTCTGCTTTCCTTACACTACAAAACTTGTTTCTCAATTACTAGTTGGCCGCACATCTTTCTGTGTGAAAGTGAATGGGTTACATGAAGGCGCCTTGTAGTGGTTCCTTCACACAGCCAGGTTTTTTATTGCAATTAACTAAAAGCCAGAATGTGTTTTGAAAAGTGGAGAAATTTCAGTCTTTCTTTCTTTTATTACTAATCGTTCATGTATAATCAGTTTCTGGCTTTGGCTTCAATTGTAATTAACCTAACACTGAACAACCCCCAAAGGTTCTGCAAATGAGTGCCTGTGTTAATCATTGCTTGTTTGTGGCGTAAATCAGGCTGTTAAAGGGGTTATCCAGCGCTACAAAAACATGGCCACTTTTGCCCCTCTGTCTCCAGTTCAGGTTTGGTTTGCAATTAAGCTCCATTTACTTCAATGGAACGGAGTTTGAAACTCCACCCAATCTGGAGACAATAGAGGGGGGGAAAGTGGCCATGTTTTTGTAGCGCCCCCCGCCACAGTATAGGGGTCTCCTGATAAGACCACCATTACATGTCAGGCGTTTCGCTGCCTAACAGAGCTCCCTGACTGCAGCTTTTCCCCAAGTGTCGGCAAAAAATCATTAGGCCGACAGTTATTAAAGTTATTGGCAACGCTTAAAGGAGTACTTTGGTGAAAATCTTCTTTCAAATCAACTGGTTTCAGAAAGTTATGTATTTGTAACTTCTATTTTAAGATCAAGTCTTCCAATACTTATCAGTTCCTGGCAGGTGGCAGCAGAGAACACTGTCAGACTGGAGAGAATACACCACTTCCTGCAGGACATACAGCAGCTAAGTGCTAGAAGACTGGAGATTTTTTTTAAAAATAGAAGCAAACTTCAAATCTATATAACTTTCTGGAACCAGATTTGAATGAAAAAAAATTCTCTGGAGTACCCCTTTTAATCTACCAAAAGATGGAGGTCAGGAGAATCCCCATTCAGCATGTATTAGTAAAATGAAAACCTAAGAATTGTGATATTGATACTTACACTAAGTGCTAGATGTACACAATATTCATTGGTTTGCTTTTGGTTTGTGACTTCAGGTGGTGACAGGAGAGGATTTTCCAGGATAAGAAACAAGTCAGAGTGTGCCAGCTCCCCCCCAAGTGTCGATAAGAAGCGTCCGCTTTCAGAGTCTCACGGTGACAGCATGTCGAACTCTCAAACCTCAGGCAGCCCGTTACAGACTGGGACAGCAAGAGGTATCTACAGATTCGTCATGGTTTCTATAGGTTTTGTTTAAATTGATGAATGTCGTGGTGGCAACACTGTACCTCCTAGTTGTACCACCTAGCACACACCCCAAACCCTGAGCACGGTTTACAAGCAGGAGTATAAAAGTATACTGCAACAAAAAATTGCCATCAAAACTTTCAATAGCACATGATATTGTTACACTGCAGCATAGTATGAACTGGAACCTCTATATAGTAGGCAAATGAGGCATACAACCTGGGTCAGGGGGGCAGAGGCAAGAAACACAACCCAACTACTGTACATGCATAACGTTTGTAAAAGTGCACCCCGATACCTTTTTCATGACACACATTGACCAAGCCCTGCGTACAGTAAAATAACTACATAGTTATATAGTTGCAGCAGTGCTAGTCCATGGGGAACAGACCTGATCAAATTTTGGTAAAAGTTTCCTACTTAAATAACGTAACCTTTACAAGGGGACAGAAGTATTGACTAAGGCAACCCAGCCCGTCGGGGTAGGAGAGGTCTTGCCTTTCCAGTGGAGTACAATTTTCCTTGCACAGGAGTCAATGAGGCGGGGCTTGGCCTGCCAATTTGTGGTGCAGCATAGAAGGGTGACGATAAAGGAAGATGGGGGGAGAGGCGCTGCAGACCTGAATACCGCCTCCAGCAGACCCCATGAACAGCCATGCAATGAGGAGCACTAGAGAACTGTACACGCGGTTTGGGAGGCATGTCTGGCAGCGCAGATTTGTTTTAAATTGTCACAAAGACCAATTCAGTTTCTGGAAGTGTGCATTGGTTGAAGGTCTTCACTATTCTCCTAACCAGGAAGACACTTTTGAGAATAGTGTGTGTGTGGGTGGGGCTCTTCGGTTCTGTACTGTTAGTCATGGTAATCTACGCTCTGGTGCACTGTTAGGAGCACTGCTGCGTCATCTGACCACCCCGCTCCATTGATCATTAGAAGGAGCGCAGCGGTGCTCCGGAGCAGAGTTTACCCTGACTAACTGCACGGAAACAGCGCCAAAAAGGAAGGTAACACACCTTTCTGCTCAGCGTCTCCAGCACTATAAGGGGCTATCAGCAGGTTAGAGGTTCACCTTTAAACATTCCTAAGGAGTTGATGGGTGGAGGGGATCAGTATGAGGGCTGTGTTTCTGCTCCAGTGAACCATATTGCCCAATTCACACTACTTGGAAGATTAAAGTTGGTCAGTAAATAAAATTACGTCTTATAGATTAACTTCTCTATTTTTATATGGAGAAATGAAATTGGTTCATTATTCGGAGGTTTATTGTAGTGTTCACTAGTGAGAACTTCCTGATTTCCCCCCTCAGTCCCCAGACACATGCACACATGAAGCTGAGTATCCCTCCTCTATTGTACAGGCCCACACTTCAATGATTCCATTATTTACTGGTACCATTACTTGTTACATATCTTGTTCTATAGGTGCAAATCGCAGCTCTGGTGCCACACCGAATGATAAGAAATACAACAAGACAAGGAAAAGAAACATCTTTGAAGCCTACCTGTCAAGCGAAGAGGTTTCCGCAGGGCTGAAGAGAGGAGAACTCATTCAGGTCTGTAAAGGATAGGAAATCGGCTCACTTATAAGTACCCTGCATGCCTAGCACTGCGTTCCTGCCTCCGTTAGACACCACCCTCTGTACTACGTGCATTCGTTCTTGCCCTCTAGCTTTTGTCAGTTTTGAAGGTAAATAGAACATAAGGGTAGTATCTCTGCAGGTGTGGCTTTGGCTTATGTATGTACCCTTGAAGCGAATTCTTTTTTTAAAAAAATTGATCGGTACAGATGTGGGGATACTGGTGGCCACCTTGTTCCCATGCTTGGCACTGCTCTCTTCCCAGGCAGGCCCGCCACCCCCAGTGTTGCGATATCTCCTCCCCTTTATAGCACACTTCCATTGATTCTAATGGAGCAGTGTCAGAGGGGGAGGTTTCATAACATTGGGGGCCGGCGCTCTGGGTAGGGCTGGTGCTCTGGAAAAGACTGCACCAATCAAAGGAACCGGGGAGAAATTCAAAAATCTGAGCTGATTGGTTGCTGAGGGCAGTTTACACCAGATTCCGTTTTACAGGGTTAAATCTGGGCCATGCTGTTTTGGTCAGTGATGTTAGACGCAGTGCTGGTTTTGGCTTCGGTATAAATAGTGACTAAAGGTGCAGTTAGGCTCAGTAACAAAGCTCTGATCTAACCTATTACACCTCTTATACTGATCTAACTTATTACCACCTCTGAATACTGTAAATGAGCGCCTCTGTGCTTGTTTACTGGACCTATTACATGGCCCGATAATCGTTTAGCAAGGGCTGCATGGTCATCATTACCAATGTCCTTTCCCAAACCATATACATTACCTATTCATGCTCCAGGGCTCCTCTTGTTCTCTTTTTCCTCCCTGGTCCTGTGCAATGGGTTATGTCTACTGTTTGTAGAATAGTCAGCTGCCAGCCACCCATCACTATTACGCGTGGTTGGCGTCCAATTTTAACTCAGCCGATGGTAGTCTCTATGATACTGAGTGATAATCAGGTGGATTTGGCTGGTTATCGCTCAGTGTAATAGAGCCTTAAACCTACATTAGGTTTAGCATAAATTACCTGCTCGGCGGCGCAGGTATAGTGAGGCTCCCGACTACGGGGCCGCTGTGGAGCACTGATCGGCTGAGCGGGACCGGAGCCGAGAGCCTTACTGCAGCCGCGCCGCCGAGCAGGTAATGTATGATCTCGTCGTGGGGATGGAGGATGACGGGGATGCAGGCTGCAGGCACCAGGGATTTAAAGCACGTACTCACAGCAGGATTGACATCCCATGTGCTATCATAGGGGTGAATGATACTCGATCCGCAGCTGATCTCTGCGAATCCGCAGAAGTGAGATCCGCTGCGGATACGGTGGGTGTGAAGTCACCCTTAGTGTGAAAGAGTCCTAGGAAATGCAGGAAACATTATAAAGCTTAAAGATGTCCAGGCAAAAGGCTATTAACAGGATAGGGGAAAGTAAGATTGACCCCTGTACACCCCCCCCCCACACACACACACACACACACACACACACACACACACACACACACACACACACACACACACACACACACACACACACACACACACACACACACACACACACACACACACACACACACACACAAAAAATGATCTCTGTATCTGACCCCTGCTTCTATGTTATGAATAGAGCCGCAGAGACTGCACATGACCCGCGTCTCTAGTCATTCCTATGGATTGACAGACTACTAAACCAGTAAGGCATTTTACTCCAGCACCTCCATAGGAATGAATAGAGCTGTGGGTCACGTGCCGTATCCACAGGTCTATTCAGAACACAGAAGCCAGGCCCAATACAGAGATTGGCGGGGTTTCCAGAGGTTGGACCCCCTGGGAAAAAGGTTAGGGGGGAAAAGTTTATTTTTGTCCAAACAACTTTAAAGAAAAAGTCAGGCGGAAATGTTTAAGTATTGTATTGCCCCCGCAAAAGTTTTACAAATCCCCAATATACACTTATTACGGGAAACTCTGATTGATTACGGGAAACTCTGATTGATAAAGTGCTTTTCTCCCTGCACTTACTACTGCATCAAGGCTTCACTTCCTGGGTTACATGGTGATGTCACGACTCCCAGAGCTGTGGCTGATGGAGAGCATGATAGGCTACTGGAGGGACACCGAGCATCCCTCTGCCGTGTCCCCCTGCCATCATCCTCTTCAGCAGCCACAGCCCGCACAGCTCTGGGGGTCGGGTCCTGACATCACCATATTATCCAGGAAGTGAAGCCTTGATGCAGTAGTAAGTGCAGAGAAAAGAAGCACTTTATAAGCATTCTGCTGTGAGAATGTAGTCCATTGGCTTGTAAGACCTTTGATATCTTGCTGCTGTGGTCTTAAAAAGACTGTAAATGGCAGGTCCCCCTCTTGGTAACGGCCTGATCTGGCTGTCTCTTCCTGTGATGGGACAGAGCAATGATTGGCTGTGCAGACTGTCACTGAGCAGGGACCTGGAGATTGTGCCTTGGTTTTACAAGCCTATAGACTGCATTCTCTGCTGTGAGAAAGCAGTGTCATTGGTATGTGTGTGTATAAAATATATATAATAATATTTTTTGTTGTACTACTACTTTGCAACACATCTTTTCTTGGTGAGCCATATATTGTAGAAAGCAAGTGTTCTTGAAAGCTGATGCTGTGCTGCTGTGCAGTAGCAATTCAATTTAGCCCCAAGTTTGCATTGTAAGTGAATCCAGCTATTTGACATGCCGACCCTCTAGTCCTCACTGGACAGACCTCCACTCAACGCCACCCCATCCCTCTACACTAAAACATCTGTTCTTTGCAGATGGGAAATGCAACTCTTTCCAAATATGAGATCACCGCGTGAAATGAGCAACATGGTAAATAGGTTTTCTCTTTGGTTTGGAGGATATTGGACCCATCTGCTTTGATATATAAATTTGAAGTGTGTTAATTGGCTGTTTAAAGAGGAGATGAAAATACATTTTACTGTTACTGTTAAACAGCTTTGTGATGGAGAGCTCGGTGTCTGCTACAGTATTCACAATCTTACAGGCTTGTGGGAGTATAAAGTAGTTCACCAAAAAAAAATTATTTAAAAACTGGTGCCAGAAATTTGTAATTTAATTCTATAAAAAAAAAAAAAAACTCCAGTCTTCAAGTACTTATCAGCTGCTGTATGTCTTGCAGGAAGTGGTGGATTTCCAGTCTGACAGTGCTCTCTGTTGCCAGGAGCAAATCCCCATAGAAAACCTCTCCTGCTCTGGACAGTTCCTGACATGGACAGAGGTGGCAGCAGAGAGCACTGTCAGATTGGAAAGAATCCACTTTCTGCAGGACATACAGCAGCTGATAAGTACTGGAGTGGAGGTTTTTTTTTTCCCTCTTGCTGGGATCAATTTTGAAAAATCTTTTTTTGATGAACTACCCCCTTTTTGCACTATACACACTGCCTACCTATGATAGTGTGTGTGTATTTTATTTGTTTAGTTTTTTTGTTTGTTTTTTTTTGTTTTTGTTCGTGCAACTTGGTGTTGGCTACCCCGTGTATCTGCAGTGTTGTGTGGATGTGAGAAGTGTTTGGACGCCTTCTGGGTGTACTCTGTATTTTGTATTACAGCATGTTGATTTTTAGTGGCCTGGAGCCCACAAATCTGCTCAAAGACCAAATCTAGTAAGTCAAACAAGCAGCTGCAGGCATGTGGTCTGTCAAATCTTGGGCGAACTTCTGTTTGCTGTCTTGGAAACTCTGAACCCGCAGATGGGTTGAAGTGAAACATGTGTCAGACAGCCAGGATAAAATAACCACTCTAGGAATATGGTGGGAACGCTGCACCTGAATCTTTTTTTTTTTTTTATTTTTTTTTTATTTTTTTTAAACATGATCTCATAGTTCAATAGCCTAAATAAGAGACTACTTCTGGATGCGCATGTTTTGGTTTTACTGAAATCTTTTCCTTTTATACTTCTCATTCCATCATATACTTATATATCTTTTTTTTTTTTTTTTTCTGCTATTAGCAGAAATGAGGGGGATTTACTTGGCAAAATGCACTAAAATTCTCCGGATAACATGTTGTGCACCTTTTAGAATTGTAATTACTATAATATGGGCAGTCCAGACAGCCACAGAGACCGCCCGTGTAAAATATAATTTGGTGAGACTTCTCCTCCTTTTAAATGGGGAATTACGGCAATTAGGCCCCCTGCACACTTCTGTGGCCGTTCTGTCGGGAAACTGGTTGATCACGAAGCCTTTCAGGAGGCTTTGATAAAGTGTTTACTGAAGAGGAAAAAAATACTTTTGCAGCGGGGCTCCCAGCTGCTTTCTCCCTCTGTGCACGAGTGACATCACTTGGGCACCTCAGTGCTGGGGGAGACGGCGGCCTCTTGTGACTGGGGGCATAATGGTGTTTCCAGCCAGAATAGTGGTTGATGGGGCTGGGAGCCAATGGCATGAAGGGCGAGTGTCTGCACCTGGCGGCACTTGCCCTTGTGCTGTTGGCCCAGACTGGCAAGCCATGCATCTGGAATTCCAGACAGTGTCCGAATGCTCATCACAAGCTGTCCAGAATCCTGGATAGGAAATGGTCTATAATTCCCAGGCTTATTTTCCGGCACAGAGACCCTTCTGAAAAAATCCTTAATGGTGTCCAATTGGTGCCTACGGGTCGAGAAATCTGGATAAATTTTTCTGCAGTGGGACATGGGCCTAAATGTTGCATTTGCATCTTCAACGTCTATTCCCTGATTTAAGGTCTAAAGTGTGTTTTATGTGCCGAATGTTTGCTTTCTATGTCCATTTTAAAATGGCTTCCTATATGCCACTACTGTGCCAGTATAATTTAGTTGAATAATTAAAAAAAAAAAAAAAAAAATCACCACTGTATAGTCGTAGTGGTTCTGGTTTGTGGCACTGTAATAATGGTATGTTCATACTGAGCAGATCAAGAGGAATTCCACCCTGGAATCCTGCCTTCCTCCGTGTCAGTGTCTCTATGGGAGGGCTCGCGCTTCCGCCCCTTTTCGCGCAAAGAATTTACATGTCCATAATTTGAGCGGAAAGTGACAGAAGCGGAGGTGCGCTACCATAGAGACACAGACACTGAAGCAGGTGCAATTCCACCTAAGTCTTGCAATTCTATTCAGCTTGTCTAGTCGTACAGTTAAGAACCTGTTGCGTTGTCTTGCATAACATTTTTAAAAATCTTTTTTTCTTTTTTCTCTAGGGCGCACTCAGGATTAATCCTAAGAAATTCCATGAAGCGTTCCTGCCATCACCGGTAAGAATGCAATGGTCCCTTCTTAGAACTTTTTTGACTACGTTCAGCCTGTGCAGGTGGTTATAGTTATAATTACATATAAAATTTAGATACTAGCAGATCCTGGCACTACTTTGTTACATGTGCTCACAGCGCTTGGTGAAGCAGCTGACTTGGGACCACCACTTAGTGTAACTGGACTCTTTTTCATCTATCCCAGCTGAGATGTCTTCATTTTCCACCGAATTAAGCTAATCTCCCTTGAAGCAATTTCGCCATCTATTTCTGCTCTGTTTCGGTAGCCAATTTACAGTGTTTGTTCAGATATAAAGCACAAGACCTATTTAATTGACATGTCTAATTTAAACAAGATAGCATCGCTGGTTCCCACAGAACCCTTCACCGAGGTTTCATATTCAGGAGCAAAGAAGCCGAGGACTTTTATAAGGACAGTGGGTATTGCATTTAGGTCTGATTTCCTTCTATCGTACTCTACCAGTGAAGGGGAACGGGGTGTTAGACCAAATGTTACTGGAGAGGGATGGTGACGCTGACTGATAAAGGACTCCCCACCTTTGTTTGTCTTTACCATCTCTTATGTACTGTATCTTTACTGTTACTGGGCTGTCTGTTAAACTTCCAGGTCTAACACTTTCAGAACTGCGAGGGGGGGGCTGAACATGTGCAAAAACCTGTTCCCCGCGGTGGCCCTCTCCCTGATAAACAGGCCTGCAGTCTTTCTGCATCAAGTCATGGGAGGCAGCAGATCCAGCTGCTGCAGCTCTCGTCCCAATCTGATTGTTTCTGCTTTCCAGAGTCTCAAGGAACATTCTGTTTCGGACACTCACTGAAACGGTCTTTTACTTGTCGTCTAACGCACTTGAACGCTGTGCTTCCATGACTGACCACAGCAAAGTGCCAGAATCCGTCCATTTACTGTTGAAAATACCTGGTGATGTAATGGATTTGTAGACCTGCTTACCTAATAAAGCACTTACTGTACTGTTTCCTCTTCTGTATATGGCCTCAATGACACTGACACGCTTACCCTCAGCCCTCCAGCTGTTGCAAAACTACAATTCCCATCATGCTTGGACAGCCGAAGGCTGTCCAGGCATGATGAGTTGTAGTTTTGCAACAGCTGGAGGGCCTAAGGTTCCCCATCCCTGGTTTAAATCAAGTTTTTATGTTTAACATATTAAATTTAGTCTTTTTCTATCAATTTATTAAAATTCTGATTTATCTTCTAAGTTTTCATTCTCATCACTGGGGCTAAAACTAAGCTGAGACTTCCTGTTGTCTGTGGTGATAAGAGGAGGCTGCAGTAAAGTGACCTGTACAGCATTGCAGCGTCATGCGACACCAGTAGACAGACGATAGCAGCTCCCTTAACAGGTCACAGAGCGCTCAGTAATGTTTCACATGGATCTCAAGGGGACACAGTCTGTCTATTGCCGTCTATGTCCATGAGTCTTGCTGTAAAGCATGTCACTAAATGCTGTTAAAAATTCTAGTCAGAAAATAGAAACAGATTAGAATAAAAGAACAAGTTTTACTATCTGACTAAGTGATACATTCCCTTAATCACTTACAACTACAGTATTATGCAGAAAGAGTGGCCAGCTTGCTTTACCAATCACTGTGCAGATGAATATATCAGGAAGAAGCCCCTATCAATTTTTTATGTATTCCCCCCCCCCCCCCGTTGCTTTTTGTGGCACTGGTACTAGAGAAATTTGTTTCTTCTAGCGTTTGCCAATGCTTCTGTGTACCCTGGCCTGCAAGCTGTTTACACCAAACACTTCACAACAACTGCTTGGTGCCCCCCCCCCTTAATCAACCAGAGCAAAAATAAGCAATATTTACGTTCAGAATATTGAGGTTATGTATTGTAGAAACATTTAGTTTTTCATGCCATAGAGTAACAAAGAAGCACTTTGGTCAGATCATTGAGATTTGGGAATGGGGTGGGGGGGTGGGTCAGTGTCACATTTTTTTTAATTTTTTTTTTTTTTTTTTTTTTTTTTTTCTGCTCAAGCTCTTATATCTGCCCTTAAGAAAGGAGTTCAGCGGCAGGAGCGTCCATAGACTAACAGCAGGGTTACACAACCGATCGCAAGCCTGTGTGCAAACTGACTGCTTTGTGAAGAAGCCTGACGCTATTGTATACAACAGCCTCAGCTTGGAGACTAGTCTATGCTAGCCTTAGATAGGACAACATAAGCCTACTCACCAGAACAATATAAGTTATACATAATTCTGTTCAGCTGATCCAGAGATCTCCTTCTAAACAACATGGACAATAGGTAGTCCTCTCCATTATGTGCATGAGCCCGGTAGTCCTGGATATTCATGAGAAGCAGAAACCTCCTGTGATCCTCCCAGCATTACAAAGCAGCTCCAGTGTTGCAGATAAACCTGCCAGGGACTTGTTTACATCAGCCGTCTCAGAAGGGAGGGGGAGACTGAGAAAAGCTCACACGAAAATTTGTGTGGTCAGCAGAAAGCGCCAGCTGAGACCTGGAGGAAGGAGACTGAATACATAAGTGTGTACATTTTTTTTTTTTTTTTTTTTTTTTTTTTTGTCTTGCTATGTGCAACAAATGAAATTTATGTTTGAGTTGAATACCCCTTTTAAGGCATTTACTGATCATCCCCGCTCAAGAAGCGATCTGCTGATTGTGCTGGGTCCCACCACTCGGCAGTCAGCTGATTTTGGTGGAGAAAGAACTAGAGAGCCTGTTGTGAGGGGCCAGGGTTTTTATTTTGTTCTTGGAATGGGTCGCGGTAAACGTAAGGGTGATGACCACTTCTGTTCTTCAGATGCCACTTGGAGCACAGTAGGACAGCCCTACAAAATTAGCATCTTTGGCATTACTGCATTCAGAAATGCTGAACAGATCAGTGTATTACTTGTATAATTCTGTTCAGCCATTCTAATATGCAGGAGAATAGGGTTATTGCCACGCCCTTCCCCCCGCCCTTCAGCTGCTTGTTGACATCTATCCATGCTGTGTATAGGCAGTTAACTAACTGCCAATAAGCCACTGGTGGGTGGGGTTTCTGCTTCTCATGGATATCAGGACTACTGGGCTCATGCACATAATGGAGAGGACTACTTTTTGTCCATGTAATTCAGGAGGAGATCTCTGAAACAGCTGTTTTAGAACAATAGAAGTGATTTGTCACTAGTTTATACTACACTGAGATACTGTCAGCATGTTTAGGCTGTCCTGAGTATTGATGAACCTGGAGGCTTGAGAATTTTGTATCTGCATTGTAATGTGTGTATATTGGGGAGCAGAAGTAATTATAGTTATGTAGTTTTATCAATGTCTGCCATGTTCAACAGCAATTTAAATACATAAAAAAGACAGGATTCTTTTTTTTTTTTTTTTTTTAACATCTGGCCACATGGCATCAACTTAATCATATTTCATGTTCTCCATTCTGAAGTAATATAGAGATGCTCAAATTTAACACTTTTTAATTCACTTCTGTATTTTTTCTATCACTTTATTTAAAATGGATTTAGCAGGCTGTGTGGGGAAGGCTCTGTTTTCATATTTTAAATTATGTAGTTTGCTAATGGCCGTCATTGCATTGGACACATAGCAGCCCCTCTACTATACATGAGAAAATGGTGGTTTGTGCATTTGGTTGTACTGTCCTTTTAAACTTTTATATTCATTTTAGGATGGTCTGAGGGACATTTTTATTGATGGTGTGGTCTCCAGGAATAGAGCTCTAAATGGCGATATTGTGATTGTGAAACTGCTTCCACGTGAGCAATGGAAGGTAAGTACTGTCCATACTAAAACTTTCCTGAAAATAAAATTTTCGAACAATATATACTGGTGACTGACCTACAGCTGTGATCTGTGCCAGTATAATTCAAAATAGTAAGTTAAGTGTATTGTATTCTGTCTGGTATATTATTCTTCCCCCATGCATTATAGAATCGACTTAGAGGTCCCCCCCCCCCCCCCACACACACAGAATCTAAAGGCCCTATTCCACGGGCTGACTGACAGGAGCAACCGAGCGCTATTAGTGCTCGCTTGCTCTTCGTTCCCCGCTTGCTGCTGTCACCATTACACGCGGCGGCGGGTGAGTCCGGGGAGCTGCGGAGGGGCTTCCCGGGGGATCGCTGATCGTCCGGGCAGCCCATAGGATACAGCAGCGTCTGCTGCCGACGCTCCTATTCCACGGAGAGACGGCAGCAGGTCGTTGCTGTATCAGTCGTTTGTTTTTCAGCATGTTTGAAAGACAAACGACGCAACGATCAGCCGACATCAATGTCAGCTGAATGTTGCTGACAATTAACGGGCGATAATCGTTATGTGGAATAGGGCCTTTACTACTGTTATATAAACTAGCATGCCCCAAAAACACAACTTTTGATGTGTCCTTCCATTCCTGAGATGCAAGGTTTTTTTTTAAATTTTTCCTTGACAAATATGTTTATAGATGGGCATGAACTTAAAGGGGCAGTGTCATCAGAAAATGACTTATTGTATAACGATTTCTCGCTCATCTCTTAATCGTTTGCTGTGTTTACACGGTACGATTATTGCTCAAATGCGATCGCTATTGCGAAAATTCAAACGATCGTTCCGTGTAAATGCAGCATTTCACAGGACAATTATCATGCGGAAAATCGTTGTTCAAATTTAAATGATCAGTCTGTGTAATTGCAGGCAGTGATCGATAAATCGTTCATGTGTGGTTTATCATTTATTTAGATCTTACCCTAAAATCATTGTTAATCTTTTGTTGCAATTTTTCCTCTTCAAATCCATTCCTGGCTTTGGCTTCAAATCTTTGGCAGATAATCTGTGTAAATGGACCCTTACATGGTCCAATTAGTAATGTTAACGAGTCCTGGCTCGGGTTCATTCTTTGGGCAGTCGGTGGAATCTGCCTGACCATAGAATTGAGTCTGTGGCACAGACGGACAATAAAGCTGGAGCGAGTGGCGCAATCTGACGCAAGTCCTCCACGTGTTTTCTTGTGTGCACATACCCTAAGGTAATGTGTGGGTTTTTTTTTTATTTTTTTTGAAAGGGGTGATTAACTTTTTTCATAATGGGATGGATGATCAATCAATGCAATATGTACTGCATTGATCTCTATGAGCAATCAAGGTATTTCCAAGATATCCTCTAGAGCAGTGTTTCTCAACTCCAGTCCTCAAGACCCACCAACAGGTCATGTTTTGAAGATTTCACAGGTGATCTAATTAGTCAGTGCACCAGTAACTGCCACAGGTGTTCGTTTTATGGGATATCTGCAAAACATGACCTGTTGGTGGGTCTTGAGGACTGGAGTTGAGAGAAACACTGCTCTAGAGGACATCTTTGCAATACTTTGATTGCTCATAGAGATCAATGCAGTACATGTATATTGCATTGATTGGTCATTCATCTCAGTACTCCAGTACTGTCTCGAGCAGGCTGAAGCAATCACCAATGTCAGGCAGTTCGAGAGCCTTGCAGACATCACTTCGGCTCCCTGCCATCTTGCTGCAGGAAGGGAATTTGGACCACTGAGCACCCATTTAGTATGCCAATGCTATTTATAGAGATGGCATCAAGGACTGCTCCATGTAAGCTGCTGCCAGGTATAGAGGTCTTGCATTATGAGCCCTCTTACCGACACAATGATGTAACTGTGTCATGGTGACTTAGGGGGTTAATTCTGTCCTTAAGAATTCAAGGGGGGTGGGTTCATAAAATACTGGGGAGACTAAAACTTATCAGGAAGGGACAGAGAAGAGAATTTATAAACTTTTGATTTAATGGTAAAGTATCACAATACCTGGCATTGCATGAAAGTCAAGAAAACAATGGAGTTCTCTCAAGGAGTGTTCAGCAGATAACTATAGAACATATTCTGCTCGGAAATCTTGCAATGAATTCTCGGAGTCAAAGCATTGATATGGGATGATGTGGGCTGCCAGTGTTCCAGATATACCATGCCTCGCAGAGCATTATTCTTTAATACTATGACAAGTTATTCTTATGACCTGGGAAAAAATGTATTTAGCGAATTAGAGTCTAGCCTATGCTAGAGGGGCGTATTATAGGAACAGGGTCACTCTCCTAATGGCGAAAATAACGCCAAACATATTATGCCATTTGGCTTAGGATGGTCAGAGAATACACCAGACGCTCTGAGGCCGCATTCACACGTTCCGTGTTCTGTAACGGACTTCTCCCCCGCCCAAGCAGCACCTGTGATAAGATGCTGGGAGCGGGGGAACTGTATACTTGTGCACTGCGCTATAATGAATCAGCTGCGCGGCTGTCATTACAGCGCGGTGCATAGGCATACAGTTCCCCCGCTCCCAGCATCTTATCACAGATGCTACCCAGGCGGGGAAGTCCCGTTGCAGGCATTTCATGTCAGTGTTCCATGTGTGAATGCGGCCTGAGACTTAATTTTTGAGAAATTTTTCCCGCATCTCGGCAGTGGTTTGTGACTGCTGTGTATACTTCCATAAATCGATCAAAAAGCATCCTTTTTTTTTTTTTTTTTTTTTTTCCCTACACAAATGTGATCATCCTTGTTTTTATGTATGCACATTTTTTTTTTTTTAAATATATATTTTACAATGGGAAAAACTTATCAAACAGGATTAGCATAAATCCATCCGTCTTATCTGTTTTAAAAAAAAAAAAAAAAAAGGTAAATCCCAAAGATTAGAATTGAGGCCAAAATGTTTAAGAGTTTTTTTGTCTGGAGGAAACTGGGCGCTGCCAGTCACCTGCCACATGCCATCCCTGCAGTAAAATATTGTGGTTCGTCGTGTTTTTGGAGTGCCTTTTTAATTGCCGGGACAGGGAGGCTGTTACACTAGACACCTGTAGCTTTCTCACCCTACAAGCCGTAGTTGTGGCTAATAAAGTTAAAATTTTATGAATGGTAGCTTGCCCAGGCATGATGGAAACTGTAGTTTTGCAGTGGCTGGAGGACTGAAGGCTCCCCATCCCTGATCTAAAGGTTCAAACTGTGGACCCAGGAGGGCGTCTAGCACAAAGTTTAGGTAGCAGGTGGGAACATTGACTCCCTTTTTAGAGGGATTAAAGGGGTTATCCACATTCGAAAAACATAACCCCTTTAATTCAGACAGCTGCTATATTGAACCGGAGATAGGAGGTCCTTTCTGTCGGTGCGGTCACTGGGCATCAGGGAAAATTTGGTTTGTGGGTGATATATGGAAAGAGCAAAGTTTGTGCTATTAAGTAGAATAATGCAGTGGATTTCTCTCATTTATTGAAACAAACTATAGCCCCACCGATCTCCATCAGCCGTTCCCTGGTGAGCTGCTGCATTGTCCTCCATGAAGTCTGGTGTGCTGAGATGCTGTTCACATCCCTGGGGTCTATCTTGAGCTTTCATTATGCATGTATATATATTGTATATCTCATGTCTGAGGCAGCTCTGGTGCTCGAATCTTTCCAATGATGACGCATTTGTAGGCAACCTCTGACGTCTCAGGAGTATTTATACAATACAGGTGAAAATAGATTAGTATCAGATTCACTTATACCGAATTCTCGAGACACTGCAGGGCTTAAATGCACCCAGAAACAAATCTGGACAACTTTAATCTAACTCTCTCTCCGCACCTTCACGACAGCACTGCTTTTCCTGTCCCTCAGGGCAAGAGTTAACACAAGAGGTTAAAAACCTCTCCCTTTCCCACTGTAACCAGTGCTTTTCCTGTCCCTGTAAGGGCAGGCACAGGTAGAGTTCCATCGTGAAGATGAGGATGACTTCTCTGGCCGAGATAGAAAGCCTCTCCTACCCAGGAGAGTTCCTATGGCAATCCACATGAAAACATCTCCTGTCTCGGCCAGAGATGTCAGCAGAGAGCACTGTCAGACTAAAAATAAAACATTTCATGCAGGACATACAGCAGCTTATAAGTATGGGAAAACTTGGGATTCTTATTTAAATAGAAGTAAATTACAAATCCATTCACTTCAATAGAACGGAGTTGCAAAACCTGCACTCTAACTGAAGACAAGAGCGGTGCTGTCTCTGGGAGAAAAAGGCCAAGTTTTTCTAACATTGGATAACCCCTTTAAGAGCAGTGAGTGTTCTGATGTTTTCTTATCTCTGGGGTCTCTCTCTATACTTAATATTACATGTATTTCACCAGTACCTTGACCATTACTCTTTACGTAGTGAAACCCAAAAACCCAATTGGATTATTTCATCCTATTCTTTCCTTTTATCTTATCACATATCCTGACGGGAAGTATTAGGAAGCATTTGTGAAGAGTGACAGTAAGAGCGCACGCCTCCATTTTCTGGAGCCCTGATCGTATGTCACTTTGACGTGGTCATATATTTTTCCCATGGGCTGTTCCCCATCTATGCTAGATAAGAGCGGCCACCACACCTTCCTGAGACAAAGGAAAGGCAGGGACGGGATGATTTCCTTCAAAGGGACATACAGGCACCAGACCCTTTTTTCTTTCGTAGAATTTGACAGGAAAAGTTTTTTTAGTTTTTTTTTTTTTTTTTTTTCATTCTCATGGCATTGTCCTATTGCCCTTGATCATAATCTGTGGTTTCTCATCAGTCATTATGTATACGCTGTATCCACTCTGTCCCTATGTACCGTTCCAGCTGCGTCTAAGCATCTGCTTAGGAGTCCCTTGTCTTGTTAGTTTAATGTTCATTGTGCAACTAAGGGCGCTATTACACGGGACTATAATGCGAAAAATCGTTACATCGTTCTGTGTAATTGCAGGCAACGATTGAAAAATCATTTGTTTAGATCTGAACCTACAATTATCGTTAGTCGTTCGCTATAGTTCCACATTCGTTTGCTGTAGTTCCTCATTTTTTCACTAATCGTTCAGTGTAATTGCACATTGTTTGTTTTTCCCCAGGGTTCTGAAGGGGTTAACTATCATCGTAATGATCGTAGAAACGATCTTAACTAATGGCCATTCTGTTTAGTGGTCCGTTACAGGAAGCGATAATTTGTCCAAACTATCGATTAACTATTTTGAAGTATCAATTTTTATTTTATAACTATCAGCGTTTAGATGAATAAATCGTTAGAAAAATCGTTATTGCGATTGTTTTTAAGATCGCTTAAGCCCATCTCAAAATAGCGTGAATCTTTGAAAGACTGTTTACACGAAACGATCTGCAAATTTTTAGCGAAGTATTAGCGAACTATTTGAGAACATGTTAAAAGATCACTTTTTTTTTTTTTTGTTCGCAGCTTGATCGTTCGCTGTGTTTACACGAGTCGAATGATTGTTCCATGTAAACGCACCATAATATTGTGAACAATTTCAGGTCAAGAATAAACTCTCGGTTGCGATTATCGTTATTTGTTAAAAATCGCTCTGTGTAATAGGACCCGAAGTGCAATAGAATAGATAATAATCCTAATCCCTCGTCCTCTTAATTCTCCTAATTCTCCTATCTGTATCCCCTGTATGTCTGAGACTCTCCACGATGCTGTCACCATTATATAGTTATGTACAGCTTCCGTCCCTCTGTGCGTTGCCGCCTTATATCGTTGTTATACTTCTCTTATTTGTAATGTATTGAAATTCCATTAAATGTGTGTTGCCCTTGAGATTCCTGGGTGTAGAGTTTCACTAGTTCTTCCTTTGCGGTAATATCCCTGTTGCTACCCCCAGTTTATCTGGTCACTCAGCAGGTGTCACGTTTAAAGTTACACCATGCGAGCCAATCTATTAGCAGGGTTCTCTCCATGCCAACTCTGCCTGGGTGTAAAAGTTTTCTGGAGGTCTTATGTTTTCCTGCTACTTGGGATAATAGAGATTGCAACATGTCCTTTAAACTCTGGCATGCTGCCATACTCCGGGGTACTGTTTTCTGTGTACCAAAGAAGGACTGTGCAATGTAGCAATACAAAGGTTTTGCCTCAAGTTGTATGAAAATCACATTTATTGTTTTGAAGGGGTTATCCAGGCTTAGAAAAACATGGCCACTTTTTTTTTTTTTTTTCTTAAAAATATCTCCACTCTTGTCGCTAATATGTTCTATTGCACAGGAGGCGCTGAAGAGGATGCTATGTCACTTACCTCCCGGTGCCGTTACTAGTGTACTCCTCCGTCTAATTAGACTGTTAGGAGCACTGCCCCGCCCCCATAGTGCTGATCCAGCTCACTCCATTGATTATTGTATAAAGGCAAGGGCTGGATCAGCGCTATGGGGGCGGGGCAGTGCTCCTAACAGTGCCAAGGATGAAGGAAGACCTAGCTTCATCATATCTGTATGTCTGGAGTACCCCTCTAAGAAACACTTGATGTACCACGGGTGCAATAGTTCTGGCCTACTTTTTTGCTGTATGTTTTAAGCCGTGCAATAACGCGTCTTACCATACCCCCCCCCCCCCCTCACTTCAGAGAAGGTCTTCCCGACCTTAGACCACTTTAGTGCCCACCCCCAGTCTGTTTTTCTTCAGACTGCCTCCTTCCCGACCCATGGTGTACCAATCTGGTAAAAACACAGTGGCAGCCTAGTAAAACCAGAGTGAGCCTTTTTATTGCTCTTCTCAACCCAATGGTACTAACCTGCTCCCGCCCAGATCTGGAGCACCGTTTATTTATTTTTATGCTCTGGGACTGATGGTGTCCATTGCCCCTGGGGTATTAATGAGTGAGGGATAATGTTGGCGCAAAAAAATGTAATAGAACGCCCCTCTGTGACCACCTAAAAGGAGAAAAAAATCTGGTTATTGATAAATCTGGTTATTGATTAAGACACTGGAATCTAAAAAAAATTAAATAAAAACTAAAGTTAATTTTTCCCTGCTGTTCTAGCATCCTGTGGCTAGTGCATGTGGTACATCTGCGCATCTGCTAGCTGAGGCAGTTATCATAGCAGCGAATCGCACCCACAAAGTGATGAAAGGCTGTGTTCCCACTCTGTGGTGCCCTCATTCCAGCAATCTATACATATAACTCCACCTGTGGGGACTTAGTAACTTAACCAGTTGGGACATTGTCATACAAACAATGGCTGGAAACAGATTCCCTTTAACCCCTTAAGGACAGAGCCTGAAATGGCCTTAATGACAGAGACAAATTTTATGAATATGACCAGTGTCACTTTAGTCATTAATAACTTCGGGATGCTTTTACCTATCCGGCTGATTCTGAGATTGTTTTCTCGTGACATATTGTACTTTACATTTCTGGTAAATTGGAGTCGATACTCATAACAAATCTTTATGAAAAAAACCCAAATAAGGTGAAAAAATGTGAAAAAATGCATTTTTCCAACTTTGAAACTTCTTTGCGTATACAGAAAGTGGTTATACCACATAAATTATATATTAAATAGCATTAGCAACATGTCTACTTTATGTTGGCGGCATTTATTAAACTATCTTTCATTTTTTTTAGACGATAGGAAGCTTAAAACATTAGCAGCAAATTTCCAAATTTTCAGTAAAATTTCAAAATCAGATATTTTTAGGGACCTGTTCAGGTTTAAAGTGTATTTGAGGGGCCTGTATGTTAGAAAGCCCCACAAAGCACCCCATTTCAGAAACTGCACCCCCCAAACTCTGCAAAAGCACATCCAGAAAGTGTTTAAACCCTTTAGGGGAGTCACAGAAATAAAAGCCAAGTGTGTAAGGAATTTGAAAATTTTAATTTTCTGTGCAGAGATTTTATTGTAATCCAATATTTTTCATAATTATAAACCTATTACCAGAGAAATGCACCCCAATAATTATTGCCCCGTTTCTGCAGTTTATAGAAATACCCCATATGTGGCCCTATTGCGCTATTTGACGCAACCACAAGCCTCAGATATAAGGGAGCGCCTAGTGAATTTCAACGCCTCCGTTATATTTGGTCATTTTTGACTGTACCACTTCAGGTTGGCAGAGGCTCTGGGGTGTCAAAACCTAAAAAACACCCCTAAAGGGACACCATTTAGAAAACTACACCCCTCAAGGAATGTAACAAGGGGTGCGGTGAGGATCTGGACCCCACAGGTGCTTCACAGATTTTCCGAACAATATGGCGTGAAAAAAGAAAAATTTATTTTTTACACTAAAACGTTGTTCTAGCCTTCAATTTTTCATTTTCTTAAAGGGATAAGAGGCAAAAAAAGACAAAAAATGTGTAGCGCAGTTTCTCCCGAGTACAGAAATACCCCACATGTGGCGATAGAGTGCCAAGGGGGCGCAGGACGAGCCTCCAAAGGGAAGGAGCGCCAATTGGCTTTTGGAAGCTGAATTTCACTGAAAAGGATTTCAAGGGCCATGTCGCATTTACAGAGCCCTCGTGCTGCCAAAACACTGGAAACCCCCCACAAGTGATTCCATTCTGGAAACTACACCCCTCAAGGAATCTAACAAGGGGTGCAGTGAGCATATGGACCCCACTGGTGACTGGCACAAATGTGGAACAATGTGACGTGAAAGGGAAAAATTTCATTTTTTCACTTTCATGGCACAAATGTGCCCGTCATCAAGGGGTCCATATCCTCACTGCACCCCTTGTTAGATTCCTTGAGGGGTGCAGTTTCCAGAATGGGGTCACTTGTGGGGGGTTTCCAGTGTTTTGGCAGCAGGAGGGCTCTGTAAATGTGACATGGCGTTCATCATCCATTCTAGCCAAATCCAACCTCCAAAATCCAAATGGCGCTCCTTCCCTTCGGAGGCTTGCCCTGCGCCCACATGGCGCTTTATGTCCACATGTGGGGTATTTACGGACTCGGGGGAAATTGCTCTACACATATTGTGTGTTTTTTTTCTCTTTTAACCCCTTGTGAAAATGATAAATTCAAGGCTAAACCAACATTATAGTGTAAAAAATGTAATATTTCATTTTCACGCCACATTGTTCCACATTTGTGCCCGTCACCAGTGGGGTCCATATGCTCACTACACCCCTTGTTACATTCCCTGAGGGGTGTAGTTTCCATAATGGGGTCACTTGTGGGGGGTTTCAACTGTCTTGGCAACACAGAGGCCTTTTGAATGCAACATGGCCCCTCAAAATCCATTCCATCCAAATCCAGCCTTCAAAAACGAAATGGTGCTCGTTCCCTTCGGAGGCTTGCCCTGCACCCGCATGGCGCTTTATGTCCACATGTGGGGTATTTACGGACTCGGGGGAAATTGCGCTACACATTTAGTTTTTTTTCTCCTCTTTTAACCCCTTGTGAAAATGATATATTCAAGGCTAAACCAACATAATAGTGTAAAAAATGTAATACTTCATTTTCACGCCACATTGTTCCACATTTGTGTCCGTCACCCGTGGGGTCCATATGCTCACTACACCCCTTGTTACATTCCTTGAGGGGTGCAGTTTCCATAATGGGGTCACTTGTGGGGGGTTTCAACTGTCTTGGCAACACAGGGGCCTTTTGAATGCAACATGGCCCCTCGAAATCCATTCCATCCAAATCCAGCCTTCAAAAACCAAATGGCGCTTCTTCCCTTCGGAGGCTTACCCTGCACCCGCATGGCGCTTTATGTCCACATGTGGGGTATTTCCAAACTCAGGGGAAATTGCTCTACACATTAAATGTTTTTTTTTATCTTTTAACCCCTTGTGAAAATGAAAAAAACATGACAAGATTAATGATTTAGAGTAAAAATTTTACAAAAATTACACTAAATGTTGGTCTAGCCTTGATTTTTTTCCATTTCCACAAGGGGTTAAAAAAGAAAATGAACACAAAACGTGTAGGGTAATTTCCCCTGAGTACGAAAATACCCCACATGTGGACATAATGTGCCATATGGGCACAGGGCAAGTCACCAAAGGGACAGAGCGCCATTTAGAGGCTGGAATGGAGGATGGAGGCCATGTCGCAATTACAAAGCTCCTGTGCTGCCAGGACAGTAGAAACCCCCGACAAGTGACCCCATTCTGGAAACTACACCCCATAAGGAATCCAACAAGGGGTGCAGTGAGCATATGGACCCCACTGGTGACGGGCACTTACGTAGAACATGTGCCGAGAAAATAAAAAATACAATTTTTTTCATTTTCACGTCCCAAATGTGGCCGTCACCAGGGGGCCATATCCCCGCTGCCCCCCTTGTTAGATTCCTTATGGGGTGTAGTTTCCAGAATGGGGTCACTTGTGGGGGGTTTCTACTGTCCTGGCCGCACAGAGGCTTTGTAATTGCATCATGGCATCCTCTAATGGGAATGGCAGCCATACCTATTTAGCTGGGGAAAAGGGACAATTCTAATTTATTTTGGGGGTATTAGGCCAATTATTAGTTTATAAGGTTGGAAATGACAGGTGTCCATCAAACTCAACCTGTGTTGATCCAGAGGAAGGCAAAAAAAAACCCTCGTAAGGCAGACGACAGTAGCCTCATCACAGGGGAAAAATTCCTTCCCGACTCCATAATGGCGATCAGAATAATCCCTGGATCAACGTGACCCCTGAAATAGGAATAAGGGACAGAATTTAGATAATGTAGAACCCCAGTGACGTGTGGTGCGCCTTGGAGCGATCTAGTATGCAGAGGCCGGGGGGATCAGGACAGGTGTCACACTAGAAAATGGTGTCCTTCCTGATCCCCCTGTTACACCACACTCTGCACTTCTTCTGGGGTCTCCCTTTCTCCAGTGTGGGGGACGTCACCTGGAAAATGTTGCCCTGGTGCGATACGGGGTCCCTCATATCCAGAAGCGCTGGGTCCACTCCATGGCTGCTAAATATTAGGGCGCTATTACTACTTCTGATATGTTCGGATCGTGCCGCAAGCTACAGGGCAGTGAGGGACTGGAAGAGGGGGTGCTGGTATAAAAGTTATCCCCGTACAGATGGTGACCTTTATCCAGCAGTGGGAAGATCAGTTCCCGGACGATGTCCCCACTAACTCCGAGGATGGGGGGGGGAGGGGGCATCTGGGGGCTGGATTCGGGTGTCCCTTCCTACATACACTCTAAGGGTACGTGCACACTGCGGAATCGCGACAGATAACCCTTCGTGCATTCCACAGCTGGCACCCACCGGCGGACTGATGCAGGCGCGCGTCTCCACACGTGTCATAGACTCCATTCTATGCACGGGCGGATTCCGCTCTCCGTCCAACGTGTTCATTCTTTGGATGGACGATGGAATCCGCCCGTGCATAGAATGGATTCTATGACACTGGTGGAGACACATGCCTGCATCAGTCCGCCGGCGGGTGCCAGCTGTGGAATGCACGAAGAGTTATCCTTCGCCATTCCGCAGTGTGCACGTACCCTAAATCTGTAAGTGTACCCTAAGGTACGCTCACAGAGTTTGTAGAATTTCACTCCATACCGTCATCTCTTATTGGGACGGTACTGGCGGAAAAGATGTGTCTGGGGGGCAGCGTACACTACGCTACCCCCCAGACATGTCACTGGATGATGAGGATGATGAGGATGAATGGAGGAACGAAGGACCCCCCATTCATCCTCACTGGCTGTTTCGGTGTCGGAGGTAATAATAACGTATCCCTCTGACGCCGAAAACACCCAGGGGGCCATCTTTATACGGGGAATAGTATATGGGGTATGTAGTGGTGTAGTGTCAAACTTTATTCAATGTAGTGTGGTGTAATGTAGTGTTTTTTACGTGTTTTTTTACAGTAAGTATAAAAAAAAAACCTACGCCAACAAAGGAGTTGCTGATAAATGCGCACTTATGTGCGGCACTTATAAGCAGACCGTGGCAGTAGAATATAGAAAAAAAACACCCTACGCCAAAAAGGAGGAGTTGCTGATTAGCAGCGCACTTTCGTGCGATGCTGATCAACACTCAGCGGCGATAGGGTGCGGAAAATAGAAAAAAAAAAATTTGAAAAAAAAAAAAAAAAAAAAAATTCTGAACATCCCTGTAGCTGCTGATAAGTGTATTACACATATCAGCCGCTAGAGGGCAGCAGAGCGCAAAATACGGAAAGAGCCGACGCTGGAGCCGAAAATAGCCCGAGAGAAGCCGAACGTGACGTCACGGAAGAAGCCGAAGACCCGAACGAAGACGAGGATGCCGCGAACCCGGAAGACGCCGATCAGGAGCCCGGGACAGGTGAGTAATGTACAAATACCTGCTCTGGACCCCTCGGCTGCCTAGCTGAGGGGTCCAGGGCAGGTATTTACTATATTGTGGGACTCTGATCGCCGTGCCACCGGCCCGATCGCCGTGAATGGCCGGCCGGTACCGGCCGGCCGTTCACGGCGATCGGGCCGGTGGCACGGCGATCACCATTACTTTTTACAGTAATGGCGGTCGGTGCCGTCCTCGGACAGCACCGACCGCCATTTTTTTCCGGGTCATCGGGTCGCCGATGACCCGGAAAGGTTCCGATCGCCGCTATTGGCTGATCTGAATTGATCAGCCTATAGCGGCGATCGTAAGCACGGGGGGTGTTAACCACCCCCCGTGCCGTGAAGCTAAGATGGCCTGCTATCATTTATAGCAGGCCATCTTCCCCGACCGCTGTGTGTGAACACGCAGCGATCGGGGAAACATCGGGCGTAAATTTACGCCCTGATGCGCCAAGTACCAGGGCGCGAGGGCGTAAGTTTACGCCCGATGTCGTTAAGGGGTTAAAGGGGTAGTGTAGCACTAAACAATTCACTAAATACACATTAACATAAATTACAAAGGTTGTATAACTTTGTAATGAATGGCCCCCTTCCCTGTGTCCCCACGCCACCCCCGGAAGTGTAGTGCTCTTTACTCACCTGATGCGTGTCGACCCCCCCGTCCGCCAGCATAACTTGGCTCAGCCAATCGCGGCTGAGCAGCTGATGACGCGGCAGAGGGCGGCCCGCACGAGGGACGGTCGGAGCGGTTCGGCCGGCTGCCCGAAGATTACATCACTGTCGCAAGATGGCGGACGGGGATCGACACGGATCAGGTGAGTATAGTGCATCACACTTCCGGGTCTAGCGTGGGTGGGGGGAAACACAAGGAAGTGGGCCACCTTGTGTTTCCCTTCACTAACATAACATACATTACAAAGTTGTATAACTTTGTAATGTTTAGTGAATAATTGTTCAGCGCCGCACTACCCCTTTAGAGGGAATCTGTCACTAGGTTTATTCTGCCTTAAAGTGTCACTGTCGTGAATTTTTTTTTTGCAGAAATCAATAGTCCAGGCGATTTTAAGAAACTTTGTAATTGGGTTTATTATCCGAAAAATGCATTTTTATCATGAAAAAGCAGTTTGAAGCTCTCCCCCCTGTCTTCATTGTTCTCCTATGGAGAGAGCTAAAGAAAAGACCAAAACAGGACAACAAAGAGTTAAACTACAAATCCCTCACGGGATATCTCTACTGACCATCACCAGTGACCTGTCTGAGCTCAGATTACAGCTGTCACCCAGCTCCGTGCCTGTAATCCTCTGTTATCTGCTTTCTGCTGCCGGCTAACTCCCTCCTTCCTCCTCCCCCCTCCCCTCTCCCTAGAGAAGACAGGGTACGACTCCTGCAACAAGTCACAATTTTCAGATTTTTCAGAGTGGATGAAAAAGAGGAAGGAGGGGGGGACCTGGGAAAAGGCTTTTTACATGCAGATAATGGCAGATTTGGCTAATAAACCCAATTACAAAGTTTCTTAAAATCGCCTGGACTATTGATTTCTGCAAAAAAAAAAAATACGACAGTGACTCTTTAAATGAGGGCAGCATAAACTAGTGACAGAAATGCTGAACAGATCGGTGTATTTTACATCATTCTGTTCAGCCGTTCTCCTAATATGCAGAAGAATAGGATTCTTGCCACACCCCTCCTCTTGCCCTCCAGCTGCTGGAGAGATAACTGCCAATCAGCAGTTTGTGGGTGGAGTTTTCTGTTTCTCATGAATATCTAGGACTGCTGGGCTCATGCACATAATGAAGAGGACTACTTATTGTCTGTTATTCAGGAGGAGATCCCTGGATCAGCTGCACAGGACAATGGAAGTGACACATCATTCTGTTCAGCTTCTGTCAGTAGGTTATGGCATCCTATCTCAGGGTAGCATAAACTAGTGAAAGTATTTAAAGAGGAAGAGTACTCTGCCTAGTGTCCCTCAAGGGCCTAAAATGGGACCCTTTGTTAAATATAAAAAAGCAGAAAATACAAAGCATTTTAGTATTGAGAATCATGATACTAAGTTATTTATTGGTATTAAAGTCCAAATTTTGGTACTTGTGCCTCGTATGAGTTGAGTCTGAATTTCCATAACACGTCAGCACTATGTTTGGAAAGTTTTACAGAAGAAGATTAGTGACAATGATAAGTGATAACCTCCTGAACACCATTAAAACCTAAATGACAGTGTTCTCATATATGCACGGTCTCAGGTCATCAGCCTGATATCTCTGCAAGCCAGCTGCAATTTCTGTAGAGAATTGCTACGGGAAGTTTTTTTTTTTTTTCCAGTTATTTTTATTGAGTCACCTGTGGGTTGTGGTAATGCGATCTGTGAGATTACATGGAGTACATGAGCCTTCCTGTAACAAGCTGCACTATATCACCGAGGGGGACCTTAGGGTTTTATATTGGTGCATTTGCTCATGTGAACTTTTTTTTTTTTTTTTTTTTTTCATTTTCTGCTCTGTTAAATCCATTGTTCTATGCATGAAAGTTTAACGTCACAAATGCCCTTCAATCTGACCTAGGTAGACTGACTTTTTTTTTGCAAAAAGTTGCAACTAACATTTTTGCAAAAAGTTAACAGTAATACATTAGAACGGATTATGTAAAGCAGGCATGGGGACTCTTCGTCCCTCCAGCTGTTGCAAAACTACAATTCAAAGCTTCGCTTTGGCTGTCCAGGAATGATGGGAATTGTAGTTTTGCAACAGCTGGAGGGCCGAAGGTTCCCCATCCCTGATGTAAAGCAATAAGGAGTTCTTGTTTCCTTTCCCATCCGATGACTGTGTCGAAGGTTCGTGTGAAAGTAAAACTTCCCCCTCTGTAATCTCGCTGCTCTTCCTGTGATGTAGTCATCTGGTGTCTTCAGAAGCCAATGATCTTGTTTAACTTGTGGTGGTGAGAACTTTAGTGATAGAGATGTATACAATAGAAACCTAGATAGAACTTAAAGTGATTTTTCTGGTGTCTGCAGGCAAAAGCTTTAACCAGAGGGGATCCTCTGAGTGTATGTTCCTAGGCTTTATTTCTGGTGTGTGTGACCGGTCTAGTTATCAGCTGATCACATTATTTACATAGCTGGATTCCCCCACGTAAACTGGGACTGTGCGGCTGTAAAGTTGAAAAGGGAGATGCCAGTAATCCCTTAAAGCGTAACTCATGTTTTTTATTGCAGAAATCAGTAGTATAAGCGATTTTAAGAACTCTGTGATAGGTTTCATCAGCCAAAAATGCTTCTTGAGTACAGAAGGAGGCTATCTCCCAGCCTCCCCCCCCCCCCCCCCCCGACTTCTTATCTGTGCATTATCAGGCAAACACGTCTTCATTACAGAGAAGCCAGTGAAGACTGGTTCTGCTCTCTCCATTGTAAGCCTATGAAGGGGGGAGGGGCCGAGGGAGATGAGGGAGCAGGAAGAGGTGACATGAAGGTCAGCTGTTTGTAGACTCTCTGGGCAGCTAAAATGCTAAATTCAGGTGTCAGAAAGGTCAGTGCTTATCTATGAACTTACTAAGAGAAGATTGCAGGGTGTTGTGCTCTGCAGGACTGCTCCGTGCTCAGTTACTCCTAAAAGCCCCTCCCCTCTCCATAGCCACATAATGGAGACAGAAATCCTGCTTCATCTGATGTGAGGGGGGAGGCTGGGAGATTGCTTTTTCAGTACAGAAGGAAACTTTTTTTTTTTTAGTACATTAAACCTATTACAGAGTTTCTGAAAATCGCTTGTACTGTTATTTAATGTTTTCAGAAAAATGGCCCTGAAATGAGTTACGCTTTAAAGGGGTATTCCACTTAAACATAACTTTTGATATGTTGCTGCCCATGGTGAGACTAACAATTCCTTCCATACTTGTTATCTATTCAAACTCCTTCCCCTAGTTCTCAGCTGCTGCTTTTTGCTGAAGACATAAAAATCTTATTATTTTTTTGTCTGAATTTCATATGCCAAACGATGGGACTCGAGCATGGTCAAGTAATGCTAATCTATTGTCTTAAAGCGTACCTCACCGTGTGGGCCATTAACCTTCCTGTGTAGATGCAGCTATACTAGAGTTTGTGTTGTGAGTCCTATGAGAAGAACAGGACTTGCAGATACTGGACGTTTCCATTGCAAACTGAAGTTGTCAGCACCGGCATCTGCACAAGAAGCGTACAAATCTGCACACGTTTTTTGGCACCGATTGTTTTGAGAGTATATTTCTTTTCTATAAATGACCCTTTAAGATGAGATGTCACCCAGTTTTCTTAGTTCTAAATTGCAATCCTGCCTAGTAAAGACGAGCGAGTACTAAAATGCTTTAATGCTTTTCACTGGAACCGAGGCGGTGCCCAAGCTCTGCATTCGAGTAGTGAACCCCATTAGTTCCAATCATCTGACAGCCATAGATGAGGGGCAACTCGCACTACACCCACCAGTAACTGTCAGTGTGTGTGATAAGGTCAGACCCATCCTGGTCAGTTTTTGGCGGTCCTTGCACTTGATGGGAGCATTGGCTTGATGAGTCGCCCTGCTTTTTTCATGTAACCTGCTTTAATGGGTATCTGACACTAAATATTTTCATGTTTGCTGGTAGTTTCACAGCTGTTTGAAGCCGTTGAAGTCGGCTCACCCCATGTGCCCAGCTGGTGCGCAGAATGAAGTCAGAGTGCAGATTCTTACCATGAAACAGCTGGTGGAGGATTAATGGCTGTCATGTGTGACATCACTAGCTTCAAGATGGTCCACTCTATACATCATGTGAATAAACCCCTTCCCGCCTGTGTGCAGGTGCCGAGAGATGATGGGCAGTTCTTTGTTTAATCATGACCCCTAGTGGCCACAAAGAATTTGGGTTTTTAGAAGTGTCTTTAATAGGCTTTTATATTTAACTTTTTAATGAATATATTGGAATAATTAACAATAGCTGCCTATATAGAGCTTGGCCTATAGTTTTGGGCTATTAAATTTAGTCTGTTTTACCAATGTGTGAATGTGAGAAAGAAGACGCGGGTGATTTAACCACTCGATTGAACTGCACCCTTATACACTAACACTTTCACTTTGTGTAAGGTTATTGGATACTTCAGAAAGTCCTTGTGTATGTACTGAAGAGCCTCAGAGCAGCCATCAGCCAAGGTGCACAGATGTAGTGGTTAGAGATGAGCGAACCTCGAGCATGCTAGAGTCCACCCAAACGTTCGGCATTTGATTAGTGGCGGCTGCTGAACTTGGATAAAGCTCTAAGGTTGTCTGGAAAACATGGATACAGCCAATGACTATATATCCATGATTTCCACATAGCCTTAGGGCTTTATCCAACTTCAGCAGCCACCGCTAATCAAATGCCGAACGTTCGGGTTCGGATCGACTCGAGCATGCTCCAGGTTTGCTCATCTCTAGTAGTGGTGGTTTCCTAAAACTAGATTGTGAGCAGACATCTAAACTTGTAAGTAAGGCTGGGGGCCACACTAAGTTTTTTACATTCTGTTTTTCATCCGTTTTTGCAAAAAAGGATGGAAAGTGGATCTACTTGTGTGCCTCTGTTTAGATTAATAAATAATCACATCTGTTCTAATCTAAACGTGGCCAACCTCTGGATCCTAGTGTAGTTTGTGCCGGGTCTGTTCATCTGTGTCTTTACTCAGAAACCAAATCTGTTCTTGTTTTTATGCAGATTTTGTTTCCAAAATTTTGTAGAACCTCCCCTTGAAAGCACACAAAGGCTTCCTGTCATTGACTACTGCTGCAATTTTCAATTGTATAATTAAATTTTTTTTCTAATTCATTTTACACCAGATATTTCTGTTAGGCATTTTACTTTGATCCTTAGATTTACGTAGAGTTTTTAGTCTTGGGGTAGCTTCACACGTACCGGATCCGCAGCAGATTTCACTCTGGTTAAAGGGGCCATGTAACATACTGGCAGCGGAATGAAAATTCCAAACTCAGTGTAGGACTGGGGTACCTGGGGCCCACCAGAGGAAATGATCCTTGAGGCCCACCAAAGAAGAATTGGTAAAAGCGACATACCTGGCCCGATCCTGGATTCATCTGGATCTGCGACAACTCCCTTGTGAATGACATGTTTTCAGTCGAACTATAACTCGCAGAATACCTTACACTTCAGAGCGTCAGACTGCTTTTTAATGATAAAAATGCATTTTTTGGCTAATAAACCCAATTACAAAGTTTCTTAAAATTGCATGTACTATTGATTTCTGCAAAAAAATTAACGACAGTGACACTTTAAGAGTATTTTTGCCCAAGAGTAAAAATTTGATTCCGTCTGGGTGGTTACTTAGTGAGATTCTTCAAAGCCCCGTTTCCCTTCTCTGCTCCCATTCGGGTGCCCCCCCCCCCCCTCAATCTTCTCTCTGCATCCTGCTTCCGCGACAACCTCTCTGAAGGTAGGACCTAATCTCTGGCTGAGGTGGGGCGGTCCCTCGCTCTCAGGATAGTTAAGGTTCCAGAAGTATCACTCGGATATGCCATGGCTTGCTCCTTTAACATCTTACAGTGAGGACATTCAAAGAAAATCGTACAACACTAGCGAAGTAGTAATCCATTTCTAGGTGTCCAGCTGCGTGTTTCCCGTCACTGTAATGAGTACACCTTGTTACTTTACAGCATATTCTAGTACAGTTAGAGAGGACAAAAATATAATTTCCTCAACAGAAAAATCTCACTAATGTAATGTGCGCGATGGGTCGTTCTGTCCACTTGTTCTTAAAATAAACTTAGACATATTCGCTGCGTTTGTGTGTGTTTGTAATAAATATAGATTATAGAATAGAGATGTGGGTTATATGTAAGTTCTTTTTATATGGAAATGTAGTTTTTAAACTATACTGGATTTTATGTTAAAGCTGTTATGGACAGTCATGCTTGGGTAAAGCCCACCAGTGTGTGATGCACTAGAGGAGCGGACCCTTTAATGAACCCCCCGGATGCCTCGATCTGCCCTGTGCACTTCAGAGTTCTATTCTACAGAAGAGCCTTTAGGTTACTGTACAGCCATGTATTGTCATGGTAGCCATTTGCTTTATGCAGATTAGCTTCACAGTAAAGGTGGTATTACATGGGACGATTATCGTGCAAAAAATCGTTATTTGAATTTAAACGACTGTTCTGTGCTAATTGCAGCCAATGTTTGAAAAATCGTTCATATGTCTGATCGTAAAATTATCGTTAATTGTTTGCTTTAATTCCACATTCGTTTCCTCAAGTTTGCATTTGTTCACTAATCGTTCAGTGTAATTGCACATTGTTCATTGTTTTGCTGGGATCAGAAGGAATAAACGATCATAGTAACGATCGTATCTTAACGATTATAGTTCTGTGTAATATGGTGAATGATTTCTGGTTAACGATAAACAATTTTGTTTGGAATTGTTAAAAACCGCTCTGTGTAATAGGACCCTAAGGGTGGTATTACATGGGACAATTTTTCGGCGATAAACTATCTTAAATTGTTCATTGTTACACAGGACGATTGTTACTTTAGGTCGTTCTTGCGCTCATCCTCTCCTGGCTGATAGACCAGGGAACAACTTGTTACACTGATTTGTGAACAAGATGAAAATAGGTCCAGATTTTATCAAATGTTCGATTTCTCATTGGTCGTTTAATTGCCTGTTATTACACAAAATGATTATTGTTTAAAACTGAACCATGTAACGAGTTTTCGAACTATGCGTAACATGGCCTAAGGCCAGTATTCCATTTTTATTTTATTTTTTTAGTGAATTATGGGTTTCCCTTATCTGATATTTTTATGGTCATTTGGGATCGCTAGAAATCCAAGGATGGAGGGGTTGCTGTGCTGATTTAACATTACATTCCCTTTAAAGTTTTTCCTGCAAAATGGCACTACCACCTCACCTGACTGTGCTATAGTTTCCTTTAAAGATGGTGTCTGCAGGATAGGGTTTTCTTAGAAAAAGCATTGAAGTACTAGGGGATGGGGGATCCATTTCCCATGGGTCTACAGAAACTAAAGAAGGTGCAATAACCCGGCTATGGTACCACTTAATTTAAAGGGAACTAATCAGCCCAATTGGTTCCCTGCAGCACTGAATAAATCTCCTGTGCAGCTTGTGGCACGCACCGGCCTCTCCGGCATCCTCAGGGGAAAATTTTGACTTCTGTCAGTGTGTGCGTCGCTCCTCCTGGCCACGGCACTTGACCACATTTAGGACACTGGACGTGCGCATAATTAGTGGCATAGAAACTGAAAACCTAGATGAAATTATTCAGGAGGAGGAACTGCCACGGATGAAATGTAACAAGAGTGCAGCATGGTCGGAGAGCCACAATTCCGCTTTACACTAAGAAAATGAAGATGGCAATGTTTTTGTAGCAATGAATAATCCCTTTAAATCTTACTCTTCTCCCTTCCCTGAGCAGTCTCACCAGGCTAGTAGTCTACTACAAGCAGATTTTATTGCAAGTCGAATTCTTTTCTGCCCACAAGTGCGTCATGAGGCGGCTTACACCTGACCCTTAAATCAATATACTTCAAGAGATTCAGATATTGTTGTAAGTTTACCCATCCCTGTGATACGATGACTGGCTTTTGATCTAGAACTTCATGTTCTCTGGTTATATGGCAGTTATATTTTTTTCAATTTCCAATAAAAATATTCCTCCGTTTTTGCGTTGCCATACCTTGGAAAGAAGTCATCTGTTTTGCTTTTGATTACCTAATGGGATCCTCAAAAGTTTCATATAAACACATTTTCTTTAAAATTTCATTCAGAAAACTTTTCAGCCGGTTTATTACGGCTTGTGCTTTAGTTTTCTGGCAAATAGATCTAGCAGATTTTGTGTAAACTTTGTGCAGAACTTTGACCTCTGCAGTTTTACATTGTACTTGCCGATCCAAAGAGACTAAGCTTAGCGGGAAGAGCCTCGGCCCCCCCCCATTGCCCTGCAGGTTTACTATAATTTCCTCTTTGAACTTTTGTAAACTTGTAGTTTTAATGTATGGTAAGTCAGTTCAGCAGCACAGGGCTTTGGCTGTTTGGGAGAACACTGCATCGTAAGTCTGTGATAGAAAGCCAGCACATGAGCCGTTTGTCACAGGTTGCACACATGGTGTAGAACAGGCCTTCTAGTTATGCCATTAAAGGGGTTGTTCACCAAAAATTTTTTCTTTCAAATAAACTGGTGCCAGAGATTTATTAGGTGGCTTTCGACTACCCTGTGGATTGGTTCTTTCAGCTGGTGGCTACAATGTGGAGAGACTTCCCTCAGACAACCCCATGTCAATTCTTTGGGTGGACAGCGGAATTCGACAACAAAATACAGCAATCGCTGAGCTCAGTGAAAACATTCCAATGAAGTACTCAATGAAGTTTCCTCTTATGCTTATTTAAATTTTTTGGGGCATCAGTGGAGTCCATGTCATTGCCCCAACTAGCCAGAATCCTGCTCCACACTGACTAGGGGCAAATAGCCCGAAACAGCTGTCTGTGGATGGATGCCTGCCTTGGCAAGCCCTTGTCATGTCACAATACTCACGCCTTGAGTTAGACTTTGACACAAAAGAGGCCATCCTGGTTTCCCTATTTATGTTCAAATACTCGCAACAGAGTGGGAGTTAAGTGGTTATCGATCAGGGTGGTGTAGTGCTCTCCCAATCTGAAGGAGTCCTGTGGCAACAGGCTAGGGATATCTGGCTATTTCTGTGTTTTGAGACTAGTAACCGAGGCTCCATGGACTCTTTTTGGACAGCGGAATTCGCCAGCGAATATCATGGAGTCTATGGGATGGCTGGAACTTTAAGTGGAGTCCACTTGGCGGAATCCGCTTGAAGTATCTGTGCGTATTCTGTAGTGTGCACATACCCTTATACATATGGTCAGCTTAAAGTGTCACTTATAACTTTCACAATCTAAATCAACAGATGTGATATAAAGCAAGTTTACTATGTACATTCATTATTTTTATGCTCTAAAACAAAGCCGAAATTCAGATCCAGTCTCCTGAAGGCAGCTATATAACAGCTATATTACTGTATCCAGCTCCAGTCTACTGAAGGCAGCTATATAACAGCTATACTTACTGTATCCAGGTCCAGTCTCCTGAAGGCAGCTATATAACAGCTATACTTATTGTATCCAGGTCCAGTCTTATGGAGGCAGATTTTTTTGACTTGTGCTGGTTAGAAGAAAAAAGACTAACACAGGAGTTCCGGCCAGTACAGAGTCACGGCTCAATGTGTCCATCAATCACATGACTGCCTTCTCTGAGCGCTCAGATGACGTGGGATGCAGTTTTCTTCCTGTTTTCTGACTTCTCTCAAACAGGAAATCAGTTTCCACAGTGACACTTTGAACTTGTTGTTTTTCTTAAAGGGGTTGATCACCACAATTTTTTTTTCCTTTTAAATCAACTGGTGCCAGAGATTTGTAACTTCTATTGAAAAATCTCCAGTCTTCCTTCAGTACTCGTCAGCTGCTTTATGTCCTGCACAAGTGGTGTATTCTTTCCACTTTGAAGAGCAGGAGAGGTTTTCGATGGGAATTTGCCGCTGCTCTGGACAGTTCCTGACATGGCCAGAGGTGGCAACAGAGAGCACTGTCACACTGAGAATACACCACTTCCTGCAGGACATGCAGCAGCTAAGTACTGGAAGACTGGAGGTTTTTTTATTAATTAGAACTAAATTACAAATCTCTGGGACCAGTTAATTTGAAAAACCTTTTTTTTTTTTTTTTTTATTGCCTACCCCTTTAAAGATGCATAAGCTGGTGGGATAAACAGCTGGGGGTAAGTCAGGGCTTATGCACTATGAAGTTGCATTTATAGTTAATGGTCTTACCACTTTTAGAGGCATAAATGTGTTTTTTTTGCTTATTATAGGATTCCAGCAAGCGGTGAACTTAAGACTCTTACTTTGTCGGTGTCTTAATACATGTTAGTGGTGCGGAGCTTATCTGTTCATGTTGTAAATATTACTGAAAGAAGAGCAGGATCACAGGTGCTAAGCCTTGGCACAGTTATACTGGTCTGTAACTGAGAATCCAGTCCGCCTGCTGGTGGAAGCGGTTACAGCTGTTACTTTCAAAGCAAAAGTATGAAGAGATGGCACTCTCCCTGGATTTTCTTCTCCACTGTTCACACCAGTTTATCCTTTTTTTTTTTTAGATTTTAATGTTTTTATTTTAAATACAATGATGATGAATTTTAACTTCTACTCCTCAATTATGTATACAGGCCTAAGGAAGTACCATACAGTACGTAGGCCTGTACACAAGACCAATACAGAAGTGTGAGTGACTGATCCCTCCACAATCATTCCATTAAAGAAGTCCAGCAAAAATTTTTATTAGAGTATTGTATTGCCTCCCAAAAGTTATACAAATCACCAATAAACACTTACGGGAAATGCTTATAAAGTGCTTTTTTCCCCTGAACTTACGACTGCATCAAGGCTTCACTTCTGGATAACATGTCACTTCCTGGAATCGATAAAATCGTTATGTCACGACTCTACTCCCAGAGCTGTGCGGGCTGTGGCTGCTGGAGAGGATGATGGCTGGGGCATGCTCAGTGTCCCTCCAGTGCCCTGTGTCTGTGTCCCCCTGCCATCATCCTCTCCAGCAGCCACAGCCCGCACAGCTCTGGGAGTGGGTCATTACACCATGTTATCCAGGAAGTGAAGCCTTGATGCAGAAGTAAGGGCAAGGAAAAAAGCCCTTTATAAGCATTTTCCTTAAGTGTGTGTATATATGTTAATCAATGGCTCTTCTCTAAAGTATTTACATCCAACCGTGTGTGTGTGTGTGTGTGTGTTTTAAATTTGCAGTGGGAGATTAAGAAAATTTGTCTTTTTAGCAATGTTTCCTGTTCTGCTTCAGGGGACTAAATGTCTGTCTTGACAGCCGGAAAAAAATGCAGGAAGGACACGAGCCATCTAGTGGTCAGAGATTAGCGATGTGCCTAATGGGTCGCTCACTAATTCCTCTCCCTATAGAACACTGCTACAAATGAGCCATGAATGCTGGTGGAATAATAGTTGCTTTTACCCTTACAAACCCTGCACAGGTAATGGGTTCCATTATTCTTTAATTGAGGAAGGCTAATTAATACGGACTGTTGACCTTGTAGCAAGGTTTTGGCAAACATGACCAATATAGGATGATACGTCAATCTTAATATTGAACATGATCGTCTCTAAAGAAATGTTGACCTATCATGTCATAAAACTTCTGCTGTCCGAGGTTGTGATGGGTGAGCTTTGCCCTTAATCTCTGCTCGGCCGGTATTCTGCTGCTTACGGCCTCCAGAGCAGAGATGTAGGGCGTCCGGCCAAGGGCTTCCTCGTCCCTTCCTTTTAGCAATTTAGTGGTGGTCTCAACACCTAGTCCTGTATTGATCAGCAAACGCCTGACAGGTCAGAGAGGTTTTGCACTGATGGCTTCACTTAAAAATCGTGACATCACAATTCCAGCGGGTTCCCGCGGCCGGTCAGATGGCACATCATGGGCATGGGGAGAGGTAAGCAATGCTTAACTATAATGCTTGCCACTGCCACCTGTCAGGTTAGCTGAGGCTGGACTTTTAAAGCGGTTTTCCAGGATGTTCTATCTATATATCTTGTCCCCCAAGTTTTTTTGGAATTAGAATTCCCCTCCAACTCAATTGCAGGCTTCAGAGTATTCCTAGCAGGTTACTATCCTTATTGGTCATGAGAATAGGAGCTCTAATTGTTACACACCCGCTCTTGTCTTTAAAGTATCCCTAAAATGCCAAGGGCAGAACTGTACCGTGTCCCATAGATAGAATATAGCAGCAGTAGTAGTAGACACAGAGCCACATGCGCATGATTCATAACTAGGAGTCTCTGCTTTAGACCCTGACCAGACTCCCCACCTATATCAGATAAGTGCCCTTCCAAAGACTCACACCAGGGAGTGAATATGGGGTTTATGCACAGTTAATATTTTAGTACAGTGAAATATTGCATAGTAAACATGTCCATCTGGTTGACCCCAATGTTACTTGGGAGTTGTGTATTTTTATTTTTACATTTTTATTTTTTATTTGTGGCCTTCAAATATGGTAATGAGTTTGAATTGAGACCAACACATTATCCAGGTCAGATGTGTAACTGTGGCCCTCCAGCTGTTGCAAAACTACAATTCCCATGATACTTGGACGGCTGAGGTTTTGGCTATTGTAGTTTTAGAGCCTCTGAAGGGCGGTAGGTTTGACCTAGGTATCTGCGCTGTCTATGCAGTCTTGTCTGACACAGATCATCTTAATTGTTGGCACTGATGAACCATAGATGTGGTACATGTATTTAGGATGAGAGTTCAGGTGTAAAGGCCCTATTGTGCACTTTTCGAGGTGTGGTCACTTCTTTCTATTTAGCAACAATTTTGTCCGCCTCCCCCAATAAAGGTGGATCCGCGTAAGGTATGAAGTACTTAGAAGTGCTTAGCTTATGGATTCAGACAAAGCTCTGTTTATATGGCTTATAAGCCCGGGGCTTGAAAATTCACAATTCTTAGAAAGGGAGGGAGGGGGGTTGGTTTGTGCTGTCACTTATTTCCCCGACGTACAATATAATCACGTATATTAAAACTTCCTCTCACCTGTATTGACTTGCCTGTGACCCTGTATCCAGCATAGTAAGGTGAAAGCGTAATACTGGGTGTAATATTTTCATAACCACCAAAAAGGATTTACACCCCAAGGCTGCGTTCAGAAATAATACAACGTTGTATTACAATGTGTGAACATGGCCTTGGGGTGTTAATTATTATTATTATTTTTTTTTTTTTTAAGAAACACCCTGATCTTGATTTAGTTTAGTCTCTGGAACTATAGTTTTGCTGGTTGTTCCTGTAAATTGTCGTCAGTTTCCATGCTGTGTATTTTTTTAATTTAATTTATTTTATATTTGTTAGCATGTTACGTAAGCCACTATGCAAAGACTTGAGAATGAAAGTTTTTTAGTTTTGGCTATTGCATTTGTAAGCACCTTGTGATTCCATGAGCATCGCCTGTTGGTGTGAACAGTATCTGAAGAAATATGTAGGGTGTCCTACCCAGGGCCGTTTTAATACATTGGTGGGCCCAGTGCACAGCCCTCAAGAGTGCCCCCCCCCCCCCTTACCTTTCGGCACATTGTATAATGTACTGAATTTGCCCCCACACTGTATCAAGAGCCCCAATACATACAGTCTGTCACCTTTTTCTTTTTCTCTCCATCCAGCCTGGGCCACCTTGAAGTCTTCTCCTGGCTGTGAATCTTCTCTCCAGAATCTGCCAGACAAATATTTTAGGCTACAACACATACAGTAGTTAGGTCCCTTGTACCCCTATACAGTAGTTACACCCCTCTGTACCCCTACATAGTTACACCCCTCTGTGCCTCCATAGTTTTAAGGTGTCCCTGTAGTATATATAGACCCTCATGTGCTCCTTCAGTTATATACAGCCCCCCTGTGCTCTCCCCCATAGTATATAGACTCCTGTGCTCCCCAATAGTATATAGCTCCCCTGTGCTCTCCAATAGTATATAGCCCCCCTGTGCTCTCCCACAATAGTATATAGCCCCCCTGTGCTCTCCCACAATAGTATATAGCCCCCCTGTGCTCTCCCACAATAGTGTATAGCTCCCCTGTGCTCTCCCACAATAGTGTATATAGCTCCCCTGTGCTCCCCCATAGTGTATATAGCTCCCCTGTGCTTCCCCCATAGTGTATATAGCTCCCCTGTGCTTCCCCCATAGTGTATATAGCTCCCCTGTGCTTCCCCCATAGTGTATATAGCTCCCCTGTGCTTCCCCCATAGTGTATATAGCTCCCCTGTGCTTCCCCCATAGTGTATATAGCTCCCCTGTGCTTCCCCCATAGTGTATATAGCTCCCCTGTGCTTCCCCCATAGTATATAGCTGCTATATAACATTGAAAAAAGCAAACACTTTTACTCACCTAGGTCCACGCATTCCTCTTCTCTTCCCTCTTGTGGCCGCACTGCAGCGGTCACAAGAGGCTGCACTCCCCTTACCCTCGCGCCGACGCTCCAGTGACGTCGGGCGCTAGAGGGAGAGTGCGGCCTCTTGTGACCGCAGGAAGTGCGGCCACAAGAGTGACTGACAGGGAGGGAGCCAATGGCTCTCTCAGTATCGCTGCTGCTGAAGCTCCGCAGCGGGCGGAGGCAGCAGCGGACGGGGGGGGGGGCCCTGCAGGGGGCGCCATGGAGGGGTAAGTAGTTTACCCATCCATGGCGCTCCCCCCTGACAGGCTGGGGGCTGGAGCCCTGTGCGACCGCATTGGTCGCACATAGCAACGGCCGGCCTGCTGGGGGGGGGGGGGGGCCTCTTTAACCAGTGGGCCCGGTGCACGTGCACCATGTGCCCTCTGGTTAAAGCGGCCCTGGTCCTACCAGAGGACTAGAACGTATTAATTATGGGAAATCCTCTATGGTGCCTCCTTACATTTTGTACTGGAAGATGCTGGCTCATGTGCCAACCTTTTTTGGTATTGAAAAATTGTGGTGATTTGCTGCTCATACTGTGCAATCGCGAGGCCTGTTGGCAATTTAGATTGGGCATTAGAACTTGGGCACAAATATACATGGTTACTTTTCACTATTGAATTGTTTTTTTTTACTTGAACGAATATATATACATCGTTCAAGTAAAAAAAGTGTGTATTATACATAGAGATTACACACATTATTTGACAGATTTATTGAAGCCAAAGCCTGGAACAGACTTCACTTTTTGAATCCATTCCTGACTAATGGCTTCAACAATCTGTCCGATCTCTGTGTAAAAGGACCCTTAGAGCCACAACTTTTGATTTCTTCACCTATGAGGCTCTTTGGGCTCCTTTTTTGCCCCATGATTTATTGTTTTTTAGTAACTTTTTTTTTTTTTTCTGTAAAATTTGCTTAATTTTATCTTGTCCTTTTTTGGCCAGGTTTTGTTTGTTTCCCCTTGCAAATCTCTCTGCTGTTCACATTTTGGTAAAGTTAATTCCGATATAACTGAAGTCATCGATATTCTGAAAACACTTGCTGAAGAGGTCTGATACAGCAGCCAAATAAAATCTCCCTTCCCTATGCCATCTGTTGGATACATAATTTTAGATTTGCAGTGGTAACCTAGGGTTTTATTTATATGGCAGGACATGTGCTGCAGTATACAGATTACTGGCAGGCCTCTAGATGCGGCCGGGGCAGCTCTGCCAAGGCCGTGGTGTCATAAGGAGATTAGTTAGGACCCCCGTCTCTGATTTATATTCTTACACTTAGAATGACCCTAAACCTGAAATGAGTCAAAACCTGGAAGACGAGTAGTCGTCCCTTTTTACTTGTATATCCCAGAAATTTCTTATCCTATTTATAGAACATGACTGTTTCATGTTGAAGATGGTGGCCCCATCGTTGTTGTTCAGTTTCGTGCTGATCCTCTTTAGCTGTATAGGAAGTTAGTGTCGCTGATGTCATTGGGTATTGTCACTTCTCCCATCAATAACTGCGTGTTTTCAGTTTATATATCCGCTTTGTCTCCTCTTTTTCGTTGCTTTAATTTATCTGGACAAGCTGATTTCTATTGCATCATAAATCTCTTCTGCTTTTTGCGTTTTCTGAAGGAAATATTCTCCAATCCCTTTTTGTTTTGTGTTTTTGCAGCCTGACCCCCCCCCCCCCCCATGCGGAAAATGTGGTCAACCATGTTTTTGTGTAAGCTAAAGATGTGTTTTGATTTTTTTTTTTTTTTTCATCCTCACAATAGAAGTCAATGTAAAAACTGGTCAAAACGGATGCACACATGTATTGTTTTATTTATTTTTTTTATCCAAAGTCCTTATCTTTTTCATGAATACATGTTAATGGAGTTCATACTTTTAGATCTATAAATTGGCTTATGTAACAATTCATTTAGTGTTTCATCATCCTGTCGGGTGAAGTAAAGGTTTATGAGGAGCATGGAAGTGGCCTGGGCTGGTTAGTCGTGCCGCAGCATGCTGTTTAGTAGAGTATTACCTGTAACCGTGTAGTACACAACGTGATTGGTTTTTTTTTTTTTTTTGTTTTTTTTTTTTTTTTTGTTTTTTTTTATTAGGTACTTGAATAGTTTTAAAAGTCTCCTCCTTGGCAGGTTAAAGCTGGGGTATGTTCCCTCTCCTGGGGAACTGTAGTATTACATTCTGGCTATTCTAGGGATTGGCCATGTATCTAATGTGGTCTGAGAACAAAATTACTATAGCACTTCCCCTCTGAGACCCTCTGGTCATCACAGTCCATTAATATAAAAAAAACCTAGATGCAATAGTTACCCGTCCCAGAGTCCGAATGGGACAAAAAAATTCCAGATCCAAAGTACTAGTAACAGCAACTCACACAGGCGGATTTAGCAAAAATGGAACACTTTATTCCAGCATGACAATAGCTATTGGTGCCATGCTGGAATAAAGTGTTCGTTTTTTGCTAAATTCGCCTATGTGAGATGCAGTTACTAGTACTTTGGATCTGTATCTAACATGGTGATCGCTCCACTAGAGCAAAAATCACTAAAGCAGTCTCAAAGATTTATTCACATACACTAATGGGTTAAATGGAAATAATTTTTCATCTCAACTTTGTGATCGGGGGATCATCCTCTTATGTGGCACGTACCTTTTTGTAGTACCCAAATTTTCAGTGGATTTTAAAATTTTTAGCCTGTACAATGCCACAGGGAACGATCTTAAGGTGCATCTGCTAGTCGTAGTTTCAGCCTTTTGACTGTTAGGGTCCTATTAGACAGGCCGATGGGGGCCGATTGTAAATGAGCGACTATCTGCTAGATCGGTGCTCGTTTACTGGGACTATTAGGTTATACATTACCTGTCCAGGTTGCAGGGCTCCCCTTCCTCTTTGCTTCTCCCCAGGTCTGTGCGCTCCAGCTATAGTGGCCTGTCTCAGCTGGCAGGCCACTCAGCCAATCACTGGCCGCGGCGGTCACAGGCCACTCTGAAGTTGGAGCGTGCGGGACCTGGGGAAAAGTACAGAGAAAGAGGAGCCCTGCAACCTGGACAAGTGTCCTTTCCCAAGAAATGTTGGAATACCTCCTCGCTCCCCTTCCCATTTACTTTAAGTGAAAATTTTAATTTCTCTTATTCCCATCACAATTTTTCCTTTCATTGTCTGTTACTGCCCACCACTCTGCTCTAAAAGCTGTGGCCTTGCTGATATAGCATACATATTTTATACATGCACATATTGTGTGTACATTTAATCGTATGTTACTGAGCTTATCTGACACTATAGGATCCTATAGGCTGTAATAGTATGATACTGCTCGGAAGCGTGGCTGCTCTTAGCTCAGTCTGGACAGGGTAGTTCAGCATTTGGAGAGCTCCGGTAAGATCCCGTTGATCCATACATTTCTTTCCTATGTTTTAGTGTTGCAGATTTCAATGGCGCAGGGTGTTATTGTGGGAACGTTTCAGGTTGTTAAACACATTGTGGGTTACCACAATAAAGCCAAATCTTTTAAAAAAGTTTTACTCTGTATATTGTACCGTCTCTGCTTGTTGTAGCATATATATCGGTTTGAGCAGTTCTGTGACATTCTCCTATAAGATAATAGATTAGAGTTGTGGGGATCAGAGCGGACACTTCAGGCACAGTCTTTTCATTCTGTGCCATGTGTATTGTCCTTACACGTAGAGAACTAACCAATGTCGTTTTTTTTTTTTTTTTTTTTTTTGCGTTTACTGTAGATACTTTGAGAATATAATGTATGACATGTATTAACATTTTCAGTGCAGGTGCCACAATGTAACGCGTACACTTAATGCTGCTTCTAAATGTTCCTGAGCTTAAAATAAAGTTTCCTTGGTCTTTCACCATTTTGACTTCCTCGGAGTAAGCGATGCAACCAGCATCTCCTATTTAAAGCCGGATGGGTCTGCAGCAGAATCTCCTGCTCTGACAGCTGAGTCTTAGGCGGAATCTCGTCTGAGTGCCAGCTGACTTGGTTCCAGGCTAGGTGTTAATTACCGCGTCTCTCAAGGCTCTTGGGATTACTACTTAGAGATGTTCCACTATTTTGAATTGAAAACAATCAGCCAGAATCCTTGAGGTGGGACAGGTTCCGTGCACACATGGCAGCCGACATGTGCCGCTCTGCGTAGGTTTTGAAACGTTTTAAGCTGTAAATAGGTTCTCGACACCCATTAACTTTCCACTGACTAATGAAATACTCAGGGTAGTAATTTTAAACAATGGCTGGATTTAACACACACCTGTTCTGGTTTATTACTAATAAATATTGACTATTAATCTGTATTGATTACAATGCTGACTTTCCAAATGCAGAATGAAAAGAACACCTCCCTACCATAGTCAGTAAAAAAACAGTCATAAATCTTTCATACCACACTCATACACACACTTACTCATATACACTTACTCATATGTACACACACTTACTCATATGTACACTCTCACTCACTCATGTACACACTCACTTACTCATATGTACACACTCACGTGTGTGTGTGTGTGTGTATATATGTGTGTGTGTGTGTGTATATGTGTGTGTGTGTGTGTGTGTGTGTGTATGTATATATGTGTGTGTATGTATATATGTGTGTGTGTGTATATATATATATATATAGATATAGATTTATATAGATATAGATTTATATAGATATAGATTTATATAGATATAGATTTATATAGATATAGAGATTTATATAGATATAGAGATTTATATAGATATAGAGATTTATATAGATATAGAGATTTATATAGATATAGAGATTTATATAGATTTATATTTAGATATATATATATATATATATATATATATATATATATATATATATATATATATATATATATATATATATATTTATATTTTCGTGGAAATAATGTAATTGTGTTTAATTGGTTCCAGCAGCCATTAGTACAAATCACCTACAATACTTATTACATTGTATAGTGCCCAATATAACCACTACAGTACAGGACAGAACAGCACTATACTGTACATTATACACAAACATGCAACAAAACCAGCAATTATATTACAGTAGTCACTAACTCCTCACTCATCCTTTACTGTACAGATCTCTCCCCCCATCCCAGCATTGTAACAGATGGGAGATGGTGGTGCGCTGCCTGTACTACTACTGTACTGTATCTGCACTCCAGCAGTCTTATACAGTACTGTATGTGATGCCTCACCAGTGGTAAACTCTCCATGTACAATCCACCATCCACTCAAAAAGTTCGGATACTTCAAACGTTGCCAAAACCGCAATGTTTAACCTCTCGATGAGATCTTTATTAAGCACTGCTTGAAAAATCTCATTGCGATTTTGAAATGTTGCTGTTTGGGCAAATCACAAGGTTTTTTTTTTTGCCACTTCTGAGTGCCATGGTTTCTTTCGCATATAATATAAATGCATATATATATATATATATATATATATATATATATATATATATATATATATATATATATATATATATATATATATATAATTATAAAAACTTTTACTAGCATGTGTAAGTACCAATTGCATCTTAATAAGCTCTTGCTCCATCTAAGCCAATAATAAAACAAAAAACTTGAAAACAACAGTTACTGTTTGTAGAGTTTGTTCCTGAAGGGTCCTTGTTGCAGTTAAGTGCTTAGCATTTAGATTTGCCCACATCGGCCTGTCTAATAGGACCCTAAGGCTGAACGTCGTCATGCTTGCTGGTGTTGTACAAGTTGTGCAATGGATGAAATTTACCAACACTGGCAGAAAGATAATAGTGGATTTACCTCAATAGCCATTAAAATATGAAGTCTAGAATGCTTGCTTTTCTTACACTTTTAACTAGTGTTTTCAGGCAGACATGTCCTGAATCCTTATTTATTTGTTTTTTATTGGGTATAGGTCGTAAAGCAAGAAGCAAGTGATGCTGACAATGCATCTGCTCTGAAAGAGAGAACACAGCATGCGTCGGCTTCACGTCAAGTACGGGAAGGATCAAAGAGCCCGGATCTCATTATAGAGGCCCAGTTTGAGTGTGGCCTAGAAGAAGACTTCTGCAGTAGACTATCCTGTAATGCTGATGGTGGTAAGTGTGTGCTTGTCTCTACATAGAATGATACGCCTGCCTGGTTTTTGTGACAATAACTCTATTAATCTCTGAAATTCACACAAAGAGCGTTATGTCGGAGGCGTACTTTAGAACGATCTCATAATGCAAGTCTAAGAGGAAAGATGAAAAGAGGAAAGGCTACACTTCGCCATGATTTGCAAAAAATCAGTTTTTTTTTTTTATGGCAATTTTGCACAAATCAGGACATCATGACATTATCTGTCCTGTACTATGAACGCCAGGCTAGTGCCGCCATAGTTACAGCGGGGTGGGGGGGCCCAGGCTTGATGAACAGCCCGGGGCCTATGGTAAAGTTAATCCGCCCCTGGTAGGATATGTAGCTATTAGGGTGCTATTAGACATCCTGATCATGTAAACGAGCACCAAGCTAGCCTAGAGTGTTTACTGCAATCTGGGGTCTAGTGGCATGCTCGCCTCCTGTATTACAATCGCAAAGGTGCGATCCATGCTTCTGGTCAGGCCGGGGGTTAGCGCTGGTATTGGGGTGATCCCTACTCGGCACTCTATTACTATGGGCTCCAGCAGCCCATAGTAATCAAGCAGATCAATGCAGTACATATGTACTGCATTGACCTCTGAGAGATTAGTGCAGTTATAATAGAAGTCCCCCAGGGTGACTTCAAGTTACAAAAGTTTATTTTTTAATCAGTAAAAAATCCAATCCCCCACCCTTTCCAATTTTATAAATGTATTTGCTATAGTCACGTCTGTAATTGCCAAAACTAGCGGTTTTAACTTTTTTTTTCACAGAATATTTATTGAAAAATTGTCTGTCATTGCAAAGTACAGTTGGTTGCGAAATATAAGGGCTCATATGGGTCTGTAGGTGAAAAATGCAAGTGCTATGGCCTTTTAAACACAAGGACAAAAGTGCACAAGCTAAAACTTGCCTGGGAGGGAAGGGGTCAGGGTAGGTTCACGCTACAGAACCCACGCGGTGAATTTCTGGCGGATTCCGTGACTTGTATCAGTTTGTGGTGGCGCGCCTATCCGCCGGCTCCATAGACACCATTCTTTGGCTGGGCCGAATCCATGTTCCGCCGAAAGAAAGGACATGGCTATTTTGGTGAAATCCGCCTGCCTATAGAATGGTGTCTATGGAGCTGGCGGAAATGCTCGCCGCAGCGAACTGGTATGAGCCATGGAATCTGCCGGAACTTCTCCGTGCGGGTTCCATAGTGTGAACATACCCTACAACCTAAAGGTAGAGCTTCACTCTTGAATGCAGCAATGTGGCGGACCCTGTAGCGTCTATTTGTAGATGTTGCGTTTGTATAGGCCTGATGAGACAAGGGTCATGGATTCACAAAGCTGCTCAGACTCCCAGAACCCCCCCCCCCCCCCCCCCCAAGTCACAGTGTATAACATCACTTTCCATCCTGCCGCGCAGATGTGATTTTTAAATTGAACATGGACCTTTTTTCCTGCTATTACGGAAGCCCACAAACACTCAATCTCCTTGCAGATCAACTTTCAGTAAAAGGGAGTTTAATCTCCTTTTCGTCAGAAGTCCAATACATAAAGATGGGTCTTGGAAAGCTGACTTTGCAGCGCCTGCTAATTTGCTGTACTCTGATAGATGACTCTAGCATAAGACAGAATGTGGTTTCTTAAAATGAAGAAAACTAAAATCCTGGTTGACTTTTTGCAACTTGTTTAAAAAAAAAAAATCTGAAAGGTCGCTGTACTTACAATTCTAGTGGCGTTTTACTAACTATTTGAACAAAGCGAGACCTAATCACATAAAAGGTTTAAAAAAACAGACCTGTTAAGTAACTTCAATCAGTCACTCCTGCGCTTTAAAGGAAAACAGCATACAAATCTTCTGATCGTTCCCCCAGCTCCTTTTATTCAGCTCTGTCTTACTGTTTTTAAGAAATATTTAATCTGGTGAAAATATGGAAGTCTGCTCATTTGGAACAGTCGTGCATTCTGTGACTACTAAAGGGCAGAATTTTATATAAAAAATTCTCATGGCTTGAGCACCCCTTTTAATGACAGACATCAGTGATCACACTGGTGTCCACCATTAACCACTTAAGCTCTTGGCATTTTCCATGTTGGCCAGACACCCTACTCCTTTTATGTCCAGTTAGCGACCCTGGGGGGACTCTAAAACATCCGGCCATAACTTCTGTAAGGTGGCAGGGCAGAAAATGACAATCATGCATTGCGTACCTCTCCCGACGATGCGCTGCCTGACCGACCTTGGGAAATTTTTTTTTTATGATGCTCATTCTAGCTAATGGCCAGCCCACTCAGCCAATCTGTGACTGCAGTGGTGTACATTCCAGTCACTGACTGGCAGAGCGGGCTGTCAATCAGCTGGGTCGTGATGTCTGCTGGGATGATGATCCTGGGGTCCCAGAGCCATGCTTGAGAGGTACGGGGAGTATTTATTATATCTGTCCCCGTGCCCCTGCTGTTTGGGGAAAAAAATGCTTGTGGCCAGAATTCCCCCTTTAAATGTTAATCCCCTATAAAAGCCCCTTCCCCCCAAAAAAGTTTAAAAATAAAATAAAAATGTAAAAGAGCAAAAATAAAATTCTGCATTTTGGTATAGCTTGTCAAATTCCCCTTAATCCCAGTAATAGAATATATATAATTTGCTAATAACCAGATCGCTTTTGTATAACAAATGTGGAAAGATTTGCTGTGAGTGTATGGGTATTCATTGCACATCTGTTCACCGCTGAGGTCTTGTCCTTGCACTACATACAGCTGGTGTAGTCACAAGTTACAGCCAAGCACAATTGCTCCAGGTTACTAGTCACATCCACGTAACCATCCTATACATCTTAATTATCCCTGGCGTTTCTTTGGAAAAGCTCGTCCAGAAGCTTTTCTCTTTGGATCACTTATATATCCTGTGCTCATGTCAGCCTGAACTCTTGGTTTTGGCAAAGTATTCAGGGTGGAAGCTTCTCGGCCAGAATCTGGGCCTCCCAGCAAATCCCGACTTTCAGGTATTTGTCTCTTCATGTTACAATAAATTATGAGATTGTGATATCTTTAGAAAAGTCAAAGGGGGAAAAGCTCCTTGAATCGCAGTTTCCCCTGCACTGAATAGTATCTAAAGCACTTGTACATAAATCTGACTTTTGAAGTAACTCTATTCACTTTAGTATTACAAGGAAACATTAAAACTTCAGCGCATTAAAAGATTTGTAATTTATTTACAATTGAAAGTCTGGTACAGAGCGCCCATACGCTGTTTCTGCATGGATCCTGTTCTGAGTGATCTTTATTTATTTATTTTATTTTTTATTTTTATTTTTTTGTCAATTTTCGGTGGACTACCTTTAAGCGTCTGCTTGGGTAAATGTTTATTTACCCAAGCAGACTCTTAAAGGAGTTCCACCGAGAATCTTAAAGTATTGTATTGCCCCCCAAAAGTTGTACAAATCCCAAATATACACTTATTATGGGAAATGCTTTTTTTTCCCCTGCACTTACTACTGCATCAAGGCCTCACTTCCTGGATAACATGATGATGTCACAGCCCGGCTCCCAGAGCTGTGCGGGCTGTGGCTGCTGCAGAGGATGATGGCAGGGGGACACTGAGGGACACAGGGCACTGGAGGGACACTGAGCATCCCTCTGCCATCATCCTCTGCAGCTCTGGGAGCCGGGAAGTGACATCACCATGTTATCCAGGAAGTGACATCACCATGTTATCCAGGAAGTGACATCACCATGTTATCCAGGAAGTGACATCACCATGTTATCCAGGAAGTGACATCACCATGTTATCCAGGAAGTGACATCACCATGTTATCCAGGAAGTGACATCACCATGTTATCCAGGAAGTGACATCACCATGTTATCCAGGAAGTGACATCACCATGTTATCCAGGAAGTGACATCACCATGTTATCCAGGAAGTGACATCACCATGTTATCCAGGAAGTGACATCACCATGTTATCCAGGAAGTGACATCACCATGTTATCCAGGAAGTGACATCACCATGTTATCCAGGAAGTGACATCACCATGTTATCCAGGAAGTGACATCACCATGTTATCCAGGAAGTGACATCACCATGTTATCCAGGAAGTGACATTTTATCCAGGAGTAAGTGCAGGAAAAAAAAGCACTTTTTTTTATGTGCGTTTCCCATAAGTGTATATTAGGGATTTGTATAACTTTTGGGGGGTAATACAGTACTTTAATAAAAATTTTCGCCAGACTTTTCCTTTAATGCAAAAAAAGAAACCTGCATATAGAACTTTCATCCCCGTATACAAAGTGTAACCCTAATCAAGAATAGTAATTACCTCTGCCTAATATATAGTCACTTTCGGAGAAGTGTAAGGGCATGTACTATTTCAGTAGCGTGGAATCTCATGTGGTTCAGTTTGTTTCAGTGAAGATTTTCCACACTGAAGTTTTTTTCTGTGTCTTGGCTTCCCCCCCCCCCCCCCCCTCTCATTGTTTTCCAATCAATAGCAAAATTAAAGGTTCCCTTTTTTTTTTTTTTTTTTTTTTGCCCCATATGAATGCATTACAACAGGTTTGTTGTTGAACTGAAGTTAAAGCTCCTCAAAGGGGTACTTTTTCTTGGTTTTTGAAAGCTATATACACTTGTAATTTTCATGTATTTAAAAAAAGTCCATTTTTCCAGTACTGATCAGCGTGTGTGTGTGTTGTCAGTTCTCTGCTGCCACCTCTGTCCATGTCAGGAACTGTCCAGAGCAGGAGAGATTTTCTATAAGGATTTGCTACTGCTTTGGACAGTTCCTGACATGGACAGAGGTGGCAGCAGAGAGCACTGTCAGACTGGAAAGAATACACCACTTCCTGCAGGACATACAGCAGCTAATAAGTACTGGAAGACTGGAGATTTTAAAAAAGGAAATTACAAGTTGATTTGAAACAGTTTTTCACTGGAGTACCCCTTTAAGAGTGCTATACATAATGGCAGTATAATAACCTAAACTAATGCATTTTACAGTAGCATAAGAGCGCAAGCTACAAAGTGAGTTAGAAATGTGCAACTCTAATTTCCCAGCGTTTCCATCCAGAGTCATACAGTATATAGAGTTCTGAGGCTTGGTTGACGGGTGACCCCTAATGTTTTACAAGCGTACTCTCGTTAATCAGTTGCTTTTTTACCCTTCCCAGAAATCCAAGCACGTTGGGTGGCTTCCAGTTTACATTGTGATGGGATATAGTGGAAAATGACATTTTGTGTTGTGCTACATGTGTAAGTCTGTAAATGCTGAGGATGTGCTGCAGCCTTCCCGGAGTTACAATATTTGACAGATCAGATATCCATTTATTGTAAGCATCCTGTGCTCGCTGGGGCAGATTACATAATTTCCTCTAAGTTTCTCTGGTAAAGCCCCTTTGGGTTCGTTCGTTCTCCGTCCTGCCTGTTGCTTCTGTGTCTGTAATAAATTAATTTTCGTAGATCTGGAAGGACTCCAGCAGAGATGGTATATACACAATGCAGGAACAATGAAGTGGCCGCACCTTGGGCAGCATGCCACCTAGGAAACGCAGAGGTGCCAGGGGGGTATGGGATTGCCCAATTACGGATGGCCTCATACCACACAGACATAATAGGTCGTCAGCTGCCAGATAACAGCCCCAGGCACACCTTCTACCAGAACAAACGTGTTTGGCTGCGGCTGGCAAACGTGTCTGTTCGTAGGGCTGTGTTACACTGTGTTTCTACTTTATACATCTATCAGTGTTTAAGTGTGTGTTCAAATCAGTAGTAGAATGTTATAATTACAGTTTCCGCTTTACATATATTAGATTATTCCACTTAGCCTTTCACTTCTAAAAGGTCAGGAGATCACTATACGCAATAGTATGGTATAAGCTGCCAGAATCAAAGTACACTATAAAAAGAAGGGTGGTGCTTTTAATACACTACGATTGCACAGAACAAAAGAACTTTTGTTTAAAAATAAACTGTATTGATCTTGTTAGTTTGTGATTAGCTAATATTGATGCGACTCGGCTGTACCTTCTAATATTTGTGGATGAAGCATATCCGCTCTTGGATAATTAGCCTTTAGAGTTGTAAGACTGATACTATTGTTTCTGACCTCTTCCATACCGCTCCTTTTGTTTCATAGGATAGCTTTAGGTGTAAAAAAAAATTAATAATAAAAAAAAAAAAAAAAATTCCATTCCGTATAAGACTACCCATCTTCCCATAAGAATAAAAATTCTCACACCAAATAAAAATTAATTTAAAAAGAAAATCCAACAGTAGTGACATCTGAGAAGGAGGGGCAGTAATAACGGTAGGATACAGGAGCAGCCAGACAGATAAGAGGTGTCTTTTTTTTTTTTTTTCTAGGCACAGCTTTGGAAAAACACGGCCACTTTCTTCCAGAGCCGGCACCGCTTTTGTCTCAAGGTCAGGTGTGGTGTGCAATGAAGCTCCATTCACTTCAATGGAACAAAGTTACAAAACCTGCGACCAAACTGGCGGCAAAAATGGTTCTTTCTCTGGAAGAAAGTAGTTATGTTTCTCTGAATAATTCCTAAAAAGCCAATTTTGGGGGGGGGGGGGGGGGGGGGGAGAAACACCACCTCAAACTCTGTACAAAATAACAGTAATTTCCCCACTGTGTCAAGGTACTTCATTAGAACATACCCTTTAAAACCTGTTCATACAATTATGTAAATTCCCACTTCCACTTTGACGCTGTGAAACCACGAAAAAAAAATTGACATGTTACTACTTTTCTGTGCAGTTAGGCTCTAGAGCCGGAATGGGGAACCTTCAGCCGTTACAAAACTACAGTTTCCATCATGCCTGGAGAGCTAAAGCTTTGGCTGACCAAGCTTGATGGGAATTGTAGTTTTGCAGCAGCTGGAAGGAAGACCGATGCTTCCCCATCCCTGCTCTAGAGCTCTCGTTAAAGTCCATGGGAGCTTCAGGCATCCGCAGACTGACTGTTGCTCAGAGTATGGTTTGGTGCATCTTGGCACGCAGGGTTTTGGTTTGCCAATGTACACGTGCCCTTAGACTTTGTGTGGGCCCTCGAAATAACCTGCAGTGGTTTCACCCCCTAATTTCATATTCTCTAGTGTGGAAATGTTTAGTGACTGTGTTCATGTCTCCTTTCTCTTTGAATGTTATGCATGCATGATCCGTGAGGCTCCGGTAGGCCTGGCAGCCATGTTTTGAAAGGCTTCTTTCCAGTACTGAAAAACACAATGGCGGGGTTTGGAAATCTTTAAGCACTACTTGTAAAAGAGCTAAGGTTAAGTGTGTAATGTTGTCTTTATCTATTAAAAAGCTTATACAGGAGAGGCTGTTTTTCCCAAACTCTGCCGTAACCCGATAGAGATGAGTTCAGATGATTCTATGACTACAAAGGTAGTTTACACCATTTGGCAGAGAAGTCCCGAGTCTTACTAAGTGTCTGGCTCTCTAGTGGAACATGTGAATTCATTTGATGAGCTTTGTTTTGAAGGAGGTGTAGCCCCATTCGGATGCTTACTTTGGCTTCATGGATTAGATAGTGTAAGGACATGGCCTTTGCTTTGCCTCAGTCATCGAACATGGCTAAGAGCTTTTGAAATCAATGGACATATTACAGATATTTGTACTGCGTTGTATATGTTGTAATGTAACTTGTGTTCTACTTTCTTCACATTTTTTTTTAGTCTTTATAATTTTAAGTGATACTATACAACTTACGGCAATTCCATTCTCATGGTGCTTTATTTCCTGCAGTGTTGGTCTACCTGTATAAAAACTGTTTAAAGGAGTATTTCGGCTTCGATGCTTTCTTTTTAAAGTGATAGTCTCCCCCTCCCCCCCCCCCCCCACGCCTCCCTTTCCATATCAGGAGTTCAGCACCTTCTTAAAGAGGTACTCCAGACTGGTGTTTTTATTGTACGGCCGGGGAAGGGGTGGAAATAGAGGCAGTCAGTTACCTCGCCGGGTCCCGGATCGCACCGCCCCATTCTCTCGTCCGGCAGCCGCTTCCTGCCTTGAGACATGACTTCTCAAGGCAGCTCAGCAGTGGTAGTGGAGTGCTGCCTCGGCTGCTGAATAGCTGAGCTGCCTTGAGACGTCACGTATCAAGCCGCAGCGGGACCGGAGACCGTGGCGGCACGATCTGGAAACCAGGGAGGTAAGTGACCAGCGGCCTCTTTCCACCTCTTCCCCAGCCGTACAAGAAAAATAACCCCAGCCCGGAGTACCCCTTTAAGCTTATATTCTGGACACTTCATTTCTTACCGTATAAAGGATTTTTTGATGGACTCTGCCCAAAAATGCATGTTATCGTTTGTGGACAGTGCCATATGGGTAGGGATTTACTGTCATCGTGCCCCATCTCCCAACCTACATAGGCGCCATAAGCCCTGCCCCTCATGACATAATTGCTGCACAGGCCCTGCCCCCTTCATGACCTCAACGGAACATCTCAACCGAACGTTTAGTGAACTTACAGAAATCCTCCAACTAGACAGTTTTGATGTCAAAGGGGGTGGGGCTTATAATGCTGATGTAGAAGGGGAGATGGGGCATGATGGCAGTAAAGCCCAACCCAGATGGCACTGTCCACCATCGATAACATGCCTCTTTTGAGGGGAGAGACCACCAAGGAATCATTTATACAGGTAAGATATGTAATATCCAGAATAGAAGCTCAAGAAGGTCCTGATATGGAAAGAGATATTGTCTCTTCAAAGTGTGACCTACTTTTGAGAATCTTTTATTTAAATATAAATTCTTCAATACAGTACAGAGTGATTTTAGGTAATTTTTTTTTACTTTCAATACAGAAATTAAAGAAAAGCCGAAAAAAGAGAAAGTAAACAAAGTTAATTCTAATCCAACGCACCAGAGCCAAAAAGATGATGGGCTTCAGAAAACTGCAAAGGTAAGGGGTTCATGTAAGGACTGAGTGACTCCACCCGTAGGACCTTTGACAGATGCAATGAGGTCGCATTTAAGTTTAAAAAAATGAATTAGGCTTGTAATGGAATTACATAATTTGTAGGATGGGCAAAGGCACTGGACCTAAAGAGACGATCAGCTGATCGTTGTCATTGGCTGATCGTTGTCTCAATTACAAAAAAAGCGATAATATATCGCTCCGTGTAATAGAGGCCTTAGAGTATGCAGCACTGGTTAGGATCATCCATCTGGAGATTATAGTCTGGAATGGCTTTAAATGTGAAGATCTGAAGCAAATGCTTGATTGTATTTGCTGTCATGGCATTAAATGTTACAGTTGTGATGCTAGGAATCGGTAATACTACCCCTCCGGTTTCAATTGGGGGAGGAGGGGGGGGTGGGCTGATTGTAACTATATCCCTGCACCAGTGGCCCATGCCGGACTGATTCACCAGATCTATAAACAGTAGGTCATTGGAAGGCTGCTGTGCATAGACATATTGACCATGGATGCTCTTCTGTGCCTTACCCATGCCCTGCTGTCTTATCGGGCGAGCGTGACGTAGATCTTTTTATGTCTTATTGTTTTTATAATAGGTTGTTTACATATTGGAGAAAAAACATTCCCGAGCTGCCACCGGCTTCATTAAACCATTGAATGACAAGAATGGGGATCTTGCCAAAAAGTTTGCCCTGTTTTCACCCGTTGACCATCGGCTCCCGCGGATATATGTCCCCCTCGCAGACTGCCCTGCAGAATTCTTAATCCGACCTCAAGATTTTGCAAGCACGCTTTTCATATGCCGTATTACTGACTGGAGAGCGGACAGCAATTTTGCTGAAGGGTAAGAGCGTCTTCATGTACTTAACAAAAATTAATGGTTCTATGTGTTTAATGGTTACATTGGTATATTTTTTTGATTTATTTTACTTATCGAGAGGTTGTTACTTTCTAATTAGGTTAACCCTGTTTGACTTTTTTTTTTAACCCCTAGACGACCCTGGACGTAGGGTTACGTCATGGAAGTCTGTCCCCAGACGACCCATGACGTAACCTTACGTCATGGGTGTTATTCCCGCTATGAAGCGCGCTCCGGAGCGGAGCGTGCTTCATAGGAGGTGGGGGCCGGCTGCAGTGAGCAGCCGGGACCTCACCGGTAATGACACGCTGCAGCGATCGCGCTGCCGCGTGTCATTAACCCCTTAAACGCCGCGATCGCGGCGCGACCGCAGCGTTTAAGTGTAAGTGACGGGGGGAGTCCCCTGTCACTTACTGATCGGGACCCCCGCAGTGTGACTGCGGGGGTCCCGATCGTTGAAACGGACTGCTGGAGGTCTCTTACCTGCCTCCATGCGGTCCGATCGGCGATCTGCTACACTGAGCCTGCACAGGCAGGCTCAATGAGCAGATCGCCGATAACACTGATCAATGCTATGCCTATGGCATAGCATTCATCAGTGTATAAATCAAAGTACTGTATGTACAAGTCCCCCAAAGGGACTTCAAAAGTGTAAAAAAAAAAAAAGTTCAAAACACTATTACACTACCCCAAAACCCCTCCCCCAATAAAAGTCTAAATCACCCCCCTTTCCCATAATATAAATAAAACATATAAAAATGAATAAATAGATAAAGATAAAATATACCATAGCGTGCGTAATTGTCCGATCTATTAAAATATAACAAGCGTCATTGCGACCGGTAAACGGCGTACACGAAAAGAGGGGAAAAGTGCGCAGATTACCGATTTTTTTATGTTACATTATATATTAAAAAAAATCAATAAAAAGTGATCAAAACGTCTGATCTTCACAAATATGGTATTAATAAAAACTAGAGATCATGGCGGAAAAAATGACACCCCATACAGCCCCATAGGTGAAAAAATAAAACCGTTATAAGCGTCACAATAGGCCCATTTTATTAATATTTAATTGCCAAAAAAAAGGATTTCATAAAAAAAAAATATATATAACATTAGAGAATCTGTGTAACCTGCATACGGTTGTGTTCGGACTGACCTATAGAATAATAGTGTCATGTCGCTGTTACCATATAGTGCATTACGTAGACACAGGGACCCCCCAAACGTTACCATATTGCATTCTTTCTTACGATTTCACCTATTTATATCTTCATAAATAATATATTTGGAATTCCATCATACATGTTATGGTAAAATGAATGACGCCATTACACAGTACAACTATTCCTGTAAAAAACAAGCACTTACATGGCTTGTAGATAGAAAACTGAGAGTGCTGGAGCTCTTAGAAGGGGAGGAGGGAAAAACGAAAGCACTAAGATCAAAATTTGCGCGGTCCACTGGGTCATTTTGGGCCTGGTCCTCAAAGGGTTAATCCTATAACAATACACTAATCCCTCAGTAGCTGGTAGAAGTACAGAAATAAAGATTTTAACATTAGCTTTAAGGACTAGAGATGAGCCCAACTTGTACATGCTCGAGGCCGATTGTTCTGCATTTTAATTACAGTGGCTGAAGAAGTTAGATGCGGCCCTTGGGAATCCTTGAAAACTTGAATACAGCTATAGGCCATGTTCACACAGTGTTTATTTTTAAACAAGAACGTCCGTTCTTGCCTTAAAATGTATTGCATTGAACCCTATGGGAACAATAAGCGACTTTTGGTACGGCCGCGTAAATTGACAAGTCAATCATTTCCAGTTGCGTGCAGAATGGCCATTCTGCTCTGTGGACACTATGGCCGTTATGGTGGCCGTACATTGCATAGAGTTCAACGGTTAACTGGATTGCTTGCACCACCCAAATGTGCCCGGGAAACAAGTAGAAATAAAATGATGTGAACATGGCTCTAGGCTGTATCCAATTTCGCAGCCACTGGTATTCAACGTTCAGATTTATGCATGCTTGAGATGTGCATATCCTGTCCCATGTGCTTTCCCTATGTGCATTATGAAAGGAAGTCTGGCCGAGAAGTAAAAAATCATTATGGGTGGGGGAAATAAGTCACCTGTCCCATTGCCCGCACAGAGTTGTTAGCCACTTTTGGATCCCACTGGCTGTCTTCTGAACTCCCCACCGGCTATGTGATGCGGCCTGTGCGTGGGTTTGGGGACCGATAAGCATATTGGCTTTTCAGTTCCACCCCTGGTGGATTTCTCCGTTAATACATATTTCCGTACTCCACCAAATATTGAACTTACACCTGAGACTGGTCATCTGGAGTCTGGAGCAGTCTCCCTTCATCCTGTTTGTTAGATTATTGCAACCTAACGAGAACTTTTGGTGCTGTTGCGACTTCATTTATCTGTGCAAAAAAAAATGTTTGCTCATGATGATTTTTTAAGGAAAAAAAATTATTATATATATTAAAAGTTATATAGATGTGTCTATACAATGTATTACCGTATCTGTACAGTTCTGTCACACTGGTAGCTGAGGAAGTGAAGAAAAATGGCCCCTGTGCCAATTCATTCTCCTGCTTCCGCTGCTCTCCCACCTTAGACAAGTATTCCATGCCTCTGTATACATGGTCTCCTGCTCCTTCTGCTCTCCCACCTTAGGGGACAAATCTTCCATGCCTCTGTATCACATTGTGTGTTTGCTGCGCACAGGCTGATGATGCAGACAGGGGGCAGGGCGTGATGTCATAGGAGGCATAGCTGGATTCCCCAATCCCCTAAATGACTCGCCATCTCTGACCGGCAAGAAGCAGCTGCTGCAAGGACTGTGGACTGTGATGAACAGCTGAGGGAAAGCATTGCATTCTGGAACCAGTACTGCATTGTGGGAACTGCTGAACCAGGAAGTAAACAAACACAATACAGAACCAAACCCACCAAAACAAATTGATTTTTTTTGTAGTTTCAAAACTGGGATAGATAAGTGATGCGTTACGCTTCTGCAGAAGTTTTTTTTTTTTTTTTTTTTAACCTCTACCTGGAGTTCCCCTTTAAGCATCACCTGCGTTTTGCACATGGAATACCCAGTGAAGGGACCTGTATTGCAGCCAAGTACATAGACTAGTTCAGGGGCTCTTTGTTCTGAGAACAAGGAGAAAATAAGTGTAACCCTGCACAATCGGCCAATTGGAAGGAAAAAAGCCTTGTGATCCTAAAGAAAGGCCGACCTGCTTGTCACAGCTGCACTGAGAATCTGAGAAGAGAGGAAAGAATAATAATTACCATGATGATTAGGAAAAGTAAGTGGATCCGACGCGCATGTAATTGCTGGGTTAAAGGTTGCTCAGAGGAAGCACCTTGGGTGCGGCTAATAAACCTTAGAAAACATCAGTAAAACCCAGAAAAAATCACGATTTGCTCAAATCACAAGAGGGATTCGTGGCTTCTCTACCGGCTGGTTCACTGGAAGTTTGAGGCGCTGAACAGGCATCATTGTGAATGAAGCACCATGAGCAAATTGTGCATACAAATGTAAATGTTCCTTTTTAGTGTTCAAAAATCAATATATATTTGTCAATGTCCCTTAAAAAAAAATAGTATTTTATGCAGATGTATGAAGAATTTGTTTGGTTGCAGTCTGGGTGTTCAGCCTCCTACTGATTATTATGTTGAAGGGGCGATCCGGCAAAAATCTTTCAAATAAACTGCTTCCACAAAATTATATAGACTTGTAATTTGCTTCTATTTAAAAATCTCAAGTTTTCCAGTACTTATTAGCTGCTGTATGTCCTGCAGGAAGTGGTGTATTCTTTCCAGTTGGACAGTGCTCTCTGCTGCCACCTCTGTCCAGATCAGGAACTGTCCAAATTGGTAGCAAATCCCCATAGAAACCCCCCCTGCTCTGGACAGTTCCTGGCATGGACAGAGGTGGCAGCAGAGAGCACTGTCAGACTGGGAGGAATACACCACTTTCTGCAGGACATACAGCAGCAGAGAAGTATGGGAAGACAAAGATTTTTATTTAGAAAAAGCAAATCTGTATAACTTTCTGCGACCAGTTGATTTGAAAAAAATTATATATTTTTGCCGGAGTACCCCTTAAGCTTTCCTCTCCCATCTCACTGCAGGGGATCAGCTGTATTGTCAGTTTATGGAGCACTACTGCAAGAAGATGGAAAAAGGCAGCGAGCAAAATGCTCAGTTGCACGCTTCTTCCAGCTGTATTGATGGGGGTCTAAACATAGAGCCCCCAATAAATTAAAAACTTTTGGTATATTTTTTTTCACATTGGCATGAACAACTTTTGTCAAACGAAAGTAAACATAAGAATATACAGTATATTACATTAGCCGTCCATGCGATATATTTGTTTGCACTTAAAAATCAGTTAATGCCACTTCTACAATCACTTTGGAATTGGTCCATTGAGTTCTTCTGTATCGGAAGCCTTTGGGAGCCTTTCTAATTTCTCGTTTTTAATATAGAAATTCGCTTTATTACCGTCTGTAGACTCGTTCTCATTTTGTAGTGATTCATCTTGTTGCCCTCACAAACACAATGTGGACGGCTGGGAGTCTTTAACGGCAACCAATCTCACGTTTTTACAAGTAGTAGTACTTCAACCGGGTAAAGAGGGAACTTTTATTGCTGTTACTTAAATGCTATTTCTGTAGAAGCAGGAGCTTGTAGATACGTAAATATGCTAAAACAGTATAAAAATGCAAGTGCAGAAATCCAAGTTTGTTTTTTTTTTTCACTTTTTTTCTGAAGGTTATTTCTATTCCATTTATCTTTTTCTCTATAAAAGAAACTAGCTGACTTGTGGCCCTCAGTTAAAGCCAAGCCTGCAATGCTATATTGTGGCTTATGTCATCCATTAAAAAGTTATACTTTTTTTTAAATGTATTTACTTTTATATAAATTTGGGTTCTCAATTCCAATCACAGTGAATTGTGTGTGAGGTCTTTTTTTAAAGGGGATATCTAGCACTACAAAACATGGCCACTTTCTCCCCGCTCGTCTCCAGTTCAGGTGTGGTTTGCAATTAATCTTGATTCACTTCAATGGAAGTGAGTTTGAACCCCCCCCCCCCCCCCCCCCCCCCCAAAAAAAATAAAATCTGGAGACAAGAGAAGGGGAAACGTCACAACCCAGGTCCTCACTACAGTCGCCTCCCTCCCCCCCCCGACTCTGCAGCAAGTAATTTGCCATGGCTGCCACTACTATGATCTCAGAAGTGGGGAGTTCTATTAGGAGACTCCCTCTTGTCACTGCCAGCAACAGATCGACCTTTACCAGGGTAACCCCTTTTAATATATTATCTCGCTGCTGAAAATGGGAAAAAAGCTTAGAAAAATCATAAAGATTGGCAAAATGCTGTTTGACAACTGCCTTAAAGCGTAACTGTCATTTCAGGGCCATTTTTTTTTTTAAAAACATTAAATATCAACAGTTCAAGCGATTTTAAATAACTCTGTAATAGGTTTTATAAACCAAAAGAGTTTCCTTCTGGACTGAAAAAGCAATCTCCCAGCCTCCCCCCCTCACATCAGAAGCAGCAGGATTTCTGTCTCCATTATGTGGCTATGGAGAGGGGAGGGGCTGTTAGGAGTGAGTGAGCACGGAGCAGTCCTGCACAGCACAACACCCTGCAATCTTCTCAGTAAGTTCATAGATAAGCACTGACCTTTCTGACCCCAGAATCCTGCCCTTTCTGACCCCAGAATCCTGCATTTTAGGTGCCCAGACAGTCTACAAACAGCTGACCTTCATGTCACCTCTTCCTGCTCCCTCATCTCCCCCAGCCCCTCCCCCCTCCATAAAGATAGAATGGAGAGAGCAGAACCCGTCTTCACTGGCTTCTCTGTAATGAAGACTTGTGGAGGCTGGGAGATTGCTTCTTGAGTACAGAAGGACGCTTTTTTGGCTGATAAAACCTATTACAGAGTTTCTTAAAATCGCTTATACTACTGATTTCTGCAATAAAAAAAAGACAGTTACGCTTTAAGGAAAAAAAAATACCCAGAGCTGAAAGCTCTGGGTCTTTTACAGGGTCCTGCAGTGTTGGGGTCCAATTAGATGAGCTAGAGTGGCACTCGTTTACTGAGCAATTAGACAGGCCGGCTATCAGGCAGCAAGGCCTGCACGGACATCTTTGGCAATGTCCAAGCAGCCCTTACCATTCATATAAAATAGAGTAATAACTCTCCTTACCACATTCTCTGGTGTCTGCAACTCTGCCTTTCCTGCACTGACAGGCCACTCAGACCATGGCCTGTCTCTGTGACTGGCTGAGCGTCCGGCGGCCTGTCAGTGCAGAGCTGCAGACACCAGGGAAGGGGTAAGGTGAGTTATTACTTTTATTTTTCTATACTACATTCAGCTGTTAGCCTAAAGAGACGATCATCGGCTGATCATTCTCTATTACACGAACCGATAATTAGCCAATTATCGCTCCATGTAATGGGGCCCTCAGGGTATGTTCCCACTATGAAAGAGTGCAGAGTTCATGCCGTGGACTCCGAATTCCTGTCCGTCCCATTGATTCAATAGGATTTCTTCCGATCATTCCGCCATCTTCTCAAAGAATTGATATGTCGCAGATGGCAGAGTGCACGTTAGGCATCCTAGTTTTTGTATTAACATTGATATTCTCTGAAAGGAAAAGAGAGCAAAAATCCTGCAGGGGTATGTAAACTTTTGATCACAAAAGTGTGTATATATGTAAAAAAAAAATTAAATATATATAATTTTTTTTTTTTTATTCTAAATACTGCAACAGAAAAATGTAGGCTTTATGCTATAGCTGACTGCCAGTGAAAGTATACATACTGTAACACCAGCTTGATATAATAAGAATAGAATATCTTCGATTGTATTTAGAAATGTCTGGTTCCAAGTTCTGACACTGAGGACAATTTTCTTTATAGGTTTAGAAGTTAAATATAAACCTCCAATTTCTTGAATTGTCCTTCAGCACAGACTCTCGCTCTTTCCATGAAACAGGACTTGGCTCGGTGTTTCCTTTTTCAGTCTTAATCCACTAACTCTATTAGATTCATAAGTTTATGGCAGGCGAGCTAATGGAGCTGAAATCCTTGAGGTGGCCGCTCTCAAAATAACCTGTTGGGGTATAATTTTGCTTGTCTAGTCTAGCATAAAGATTTGAGCCTAATTTGTTTAGCCATACGATACAGCAGATCATTCTAAACAAACTGGTATTTGTGGAACATATGACATATTGGTAGAAGTGTACTAGGGAAAAATCTTATATTTGATAGACCTGGGTGAGGCCATAGAGAACTAGATCATGACATACAGATCCCCTCTCACGCCTGTAATTTCCTTGACAAGCTTTTGTTTGGGCAGGAATGTTATGTTTTACTGCAAGAACGTTAAGAAGGGATGAAATCACATATCAGCCGTATCCTACAAGCCCATGACAAACTTTATGTAAACTGCTGACACGCTGTCCAGGTTTTTTTTTTTTTTTTCTTTTTGAAAACCTGAGACTTGACAAAGACATGAGATGAATAAGTCTCGACTAGTCCCATCAGCCTTATACACTTGTGCACTCCACTTGATCCCTCCTAGAATAACACTTTATGTTTATGTAACTCGTTTCAGCAACATATCTCTTTTCAATTACGCTCCTGAAATGTTCATCATCCATCCAGTGATGAAAGGGGAGAGTAAAAAGTGGTTACTATTCGTTTAAACTGGTACAATAGGATTAGCAATTTGTAAGTGCAAAACTGCACATTTGTAGCAGATTTCAGATCCCATGCAAAATGCACAAGTATTAAGGGGGTCTTCCAGTTTTATGGAATTGAAGTTTAATTACTGTATAATGATAAAGATGTTGCAATACAACTTGGATTTTAGTTTAAAGGGAATCTGTTACTAGGTTTTTGCTGCCTCAAATGTGGACAGCATAAACTAGTGATAGAAATGCTGAACCGATCGTTGTATTACTTCATTCTGTTCAGCCGTTCTCCTAATATGCAGGAGAATAGGATTCTTGCCACACCCCTCCCCGCCCTCCAGCTGCTCATTGACAGATGACTGCCATTCAGCAGTGGTGGGCGGAGTTTTCTGCCTCATGAATATCCAGGACTACTGGGCTCATGCACATAATGGAGAGGACTACTTATTGTCCATGTTATTCAGGAGGAGATCTCTGGATCAGCTGCACAGAACAATGTAAGTGATCCATCATTCTGTTCAGCTTCTGTCACTAGTTTATGCTACCCTGAGAACAGCAGAAACCTACTGACAGTCTTTTAAACGTTTGTTTCTGGTCTGACTGAAGATTGAAACGTACCCAAAAAAATTCAATGTTTTTCATTAAGCATGGATCTGACTGTGAAAAGTTTTCATGGTTGACGCAAAGAATCTGAGATCTCTTCTTGATACAACCATTGCATGCTTTATTTCCAGCTTGTATAAACATTAAAACATGTTGGATTGTTGCCTGTGATACGAATTGGTGTTTTTGGGAGATAGCTTATATAGCAAGGTCTAGGCTTTGGAACATAAAGACTAGAGAGGAGTGAACCGGGTTCGAGTCTATCCGAACCTGAACAATCTGCATTTGATTGGCAGTGGCTGCTGAACTTGGATAAAGCTTTAAGGTTGTCTGGAAAACATGGATACAGCCAATGACTATATCCATGTTTTCCACATAGCCTTAGGTTAGGTTCACACTGCGTTTTTGCAATTCGTTTTTTTTTTCATCCGTTTTTGCAAAAAAAAGGATGAAAAACTGATGAAAAAAAACTGATGCATTTGTGTGCATCCGTTTTTCCATTGACCTACATTGTAAAAAAAGATCAAAACGGATCAGTTTTTTTTTTTTTACAGACGCAAAAGTAGTTTTTGTGTCCGCTAAAAACGGATCCGTTTTGATCTGTTTTTTTTTTTTTTTTTTTTACAATGGAAGGCAATGGAAAAACTGATCAAAACAGATGCACACAAATGCATCTGTTTTTCATCCGTGTTTTTTTTTTTTTGCAAAAAACGGATGAAAAAAAACTGATTAAAAACAGTGTGAACCCAGCCTTAGGGCTGTATCCAACTTCAGCAGCCACCGCTTATCAAATGCAGAACGTTCGGGTTCACATGCTTGAGGTTTGCTCATCTCTAATGAAGACCTAATAAAGTGTGGGAAATTGTTAGATGTGACCCTTTTGGACAAGTTTTATATATTTGTGGTGTGCTCGGCAGCACTAAAGTACTTCTTTGGGGGAGGGGATGTGACCGATTTTTTTTTTTTTTTTTTTTTTTTTTTTTTTTTTTTCTTATAAGTTAGAGTATGGGAGTGTCTTGGCTGTCAACTTGCGGGAGGTAATGGCCACGTCTCTGGAGATGCTGGGGCAATGTGCTCCTCTTATGTATCTTATATGAAGGTCAGTGGTGGTCACCATTAATAGTTGTCTGTCCCTGTCTCCTCTTCCCTTGTTTTCAGGAAGTTGATGAAGAGTCTTGGCCAGGCCGGTGAGATTGAACCAGAGACCGAAGGAATATTAACCGAATATGGAGTAGATTTCTCAGAGTTCTCCAATAACGTGTTACGGTGTTTACCTCAGAATCTCCCATGGACGATTCCTCAAGAGGAGTTGAAAAAGAGAAGAGATTTGAGGTATCGGAATAATTATTTTAAGATTTTAGGAAGTCATTGTTTGTTGCTGTGTGTGTGTTTTTTTTAATGGATTCTTATTATTCCTGCTATTTAGTATTTTATTTTAAGGCTTTGTTCAGACGAGGTATAAACACAGCTTTTAAACGCTACCTGCGGCCGGAATTACTGATCATGTTAGTTACTTCTGGCCGTAGGTAGTGTTAAACAACGGCTTCAACAAGGAACTGACGTTTAAACAGCATTTGAACATAGCCTTGAGCGGGCTTTTTACTCTTCATGGTCAAGAAACTGGGCAGTCTACACCAGGGGTAGGGAACCTTCTGCCCTCCAGCTTTTGCAAAACTACAATTCCCATCATGCCTGGGCAGCCGAAGCTAAAGCTTCGGCTGCCCAGGCATGATGGGAATTGTAGTTTTGTAACAGCTGGAGGGCAGAAGGTTCCCCACCCCTGGTCTACAATATATGTTAAAGGGATTCTCCAGCACTACAAAAACATGGCCACTTTCTTCCAGGGACAGCCCGACTCTTGTCTCCAGATTGGGTGGGGTTTTGCTGCTCAGTTCCATTGATGTGAATGGAGCTTAATTGCAAACTGCACCTGAACTGGAGACCAGAGTGGTGTTGTCTCTAAAAGAAAGTGGCCATGTTTTTGTAGCACTGGATAACCCCTTTAAGGGAGAACTGACAGCACGGATATGCATATCGCCATGCTGCCAGTTCCTAGATGCTGATCATGAGAGAATTGCATGCATACCTTTTGCAATGCTCTGTTATCAGTAGTCTTTAGTGTTTAAAAAACAAAACAAAAAACCACTCCATTCTGTGCCGATTTGACAGAGGTGGGTCTGTGACACTGTCAGCACCCGCCCCACTCTCCTTTCACACTTGAATCCTCAGGCTGATGCCCCGTCTCCTCCAAAATGACTGACAGCAGGGGCCAGGCTGAAGGTACAGTGGTGGCCAGAGAGCAGGGATTGGCTCAGGCTGTGCGGGGTTAGTGCTGATAGTGTCACAGACCCACCTCTGTGACACTGTCAGCCTGGAATAAAGAAGTCTTTTTACCGAAGACGACGGATCACATAGCATTGCAAAAGGTACCTCCTGTGAATAACCTCTAAAAATGAACAGCATAGATGCCTATATCTGTGCTGCTAGTTTTTTTTTTTTTTTTAAATGTTGGTAAACTCTTAAAGTGATTACATTTGAAACACAATTTGAGTAGAGAATTTAGAAATTAAAAAAAATAATTCATGGCAAATAAAATAAACATGCATAAGGAAAGTTGGTCGGCACTTTCAAGAGTAAAAAAACTTTTTCTTTTATGGTAATACTTTAAAATTTACTAATGCACGATCTATAGAGAAATCTTTTTTGGATTTGTGACATGGATTTTTATAAAAAAAAAAAAAGTGAGTCCAAGAAGTATTTGATCCCTTGCTGATTTTCTTTGTTTGCCCACTAATAAAGACATGATCATTCTATACTTTTAATGGTAGATGTATTCTTACATGGAGAGACAGAATATAAAAAAAAAAAATCCAGAAAATAAATCTAAGGAATATATATTTGATTTGTATTTCATGGAGTGAAATAAGTATTTGATCCCTTAGTATTTATTAGCAGTTCTGGCTTTTACAGACCAGTTAGACACTCCCAATCAACTTGTTACCTGACCTGAAGCCGCCTGTTCTCACTAATCACTTGTGTGAAAAACAACTGTCCACAGAATCAGACAGATCACACAGATCACACAGATTTCAAGTCTCCAACATGGGTAAAACCAAAGAGCTGTCACAGGACCTCAGTCAGAATTGTTGACCTTCACAAAGCTGGAATGGGCTACAAAAAGATTAGTAAGGTGTTGGATGTGAAAGTAACAACTATTGGTGCAATTATCAGAAAGTTTAAAGAGTATAACATGACAATCAACAGACCTCGGCCCGGTGCTATAAAGAAGATTTCGCCTCGTGGGGTGGCAATGATGCTGAGAACAGTCAGAAATCGTCCTGCAACCACTCGGCAGGAGTTAGCAAATGACCTGAAGGCAGCTGGGACCACTGTTTGCAAGGAAACAATTGGCAACACTTTGCGCAACAATGGATTCACATCCTGCAGTAGGGCTGGGCGATATGGGCCAAAATCAATATCGCGATTAATCGCACATGTAGCCGCGGTAACGATAACTGAACGATAATTATGACATGCCCCTTTTTGCAAACCACACCCACTTGCTATGAAAAACTGTCAATATCAAAAAAGTAAAAAACTCACTGAGCATGACTATACAGGGGTGGCGGACAGGGGTGTATAACTATACAGGGGTGGCGGACAGGGGTGTATAACTATACAGGGGGCGGATAGGGGTGTATGACTATACGGGGGGGGGTGGACAGGGGTGTATGACTATACAGGCGGGGGGTGGACAGGGGTGTATGACTATACAGGAGGGATAGGGGTATATGACTATACAGGGGGGATAGGGGTGTATGACTATACATTGGGGGGGGGGGATGGGGGTGTATGACTATACAGGGGGGGATGGGGGTGTATGACTATACAGGGGGGGATGGGGGTGTATGACTATACAGGGGGGGTAGGGGTGTATGACTATACAGGGGGGACCGACAGGTGTGTATGACTATACAGGGGGGATAGGGGTGTATGACTATACAGGCGGGGTGGGCGGACAGGGGTGTATGACTATACAGGCGGGGTGGGCGGACAGGGGTGTATGACTATACAGGCGGGGTGGGCGGACAGGGGTGTATGACTATACAGGGGGGGTGGGCGGACAGGGGTGTATGACTATACAGGCGGGGTGGGCGGACAGGGGTGTATGACTATACAGGCGGGGTGGGCGGACAGGGGTGTATGACTATACAGGCGGGGTGGGCGGACAGGGGTGTATGACTATACAGGCGGGGTGGGCGGACAGGGGTGTATGACTATACAGGCGGGGTGGGCGGACAGGGGTGTATGACTATACAGGCGGGGTGGGCGGACAGGGGTGTATGACTATACAGGCGGGGTGGGCGGACAGGGGTGTATGACTATACAGGGGGCGGACAGGGGTGTATGACTATACAGGGGGCGGACAGGGGTGTATGACTATACAGGGGGGGGCAGAGAGGGGTGTATGACTATACAGGGGGGGGGGCGGAGAGGGGTGTATGACTATACAGGGGGGGGGGCGGAGAGGGGTGTATGACTATACAGGGGGGGGCGGAGAGGGGTGTATGACTATACAGGGGGGGGACAGGGGTGTATGACTATACAGGGGGGGGCAGAGAGGTGGGGGGCCTCGGACAGGACGGGACCAGTGGGGGGCATCGGACGGGACTGGACCGCTGGGGGTGGGGTGGTATCGGACAGGTGAGGAGCCTCAGACGGGACCGGACGGGTAAGGAGGGCGGGCGCTTGGACGGGACTTGCGGGGGGCGGGGCCTTCTTACACTGCTGCTCCTCCACCACCTCCCGCTCTGATATTAGCGCCCCTGCACATAATGTACAGCGCTAATGCCAGGCGGCGTGCGTGTGTGCGGGGGGCGCTCTCACTGGATGGGCGCAGTGAGGGGGCACTCTAACAGGGAGATAGAAAAGTAAAAATACCGCAGATACCGTCCTGGCTAAGTTGAGGTCGGTTAACCGACGCCAGTGACGGTATCGGTATTTTTGCGGTATACCGCCCAGCCCTATCCTGCAGTGCCTGAAAGGTACCCCTGCTGAAGAGAGCACATGTGGAGGCGTGCCTCAAGTATGCCAATGATCATTTGAAAGATGAACCAAGTTATTGGGAGAAGGTTTTGTGGTCGGATGAGACCAAAATTGAACTTTTTGGCCTCAACTCCACCCGCCATGTGTGGAGGAAGACAAATGCTGCCTATGACCCCAAGAACACTGTGCCCACCGTCAAGCATGGAGGTGGAAGCATAATGTTTTGGGGGTGTTTCTCTGCCAAGGGTACAGGGCTACTTCTCCGCATCACTGGGAAGATGGATGGAGCCATGTACCGCACAATCCTGAGGGACAACCTCCTCCCCTCTGCCAGGGTTCTGAAAATGGGCCGTGGTTGGGTCTTCCAACATGATAACGACCCTAAACATACAGCAAAGGCAACAAAGGATTGGCTCAAGAAAAATCACATTAAGGTCATGGAGTGGCCCAGCCAGTCGCCAAACCTCAATCCGATCGAAAATCTATGGAGGGAGCTGAAGGTCAGAGTTGCCAAGCGACAGCCCACCAACCTTCATGATTTAGAGAGAATCTGCAAAGAAGAGTGGGCCAAAATTCCCCCTGGTGTGTGTGCTAAACTTGTGGTTAACTACAACAAACCTCTCACCGCTGTGCTTGCAAACAAAGGCTTTGCCACTAAGTATTGAGTGTGTTTGGCAAGAGGGATCAAATACTTATTTTCCTCATTGAAATACAAATTAATTAAAATATATTCTTTAAAATTATATTCTGGATTTTTTTTCTTGATATTCTGTCTCTCCATATTAGAATATATCTACCATTAAAAGTGCTGAAGGATAGTGTCTTTATTAGAGGGCAAACAAAGAAAATCAGCAAGGGATCAAATACTTCTTGGACTCACTGTGTGTATATATGTGTGTGTGTAGGAAGATTATTTTTTTTTTAATTTAAATATTAAAAATGAAATTAGACAAAAGCTGGAAAGTTGCAGAATCGGGCACGTTCTGCTTTAATGAAAGTATTCTTGCGAGTTCACAAAAGGTGAACCTTTTAACTTTTTGATGATGATGATGATGATGAGGCTATCCTGTCTTTTTGAATGAACTGGAAAACATCGCTTCCTTGTTTTGGTTTTTTAGCTTGTTAAAATGTAGTCCTAAAGACTTGACAATATTGGGTTCAAGTGTTGACTTATTACTGGAAAAGTGTTTTTGTCAAGTTTAGTCATTCTTACAGATGAAGATTCTTGGCGAGTTCAGCAGGATTTCACAAATGAGGATATTGGTGGGGATTTAGAGATCAGAATGGAAAGTTAAAACAATTTGTACAAAACTTTGATTTCTGTAAAAGCAATTTTCATAGCAGCCCCGAGAACACAAAATACATCTCAAAATAATCCTCCTTTTCCTGCATTTACACGGTAACTATCTGTGCTGAATACCTTATCCTGAGAGAGAGGATGTTTTTCGGCTTTGATCGTGACCGGCCACTGTTTGCTGCTCTATTTATAGCGCCCCGAATCGATGTGTGTAATCTACTTCAATTGTTCCTTTTTTCCCCAATGTTTGTATTCCGAAGAAGACAAAGACCAAGTCGAGTGCTGAGCAGTTAATGAATATGAAGGAATTTACCAGAGTTCAGGAATATTTATAAAAATTAATATTTTATCCAGTTAAAGGGAATCTGTCAACTCGAAATGGCGCATGCAACTGCTGACTGTTATGCTACTTATAGAACAAACCCAACTGAGCAAAAGTCCTAGATAATAGTGGTGTACAACATGTTCATGTTTAGGAGGGGGATTAGGCCAATAAAGAACACTCAGTGTTTCCTAATCCACTGATCGCCATTTCTTTCTGTATATTGTACAGCTTTATTTCATTATTTGCATTCAGGCTCTACCTGTACACCTTTAATTCCTCCGTCAATCGGTTTCAGATAACGTAATCTTTGTATCTTTTGTCGAGAGGAATTAGGTTATGTGCACACTACGAGAATCACGCAGGTAATTTGCCGCACGCTCCGGCTTCACTCTTCTGTGGTTAGGCGGATTCCGTCGTCCGCCAAAAGAATTGACATGCCAGTTGTTTGGACAAACAGCAAAATCTGCCTGTACATAGAAAGGAGCCTATGGGACTTGTGGAACTTCACGCGGGAGCACAGGAAAGTGAGCAACTGAATACGTGGCAAGTTATCAGCGTGATCTCCGTGGTGCGTATAGCTGTAGGGTAGGTTCACACTACGAAACCAGAGTGCAGAATTTCCGACTGATCCTGTAGCTCGTACCTGTTCACGGCTGCGCGCCTTTCTGCAGCAAAGCTCTGACTCCAATTGGTTATTGCCATATTGGTGGGGGCGGACTGCTCAGACCCTGGCTAATCCCGAAACTGGTGTCTTTTAGATTAGGTCACCTATGAAACCATATGAGGGGTTTATTATTGACTCTATTTTGCTGTTAGGGGTTTGTCTGCATAATGTGCCAGTTGATCAGAATGGCCCTTCTAATCTTTTTCAATAGAGCTGTACATAAAGGAAGAAAACTTTTGTTAGCTGATGTTTTGCGCCTATATCCTCCACTCTTTATAATTTGATTTCTGTCTAAAATGAAGTTTGTTTTTTTTAAATGACTCTCTGGATAACCCCTAGCACTGATGCATCTGCTTACATCAGTAGCCTCTTGTTTTGAATCACTTGCATTCGGGAAATGAGTGTATTCTTTTAGCCCCTTGTACGTACAATTTCACATCTAACTATTCTAATGCTTTTGTACCCATACCTACTGGTAAAGAACATGTTAACTGTAGAATGATCAATAATTTAGTTTCATACCTTTTTTTTAAAGGGGTTCAGTCACTAGGTTTATTCTGCCTTAAATGAGGGCAGCATAAACTAGTGACAGAAATGCTGTACAGATGAACAGATTGGTTGGTTATCTATCCATGCTGTGTATAGGTAAACAGCTGCTGGTGGGTGGAGTTCTCTGCTCATGAATATCAAGGACTACTAGGCTCATGCACATATTGGAGAGGACTACTTATTGTCCATCTAAGGGTGTATGCACACTACGGAAATCATGCAAATAACTTGCTGCGGATTCCATCGCTCATCCCAATAATAATGTACAAAGAGTGAAATAAGAAATTGAAAGTCAGGATTTTTTTTTCTGATTCTAATCAGTAAAAAATGTAGATCATAGATGTCTAAATGGTATTCAGCTTTTGTTTTACTTGAAATCTTGTATTTGTCCATTTCTGTGTAACCTTTGTAAACCATTTCAGTGTTTTGAAGTTGTGCATTTAGCGGCAGCCGTGTGTGTGTGTGTGTGTGTGTGTGTGTGTGTGTGTGTAATAGAGTTTAAGTTTCTTACACTTAGATGCTGTGGAGGAAGCGGTGTCTCTTACCTCCATCCTCAGCGCCATTGTGGTGCAGTTAGTAGTTTGCTACATGGTTTGGTAAGACATTAGGAGCCCTGTCCGCCACCATAGCACAGAACCGCCCCCAGCCAGCCTTCCTTCACTAATTATAATCAATGGAGCTGTCTGGATTGGCGCTATGAGGGTGGGCAGTGCTCTTAAAGGGGTAGTGCACCAAAAAATGTTTTTCAAATCAACTGCTGCCATGAAGTGCCAGAGATTTGTAATTTACTTCTATTAAAAAATCTCAAGCCTTCCAGTACTCATCAGCTGCTGTATGCCCAGCGGGAAGTGGTATTATTTCCAGTCTGGAGAGCAGGAGAGGTTTTCTATGGGGATTTGCTCCTTCTCTGGACAGTTCCTGACATGGACAGAGGAGGCAACAGAGAGCACTGTCAGACAGGAAAGAAAACACTTCCTGCTGGACACACAGCAGCTGATAAGTGCTGGAAGGCTTGAGATTTTTTAATAGAAGTAAATTACAAATCTCTGGCACTTCATGGCAGCAGTTGATTTGAAAGAAATTTTTTTTTTTTTTTGGTGCACTACCCCGTTAACTGTCTTACTGGACCATGGAGCAAACTACTAACTGCACTTGAATGGCCCCAAGGATAAAAAGTATGACATAGCTTACTCCTCAGTGTCTCGGGTGAAGCAGGTTAGATTCATCTGTGTCTCCTTACGTTCATCGGCGCCATTCTAGTGCAGATAATAATTTACTCCATGTTCCAGTAAGACCATTAGGAGCACTGCCTGCATCCATAGAGCACCAATGTGGCCTGCTCCCTTGGCTATAATTGGAGAAGGGAAGGCCAGGACGGGGCGGTTCGGTGCTATGCGGGCTGGCAGTGCCCTTATTGTCTTATCGGGCCGTGAAGCAAACTACTTACTGCACCAGACGGGCACAAAGGATGGAGGTAACGGACATACCTTCATCCTCAGCGTCTCCTGTGCAATAGGGACATAAAGAGCAACAATCAGCAGATCAAACCTGCTTTTAACGCTAAAACAATGTTGTCTTTGGTCACTGTCTTTCATTGTCTGGAACAGGAGCCAAGAAAGTGTGGTGGTAGAGAGGATGATTGCTGATCAGACTGTGCTAAACAGAAAGGAAGAGAAGAAAATAGGTGTAAAAACACAAACCTTGGCATAGGACTAAAGCAGTGGAGCACCTTCTTGAGAACAGTGTTGGCCTAGGCGTAACCATTGCACAATAAAATTGGCTTAAAATAATGTAACTTTTTTTTTTTGTCTAACTTTTGTTTAGTCTTAAATTCCTAAATGTTAGTCACTATGATTTACATACTTTTTTTTTTTTTTTTTTTTTGAGCAACATAATTATGTGGCATGGTACTGTTGAAAATACCAACTTATTCCCCCCCCCCCTCCTTTTCCTTAAAGGAGTCCGGGGTTGGGGCATTATTTTCAAAAGAGCAGGGTAGGGTAGGAGGTGGCTTAACATAACATGCACCTATCTCCCTGGCTACAGTAGGTGGGACCCCCCTACGGCCACATGTCACGACCCGCGTCCCCACTCGGGCCAGGAAGGGACTGAGCGGGAGACAGCCAACCCCTGAACTGGAGTCTGGTAGGTAGGTGCCTGTTATGTTTAGAGATGATCGAACGGCGCTGGTGTTCAGGTTCGTATGAACTCGAACCATCTGTATTTGACTCCCGCAGTCTTCCTGTTCCATGGGGAAGGTGGAGACAGCCAGAGTCCCGCCTGGAAAACAGGGATTCAACCTATGGCCCAGGCTGTGTTGCTGTTTTCCAGGCGGTACTCGGGCTGTCTCCACCTTCCCCACAGAACGGGAAGACTGAGTAGTCAAATACCAATGGTTCGAGTTCCTACGAACCTGAACATCAGCGCTGTTCGATCATCGCAAGTTGTGTTAAGCCACTACCTCCTTTTGAGAAATAAAGTCTGACCCTGGGCTTCTCCTTTTTTAAATTGCCTATCAGTCTTAAATTCAAACAGTAATTCAGTATGTGAGACCTCTTCGAGATCCATTGCTCACACTTTGCTCAAAATTGGCGCTTAGACTTTTGCTTGCTTTACATTTTCCACTTGCTTGGCCTTTTCCTTGTTTTTTTTCTGGTTTTTTTTTTCAAATTTTTTTTTTTTTCCTTTCCCAACTTCTCTGCCAGTGAACAATTTTATTATTATAAACAGGACATTGTATTCACTTTTTAAGGAGAAATCTGAGGCAGGAGGTAAAATTACATTCTGCGCTTTTTCAGCTGCCAAAATAGAAAACAATGACCTAAAAATAGCAAGCGTAGGAGAACAAGGAAAGATGGCAAAGCCAGAGGTCCACTTTTTAAACGCTTTTGGCCCCAGGAGAAGGGTCATACTTAAGATTTGGGCTGCACTCTCCAAGAAGAGGAAATTACGAAGTCTTATGCTAATAAACCCGGGGATATTCACTTGTAGACTTTTGGAACACCCCACTGGGTATTACTTTTCTGAACTGTATGGACAGGTGGCTTGTTCACACCAATTTCAGGTTTTTGCTATTCTGGTAAAAAAAAAAAAAAGGGTAGACCTACCAGGTAGTTATTTGCAACTATAAATTACAAAGATTATATCTTCTAGATTATCTGATACTGCTGTATTTTATGCTATATGATCCACATTGTGTAGAGCAATGTCACACGATCGGTCTCCTTCGTGCTGTGCATTGAGCTTTGGGAGGCAGACGAAAGATTACTCGTATTCTAACAACAACTTTGATTTTAGTTTAAAAGGAATCTGTCACTAGTTTTATTCCGCTTTAAATGAGGGCAGCATATACTAGTGACAGAAATGCAGAACAGATCGGTGTATTACTTACAACATTCTGTTCAGCTGTTCTCCTAATATGCGGGAGGATAGGATTATTGCCACACCCCTCTCCCCGCCCTCCAGCTGCTGATTGTCAATTACTTTCTATACACAACATGGATAGGTAACTGCCAATCAGCAGCTGGTGGGCGGAGTTTTCTGCTTCTCATGAATATCTAGGACTGCTGGGCTCATGCACATAATGGAGAGGACTACTTATTGTCCATGTTATTCAGGGGGAGATCTCTGGATCAGCTGCACAGGACAATGTAAGTCATACATCATTCTCTTCAGCTTCTCTGTCACTATAGTTTTATGCTACACTGAGATAGGACACCATACTGATAGTCAGTCTTTTTAATGTTTGTGAGGTCTTCACTGTTTAGTAATTTCATGGTCACAGTTCTTAAATTGCAGGTTTCTCTGCAGCATAGTCGTTTTCTCAGTCTGCTTCTAGCTTTCTGCAGCTCTCAGCAGAGTTACTTAGCAGATTATAAAGGCTTGGATGCGGCTGTGACCATCAGGATAAATGTACCCTGTTATTCTCATCAGTTTCTCTAGTCCATTGTAGTTTCCACCTAACAAGACCTGACGTTTCCGAGCTCTTGGACTTGGTTTGTATACAGCCTTGAATTGTTTCCACTCAGTTTCCATGTCATCAAAGTTCACAGAAATGGTTCTCGACGGACTTGTAAGTGATTTTTACCGCTCTCCTTATGGTGGCTTTAGCTTGCCCCAAAGATGCAAAGCAACTGTATTAGAATTTTTTTTATTTTTAATTGTATTTTTAAGACCTTTTTGTTAACATTTTAAGGGCAAAATTTTCTGTTCGGACCAGCCTTCTGATTTACTAGGGAGGTAGAAAAGTTAAAGGGGCACTCCAGAGAAAATCTTTAACTCTCCTAGTTTCAGAAGGTTATCGTGTAGATTTGTCATATATAGATAGCTGCTGTCATATCTGCAAAAGAATGAGAAGTGAAACTATTAATGGGACCAGGGAGGCGAAATTTAAAGGGGTTATCCAGCACTACACAAATGTACACTTTCTTCCAGAGTCTGACGTCCTCTCCAGTTTGGGTTGGGTTATGTAGCTCCTTTCCATTGCAGTGAATGGAGCTTAATTGCAAACCACATTTGACCTGGAGACAAGAACGGTGCTGTCTCTGGCAGAATGCGGTTTTTGTAGCACTGAATGACCCCTTTTAAAAATAACCCACCAGCAAGGATGCAGGTAGTAAGTACTACAAGTCTGCATATTCTTATTTTTTTTTTAACGTAGTGACATGTACGCTTTAAACGTAACCAATATCTTATGCTCACCTCTCCACACTGACCGCTGACTGCAGCCACTGGCACTTTTGCAGACTGACGCTAAGGGCCCTATTAATTGGGACAATTATCGTGTGAATTATCGTTATCGCTAGATATTTAAACAATAGTATTGTATAAACACAGGCAGTGAGCAATAAGAAACTGTAATTTGTTTGGTGCGGACTCCAAAATCATTGTAATTCCACTTTTGTTCACAAATTGTTCACTAATTGTTCAGTGTAATAGTGCGTTTACACGGACAGATTTATCTGACAGATCTTTGAAGCCCAAACCAGGAACAGACTATAAACAGGGATCAGGTCATAAAGGAAAGACTGGGATCTACCCTCTTTACAAATCCATTCCTGGCTTTGGCTTCCAAATCTGTGAGATAAATCTGTCTGTGTAAACGCATCCTTATTCCACATTGTTCCTTCATTTGCTGGGATCAGCTGGAGTAAACGATTGTAGTAATGATCGACTTTCATTCTGTGTAATATGGTGAACAATTTCATGTTGACGGTAAAACTTTTGCGAGTGTTTATCGTTAAGCGTTAAAAATGGCTTTGCCTAATAGGACCCTCATCCAATCACTGTCCGTAGCAGTGTTCAGTGACCGTAGCAATGTATAAAAAAAAAAGTGCCAGATCACCCCTCTAATGCTACAGCTTAGATAGTCAGGGCTACAATTTAGCACAGGTTTACATTGTGTGGAATGTGTTTGTGACTAAAGACGTTAAAACTTTCTAACTATGATCTTGAGCTTTTGCGATGACAACATACGGTACTTTTAGGGGTTTTGTATGTTTCGAAAGATCAAAAAAATTCTGTTTAATGTTAACTCCTCTTGACAGCCGATCTGTGAGCAAGCGGTTGGAGTAGATTGTACAGGCTTCCAAATGGACCTTCTTTTGGAATGGTTTATTATTGTAGTGGAGTAATACATTAGTAAGGACACTGTCAGTTTCCTCACCTGGAGCAGAACCAGCCATTGAATTTAAGGCGGGATTGTTCACTAAAAAATAAACACACGCATGGAGTTCAGCAGAGCAGTCACGCTACTTGAGACTTAAATTTTTGAAATGATCAGGCTGTTTCAGTTTTAATTTCCATGTATGAATTTGGTGGCTAAATCCATCAGCAGTGTATTGGGCTGCCATATTCGCCCCATTCCTTTGATGGGTGGGTGTTCTGCATAAGGTACGATAAATTTAAACATTCAAATATCTTTGATATGAAAGCTGAGCTGAAACTTAATAAGTGTAATAAAAGTGTATTATCTGCCCTTCCAGTTATTGCTTTTTCCATAGGTTTCTTTTATAAAACTCTTAATACCCCATATGAAGACTTACCCCTTTTGAGACTCTTTTCAGGGTGACACCGTTTCATCATACAACTGGAGCACTTGCCAATTTTTTTTTTTTTTAATCTTAACTCTCTAAAGTTCACTTTAGACTTTCTGCTTATTGCTCATTTTATTGTGAATGAGCCACGTTTTATATTGTATATGCTAATACTTGATGACCTTGCTCTTTGTTTAAGCTTTGGGCTTCTTGCTCAGTCTTCTATTTCATTGTCTACCCAATGTATATGTAATTGTTGTAATAAGCTTATTGAACCATAAAATATATTACAAGAGAAAGAGGAGTGGTGGCACCTCACACCTATGGCTGACACTAATGCCTCTCGGCTACATTAAAAAACACCAGAATGTTGGTATATGATTTGATCAAACCATATTGCCTCATGTACCGCATCAGAACAGCATACGTAATATGGAGATCTGGATCCAGTAAGCTATGCAATTGATCTCAGTCATATAATGGGAGATATACAAGAGAAAAAGTTTAGCAGATCTCCCCCACCCTGGAGCACATGTGCGCTATTCCGTGAGTGGAGGATACTGTATTGAAGTAATGTTGATGGGTTCTAGTTACAAACTATATACCTATACAAAGACAACTGAACCTCCTTAAATTGTAAACATACAAAAAATCTTTATTTCATGAAATGCACATACAATGAAAAAAAATTAAAAAACAGTGAACTGCGACTGAGGAAATATTAAACACAAAAAAAACATACAAGCGAGGGGTGCTGCTGTCAGGCAGGATAGAGGTAATAAGGGGTAAAGACTACAGATCAATGGTAAAATACCATAAAAGAAACCCTAAAAAAGCTCTATCACAACACCAGCAGTTATAAGTAAGTACACATATAAAATGCTATACTTTACCCAAGTGGATGCCCACTCTGCCATGCTGCATCACAAGATACTTTTTTTTTTTTTTTTTTTTTAAATCTGTAGAAATGGTCAAGGTTTTTATTTTAGTTGGCAGTCTGTAAGGGTATCGTTGGTGTTATGTAATCGATATGAGCAGAATATAAGCAGTGCAATGCTCCCAAGAATAGTTGTTGAGCAGAAACCTATTCTCCAATTTAGTATAATTAGAATAATTAAAAGGGGAACTATCAGCAGGTTAGACAAATCTACCTTCTGATAGCCCCCTAATGTGCACTAGGTGCCGGGGGGGAGGAAGGTATAACTCTGTCTCCCTTCCTCTGCAGTTAGTAGTTGAATCCACAGCCCTGAGCACGAGCCGACCCACTCCTCCTAATCAGTGGAGCAGACGGGCCAGATCGGCAAAGTGGTGGAGGGGCAATGCTCCGAACGGTGCTCTGGGCCGTAGGTTCAACTACTAACTGCACGGAAATTTGTGCTGAGGAGGAATGTAAGAGTTGGCTTCCTCCTCTGCGTCTTGTGTGCATTAGGGACATATCAGCAGGTTAGAATTGTCTCACCTACTCATAGTTGCTCTTTAATATAGCTAGATATTACAAACTTTAGTTAACTGTTTAGATAACTTATGCTAAATTATTTTTTTTTAATCCAAATAATAAACTTTTCCTTTTGAGATGTAACTTTTTATACTAACTTGCTACTTTCTGGTAAATATTTTGAGAAGTGACAAAGTAGGAATCTTAAGTTTTGTAAATGAGTATTTTCTCCTCTCTATGAAAGCAGATCGTGGTGACCAGGCCTCTAATCCTCCCCTGTTCCTTCTCATGTGAGCCTCTTGCAAAAGCCTAATCCTTCATTTTAGATCAAAGCAGTTGATATTGGCAACATAGATTTAACTGTAGCGTTTGGAGTGTAGAGTGTTGGATCACGTTGCAGAAGATCTAATAAGTAGAGGTTTTGGTTAAGAGCAGGTCTTTAAGATCAGCCAAGATGGTACTTGCTGCCAATCCATACTTCAGTCACTTCTTTCAGAGGTGAGTCTGACAAAGCAACGATACTACGCAATTGTTGGAATTCTGCTGAAGTCTTACACGATTTACTAATTAAAAGTGTGATTCTTTGCTGAGCTTGACTTGTTTCGTAGACCTGAACATATACATGGAACTGCAGTAGCTACAATGCTACAATTTTTTGGGTATAAACCTATGGTAAGTTATCTTACAGGAGACGTCAGATGTCGGGAAAAGCTGCGTCCAAACCTGGGAAACTTCTCCCAGTTTCCCAGGATTGGATCCAGTTCTTCCCCAGCACCCAGGGTGGAGCGGCGCGGAGCGGAGCAGCGCTGACAGCCCAGCAGCTTGTTGAGCCGAGCGCAGATCAAACAGAGCGTTTTTGCTTCGTTTAAATCTGCAATTCGCTCATCCCTAGTTGTGACGTGTCAGGCCCACTCTCCAGTCAGTGGTTGTAGCAGTCCTGCCTTGGCCGCTGACTGGCTGAGCGTGGCTGACACGTCATGACCCAGGTCCCCGCTCAGACCAGGAGGTGGCCGGGGGATCAGAGTGCTGGGGTGGTAGGTGCATGTTATATTCAGCCACCTCCTCCCCGACTCTTTAAAAAATGTCAACACCAGACTTTACAAGTTACACAAGTTGCAAGTGTTCAGAAATTGGTTGGCTGTGTGTTAAAAATGTCCAACCAAGCCATCTATCTGGCTGATTCATGGCTGATTCAGTTTATTCATTGCAATTCTTTGAAGCCAGGGCTTTATAATTTTTTTCCTAGTAACAAGGAGACAACTAAATGTTTTCACACTTGGCACTGAAAGCAAATCTGTCACCCAGCACTTCAGTTCTGAACCGCCAGTACTGTTACAAAGATTACAATAAAGTCATACCTATCATACCTCTTCTGGTAGTGTCCATAAAAGAAAGCTGTTCTATGGGCTGTGCAAGTGTAAGGGGAGCCTGACCTAGGTTTACAGCAAGAAGATATGGAGTACGTGCCTCCTCCCATAGAATAATGGAGATACAAACAGCCATATATATACGCATACCTGTGTGTTAAAGTTTTTCTTCAATTAAGCGAAGTTCACACAATGTTTTTGCAGTCAGTTTTGTCATCTGTTTTTCCATTGGCTTCTATTAAAAAAAAAAATCACAATGGATGCACACAAATGCATTTTTTTTTTTTTTTTAAACTGATGTTTTAAATTGAATAGCAAAAGTGTAGTGTTAACCAAGCCTTATTGATGAATACTGCTCCAATTTACACAGCAAATCTAATAGTTGAGGAGCTGTAACTTTATGGTGGATTTTAAGGTTGTATGAATGTGTAGCAAAAGTGAATAGTTATTTTTTTTTTTTTATGAAGCCATATAAATGAAAGATGATAGAAAGAAGCAAGTTACAAAAGCATCAAGGTATACTTGGTGATATAGTACTACAGCAGTCTGTCTTTTGCTTACCCACTCACTGTAATGTTCCAATGCTGGAATATTCAATATACAGTAGGAGACCCTAAAGAAGCAATAATGAAAATTAAAAGTGAAATATATAAATTGTATGTACATAATCCTAATTTGCACAAATCTGAAACAAAAGTGATGCGGTTAAAGTTTTGCTACTTTTAAATGTATTACCCAATTATTTCAAATAAGTCGGGTCTTTAGTGACAAGACGTAAATATTTTGATTAGTAAGTGTTTTGGGTTATATGTTCTTATGATGGACTTGGCCATACTTTTTTTAGTGGATTTTTTTTTTTCCTGCTTTTGAGCCATTGTTTGCTTGGTAACTTAAATGTGTTATAAATAAAGCCATTTCCCCCGATGTGTTGCTGCCGCCCGATCATGCATTTATAATGAATAATGGTGCTTCCTTCCTCCCTTCCCTGTAGCTACCGTCAGCAATAATTTATTGCATGGCTGCTCCACCAACGGTGATCAACTAATCACTTCTGAATCTGCATTTAAAAAAGGGTTTGCCAAGATGGGGCAACCATTTTAAGGGCCCTATTACACGGATTGATTGTCTGCCAACTTATCGCTCCGTATAATAGAGACAACAGTCATCGACTGATCCTATCATTAGGTCTGGTCACCTGCCACCGGCCGTGCATCGATATATATAATAGCTACTAGGCGGCCGACGACTAATGGTTGACTAAATTGTTACACATTACCTCCCCACGCTGCCTTCACTCTTGTGAGCTGATCAGTAGGAACCTGAGTGCTTGAATCTGTGGCAGCCAGTTGGTAAAAGTTTTTTTTTTTTTAAAACTTTCCAGTGCATTAACTAAAAATCTGGTCATGGTATACTGTACATGACGACTACCTCTTTGCAGCTGCTCTCCGGTCTGGCTAATATTGTATAACATTGTATAACATTGTATAACATGCTTTTTTCACACCCATAGGAAGGAATGTATCTTCTCCATTGATCCTGCCACTGCTAGAGACCTGGATGACGCCTTATCCTGTAAACCGCTCCCAGATGGTATGGCTATTAATATTTGTGTTTTTGCTAGGCCGAATTCCTAAATGTTTTGAGAGGTTAAAGTGAGACAGCAAAAAGTTGCCTTTTTTGGGAATGCTCTACAGTGTATACTCTAAAATAAAAAAATTCTAATATAACTATAAAATATTTAACTATTTTAGTAGAGATGGGATTACCCCTTTTAAGGTGGCAGACAACTCATGCATTCCACATCAACTAGAATGAGCTAGGAATACCCCTTTAGGGTATAAACACACACGGCTTATACGCTGCGTATTTACTGCTGTGATACGCAGCAGATACGCAGCAGATTAGATCTAAATAACTAAACACAGTATCAAATCTGCTGCGTATCTGTTGTGTGTGTTTGTACCCTTAAGGTTATGGGGGTGGACTTTAAGAAACAGAATAGCTGGCTTGGAGGTGTTCTAGCTTGAGGTCAATATGCGAATATGTGTAAGTAGTTTAGCACTGCCCATGTGTTGGTAAGAGAGAAGCGTATAATCTGTGCATGCATTGCCTCTTATTTCTAACCACCTGTTACGCCTTAAATATTTGGACTTATGTGAGAAGTTTAATTTCCTTGTTGTGTTCTCATTTTTCAAATCTTGTGTTCAGATTATGCTGTTTTTATAGGATCTCTGTGCTCATTCACAGTCCTGTAAGTTTCACTGGCTGGAAGGAAATCTAAGTTTGTAGATGGATTCAGCATATGATGTTGCAGCTTCCGACATGTTTCGGCAGTCACGGCATCCTTCAGCAGAAATTAAGTCAAGCTGCTGGTTGAGGGGACCTATGTTATAAGCTATGTCGGGAGCATGGCCACCATCTTGGCAGCCAACATACTGGATCACGTTTTGGTCATTTTAGCATATATAGAAAACCGGAATTGTCCCAAATCTATTGCAGTCAGTTTTGCAAGATCTCTTGTGGTACAAGAGGCCTCAGCGCAACGTTCTCATGGGGGGTCCATAATTCCATTCAGCTCCTCTAGCACTGTGTTCAGCACCATGGATAGCGTATCAGATAGTTGTGCATCTCAAGGAACCTTCTAGATGGTTGTTGCAAATTTGTGCTGGTAACTTTTGAACCACATGAGCTTGTCGCAATCAGTGTTCGTGCAGTCACTGAACAGTGTAATGTCGGTGAGCACCGATCTAGAAGATCAAATACCTGTTTTGTGGACGGTTGATTGGAGGGCGATCGTAATAACTTATATGGACACAATTTCTCTATTTCTGTACATAATCTAACACTATTGTTATATGACCTGTATATAAAAGATAAATGTGCCGTATTCTGTGTTTGGTTGAACCAGATATTGCATGCAGGAAACCTTATTGATTAGATACTTTTGGATACAGATGTTAAGATGGCCGTACTCATGGCTACTTATACCTGCCATTTGGAGCAAAGTGAACATAAAAATGTTGGAGTTGTCTGGAATTCTAGATTCCCCCAGAGCTTATTGAGGTTTCCATGCCGGACTTCCGAACAATTATTGGATAGATTCTGTCATTTACAGGCCTGTATTCCGGCATGGACATCCTTCATAAAAAATCCTGAAAACACTGCATGCCCAATAGAACCCTATAGGTGAGGAAGTCTATCTGGATTTTCCTGATAAATTTTCCTCATGTGAAAGGGACCTTAACCAGCCTTGGGGTCATGGCAGCATTGCTTATTACTGCTATTACTGCTTTATTGTGTATTTTGAGGAAATCTGATGCATATACTGTAGATATAATTATGGGCACATTGTGGTTAGAATACACTTCTAAATTAGGAAGACTATTAGACGTGGACTAAATTTAGTTTACATTAACAAAAGTGTATCCAAAGAAAAAATGAACCACAGCTTTGATTTTTACCACCAGCCTGGGACAGCTGTACTGAAGGAACTTGGAGATGGAGGATGCACTATGTGCCAGCTGCAGGGTGAGCCGAATATCCTGCCAGGCTACCAATAGAAGGAAGGAGGGAGAGAAAACAGTCAGCACTGTGACTGTCTCCAGCTTTTATGTTGGCTTCCATCTGCTCCTCTAATGCAGTCATCTGAGCTGTGATGTAATTTCTTTACATGCAGCACCCCAGATGCTTGCCTTCAATACAAAGGGATGCCAGCAACATGACATCACATGACGGCTACAATATGTGACTCCTCATCTGGCCAGTAGCCAAATTGGAATTATACCCCTGAAGAGTCTGTCTGTATGTTCTCTTAATCCGCTCATAGACTGTAACCGTGTCAGTTATGGATGCTTCAGGGTTAGTAAATCTGACCTACAGGTACATGCACATATCAGTCTTTTTATTATCCATGTCTATTTAGGATGATAAATTTTCAAAAAAAAATAAAAAAAGAATTCTAATTTTTTTTTTATTTCTAGTCTATAATCTGATTTTTGGGTATATACAAATATGATAGAAAGCATTTTTTTTTTTTTTTTAGTTCCATTTTTGCAAGATATGACTTACCATGCCTAGAAAGCTGAATATTTTTAATACAATTAAAACTTTCCTAGTTTGAATTTTTAAATTTTAACAGTTGCAAAAGTGAAGATAACCTTCAAAACGCTAGTATCGAAACTTGTAGTGTTTCAAACATGGTCTAAACTCTAAAGGGCACTTAAGAGTAAGGCTGCCTTCACACATCTGTAGATTTTGCAGACCTACGGACAGTGAATACCTGTAATGGATTGTTTCCCTGCCCGGCATGATGTGTCAATAGTAGCGGGGAAACTCTTTGAATTGCCGCAGTACTCTCCCCCAGTCGGTGAGGTAGAGAGTTTGAGCCTGCTGACTACTTGTAAGCATCTGATCAGGGATGTCAAATTGCTGTCCAGGTAACAGCTGGAGGGCCCGAGTTTGACACGTGTAATAGATGGTAAAATTGCCACTTTACATCTGTAACACATAGTGGACTTGACAGTTTTCAGTGCTAATACAGAAATAGTTTATAATGTACTTTGTCCTTTTTACATCGAGTGGTTAACATTTTATACAGTACAGTTTACTGCTCTTTGGGGTTTGCTGTACAGAATAGCTCCCAATGTACAGTATACCATTTGAATGGTTCCCTTGGTGCATTGTAAATATGTGGTATGCCCCCGCGGGGTTATGGTGGAGGTACGGACGGTCACTTGCCAGATGGTAAAGTGTGACGCCAGTTCTATGGTGGTTGGCTGAGATATAGCTGGGCCCAGTGATATGTTGTGACGTCGGTTTCACACTCTGGTATGACGGCACGCTTGCTTTTATTTTAAAGGGCCGGTTATACCTTGTTCCCCCTTGTTAAGTGTCCGTTGCGGACAACTACCAAGGGGGTTGCGGGGTCCCTTGGGTTGTAGTCACGGTGGTCCAGAGTGGGGTAATGAACCACCCGGACTATTGGCATTGCCACCCAAAGAAAGGGGAGATGACCCAAGGAGTGCTCGTGTACTGTGTTGGTGTGGGGAGAGAAATCAGAGTCTCTATCATAAATAAGGTTAGCTTTACTTGAAGAATGCTTATGTGCAGCAGGTCATACAGCTTTACCTTGGAACAACTATTTACACTTGATAAGTTAAAGGGGTACAGTGGGTACAGTTAAAGGGGTACAGTGTTGGGGCACTTTTTTTTTACTGGGACCGGGGAGGAGGTGGCCGAGGAAAGACGTCCACTCTCCTCCCCAGTTCCAGCAGCGGGTCCCGCGGTGCTCCGGTTCCCGGCCGCTTCTAGGTGTCTGACGCTGGCCCGAGACGTGACGTCTCAGGTCCCCTCAGCCACTCAGTGAAGGAGGGGGATCTGTTTCAAGTCCACTCAGATCCCGCCTCCTTCACTGAGTGGCTGAGCGGACCTGAGACGTGATGTCTTGGGCCCGCGTCAGACACCCGGAAGCGACAGGGCATCGGCGCGATGCGGGACCCCCCGCTGGAACCGGGGAGGTGAGTGGACGTCTTTTTCCTCGGCTACCTCCTCCCCGGTCCCAGTAAAGTGCGCCAACACTGGAGTACCCTTTTAAGATCCAGATCTGTAGTGAGTGGAGAAGGAAAAGTACAGTCATGTGGACTGAGTTGCGTGCTAAAAGTATAGTCTGAGGAGTAGAGAGGAGGATGTTAAGAGTCCCAACCCAATTCGTACTGTGCTCTGCCGAGATGTTGGAGGATAAGGTACAAGAATACTTGAGAAGAAAATACTTGTGCCTGTGTTTTGACCTTCGGGTCTTCACACCACCTAATGCCCTACCAGTGTCGGGTGACCCATCCTGGTGGGTGACACAAGCCCCAGACCTTGTTACCTGGGATCGGAATGCAGAGGGTTCCCTACTGACACCCACACTGCGAGATAGTGCTCTATCAGGATCAGTTCCTAGCCGCCTGCTTTTGTGGATACTGTCCTTCACTGTGACTTAGTCTACAGTGTTGGTTAAGATGATCTCTGACTTGTCCTCTCTCTAAGGAAGGGTTTAACACTGCATATTGTCAAGTGGAATTACTTGAGCAGAAAAGGTTAACTGCATCTTGTCTCTACGACGCCTAATAACAAAGACGCACTACACTTCTCTACCCAAGTGAGTTCCTATGTACAGCCCCTTTTTATAAGGTGTGCTGTGAATGGCTGAAGAGTACATACAGAAGACTTAAAGAGAGAAGTGATGGGGCAGAAGTGATGGGGCAGAAGAAGAGAACACGCTCATTGGTCTACAGATCTGTGGGACATACCAATAAACAATAACCCTTACAGTTCTATAGCTGTGCATCAACTAAGTATATATACTTACAATAGCAACATCTTGTGGCGAAACTGGAACACTACTTCATCACCACTGACACACAAAAATACAGGCTTTTGCAAAGGGTGTAACTACGAGCAACACCCGTGTTGGGACACCACAAATATTCTTATACTACTCCTGGTTGTCTTCCTTAGACATGTCACCTTATTTTATGGACAGTTACCTGCAATCACTGTACAGTTCTGGTCTATACCTTTTTTGTTCACTTACTTCATATACACTTCTGTCTGGAACATTATTTACTTTAGTTGTAACTAAGGGGACTATTACACCGATTATCGGCCATATTTGAGAACTTGTCGGCTGGGGGGGGGAGGGAGAGTCCTTAATTTTGAGAGAAAGATGGTAGTGTTATCAGTAAAATTGTGCTGTCCACTGGCTGCATGGGATCCACCTTGATAAAGTTGATCACTGGGATTTTTTTTTCCAGCTTTTTTCCTTTTGCAAAAATAGTTAATCTTACACATTGAAACAAAAGTTGTTTCCTCTACTTTTTTTTTTTCTCTTTTTTTCATTAAATTTTGGGTGTAGCTGTCCCGTCCTGTGTTCTGACCGCTTACATTATGTAAATATATGTAACCAAATATTTACTTGGGGCTTCCATTAAAGGGACGGGGATCTCAAGGGGTCTGCTAAAGGCTCCCCACCGTGGGGGATATCCTGAACTTTCTTAGTCTTGTTTGGATTGGCCGCCTGCTCCTGTTATCTCATGTCATGAGATCGTTCTCAGTTTGTCGGTTGTATAACCCGGCTTTTAAAGTTCAGGCGGATAACGGTGGACTTATTAAATTAGGTTTGTGAGTAATGCTGACACAAGCTAAGCAGTTCAGTGCTGCAGGGAGACATGCACCTTGTGAAGCCAGGAGGAGGTTAGAAGGGCACACGTCATATACGAAAATGCAATATCAATTTATAGTTTTTCCTCTGACGAACTGCTAATTCTCCTAAATGATAAGATGTGATGTTGTCATGCTGCTCCTGACTCTGCAGCATTTGTAATCTTCCACTTGAATAGTTTTGACAGTCTTTTACGTAATCATGTTTCGGTTTTCCTCTGTCAGCGCCACAGAGGACTGGATAACAAATGGTGTATGTCAGGGCTTATGCAGAGGGTGGTATCCTCATTTGTCTTACAAGTCAAAAAGTTACCCTTAGGCCAAGTTACCTGCTGTGTATATAATAGAGCAATGATCTATTAGATCAGCGCTCTATTACTCTGGTCTGCAGCAGACCAGATACACTGATTGCCAAGCTGGGATCAGCATCCTTGGTTTGACAGTAAGCCGCGTTTTGATGGGCGAATGAAACATCTAATTTTACGTATAGTTGGAGTGCCGCCTCTTTGTGCATTTGGAACCGCCATCCAGCAACTGTCCCTTGTACCTCCATTTAGAATATAGTATAACAGTGAGTGAGTTTACTGCACATTGTGTGTTTAAACTTTTTTTATTCCTTTTACGTTGCAGGGAACTTTGAAGTCGGAGTCCATATTGCAGATGTGAGCTATTTTGTTGAAGAGGGGAGTGCTCTTGATTTAGTGGCAAGTGAGAGAGCCACGAGTGTCTACCTGGTACAGAAGGTATGGAAACTGTATTGTTCATGTACAGAAAGGAGAGTCACTAAGTGATAAGACTTCTAGACCCTGTTACCGTTCTACATTTATAGGTTACATATCTTTCCGCTTGCCCTGTTGCTCTATTTTTAGTTTTATCAGAACTTTGGTATTTTATGTTTGTGTAGTCACAAGTGACACTACAGCCATTGCACACTATTCTGAAAGGTGGTAGTGCAACAGGTGCCTAACATGTAATAGTACTTGCAGGTGGTACTGCAACAGGTGCCTAAGGGCCCTTTTACACGGAAATATTATGTGAAAGATTTGAAGCCAAAGCCAGGAATGGACTATAAACAGAGATCAGGTAATAAAGGAAAGCCTGAGATTTCTTCTTTTCAAATCCATTCCTGGTTTTGGGTTCAAATCTTTGGCAGATAATCTGTCAGATAATCTTTCCGTGTAAAAGGGCCCTTATATGTAATAGTACTTGCAGGTGGTACTGCAACAGGTGCCTAACATGTAAGAGTACTTGCATGCTATTGATGAATACTGTGTGCTGCAGATGCTGGCTATGTTTGCAGACATGATCACATTCAATTAAGTCTCTCAGTAGTTTTCTACTGGTCAAACAGTGAACAGCATGAACAATTACAAACCTATAAATTTTATTCTGAAACTGTGGTTCCAGCAAGTGCCAGAAATTTGTAATTTACTTCTATTAAAAAAAAAATCTCAAGGCTTCCAGTACTTATCAGCTGCTGTATGTCCTACTTATCTGTGTCTGACATACAGCAGAAGATAAATATTTGTCACCAGTCAATTTTTGGAATTCTCGCAGATTCTTCTGCTCGCCCCCACTTGACTTTCCACTTGTCCCTTAGACTAATCCGCTTCAAGAATTGACATATAAGTTCTTTGGGCAGATGGCGGAGTCCGCCTGAGCCTATAATGGAGTCTATGGCACGGGCAGAGAGTCAAGGTGGGCGAGCGGCAGAATCCGCAGGATGTTATCCGTGAGAATTCCTTGGTGTGAACATACTCTAAAACATAGAAAATAACCTAGTTTAACCGGGACAAGTGTTCTCCTTTGTTGTCAGTAAGTCAGTAGATTTAACTAGGAAAAGGAGGCGCCGCACCCGTTACTCTACCTGCTACCTGCACTTTAGGTGGTGTTAGACAGTCACAGAGGCATCAAAGGGTCCATTGTTTATTTTAATTTTATTTAATTTTTTAATAGTAATAGGTACTCTTTTAAAAAACGACCCATAGTAATTTTTTTCCTCTTTTGAAATGGTGTCGGGGTATCACACAGAGGTCAGCAGTTTTACTTACCTAAGATGTGACTCACTGCTAATAAACATTAGGTTGAGCAGTGATATTTTGCCATCTATGTGAGATGGTTGGCTAGTTTCTCACGGACTCTGCCAATGTTTGCAAAAACAATCAGCTGGGTTCTACTCTCTAATATATTTTATACATATTTTTTAATATTTTAATGTAATTTGACACCTTCATAATGGAATAGTGGAGTAGAGGCTAGATTTTTTTACATTTGTATGTTCTCATGGACATTCACTTGGGGTGCTGAGGGTGACTTACTGGTTGGAAATGCTATGTCAGATGGGCAAAGCGAGGGGAATAAAGTAGTTTATTATTTTACTGTTTTTTTTCTTATATTTTTATTTTTTAAACCCCGGGTTTTATAGAAACCTTTCTATTGTGCTCACTTAACAAACACAAGAGCAATTATTAACACAGTATTTGTTGTTTTCCATCGCCGGCTGCCAGATTCATAGGTCCCTGGCAGAATACCTAGGTAATACAATTGCTAAACCACTTTGTTGTGAATCAGCCGTGAATGGTGACCATAGGCAAAAAAAGGCTCTTGTATAATTTTGCAATCCTTGTTTGGAGTACATGTGTTTGAATAAACTCTCTATCCAGTTCACAATCTGAGGGCTCTGTCTTTCTTTAGCAGGTAGTACTATTCATGGTCATTCACTACCTGTAAACGATACGTTATCTGGTTTTACTGTAATCATTTATTACTGTACATATTGGCTCATCTCACTTCCTATGAATACTTAGTGTAAAGGTGCACGTCCCCTGTCAGAGCATGTGCTGCATTACCTAATAGTGTAATTCCCAGAATAGGCTCCACTGCCTTAAGTCACAATTAAAACATTGCATAAACTTTGAAAGGCTGAAATCTATATATAATTTTATATTTTTCCACCCTTCAAAGCCTGATGAAATGACCATTCTGGTGGTCCAGAAACCCATTGCTTTTTATGCTTTTATTTTATAAGTTTTTTTTGTTTTTGTGTTTTTTTACAAATAGTTTTTCAGTTTTTATTATATAGCAGCACTTTTTTTCGGTCACACTATGAGAATTTAAACCTGAATTTCATACCTAAAATCCTGACACTGTACAACAGCTCTGCGGATGATGCATGTCACTGGGGTATTTTATGCAGAATTCACGTAATTCAGAATACTAAACAATAGTTGCAGAATAATGATCACGCGTAATTTTATAAGTAATGGAAAATACAGAAATGGCCCAGTAATGTATGTATGAGCCACAGCACAAGGAAAGAGCATAACAAGGAATCCTTTAGGATGATTTCCCTTCCCCCAACAATGGTGAAATGCTGCAGGGAAGTGTCAACTCAGAAACTGAAGGAGAGCATTGTCGCATCCACATTGTCTGACACACAACGGTTTGATTGTTTGCTGTTTAGCAATCACAAATGGAGTAGTAGTTCTGTGCAAATCCGCTTTTTCTAAAATGTGGACGCCACATATGCCTTATGAGTTTTGCATCTAGTTTGGATTTGGTTTCCTCAAATTGTTCTTGCTTTTTGGCAGACATCGTATATCTGTATGGTTTGTCGTGTTTCTCTCTCCCCCCCCCCCCCCAAAAAAAAAAAAATAAATCTTTTTTTCTAATTTTCTCTTGTTTAAATTCAGCCAAAATTACAGAGTGTGCTCGTATGGTTTCAGTGCGGTCTCTGTTTTTACTGTATTGCAGGTCATCCCCATGTTACCCAGATTGCTTTGTGAAGAGCTTTGCAGCTTAAACCCAATGGCAGACAGACTGACTTTTTCTGTCATATGGAAAATCACTCCGCAAGGAAAGGTAAGTATTTTTAAATTTGCTCATAACCATGTTCTGAAAAACTTGCGGAAATGTGAAATGTAAGACTGGATCACCATGAATGCATTAAGTTCAGTTACAGAAATGTCTTAGTGGGACAATTTATTTATTTATTTTTTTTTTGAGTTTTAAAGGGGAACAAAATCTAAGACAATCTAAGACAAATCTAACCTGCTGATAGCCCCTTATTGTGCCGAAGGCACCGAGGAGGAACAGATGTGTCTTCATCCTCAGCACCGTTCATGTACACTTGGCCGTTTACTCCCTGGCTTGATAGACCAATAGGAGCACTGCCCCGCCCACATGGCGCTGATCCAGCCCGCTCCATTGATGAGGAGCAAGTACCAAGTCTCATGTACTGTAAGTGTGGTCTGCCCGAGGCACATGCAGTCTGAAAAAGTCAGGCAGATAAGAGTTTGGGGATGGATTAAAAAAATTAGTACGCAGGGATTCCTGGCTACATGCCCTTTTGGCTTACAGTTCTCTACAGTGCCCCAATAAAGGTTATACTCCCAAGAACACCGAAACTGCCCCAAGGATTAAACTAACCTTTATTGGTGCACTGGGGACGGGACTATGGCACGCAGTGAACTAGTCCTCCCAGTCCCACCTCTTCTAATGAATATCAGTGGGGTGGGCCGGCTGGGGTGGTTAGGGCACTGGGTTTGGTAGACCCGCCCCCAGTGCAGCAAAACTCCTAATTGGCACAGTTTCCTTCTACCAGAAGTTCAATCCTCATGCTAAGGATTAAGGTAAGAAACTTTCCTCTCTCCTCAGCACCCTGTGTACAATAGGGACACGTGGGCAGATTAAAATCTAACATCTACCAGCAGGTTAGAAGAATCTAAAGGGAAACTAACTGCAGCATTTATGGCCTTTTTTGGGGGGGAAAAACTGTTAAAATTACCAACAAAAACACTATAAATGTGTGCAAGTCTGCAGATAAAATATGTAATAAAGTATTGTAGCTTTTTTATTGTATTTTTTGGTTACAAGGTTATTGTAGTATTTACGCCTCTGTATATACCTTTTTTTGTGGGCCCCCGTTTCTGCCCATTTTGCTGTCCGTATCACTTTAATCCTTTTTTTTTTTCACTTCAATATACATTTTATGAGTCTCCGGTAACGTTAATAAATATGCACCATTTCTGGTATGTGTGAATTTGTGCTTTTTTTTTTGGCACTTTTAGATACTTGAAGAGTGGTTTGGCCGTAGTGTCATCTGCTCCTGTGTGAAATTGAGCTATGACCATGCACAAAGTATGATTGAGAGTCCGGACAAACTACTTACCATCGAGGAGCTTCCCCCTGTGTCTTCTAATCATACTGTGGATGAGATCCAGCAGGCCGTACTCAACCTGCATCGTATTGCACAAAATTTACGTAGACAACGAATTGAAGACGGCGCTCTAAGACTGGACCAGGTAAGAATACTTTTTGAATTTACTTTTATTCATACATCTCAAATGAAGAAATATGAAGTACAAATCTATATAACTTTCCGAAATCCATTGATTTGAAAAAAGATTTTTGCTGGAGTTCCTCTTTAAGAGAAAAGCGAAACCAAAAGCCCTGTTTGATATGGCGACATCTCAGCTGGTTTCTCTATTTTTCTTCTCCCCAGACCAAATAAAGAATGGAAAAAAACACTTTCCCTACAAATTTTTTTAATTCTCTATATTATAACCTTTAGGTCCTTGGTCATTTAAATACATTTAAGTCAAATCTAGAGACTTTCCTTAGTTTTTACCTTTAGTATAGCTTTACTTAGTCATCTTAGTGTACAGGGTAATCAGAAAAGAGAGATAAGTGATTGTAATCTGTTGGCTTACACCGGTGGTATGAAGTAATAGGTTTCTATCAATCATTTCCTAATGTAGCGTCCATTACCATGTATAGGATCTCAAGCTGCTGACTTTATACTATTGATATCAGTGTAAGGGCACTATTACATAAGCCAACTATTGCCCGATCATTTTAGTAATTGGGCGCCGATCTGCTAGATCACGGACCTATTAGACTGCTTGATAATCAGTCAGTAAGGGCTGCATGGACATTGTTAGTGATGTCCATGCAGCCCTTACCTAAACACCTGACACCTTACCTCTCCCCACTCCCGGTCTTCCCTCCTGTGCTCCACCGTTTCCTGGTCCCAGTGGTAGCATGTCGGAACAAACACTGCCTATGATTGGCTGAGTGGCCTGTCAGCTGACAGGCCAACAGATGCTGCAGCCAACGAGATCGGGAAACTACGGAGCACAGGAGAGAAGACCGGGGAAGGGATAGTGTCAGGTGTTGGGGGAATCGTCAGCCGCACATCGCTTTTACACGTAACTATGCACGGTTGGCACCTGATGATTTTAGGTCCAAACCTAAATCAACGATCAGCCGAGAATCTTGTCTCTAGTACAAGGAGCGATAATTGGCCGAGTTGTCCTGATTAGTGTCTGTAGTGATAAAAGGAGGCTGCATTGCAGCGTCATGTGACACTAGTAGATAGAGGAGACAATAGCAGCTCCCTGTGGAATGACCTCTTCACAGGTCACAGAGCGTGCTCAGTAATGTTTTACAATCATCCCAAGGGGACAGACTCTATTGTCTATGTCCAAGAGGTTTGCTGTAAAGCATGTCACTAAATGCTGCTAAAAACAGCCCAGGCAAGATGGCAGCCTCCATAACAATGAACAAAAAGTGAAATAAAATAAAATGATCGGAAAATATAAACAGATTAGAGTAAAAAAAATATATATTTTTTTTACTTTAATCAGTAAAAGAACATTTAGGTGACTTATCCTTATTAAGGGCCCTATTACACGGGACGATTATCGTGCGAAAAATCGTTAGATCGTTCGAATGTAAACTATAATCGTTCTGTGTAATTGCAGGCAACGATCGAAAAATCACTCTTATGTCGTTGATCATTAATTTAGATCTGAACCTAAAATTATCGTTAATCATTCGCTGTAATTCTGCATTTTTTCACTAATTGTTCATTGTAATAGCACATTGCCCATTGTTTCCCTGAGATATTGCAATGGTTTATTCCTTCGGATCTGACGACCATCATTCTGTGTAATATGGTGAACGATTTCAGGTTAACGATAACAATCTCGTCTACTATTTATCGTTAGTCGTTAATCGTTAAAAATTGCTCCGTGTAATAGGACCCTAAGCCTGAATTAGGTGCAGCTTCACATGACAGGAACCCCTGCCCCCAGTCACAGCTTTGACTGAATGCTGTACTGTACGTGTAAATGCTTTAGGTGCTTTACAGGTGGCATCAGGAGGCTAGTCCCCGTGTACCTAGCAGCTGTCCTTACCATGGAGAAAATGTAGTTTACAGGTCATAGATTCCCGCAAAGTTTTTTTTTTTTTTTTTTTTTTTTTTTTTTTACTAGAACTTGCTCTTGATTTATATTCCTGACAAAGTAGATTGTATTCTGCTAGTTGTAAACTTGTTGTAAACTTGTTCTATGTGCTCCCATTCTCTGTAACCTCAGCGTATAGTTACTTTCTACCACCTTATTGTCCTAGACATACAGATAGTAATCTGTGACATACCTGAGAGCAGAAGTTCGATAAAAGGGTTATTGCAACAGCCTGACTGGCAGAAGGGATGTGATGGCGTTATCACTCTGATATCATCTGCATTACACGGACCTTCCTGGTTGTGTAGTATCTTGTCTCCCAAGCATCAACTATACAACACACCCAATTAGTGATGTAATGTAATGGAGAGGTTTTCTATGGGGATTTGCTGCTGCTCTGGACACTTCCTGACATGGACAGAGGTGGCAGCAGAGAGCAGTGTCAGACTGGAGAGAATATCCCACTTCCTGCAGGGCATACAGCAGCTGATAACTACTGGAAGACTTGACCTTTTTTTTTTTTTTTTTTTTTTTTTTTTTTTTTTTTTTTATAATAGAAATAAATTACAAATCTCTGGCACTTGCTTGGACCAGGTGATTTTGAAGAATTTGTGACCTACCCCTTTAAGGCTTTGTTTTTTTGTTTTTTTTTGTTTTTTTTTTTGTTGTTTTTTTTGCCGCCTCTTGTGAGTTTTAATTCTCATAATGAAATCCAGCGGCAATCTGACAGGCAAATCATTTCTAAACTCTCGGATATATCAGTGTGTCCTTGGCTCCATGTATCGCCTGGTCTCCTCCTTTCACGAATGATTCTAAAGGCTGCAGTATTGGGGCGATTTCTGACCAGATTATAACTTTTATTACCGCAGATCAGTGGGAAGTGCGGCTGCTGGATTTCTTTATACTTTTTACCATGTGATAAAACAGACACGTTCACATTTAGACTTTAGGGTGTCAGTATTTTTTTATCACTTTTTTTTTTTTTTTTTTTTTCTATCCCTGTCTTTTGATATGCAAATGGTTTGGACAAGTGTGTTTCTGGCGCAGAGACTCAGTAGTTCCTCGTGCACGGTGTAGAAAACCTCTTCTGCACTCGATTGGTATGCGTGACACTAAAGGCCCTATCGATTTATCGTCTAATCGCTTTGTGTAATAAAATGCAGCGATCGACAGACATGCATGATGTCGGCTGATCGTTTTCTTTCAATGTCTTGCAAGATGTTAAAAGACTAACGACTAGGATAACAATGATCTCCTGCTGTTGCTCTGTGTAATAGTGGCGTCCTGCTGCCTCTGCTCCTATCTCCTATAGGCTCCCCGGATTTAAACATCGTCCCTTCCCGCAGCTCCCTGCACTTAACCTGCTCGCTGTCGATGCGTGTAATAGTACCAGCACAGAGCGAGAAACACAGTGCTGACATGTCAGGGTGGCGCTCTCTTGCTCCCGCTGATCAGAGATGCAATATAGAGGTAGCTTTAATGCACGTGGCTGCGGCGGGACAGCGCACGGATCGGCTGAGCAGCATGCCAGGAAGCCAGGAGAAGCGTCCAGGAACGCGGACAGGTGGTGATGTATTACCTGGGCAGCGGTGGGTTAAGTGGGTAGGGGCTTTATATACTCGCTGCGGAATGAAAAATCCGAATGTAAAGCCATAGAAAATGACATGGCCAGCATGGCAGGGACATCTGCTCCAATATGCTACATGTGAACGTGCCAGACCAAAAAATCTTTGCAAAAAGCTAAATGTTAATAAAAACAGGCACTAAGCCCTATTTCCTCCGCTTGTCAGATGACATGGCTTTAGATAGAAGAGCAGCCCCATGCAAGAACAAACAGAGCAGGTTCTGACAAAGCTTAGTGAGACATTATTCATCTGGCCGTGTCTTTATGAGCAGGTTGTGGATTCCAGGAGACGACCTGTAAAAAGGAAGAGCCCCAGAATGTTTGTATCACTTAGGTATTCCGCTATGACAACAGCCATGTTATTTGCTGTATCCTACACTTCTTGTGTGCGCACATTTTTCTTTACTTTTCTTTGAAACGGCAGCTGTGACAGGTGTTGGCACTGCGGACAGGTTTACAACCGTGCAACATGGGACAAGTGTGCAGGGCGGGGTGGTGGTAGAAACTGCTTTAGAAAAACTGTATTCTTTCCAGTCTGGAGAGCAGGAGAGGTTTTCTATGGGGATTTGCTGCTGCTCTCGATAGTTCCTGACATGGACAGAGGTGGCAGCAGAGAGCACTGTCAGACTGGAGAGAATACACCACTTCCTTCAGGACCTACAGCAGTTGATAAGTACTGGAAAAAGTCAAAGTTTTTTTTTCAATAGAAATAATCTGTCACTTTCTAGCACCAGTTGATTTGAGAATTTTTTTTTTTTGTGAACTACCCCTTTTTTAAATGCACATCTATTACCGAACCTGCCACTTTGATCTTGTGTATGTATGTCAAGACTTATTCTGTTTTAGATCATATCCTTTTGATATGCGGAGGGGTACGTTTTACTTTCGACTAATGTTGAAATTTTTAAAGCAAGGAATTAGAAGTCTATATACAGATATGTTGTAAGTCCTACATATATATATATTATATGGTCCAGCCGCCACTCGGTATGCTGGAGAGGTGTGAGGAATGTAACTCCATGTCTGTAGAATACGTCTGTCCATACTCATAGTATGGTAATTGCGGACTGATATAAACTGTTCTGTAATGTAAAAACTGGCTGTATTAAAACATATTGACCCAGACTTATCAAAGGGTCTAAAATAGCGATTGGTATAAACCGCCTATAGCGACCAATTACAGATCGGCTTTCAGCTGTGGTAGGGTGTAAACTGCCAATAGCAACCGATCACAGCTCCAGTATTATCCTATGTTAAATCTAGGCTTTTGACTACTTTTAGATGATGAAAGGTTGAAGACAGGGGCTGGAAGACAAATTCTCACTGGGTTGTCAAGCACCAGCATTGGCCCATGAGTAGTTCTCAGTTGTGGGATATGCTCCCATGCATTATATAAAGACTAGAGATGAGCGAACTTGGAGCATGCCCGAGTTCATCCAAACCGAATCGTTCGGCATTTGATTAGCGGTGGCTGCTGAAGTTGGATAAAGCCCTAAGGCTATGTGGAAATCATGGATAAAGTCATTGGCTGTATCCATGTTTTCCAGACAACCTTAGAGCTTTATCCAACTTCAGCAGCCACCGCTAATCAAATGCCGAACGTTCGGGTTCGGATGGACTCCAGCATGCTCGAGGTTCGCTCATCTCTATAAAAGACCAATATTCCCCCAAGCAGTGACCATTTAAAGGTAGATCCCAGCTCTACACAGGTTCAGTAGTATAGAGCTGCTATTATAGTGCTGTTACATCCAGTGACTCAAGGGAAAGCTTTTTCTGCCTGAATTGCCGGTGACGTTTTTGCTAATTTAAGTTGTTTGCCTTTTTTTCTTTCCTCTTTATGGCTCAGGACATCATGAAGACTTATCCCAACCATGAGTAGTCTCCACAGAATCTGCCAGAAACGCATTTTTAGGCTCCACACTCAGCATCATCTTGACTTCTATAAAAACTCCCCATGTGTTTTGCTTCGCACAGTAACCGTACTCCCGTATAAGCAGCTTATACAGAATATGAACATATCCTTTATAGGTATTCTCCTTCAAATAAGATATTAGTAAAAAAAAAAAAAAAGCACTATATATAATATTAAAGAAAACAAAATATAAAAAATGTAGGTATAGATAGTGGGCACCACTCTGCTACTGTCTGGTGTCTACCAAGGACTTATTAAGCAAAGCGATCTCGGTGCCCCCAAAACTATATAGCAGTGAACAAAAACAAAGCAGACATACATATGGGGCACTCACTGATATCTTCAGGCTTGATTATTTAAAACATCCAAGAGAAGGGGAGGCAGGTGGACTAACGGGTGCGCTCCACTCCGGAACAGCCATTTCACGCCCACTGGTGCTTCTTCCTGGCATAGGGTCTTCCAGCAGGAAGAAGCACCAGTAGGCGTGAAATGGCGGTTTCTGAGTGGATCATGCCCGCCAGTCCACCTGTCCCCCCTTCCCTTGGATATTTTGAATAAACAGTATCAAGCCTGAAGATATCGGTGAGTGCCCCATATCTGTCTGTTTTGCAAAATATAAGAAATACTTGCTTGTTCATGTTAGGGTTCTTACACGATGTAAAAGCCCAACAGATATACAGGCAGCTGATCACCTCTTTTGTTTGCTGAATAACAGCCATCATCAGCCGTTCAATGTGCTCGAGTAACGTCCTCCCCATGTAGCGCTCTGCAGCATAGCAACTACCATCTATTGGCACGCACCATCCATCATTGCTGAGTGATGTCATCCCACCTTAGCTCGGTCACACGTGCTATCCATCCTCGTCTGGGTAATCTCATGACAGGTAAAGACTTAAAGGAATTCTGTTATACATTTCAGAAGTAAAAGTGCAGCGTCTAATAGTGTAGGGGAAATATGTAGATTTGCCAGATTTCAGGATGAAATGTGTTTAATATAAGAGCGTTTACATGTAACTTCCTTGCGCTTTCTGCACAGCTTAGTGTCGGGCAGGTAGATTGCGGCTTTATGCGGTATGCTACGTCTGGGACCTCTCAGCTACTAAGACTTCAAATAAACACACTGTCACTTTACCCTGTTTGCCAGCTTTATCATAGCTAGCGTTCATGAAAATCCAGAGTGACATGTCCTGCTCGGTATCCAGTGCATGTGGTACACTACCGCAACCGGCTGGAACCTTGGAACCTTACATACTGGGTGGGCCAACTGCGGGGATGTGTTTTTTTGTTGTTTTTTTTTGTCCCCCCCCCCATATGCACAGTGAAAAGATCATGGCTAATTATGGGATCTACGGTAGGGTAAGTGGAGACATGCTGTAAGATGTCTGCTTGCATCAGTTAGTATCGGTCCTCATATTTCCCCCCCCCCCCCCTTTTAGATCAGTTATAAGATATACAATTGGATAAATAACATAGACCCACACAGATTTACAATGTAAGTTTTACTTTTCATTGACCCAAACGCCGTGAACAAGTGAGTACCTGTCAGTGAAAATAACTATAAATAGTGTGGTATCTATTTTGTAACCATGCAATGTCCATACGCCTCAACACATGTAAATAACAGAGACCCGGTGTGATCAGGAGATATAGCCAGGGAGAGTTTGGCGGCTATGCAATCCACTCCTCAGCCGCTTGCTAATTCTGACAGTTTAGCCTCACACTAATGGGACAAAATGGTCGTAAATTATCAAGCGGCCGGGGAGTTGGCCGCACTGCTGCCACTCTCTTCCTGGCTGTATCTCCTGATTGCAGGGTGTCAGCAGTGAAACCCTCTGCGATCAATACATTTTTGACATGCCAGATAAGAGAAAAAAAAATAATTCTGTACAAATATATACATGACATGACATATATTTGAGTAGTCTTTTTTTTTTTTTTTTGTATATTTTGTCGAGAAAAAATTTCTGGACAAAATGTACATGACATGACATATTTGAATATATATATTTTTTTTTGTATATTTTGTCCAGAATTTTCAGAATTTTTTTTTTTTCTCAACTGGCATGTCAAAAATGTATTAATCGCAGAGTGTTTCACTGCTGACACCCTGCAATCAAGAGATACAGCCAGGAAGAGAGTGGCAGCAGTGTGGCCAACTCCCCGGCCACTTGACAATTTACGACCATTTTGCCCCATTATAGTCTGAGGCTAAACTGTCAGAATTAGCAAGCGGCTGAGGAGTGGATTGCATAGCCACCAAACTCTCCCTGGCTATATCTCCTGATCACACCAGGTCTCTGCAGTGGGACCTGCTGCAGTCTAACTTTTGACATACCTGATATGTAAAGTTATTTTTAATATCGGGTACTCTAAGTCAGTGTTTCTCAACCTGCGGTACGCCGCAACCTGCTGCAGGTTGAGGGGGTATGCCGGGAGGTGGGGAAAAAAATTTTGGGTGCCGGGACACTATCACCCAGCAGTGTCCCGGCACCTATCCCCCCGCTGCTCTCACATCCTTCCCCAGCAGCAGCCTCACCAGCTTTCTGTGGGGTACGGGACATGGTGAGGCTGCTGCTGGGGGAAGGATGAAGTCAGAGGTCACAAACCAGCAGCCTCTCAACTAACTCTCTGAGGCCCTGCTGGTCCGGCCTCCTGCGGGGACATCAGCCTGCCGCCGCATCTCCTCTCCGCCGGGTCCCCTCAGGCAGCCTGTTCGGGATTCGTTCCCAGGCTGCCACATATCCTCCTGGAGCCCCCGGCTGGACGCTGCAACCCGATCCGGCGGCCGCAGGGGAAGAGCGTGAGGCTGCCGGATCGGGTTGCAGCGTCCAGCCGGGGTGACCCGGCGGAGAGGAGATGCGGCGGCGGCAGGCTGATGTGCCTGCAGGCGGCCGGACCAGCAGGGCCTCAGTGAGTTGCGAGGGGGTAGTGGTGCTACCCCGCCCGCGTCTCCTGCAGTAGATTGTGGAACAGGATATGGGGCGCCCCCCATGTCCACCTGCCGCCGCTTCTTCCCGGTCTCCCCTACGGCTGACGCTGCTGCCTGTGGAAGTGGCGTGCCCCATCTCCAGGTCCACAATCCAGTGCAGCAGAAGCCCCCGGCGCACCACTACATCATCAGCACTCTCCTCCTCCACCTCCTCTCTACCCCATCATCACCTCCTCTCTACCCCCATCATCACCTCCTCTCTACCCCCATCATCACCTCCTCTCTACCCCCATCATCACCTCCTCTCTACCCCCACCATCATCACCTCCTCTCTACCCCCACCATCACCACCTCTCTACCCCCACCATCACCACCTCTCTACCCTTAATCTCCTTGTGGCTCAGAGGCTGGAGAAGAGAGGAAGATCCCCTCCATGGGCGGATAACGTGAGTGATTTTTTTTGTTTGTTTGTTGGGGCAGGAGGGGGAGGGAGTAGAATGGTGGGCATTACTATGGGGGCAGGGCAGGAGGCATTATTACTATATGGGGGGTCATAGAGGGGGATATTATTTTTAAATGAGGGATCCTAAATACAGGGACAACCCACACACCTACTCACTTTACAGCGCATTACACCAAACAACGGAATTATTACTGTATGGAAGCCTATAGGTAGGAAAAAGGGAGGGAAGTTAGAGGAAAACTGCGGCGCTTAAGATGTTTGGCAGATTCTCTGGCAAGAGGTAGATTGTAGCTGCAAGAAATCATCATGGTGGTCTGGGCCAGATGGAGAGGAAAAGGAAAAGTGATATATGGCTTCATGGGGAGGTATCTGGTTATAGAAGGAGGTATCTTAACTACATGGGGAGATGTCTGGCTGCAAGGGGGGAGGTATCTGGCTACATGGGGGAAGGGGTATCTGGCTACATGGGGGAAGGGGTATCTGGCTACATAGAAGAAGGCCTCTTGACTACATGGGGGGGAGGTATCTGGCTCCAGGGGGACATATCTATCTCTGTGGGATATATCCCACCTGCTTCTCTGGCACCCGGTTTACTGACTGCCTGCTCAGCCAATCAGTGCACAGTCCCAACGTAGCCACTGATTGGATGAGCGGGCTGTCAGTGAGCCGGGAGCCAGAGAAGCAGGTGGAAGTACAGGCAGGTAAGCAGGATCTGTTAAGGGCCGGCAGCTAATTAGGTAAATAGGCAGCGGCTACATTCTCGCAGCAGATTGAAAATCCTCTAAGAATGCAGAGCCATAGGCCATAACAGTACAGAGTACAGAGTATCAGTGGATTTTGCTGTGAAACGTACATGTAAATCTACCCTGGGCAATGTTATTAATGGATGGCATCGTTGGGGGTACTCGGCTGGAGCATCTTGTCACATGGGGGTACTTGGCCTGAAAAGGTTGAGAAACACTGCTCTAAGTGGTGCACACAAAAGATGGAAATGTCCAGGCCCTAGACTTTTTTTATTTTATAGCTGCCCATGATTGTACAGTTGGCCAGTATACCTAGTGATTGGAGCGAGTCATATATATTGAGCTTCTTTTTTTTTTTTTTTTTTTTTTTCCTTTTTTTTTATGGCCAAGAGGAACTTATTCCCTACATGAATTAAACTCATAATTTCCTGAAGTTCCTGTGTGTGTATCCACAGCAGAATGATCATTTACAGTCTTCATATGGTTAATTTCAAACAACTGTCCTTCAAGGTGCTAGGGGTCAGCACTTCAGTGATATTTATATATTGGTGGTCAATTCAAAAATCTTTAAAAATAAACATCTTGGGAAAACCCTTTTTTAAATCTTGAAATAGCATTATTTATCAGTTTTGTTAATGGAAAATATAATGGGTAGTGTCACAGGTCAAGTATTTATCCCCCTCTTTAAAGGGATTGTCCACCAAAAAACATTCTTTCAAATTTAACTGGAGCCAGAAAGTGCCAGAGATTTACTTTTATTAAAAATATCAAGTATTCTGGTACTTATCAGCTGCTGTATGTCCTGCAGGAAGTGGTGTATTCTTTTCAGTCTAGAGAGCAGGAGAGGTTTTCTATGGGGATTTGCTGCTGCTCTGGACAGTTCCTGACATGGACAGAGGTGGCAGCAGAGAGCACTGTGTCAGACTGGAAAGAATACACCACATCCTGCAGGACATACAGAAGCTGATAGGTGGAGGAGTGGAGATTTTTAAAAGAAGTAAATTACAAATCTCTGGCACTTTTGACACCAGTTGATTTTGAAAGATTTTTTTGTGAACTACCCCTTTTTATTTTGTGCTGTTTACATATCATAAGCTGAGAGCAGTATAGTACATATAATCTTATAAGTAGTAAAATGTCGATGTAATTTCATTAAGATGTGTGGCAGGACTTTTGCCTACTTCTCCGGTCAGCACAACCACGCTACATTCACACTGCTTCCCTCTATAGTTTATCAAGAGGTGAACCGACTCCCAGGCCTTTATGGAACTTTGGCGTGTCAGTGATGGATGAGAACCGTTCTAAACCAAATGGACATCAAAGCAATTAAGGTTGCCTGCTGGATGGGAGGTTACAATAAGAAGGATGGTTCCTTTCCACTAAGTGACCCATCATCCAATGGCATCTTATGTGTTTGTACACAGAGAGGAAGCCTCCTGCTGTTACTTAGAAAACACGGAACACAAAGGCACTTTTGGGAAGTCGCCCTGCGGTTTCAATAATGCTTCTCACACCCTGTCCGCAGAACATCTAAATCCCATTTACGTAGGCGAAGTTCTCAAAGCCTGAAAATGGGAACATATTGGGAGGGTTTGGGGGAGTCCGAGTGACTACACAATGGACCTTTGGCAGCATTTTCCCCTGAATATCAGAGTCCATGGCTAATCGTATTAAGGGTGACCCCATGGGCTTTGCCACTTATTGTGTTTGCATGGTTTTGTGCTGTGTGAGTGATGTTCTCTTTTGTGGTTCAGTCATGCAGATTGCAATGATCAGACTTTACCCTTCCCACATGTCAACCGAGAGGCGACAAGGCTTTTTTATATTGCCTAATGAATTTTTATGATCTTTAGCTTTCTTAAGTTAATAGACCGTGAGGGGCCACTTGTTTGTTTTTTTTGTAACCGATCTGCAAACTCTGAGGCCAACGTAATACTGTTGTAAAATGCTTTTGCTTTGTGTGTTCGCACATTTTTTTTCTTCTGACCCACGAATGATGATAGCAATGCTGGATATCCTGTATGTAAAAACTATAACACTCCAAAAAATTTCTTTGACTGGGTTCACATTGTTTTTGCAGTCAGTTTGAAAAAAATGGATGGTACACCAATGCATCCGTTTTCCACAATTGCCTTCCATTATAAAAAAGATCAAAAGATTTTTTTAAAATTTTTTTTTTTTACGCTGCTCAAAAACATGGTTGACCATGTTTGTCCGTATGTGTAAGAGGTTATCTAGCACTAGAAAAACATGGCCATTCTTATCCAAAGACGGCACCACTTTCGTCTCCAAGTCAGGTGTGGTTTGCAATAAAGTTCCATTCACTTCAATGGATCAGAGTTGCAGAATCTGCACCCAACCTGAAGACCAGCGGTGCTGTCTGTGGAAGAAAGTGGCCATGTTTTTGTAGCACTGGATTACTCCTTTAAAGAACTGAATACTTGAAAATGTGTAAAAATATTACACATTTTACACTTTATTACTTACATAATATAATTATTTTGGGTTTTCTGATCAGCCTGGTCTTTGTACTGAAATGTACCAGATCTCCACTGGGGCTAAGGACTTGATGGGACTGCATTTACAAGATGATCAAAGTTCAAAGGACTTTATCACTATGTAATCTTATGAAGGCACAACGACCTAAGAACCCAACACACAGACTTCTATAGCATACAGCAAACTCGTACAGCACAGCAGGGACATCGTACAGTATGGCAGCAGGCAACATAACGGCAGACTGTGTGCAGCTCTATCCCTCTGGCAGTTGGGAACATCAAAGTTGGCGGCAGGTGCCGGCCTTCATGTCCTGCATGCAGCTGCTCTGCAACGGACGGTGAAGGTAGGGGACAATGGTGGCCAGCAGAAAGCAATCACAGCTGCATGCTCTGCTGTTATGTTCGTCCACCATGCTTTTAAACAAAACCTTTGCTAGAACTTGCTTTAGGCAGAGGCCTTAAATTTTGCAATTCAACAAAACCTCTTATTTTTGGGAAAATGGGGTATTTGTCAATAAAATGTTAAGACATCACTTCACTTATTTTGAGAAAGTGGTACACTCTTGCACACTATGGGAATCACATGGATAACTTGTCACGCTCCCGCAGGACTCTCTGCCTATCCCATAGACTCCATTCTTTTTCCATTCTTGTGTTCCTTTTGTTGTTGGATGTTTAGCTTTTGGCTACTGAATTTTTTTTTTTTTTTTTTTGTATTTTATGTAAATTCCACGGAAAAATAGTCTGTTATAGAGTAAAAGGAAAAGCAACGGCGAGGAAAGTTTCCTGCTTCACGCAAATACAAATATTTTTATCCTAGTTAAAAACTTCTTCTTCCTGTAACCTTTAGCCGCCTTTGCCAAAAAATTTTTGACTGGTGATAGAACTTGAACTGGACCAGGCATGACCGGTCTGGAAGTAATCCTATTTTGCAACTTTATTTGAATCCTTACTAATAATGTTTTATTGCATATTGTGGAGGGAAATTACTTTTGCTATTTACATAACTCAGTTTCTTTTTGCTATGCTCAGCCTCGCAGGTGTTTTTATTGCTCTGTGTCTACAGTAAGACATGAGGTCACTATGTAAACACTCTGTGAGGTGTATGGCTCCTATTAAGACCTATCGGACTCCATGCTCAGAGTACAAACGCTGTTTGTGGTGGTTTTGTTACAGACAATTGATAGGACAATTTGGTCTGTCATTGCAGAAGATGTAACTTGGAGTAGCTGTTATTCAAAGTAACTTTTAACATGTCATCGGGCCTATGAAAAGTTATTGATATGAGTCTGTCTCAATGCTGAGATCCGTTGTGATCAGGAGATATAGTTGGAGAAAGCAAGGCAGCAGCTTAATCCCCCTCTCCAGCTGCTATTTCCAAAGATGTAGACTCATAGACTTACCTTGTTGGAATTAGGCGCCTCAGGCCCTTATTCACACTGTCAGTGCCGCAATCCACACCGGAGGAGGATCGCAGCACTTAAACACCCCCCCTCCCCCAAGAGAGATGACCTGAGCGCAGAAGAAAACTACCCGCCTACTCCCTACCCCCCCTCCCTTCCCCGTGACGCCTGGCTCGCATGTTCCAGCATGGGGGGATCTGGCAAGTAGTTGTCTTATGTGCTCCGGTCACCTCTGCTGCCTGTGGGGGGAATCCGTGCCGCGATCCGCAGTAAGACATGCATTCACTTGTATGGTTCCTAGAATTTTTTGTGGTTGCCGATCCGCTCTGCTCCGGCACTTACTCCCTTGCTAGATCTCCTGTCTACAGCTGGCCTCGTCAGTGAGACCCTCTGCGATCAATAACTTTAAAATTCATTTTAGATCTTGTGACTGAAATAATTTAAGCCTTGCTATTGTGTGGCCTAAACCAGGCACAGCTCTATCATGTCTATGAACACCAGCTGTTTGAATTGTCATTACTAACGTTTTACTTTTTGCTTTTCACAGCTAAAGCTGTCCTTCACGTTGGACAAGGAGAGTGGGATGCCTCAAGGCTGCTACATTTACCAGTACAAAGACAGCAACAAGTAAGTGGTTAGCAGAGGTGTGGTTCTGGACAAGTAACCTTCCATGGTGTAACTGTGTTCTGTATATGTGGGGTCTAATCTTTGTATACGACCCCAATAAAGTGGGGTAGTGCTCGAGAAAAGACTGGCCCCGATTGCGGCGACTGGGGAACCTTTTGACCCTCTAGCTGTTGCCAAACTACAATTCCCATCATGCCCGGACAGCTAAAGCTTTGGCTGTCCAAGACTGATGAGAATTGTAGTTTTGCAACAGCTGGAGGGTCAAAGGTTCCCCATCTCTGGTCTATGCACTTAGCGCTTTCCTGGCACATACAACAAAAGTATAATAAAGTGAGCGGAGCCTTTGCCAGCTAGTTTCTATCAGCAGACTTCACCTTCCATTACATGGCGGATGCCGGAGGGAGCCCGTGTTCTGCTGCCGTCCGTGCTGATACCATCTACATGTGCACTTGGTTGATAAATATTGCCCTTTGTGTCAGTGAAGAGCTTGTTAAACCTTTAAGCTTGTGTACAACGTTCACCTGTCACGTGCCAAGGATGAGCTCATGGGAACAAGTCTGGAGTTGTATACGGCAATGAAAGCTGTTCTGTTCCATCCGTGAGCTAACTCTTAGTGTCTTACCAGCGGATCAGTGATGCAACCGCTGTGTTCTCCCACATTGCAGGTCGCGTAGTCACACAGTATGAGTTCACCGTCCACACTGAGGAAATGGATGATTTGTACTGGACCTTTTACCTTTCTTGGGTGATATTATTACACTGAACCATTGGAGTTTGACCAAATGTGCTAATACCAGCCTATAATTAGTTTCCCACTTCATGCCAAGTAGGCCTCGGGCAGGTTCTCCCTGTGTAATTTTTTTAAGACCTTTGTGGATAAGGCATTTCCCCATGTATATTGAGCTGCGCTCTGTAGCGTTGCGTATACTTGACCTGAACGCTGCACTCTGGTTGAACTTGGAACCCCCCCCCGACACAATCTCCAGCAGTTTCCCTGGCTTTTTCTCTGCGGTGAGGCTTTTTGTGTCTCTCCTGACCTCTCCTCTGTAACTTTGTGCTCTTGTTGTCTTAAACTTGTGAAAGTTGTGTTCTCTGGAATTGCAGCTTCTTATTTTAGAAAGACTAGGGAGAACCTGGGAATCTGGATGTTTTTATAGAACATTAGGTATTGTAAGGGGCATTTTAGTAGTTTTCTCCCCTAATGTTAATTAAAGGAGAACTCCGGCCAGACATTTTTTATTTTTTATTTTATTTTATCAAGTGCAGGGGGGAGGATAGAAAAAATGTGCTCTTACCTCCCCCGCTCCAGCCCCCGGCCGCTTCCTGGTCCTAGCTGGGACCTGGTTGTGATGTGAGGTACACTGAGCCAGTCAGCGGCCGAGACAGGACCCCACTATGGCTGCTGACTGGCTGAGCAAACCTCACACGTGACCACCCGGTTCCCCGCTCAGACCAGGAAGCGGCCAGGGACCAGAATAGCAGGATGCAGCCACCAGTGCTGGAGCGGGGGAGGTAAGAGCAGGTTATGTCTTATCCTCCCTAGCACTTGATTAAAAAAATGGGTCTGGCCGGTCTAGATCATAAAGTTCTAAGTCTGTCCTGAGCTTATTGTATGAATTTAATTTTTAACTTTTTTTTTTTTTTGACGCTATATCCAGGCACGTGGGAAATAGATTACATATTTATATACATTCCTACAAATCCACCCAAGATGAGAATGCTGCAGTTTTGAAAATTTGCTGCGTGCTCATATTCATTCCCATATTTTGGGGAAATTGGGCATTGAGTGAAATTTTGCCTGGTATTCCACAGCTCAATCTTCTGCTGTTCTACCAGTAAAATTCATACTGTAGATATATGGACTGCCCTATCAGACATGGTATTACACTTCAAGGACATAATTATTGCCGATTCATTTTTAGGCTAGGGTTACAAAATTTTTTTGGTGCACCTTTTGCATGTGAAAAGTGTGTGAATGCCTTTTTAAAAAAAAAAAAAACTGAACTGTGATCACTTAGACAGTTTTGCCACAAGTGGGTGTAAACATGCTTCCCCCCACCTCCCTATAATTAAGGCTCTGAGACAACTTTAGGGTAGTGTTCTTCTTGGTGATTGTTGACTGTTAGGCCTGCCTCTACAATGCGTGTAAAGATGTTTTGCCCTGTTGACAGAGCACATCATTGGACTAAGACAGGATGGTGTGCACGGTCTGCCATCTAGGTTTTTCTGACCAAGCTGTTATGTTTTGGGAGCAGAGGCGTAACCAGTATTCATAGGGTGCCCCCCAACATACTCACCTGGCCTGGTGCAGCTCTTGTGTGCTGAAAAGCTAGGTGAACAAAGGAACACTGCGCCAGGCAAGGTGACTGTTGGAGGGGGAGCATGTTGTGAGCCACTGCCATGAAGGCAGACCATGCTCCTCTAGAGTGTTCCACGGGTCCCATTGGTGCTTGGGCCCCATAACTGTTGCATGGTCTGCCTTTATGGTAGCTATTCCACTGGTTGGGACAGTGGTTACTTGAGGGCATACAGTGAACAGGCCCTGGATGGCACAGACAGACCAGAAGCATAGAGGACCACTCGATTTGCAGACAGGCGCAAGCGGCTTCAACAGTTTTGTCAATCATCCAGACAGGAGTCTCCTAAATTTGCACACCCCTGTGTTTCTAGGCACTTGACAGAAGGAAATTTGGTGTGCCAGTCACCATCTTCATTTGCAATGGTGGTGGGAACCAGAAACCTAAACTGCTAAACACTGGAACCCTTTCTTGGTGAATCCAGGTTGTGTGTGGAATCTGACGACGGCCTTAGGATGTGTCCACAAAACAGAATTAGCGCAGAATTTCAAGTGGAGTTCGAGCCACTTTGGCACTTTTGCACTTTTAGAAATAGATCTACTTGATGTGTTCAATACTTACTTCACCCGCTGAATGTATTTGTGTGTTTACTGGACTGAAGTGGAATCTAAATTTAAATCTGCGTTATTAGGGCTTTAGAGGTAGTATTGTGTAGGACAGGCGTAGTGCTTGCAGTGTGCACTGGGCTCCACTGTCAGGAAGTAACAGGTAGTGCTGTCAGCAATGAAACCTCTTTGTTCTATGGCGATTAGCAGAGATTTGTGCAGTCAGTTGTTTTGCCCCATAAGAGTTGATTCCTCAGTGACCACTTGGCAGAACTGTCACCCTTTTTACTAAGCTTTGAGGTTTACAGGAGGGTGGACAAGTCCTAGATCTTCTTACATTTTATATTAGTTTGCTTGTTGATCTTTTCCAATGTCTGTACCCAAAGTTACATCTATAATAGGGGTAGTTAAGCAAAAAAAAAAAAAAAAAAATTCTTTTGAAGCGAGCTGGTGCCAGAAATTTGTAATTTACTTCTATTTAAAAAAATAAAAAATAAAAAAAAATCTTCTTCCAGTACTAAGGGCCCTATTCCACGGGACGATTATCGTTCAGATTATCGTTAAATCGTTCGAATCTGAACGATAATCGTTCGGTTGAAATGCAGTTAACGATTAACGACCGAACGAGAAATCGTTGATCGTTTAATAAGACCTGGACCTATTTTTATCGTTGCTCGTTCGCAAATCGTTCGCATTGAATAAGACATCGTTCGGTCGTTCTCAATAGATACGAACGCAATAGCGAATAAATAGCGAAGAGAAACGATCGCAATTACGATCATAAGTAACGATTATCGTTCCATGGAAATGAGTGAACGTTTTCAGGTCTTTCGCAATAGCGGTCGTTTGAGATCGTTAATCGTTAACGATTATCCAAACGATAATCGTCCCGTGGAATAGGGCCCTTAGTTGCTCTGTCCTACAAGAAGTGGAGTGTTCTTTCCAGTCTGGAGAGCAGGAGAGGTTTTCTATGGGGATTTGCAGCTGCTCTGGACAGTTCCTGACATGGACAGAGGTGGCAGCAGAGAGCACTGTGTCAGACTGGAGAGAATACACCACTTCCTGCAGGACATACAGCAGCTGATAAGTACTGGAAGAGATCTTTTTTTTATAGAAGTAAATTACCAATCTCTTGCACTTTCTGCCACCAGTTGATTAAAAAAAATGAACTACCCCTTTAAGCAACCTAACATTGTACTCTTTAGTTTATTGTGGTATTTGTGTGTGATATACTATCTAGTTACCTATAATGTCTCTACTCTGCTTTCTTTAATATTGTTCAGAAGAGCTCCTGCACATGGGGTTCACTTTTAGCTGTCCTTTTGGTTACTATGTTTCCTTTGTGTACCTCACCGTGCTGATTTATTTTCATATCCTCAGGCATCATATACTATTTGTAATTCTAATTGGGGGCGGTCCCTTAAAGGCACGGCTCTATTGGAGGAAATGTTTCTTGGAATATATGGACACATAACAGGACCTACACCTATAAATAAAGCGGATACTGAAAGGTTGGGTACTAAAAACTGTACACATACAGTAACTATGTCTCTGTGGCCAGATTAACCCTTAGGCTAAGGGTAGGGAACCTGCGGCCCTCCAGCTGTTGCAAAACTACAACTCCCATCATGCCTGGACAGCAAAGCTTCAGCTGTCCAAGCATGATGGGAGTTGTAGTTTTCAACTGCTGGAGAGCCAAGGTTTCCTATTTCTGCCCTAGGCTATATTCACACACAGTGAAATATAAAGGTAAATTTAAGGTAAATGGCTGAAATTGAGGTGAAAATACAACTGTATTGTGCTCCATTGGGAAATTGTACAGCAGTGCTCACGCTGTATCTAATAACGGTCGTCCAAATAATAAACATGCTCATTATTTACCACCTGCTTTTGCAAAATACAGCAGTCTTTTTAATCTGTTCACACATTTGTTTTCTTTTCACTCAAAATTACAGCATTTGGTTATTTTACTGTGTGTGAATCCAGCCCTATGTTCTGGGACTGCAGGCACAGACACAAGATGGTGAGAACCTTGGATTTTGAGGTCATAATTAGTCATTACTAGGACAGTGACACATTCTATTCTTTCACTGTAGCAGTTTCTATTTTTCTTTTATTTTTTTTCCCCCTTGTATTCAAGTCCCTGGCAGGCTGTATCTGCAACATTGTAGCGTCTGTCATGCTGGGAGGGTTAGGTCAAGTTGCTAATGATCTCACTGTGATTAACCCTCCCAGCATTACAAAGTTGCTACAATGTTGTAGATAGGGAGTTGTTTAGATCAGATGAGGAGCGGGGGAGGGAGTTGAGAGCAGAGACATACTGAACAGCTCAGATACAGTTTTTTGTATCTTCAGCAGAAAGCAGCAGCTGAGAACTAGGGGAAGGAGACTGAATTAGATAAGTATAAAAGGAATGTTTAGTCTCACCATGGGCAGCAACATATCAAAAGTTATGTTTGAGCGGAATACCCCTTTAAGGTATGTTTCCTTTATAGACTATTCAGACAGGAGTCAGTTCGGTTTGCAGGAGGCCGACAGTGTAAACATCTCGGAACAGAAACAAGGAAGGATAGAACTGTGTAAATATTATGTGGAAAGTGTAAGTGATCAAGACTGCTTAATTTATGGTCCGTTGTCTGCTGCCAGACATGTGGTGTCCTCCTTCCGCATGGTCTAGTGATTCATTATTGCTGTTAGTAAAAAAATGATGTTTGATTTCTATTCATACAGCCGATAACAGTAAATAATAAATCTGCAAAAGGAATGGTAACTGATCTCTGTAGAACCCAGGAGTAAAGAGTCTTTTACATGGAACAGTTATTGGCTTTGGGTGGGTTCACACATACCGGATCGCAGCCAATTTCTTACAACAGAATCTTCATTCCACTACAAGGGCGGGTTCACACAATGGAATTCTCGTGGACAATGTCCGCGGTATTCCGTCAGCTGTCCGCCCGCACATCTGGGCGCCTTTCCCCCGGCCCCATAGACACCATTCTATGGGCCGGCGTATTCCGCTATACGCTGAAAGAAGTGACATGTCACTTTTACCGGATCGCGGAATACGCCGGCCCATAGAATGGTGTCTATCGAGCCGGCAGAAAAGCGTGTGCCGTGCGGACGGACAGCTGACGGAATTTCGCGGACATTGTCCGCGAGAATTCCGTAGTGTGAACCCGCCCTCGAGAATTCCATTGTGTGAACCCGCCCTAAGTGTGTAAAGCCCCCCCCCCCATCCCTCTTAACCTGCGGCGGCCCGCCGAATATTTTACCTGCCCGCGCTCTGGCTGCTTATGTGGCTCCCTGCTGCCCTACTGATTGGCTGAGCGGGACATCAGGAAGCCGGGAGCCTTAGAAACAGGCCAGAGCGTGCAGCAGGTTATGGGAGGCTTTACATGCTTGCCGCAGAATAAAAAAACCAGCTGAAGGTATGTAAACCCATACAAACTTACAGTACCGGGAATCGCAGTGGAACTCGCAGGAAAAACTGGTTCATTTTTGTGTATCCCTTCTTGATCCATTTTTCCATTGACTTCCTTTGTAAAAAAAAAAAAAAAAAAAAAATTTTAACGCATCCATTTTTTAGCCTACACAAAAACATGGTCGACCACATTTTTGAGTATTTTATAAGATTGTTGTTTTATAAGATTGTTTTGATTAGAATGAATACACATAAATGTTTTTGTTTTTTTTTCCATAAAACTGATGAAATCTTATTACAATAACCCAGTGTGAACCCAACCTTATTGCACCATGTAAAAGGCCTCGTATTTGGTTGGTAAACAAGCAGAGGCTCTGATGGCATCTTTTATGCAGCAATAAAAACTGTGACAAGACGTGTATTGTGGGGATGTGACACCAACAGTAATAGAATGAAGAGGAGTTATTTACCTACTAACATTACTTGTTTAAAGGCATCTTATTGAGCACTGATAAATGTGTTCTAAGGCAGATTGCCTCTCAGTATGGACAATTGTGCCCGCCCCAGTGTAAAAAGCCTCCTCCTGTACTGGTATTTCTATAAGAAACTGATCCTTGTTAAACATGAGCCCAAAATTTTATGATTAGAGATGAGCGAACCGGGTTCTGGTTCGAGTCGACCCGAACGTTCGGTATTTGATTAGCTGGGGCTGCTAAAGTGGGATAAAGCTCTAAGGTTGTCTGGAAAACTTGGATACAGCCAATGACTATATCCATGATTTCCACATAGCCTTAGGGCTTTATCCAACTTCAGCAGCCACCGCTAATCAAAAGCTGAAAGTTCGGGTTCGGATGGACTCCAGCATGCTCCAGGTTTGCTCATCCAGATTTATGATCAAAATGGAGACCTATAACCTCTAATATTGAGCATTCATATGGTGTGTGTGTGTGAGATAATAAAAAAAAAAAAAAAAAATATATATATATATATAATATTAATATTATAATATAGGCGTCATCGCCCATTATTGGTCATCATGCCTGGAAAGGCTGGATACAGTCCTGGCAAACTCCCAGTTTCCCAGGACTGGATCCAGCTTTTCGTAGCACTGAGTTAAGGGTGATAAGCCAACTGAGGAGCTAACAAAAAAATAATTTCCTTTGTTACAATAAAATAGCTCATCTCTGGTCGTCATCATCATTGAAACACACAAATATGCTATAAAAGATACAGTACACATTCCCTATGAGCAGAGAGTCCACTCAGGGTTAGATCATGGGTGGGACACACAATCTCTAGGTCTGAACTAAAATTTTTGGGTGAGGAATTTATCAAGACCAGACACATTTTGAGATGCATGCCTCAATAAATCAGGCAGTGACGTGGGCCATGCTTCTACAATCAAGGCTAGCGTGCATCTTGGCAGCGTAAAGTGTAATACTGTAAATGCTCACTTAACAAATTCCACCAAGTATATATACTAAAAGGAAAATCACACATTCCGTGCACGGTCCTTATATATAGATATGATGCCGGAAGTTCTGCATTCTCCTTCCACAGCACGAGTCAGAAAATTTTAAACTGATTCTGAGTTCCCGGGATCATAATGAATCAAGATGCCGGTAGTCCTGTTCTGATCAGTAGCGCACCGACTGTAATTGCAGAACGTGTGACTGTGCATACAATCATAAATTTCTCCCCTTACTGTGTTTAGTCTTCATTTGGAAGCTCTCAAATTCCAGATCACCAAGGAACATTTGCCATAAACTACATTATGAAGCTATGGGTTGCATTTAGATTTTTTTGAAAGATTTGGACCCCTTCTCACCCTGAGCCAAATTTTTGCCCTCCCTCGCCCTTTCCTCACGATTATACCCGGATTAGACTTTTGGCAACTGCATTGGCAGTCTGCTGGTTGTTCACTTTACTATAGTTCAACATATGCTGATTTTATTGTGCATTTTGGTTTGAAACTCTGTAGTTCCTGTAGCTCTGTAGTCAGCCGAGCGTCTGCCCCCTATGCTGTTTATGTACCTTAGCATTACTTTGTGGTTGAGTTGCTATGATACTATTTAGAGGTGATCATAGAAGGTGTAGGAGGTGAATGGACTTGTAGCAGTGGCATCCTGTTACCGTATCAGGCTGGAATTCAGTGAGTGTCAGTGCCACCCATTCGTTCACAAATATTTGTAAAGGCAGAGACTGCCATGGTTGATTTTATACACCTGTGGTAAGAGTGGAGGGGGGGGGGAGCTTCAAACTGCTTTTTCATGATAAAAATGCATTTATCGGGTAATAAACCCAATTACAAAGTTTCTTAATCACCTGGACTACTGATTTCTGCAAAAAAAGTAAACGACAGGTACACTTAGTTTTCTTTTCCCCCCAGTTTTTGAACTGAAGCAATCTTGCATTAACAAATATATATGTTCTTGCGAAAGTGTCGCTCTTTTTCCCCCTCTGTTACCATTGCATATATACTGCTCCATAGAGATAACAAAAATGATCACAGGACAGCAAAAAGCCTCATAAATGCCGAGTGTTTTATCTTCCTGTGGTTTGGCAAACCCATCTTTTCATGGGAACCAGTGCCTCAGTTTCCCATTTAAGCAGCAGGGTGTTATTTTTGTAGCCTTTCCTTTACCTTCCTTCATGGCTTTTTGTAGTTCAGATCACCATTTCCTGGAATGGCAGAATTAGGCAGACCCAGCTGTAGCAGATAATGTTAACTCTTTGCCCACCATCTTATAGGTGTATAAAAGGTCATTATAAGCTCATAGTTTACGTAGGTGTATATTGTTGAGAATGAAGACTGGGGGTTTAGATGAGTGCATAACAATGGCTGTAATTTAAATGTTTTATGGTAATGAGAAATTTATTTTAATTTGTTAATTTAATGGGATATACCACCCAAGATCTAAGAAATTAAATGCTCCTTTACCTAGATATTCTTACTCAGCAAGTCCCCCTGAGTATTTTGAGCCATCTCCCGTCTTTCTAGCTGGCGCAGGTCGAGCTACAAGTTTTTCTAAAAGCTGGTCTATATCCAAGATGGCGCAGGCCAGTTAACTACATTTCCCAGCTTGCATTGCTCCTCAGAGCAAACTGCCAAGTATCTGACTCATCTTTGTAGTGTCTGCCCATTGCTGGCTCAGTCTGCTTCTGCTTTAGGGTATATTCACACGGGCGGGCTCGCAGCGAGATTCTCACTGCGAGCCCGGCAGGTCCTGGCAGTTCCGGTCCGGCGTCCTGCTCTCCCGCCCGGCCAATTAGTGTGTTGCCCAGCCGCAGCCACTGATTGGCCGGGCGGGAGAGCAGGACGCCGGACCCGTGCAGCAAGGACAGGTAAAGTATGCTTACAGCGTGGGAGCAGAAGGGGTTAAGGGCGGTATAATTACATACTCGCTGCGGTCGTTTAGACCGCAGCAAGTATGTAGTGTATGGGAACTGCCAGGACCTGCCAGGCTCGCAGCGAGAATCTCGCTGCGAGCCCGCCCGTGTGAATATACCCTTACCCTGTATGAAATATACTTTATCAATCTGTTATCCACATCCATTCTTATGGTATGGCAGTGTGAGGTGTTATCAATTCTTTGAGATTCTGAGGAAATTGGCGGGGGGGGGGGGGGGTCAGGTCCATTTAAGTGTATCCTCTCTATTAGCAAACCACATGAAATTAATAAAGGAAAGGTTTACTCCACCTTTTAAATTAGGGCAACATAAACTAGTAACAGAAATGCTGAACAGATCGTGTGTTACTTCATTCTGTTCAGCCGTTCTCCTAATATGCAGGAGAATAGGATTCTTTCCACACTCCTCCAGCTGCTGATTGACAGGTGACTGTCTATACAAAGCATGGATAGATAACAGCCAATCAGCAGCGGGTGGGCGGGGTTTTCTGCTTCTCATGAATAGCCAGGACTACTGAGCTCATGCACATAAGACTACTTATGCTCCTAATAACATGGATATTATTAGTGAATCGGCTGCACTGAACAATGTAAGCGATATATAATCAGCTTATGTCACTATTATGCTACCCTGAGATAGGACATTCTAAAACTACTAACAATCTCCATTTTAGTTAAGTTAAACAGGACTTATACAGGTATATTCTCAATACAATAAACTCCAAGAGAATGAAACATTAGTGGTGACAATGATATGCTTCCTAGCACCCACATGGTTTGGCTGCTTCTCACGGGGGGATAAGTTACAGGTACCAGAGTTTCACAAGTCCTATCCTGTAATCAATCTAATGCTCACTGGGCTGACTTTTCTCCCCTTGTGGCAAATCCAGCTCCTGTGCTGTGGTCTCTGGCTGCTGGTTTCACACAAATCTCCCTTTCTGTCACTGTTTCTACCTCACACACAGAACATTGCTTCCTTTTAACTCGTAACACTGACTGGACTCCTCCTTTCCTGATTCTTCTATGCCCCTCTCCCAGCATGCACAGCACTGCTCACTATTAACTCCCTCACTGCTGGGCAACTAGCAATGTGTGCTGGAACTAATGGCATTCTCTAACTGCCAGAAAGTGATTAACTCTTGACGGTGACAGTCAAGCTTACCTTGGGCCACGTATCCATCTGGCGCAGTTTTTAATCTTGTTGGAATTTTAAGGTGTACCAAAAATAAAGTTTACGATTTTTAAGATTAAGGATCTGCAATTCTTTTGATATCCACATATCTGTCTACATAGATTAGTAAAATGGATGAAACAAGTGTCCTTTCCCCTATACTGCTCTGGAGTCTGTCACTGTTCTGTTTGGCCAGGTGCTCACTGATTGGTGTGATGTAAGTGGTGGGCGGGGTTAGAGTTGAGGTGTTACAACTTGCCCGGCAACAGAAGAGACAGAGTTCATGTGACTTTGTCCTCCCCCCTCCCATCGGAGTCTAGAGGAGCCAAGACCATGTGGACCAGGAAGTGAGGATTCAGGGTGTAAGTCAGGATGTGCTGCAGACAAATGGACATTCATGTAATAGAAACCTATTACACACAAGCTTAAGTTATGGGTGGGGATTGAACCCCCTTTAACAACATGTTGCCATGCAGTCGACCTACAACCTGTATGGCTTTAGCTGTTGACTGTCCTGTGAATAGGGGATAACTTAATCAGATGGTAATGTCCCTTTAACGAGACAGATTGCATTCGGCGAGGATGTGAGGCCCTTGAGTCTTATACCAAGGTTGTCTAATATTTGACTATGTAATAGGGAGCCAGTTATATCCTTGATAAGTTATCGTTGTTTGAAACTATTCCAAATTTAAATATGAACTTTGTGATAAAATGGTTCATTATATGACAGCTTAAGTTAACAGTATGTGTTTTTGTCCTCAGTGTTAGGACGGCCTAGACTTGCATTTCCAATTATGTCAATTAGAATCTCTGCCAAATTTAACAAATGTTTAGTTTAAGAGTGTTAGACTTGGCATTGCCATAGGGAAACGTTTTAGTCAGCAATGCAGAACTGTTTACGTGGCAATAGGATGGCTTTAGTTTTTGCTAATGGTATTTCACTTGTGTTATGTGCTGATTTTTGTGTGTGTGTGTATATATGTATGTATGTGTGTGTATGTATGTGTATATGTATATGTATATGTATATATATATATATATATATATATATATATATATATATATTATAATTTTTTTTTCTCCTTTTTTTTAAATGGGCAAAATTAAAGGGGTAGTGCGGTGCTAAGAAATTATTCACAAAATAACACACATTACAAAGTTATACAACTTTGTAATGTATGTTATGTATGTGAATGGCCCCCTTCCCCGTGTTCCCCGACCCCCGCCCATGTACCTGGAAGTGTAGTGAAGTATACATACGTGATCAGTGTCGACCGACTCCCGTCTGTAATCTTGTGAAAGACGTCCTGTTTAGGAGGCTGTAGAAATATGTAGAAGACTGCACTTCCGTGGCGGTGGTGCTCGAGGTGAGAAAAAATGTTCAGATATTAGGGAGAGCCCGGCACTCACCAAGTAGACTATGCTTCTTTATTGTAGTGTAGCAAACATATGGTACAAGGACGCGCTTCGGCCAAGCATGGCCTTCATCAGCTTAGGGGTGTACCCCTAAGCTGATGAAGGCCATGCTTGGCCGAAACGCGTCCTTGTACCATATGTTTACTACACTACAATAAAGAAGCATAATCTACTTGGTGAGTGCCGGGCTCTTCCTAATATCTGAACATCTTTAGGAGGCCGGCCGTCCCTCATGCTGGCCCCCCTCTGCCGCGTCATAACTGTGCTCAGCCGCGATTGGCGTGGCAGGAGGGACAGCAGGAGCAAGTCGGCTGACCTCCCGAAGATGACGTCTTTGACAAGATTACAGACTGGGTCGGGCGACACGGATCAGGTATGTATACTGCACTACACTTCCGGGTACACGGGCGGGGGTCGGGGAACACGGGGAAGGGGGCCATTCACATACATAACATACATTACAAAGTTGTATAACTTTGCAATGTGTGTTATTTTGTGAATAATTTCTTAGCGCTGCACTACCCCTTTAACTAATCAGCGGTACTTTGCCCTCCATTGCATTGAGTCTTCTCTGCAGAATGAAAAACGGGCACAAATTGTAAGAAAATTCTGGCCCAGTAAAGATTTGGCGTCTGTCTCCCACGTGTGTGGACCAATATATATGGTTTAATCAAACTCTCCTTTTGAAGACACACAAGCTGGCACTATAGATGTGGAAATACGTAGGTGTCTGTTTAAGCTGTGAAATTTTTATCCCTTAGATCACGCGTGACTGCTCCTGCAGCTGATCGGACTGGCTAGAATTCATTCTGGGCAATCTAGAGTGTGATCTGTCCGAACGCTTGTTTGATGGCTCCAACCTATACTATTACTTTATTAGGGATGATGAAATTTACAGTGAAGATGTAAACGCCGTGACCCTTTATCCGCCATGGTCCAGTGAATACTTTACCAGTCCTCGCTCCCGCCTGCTTCTGTGGCTGCCAGCTCCCTGACGTCCCGCTGCAACCACTGATGGGCTGACCTTCTGTTTTAGATACATTTGTTGTGATGGGTGAAGGGGGGGGTGCAGCATGGTCACATGAAAAGTGGCCATGTTTTTGTAGCGCTGGATTACACCTTTAAATGCCAAGCGTTTTGTACAAGCATGAATGTACTCCAAGTTCGCTCTAGTTAATATAATTTATAATACTGTACAAAAAAAGGTCTGACTTGCTGCATATGTGATTCTAAAAGTTGTTCTAGCTAGCGATGGATATGAAATAACCTTGTCTCTCACGGTTATCACAGAAATTTTAATCTTATATTTTCCACACGTTTGCTTACTTAGCTGAGAAGAAATTGGTGGTTTTCCATCTGCATTTTTGTGACTTCATTAAGAACAATGTAAATGTCAGTATCATTACAGGTTTCCATTTGATGAAGTAACAGCGTAACGTCTCCTACATGGGAGGTCACAACAGGCTCTCAGCTCACTAGTTTGTCTTTCTGATTAATTTACAGTATTGAATAAGAATGATTAATGAACATAATTTCATCGCTGTTATTATATATATTCCACCAAATATTAGGACTCTGCAATTCTATTACGATCCAACTCTACTGACACTTTTTTTTTTTTTGTATTCCGAGACATGTTTGCTCTTTACATCATTTTTTTTTTTCTTGTGCTTTAAAACTATACTTACTGTATCCAGGTCCAGTCTCCTGAAGGCAGCTATAGAACAGCTATACTTACTGTATCCAGGTCCAGTCTCCTGAAGGCAGCTATAGAACAGCTATACTTACTGTATCCAGGTCCAGTCTCCTGAAGGCAGCTATATAACAGCTATACTTACTGTATACAGGTCCAACGCGTTTCACTATGAAAACAGTTGTTAGTTTGTTTTTGTTTTTTTTTGTTTTTTTTAGTATGTTGTATGATAGTAGCCCTATTATTGAAGCGTTATCTCTATGCAGCATTTTTTTTTCTTACTTGCCTAAAGGCCCTATGCCACGGAATGAATGTCGGCCGTTACGGCCGATAATCGTACCGTGGAATAAAGAGCAAGGATCAGCTAACGTTGTTCATGTTGGCTGATCAGTGCGTCTTTTGTCTTTCAAACATGCTTAAAAGGAGCGGTGGCAGCAGACCGCTGCCTTATGCTATGGGCTGCCTGGGCAGCTCCCTGCACCCCCACCCCCCCCCCGCCCCCCCCCCCCCCCCCCGTCCCCCCCCCCCCCCCCCCGTCCCCCCGGACTCAAAACCCAAACTAAACTGGGTTCATACATTAACAGTAATGTGGATTATGTTGTATAAACTAGTCCCCCCCCCCCCCCCCCCCTAGAAACCATATACAGAATCATTATTATATTCATTGTTCCTGGTTCTCTTCAGAACTCCATGTGGTTGCAACATCCGCTTTGACAAAGCAGTTGCGGCGTTGCAGTAGAGAAATCTATCCTGTTAGTAGTAGTTTAAGAGGTTAATGCTTCAGCGGGTTGGTCGAGATCTCATTTACATACCGCTGACAGCAATGGCAGGCGCTGCTTGACAACGTTGCTATTTATACCTCTGCAAATTACAATTTAATAGGCGGACAGGGCTCCTTGTGCATTTTTGTCCATGTGGGAAACGACCCGCATCCATTGCAGATTAGCTGGTTAATTAGTTGTCATGAAAACGCTATTAGGGAGAGCGGGGGCCACTGGGGGCTAGTGAGAGAAGTAATGAATATGTCAGCTCCACCTTACACCATGGAGATGGAGATATTTATTACACCTGGACCTCTAGGTTACGGATGCCCTCATCCACAAATGTACAAAGCCGAAGGAAAAGACAGTGTGTAAAGCTGTGTCTGCACGTTCAGACAATAGAAGGGCAAGTGTGTAAAACCACCGCAAGATTGTTTCCTTGGTGCAGTAGTTGTGCCTGTCGGCTCTCGGCTAGGCCTTATAAGCCAGGTCCATTTGCTTGTTTTAAAGTGTAGCTATTTTTTATTTATTCTTCGCAGTAATAGTTCAAGCTATTTTAAGAAACTCTGTAATAGGTTTTATTATGCAAAAAAGCCTTTTTGTAATCAAAAAGCTGTTTTCCAACACCCCCATCTGCTCATTATCAGGCAAAGCAGTCTACATTACGGAGGTGAAAAGTGAAGACTGGTTCTGCTGTGTCCATTATAATCTATGGAGGGGGAAGGGCTGAGGGGGATGGAGTGAGCAGGAAGAGAAAAGAAGTAGCTGTACAGTTTGGAGACTGGGCACATAATGCTGGATTCACAGGTCAGAAAGGTCAGTGCTTATCTGGGATCTTGGTGAGAGAAGTTTGCAGGATGACGTGCTGTGCAGAGCTGCCTTTTCTCCTGTTTGTGCTCACTTGCCCCTCCCCCCTCCATAGAGTATAATGGACACAGAAATCCTGCTTCTTCTGAAAGGTGGGGGGGGGGGGGGGGGTAGGAAAACAGATTTAGAGTGCTAAACATAGAAGATTGTCAACAGAAAAGCCCCCTGGTCCATCTAGTCTGCCCTTATATTATTTCCTTTCTTTTTGGGATAGGTATATGTATATACCAGACCACATCTGCTGGATGTTTGTTTCAAGCATATACAGGAGTCTACTAAATACTACCTCTATACAACTAACAAATATTATAGTCATACATATTACCATGATACTGCCAAATAATACTACAACAAAACAACCACACTACCACTCCAAAGTGACTCAGTATTACCACTACACAAAGGACAAATAATACTGACACATCCTTACCACACTACCACTGCTTTATGACTGAAAAATACTGCCAGTACTGCTACTAAATAAAAACCACCATACATACTTCAAAATTACCCCCATGTAGTGACAATGCTGTGATCACAGTGCAGTTACATCCAGGGACTCAGATGTCTTCTCTCACCAGAGCTGTTTACATTCCCCCTTCTCCATTTAGTATGGGCCATCATGAAGACTTTTAGCCACGACAAACATTTTAGGCTTGACATTTTTCCAGTACGCTGAAAACCCCTATACATTTTCCCCATTCATAGTACCCTTATTTAAGACCCACAAACTGTAATAAGCCCCTATGTTCCCCTCTTCTTCCACGCTGTAAATACCTCCCTGATACTTTAAGATCCCTTCCGCACCTCCACACTATACTATGTCCCCAAATTATAATAATTCTCCCTCTTGTGCCCCCTAATAGCCATAACCACCTCTGCTGTTCCACAGGCAGCAGTTATCCCCCTTCCTGTGCCCTAGTAATAATACACCCCTGACCCCCCCCCCCCCCAATCTCCATTTTCAGTCTGCAGTTTAGAGGTAAGACATAGGAGGTACAGAACGGTAAGTGATCAGCTCCCTTTTCTCTCAACTGTCTGCGCCCTCACATTTTAAAGGTTTTTTTTCCCAACCTAAAAAAGCTTTCTATATTTGTGGCTGTCGGCGGAGATGGGGTTCTTATATTTACCTCCTGGGTTCACGCCACCAAAGTTGGTGCGGACGTGGCCGCTCTTATGATTATGCGATCCTTGCGCTCATTTGTGTTCGTTGGAAGGGAGAGTCTACCATTGCGGAGGGTCAGGACGTCCATGATTCATTGTTGCCAACACTGAACAACTACCATATAGATCCGGCCGAGATACACCTGTTCGACCAACCTACTTGTGAGGCCTTCTATACGGCCCCTCTCCGACAACGGTTTGTACGTCTCAGAAGCATCTCTAGTCACAATCCAAGTCGACATGTTTATTTGAGTAGCCCTATGGCACGAGTACTCGTGCTGTTAAACACTTCCCGCTGTGCATTCTAAATGCACATAGAGTGCTTATCCTTGTCTCAGTGGCGTAAAAAATTTTTGCCTCTTACCATATTAAATTTGTGTCAAGTTTTGTGATTAATGGCTTGATTTATTCTGGGTGAATTTTTGTGTGAGTGTTTGTATGCATGTAAAAAAAAAATCTATATACTTTTTTTTTTTTTTTTACTTTGTCCCCCTCTGTTTTTCTGGTCATGAACTGCGTTACTCTGTATCAATAACTGTTCAGGCTATTAAAGGTTTTCTTTGTGTTTGTGAATTACCCAGAGACCAGTGATAATAAGCTGGGTGCCAGCTGGATCCAATGTGGCCTGTTAATACAAAGCCTACCCACATTAAACAGGCAGCATCTCATTTTATGGGGTAATAGCCTGCACCGTTTACACTAGCTCACCGTTTTCAGTAGCTCACTCGCAGTTGGCAGATACTTTTCTAGTATACTAAAACTATTGGCTTGGTCAGGAAGTTTGTATCCTTTTGTAAAGAATATATATTTTTGAACTGTTAAAGTTGTTATCCGGCACTAGGATGTTGCTGCCATATAAGAAAGCATAACAAACATTTTATACTTACCTCTCTGCACTCCCCCGGTGTCCCTGGTTTCCCCCACTGTCGCCATTACTTCCGAGACTAGCTCCTCTCCAGAGTGACAGCCCACTCAGCCAATCGTTGACAGACATGGGACAGTGCGTGGCCAGTGATTGGCCGAGCGGGTTGTCGCTCCCAAGACGAGCTCATCTCTGAAGTAACAACTGCTATAGGCAGAATGTGCTCACCTGTCCCAGTGCCCGTGCTGTGCCATATCACCGGGCCCCCATATTCCGCCATGTGTCCTCTTCCTGTTTCAGAGTACGTCACGACCTGGGTTGAACGTTACAAGCGGATGGGATTTAGCCTGCTCAGCCAATTGTTGACTGCAGCGGTGTCCCACTTCAGTCACTGGCTGAGTGTGGCTTCCGTCAATCGGGTTGTAACGTAGCCGGAGGGGAGCTAGGAGGACAGCAGGCTGAGGTCCAGGAGCGAATGCGGCACTGTGCTGGCACCAGGACAGATAAATATTACTGTCTCCCCCCCCCCCCCCCCCCCCCAGCCCGGAATAATTTATTGGGTCCAGTGCCAGACTTCCCCTTAAATTTTGCCAAAGCTGAAAGCTCAGCTGTGATTGGTTGCTATGGGCAGTTTACATCAGTTTCAGTTTACAATCTTAAGGTAAATTTAGGCCATAGTTTTGTTTTTTTTTTGTTTTTTTTTCAGAAGACAAAAAACGATGCTCCAGCACCATTGTCCAAAGAAAGTGAATTAATCGATTTCCAAAAATTCATTTTTAAAAGTTTTAAACCAAAGTTAGGCGTTTTGAGCTTGGTGGCACTTCATTATGGCAACTCACAGCAAAATAGCAAGGTGATTACTGCAAAAATGCGCCAAAACACCAACGGCCGTTCAATATACAGTGTGAAAAGCTGTTTGCATTGACTTCAATGGAACTATCATTTTTGGATGGCAAGAACTGCCGTTGTTTAATTGCAAACCTTTCTTGTTATAAAAAAAAATGCGTTGTGTGAACATGGCCTAAGAGAACATTTTTGACGATTAGAGCTAGAGATAAATAAGTGATTATAAATCAGGGGAAATATGGCTGTCTCCATTACTGAAACAGTCCTCCCCTTCGAGGGCTCCTCATCAGGTCCGATCTGCAGGCTGTAATAGCTGCTTGTTCTATCCCATGTCCCCCACCAGTCTATAGAATAACATCTGTGACTCTCCCCCCGCGGTTCTTCCTTTTATCCGCTGCTGAGCACAGAGAATGGTTTGCACATCAAACGACAAATTTGAGCTTTTTAAATAACAAATTTCCAAGTCTGGCTCAGACTTTCAGCAGGTCTGTATAAGTCGTCTTCTACCTTGCAGACACAACTGCAATACCCCATAGACTAGAACGTTCTCAATGTAAGGAGCAGAATGTTATCAGGTTCCAGCCTTGATGTCGACCACATGTATGTTCTTGTAGGGTACACCTAACCACGGGGTGGCGGGGGTGTTAACCTCTGCTTAATTCTGCACTATCCCAGCGGTTTTCTAGTGAACGTGCAGGCGGTCCCGATGCCTCGTACCTTCTATGTATGTTTCCTACAACCTAGAAATGCAGAACCAGACCCGTGTTCCATATCGTAACTTGCAGCTGTGTCGAAGCTTTTGGCGCTCTGTGGTTTCTGCTCAGTGCACTTCTAATTATTTCCGTGCCTCGCTGCTGCTTTTACTACTCAAGCCTCATTAACGTTTCAGACCTTTTTTATATTTGACACCTGTACTTTAGTGACTCCTCAAGGAAC